>NC_071289.1:34151742-34788617 GCF_943734705.1 Anopheles coustani
ATGTCAGTCAAGTCGAAGGGTACATACCGTAATCTATGCCATTTTTTACACTATTTTTTTCATTGTTATATTCGATGGATTATATGGATTGGATTGGGTACTCCACATTGATGGGTAAGGGACATGAAATGTGTGTGTGAATAAACCACAACTCGGATACATCGGATTTAAAAAATGGAAAAAATAAAGCTGCCGCAGGATGAATGCAACGGAAGCGGAAGCATCTAGGCTAATAATGCAGCCAATAAAAATAGGATGCAGCAAACAGGTGCCCTTTTCCAGACCCTTTTTGCCTTGAAAGACTGTACCAACAAGGAGAGAAGGTATGAATTTTCCTTTTCATTTTTCAACCGCGCAGCAAACGAGCCTTATCTTGTTATCAGAAATCGATAAATTTTGGAAATCATCCACGAATTTAGTTTTGGGGCAAACCCAAATCTGAAAGGAATGTTTGGAGAAAGGAATTCGAATTGTTTTTCTAGTGACGTTGAAAATGTTTTCACATATAGCATGTGAATGACACTTTCGACATCGTTTCCTTGAAGGCACATTCCCTAAATTCAGACTCACCCACGTAACGGACGTTCGAATAAAAAAGTAACGTAGTCCGTGTCCCAAGAAATTCGGCCAAAGAATTCTCGACTCGATTGAAGATGATTTTCATGGGAAAAATGGACAATAACAGAAAAGGGAGAAATATTATAGCATATGCAGAAAAGGGAGAAGAAAATATCATCCGTGGATGTTTTATTGAAAATTCCGAAACCAGCGTCAGCTCTTCCAGCTGTTTCAGCTTCCCCAACCCTTGATATTGGCAAACTTCAACCTCCGAAGAATAAGGAAATCCTTTAACCCATTCAAGCAGAAGCGACCTATCCATAGAGAGTGAAAGAGACACCCTTTGAAACGTACAGTAGCCTTGGAAACCTGGATGGTTTATTAGAGATTCTTCTTTTCTACCCGGTGGCTTTTCCTCCTTTACTTGCAAGTGACAAAAGGCGCTACTCGTTGGAGCAAAATAATAGATCCCTGGCAAGGGATTGCGCGATATAATTCTAATGAAAACAACAGAACTAACGCTGTCTAGGGCTCAGCCACAGGATCGTCAAAACTACGGGTTCGGAAAATCGAGTGGCGGAGTATTGGTTCCGAGGAGGGAATTTAATAATATCTCGACCGGATAGGCCGGGTCGGAATCATGGACCATGGTTCTAGAGAGAAGAAATGCAAGAAACGACAGGAAATTACTGGTTATCACATGGCCATCTATGTGCGTTATACAGTGAAAGAGGGAAATCCGATCGTCCCGTATGGCGTTTCTATAACGACACAATGGAACACTGCATGAGACAATTGTCGTGCGGTTGTCACCACCATTGGTTCCCGTTGTGGAATGTCCCTCAACATAGTAATAGATGCAATAATATACTTCGAACGCAGTGCCTAGGAATCTAGGAACGAAGCACCGGAAGCAGAAGAAATTCTCGGCTGTTGTCTACCGTCGGGAACAATTGTAACCATCTCAGGCAGTGTCTCCGCATTGCTGAAGACGCTGGTGTGGTTCGCATCAAATCATTTTACGCCATTGAGACATTTATAGGACAGTTGTAGCTGTAGCGCTTAACGAGTGACGTTCGCTTGGTAAGGACACTTCGAGTATGACATAAAAGAAGCCATCCTTAGTACACTTTAACGGTGGCATGCTAGTTTATTGTTCCACAGTTTTGAAAGGGTTGTTCGAAACTGTCCCTTGCGAAAAGATGCCATGGTTTGCTAATGATTTTTTAAAGATGATAAACATTCTCATGCAATAGGAGAGGGTTACATACGAGCCACTGAATTACGTCAGTCTTCTCCTTCGATTCGCGTTCAATTCATATAAACCACCCACAAGAGGGACATGGTTCCATGCTTCCTTAATTCTTCTTCCCCCAATAAAATCGGTGTTAATTTTCCAACGAGAAATTAAAAAATGTCACCGAGATTGAAAAGGGACCAGTAAGAAATGGGTCACCTAGGAGAGAAGGAGCGTAAGAATGGAAGCCAGCAGCGAGAAGGTTTGATTGCAACCCCCTCCCTTCGGAGGGCTGAAACAATGAGAAAACGGAAAAGTGTGTCATCATTGCCATGGGAAGCACCACTATGGAAGAGATTATAGCACAGAGTCGTGTAATTGACAACCGGATGCTCATTATCAGTGAGTGAACATTCCTTAGGACTTTAGAACATCTTCGCACAGGTCTTGTTCACACGAAAGATCACACCAAACACTTTCACACGCTTAAACACACTGGATGCGCAAGTTCTTCTCTCGAGCACCAAGACGGTAAATTGCTCTGAATAGACATCCTCACACTCTGCACGGCATAAACAAGAGATAACTAAATTAACGACTCGTTCAATCATCCGCCAGTTTTTCCTCCTTTGACCTACCGCTGCGGGTGACTGTGCCGCTTCCCACCGAAAGGTTTTCTGCCGGAAAGTGACATTCTAGTGTAGCCTCTTAGCATTGGATGGAAAGCGGTAAGAGAATGCGCAACGACTTTCCCAACCCACGCGAGCTTTATGGATACCATCTCTAGCGAGTTTATCCCATGGGTCCCGAGTTTTCCAAGGCTCTATTTCTGCCGCCTTTTTTCCGTCTCAGGAAAACAGGATATAATTACACCGTTGCTAGAGTTTATCTCTGCCGGAACAAACAACGTCCAACCTACGGGCTCTGGAAACTCAAGAGAAACTCGGTGTCACGATTGAGTACTAATAAAATACGATATTGGAAGCGATGGGATTTCACGGCGCGTTTTACGCCGCAAGAGATTGTTATCGCGGATCATCAAAGAGTCCGCTTCATCCTATCCTATCCTGGTATGATGAATTCAGTGTACAGTATTGGAAAACGCGATGAGAGTATCTGTCAGATGAGAATTGTGTTTCCAAGCGTCTCCTGTCAAAATAACATTGAAAAATTGTTCTCACTTTTCAAAGTAGTAGAACAGATGATCAAAGATGGGAGCTTGAAAATAGATTACATAAAATTGTAAACATTGCATCCTACTTCGGTTTCATTCGGTTTTCATCCATCCAGTTACCAACAATGGGCTTCGTAGACATCAAACATTACCAAAATATGTGCGATAGAGTTCTTTCAATTGCGCAAATCTCATCCTAGAACATCTCATCTTCACCTAGGAAAGCAAGATTCAATCCGAAACGAACAGCGTTACTATGGAAACGTCTTCTAGATTTTGTCTACGAGATCCGATATCAGTTATTGATAGCTGCTTTTCCTTGGAGATGAAAGTCAATTTCAATTATTGGTTTAAACTACACCCCAAGCCAATTCTAGGCAATCTACCGGAATCGTACGATTACAAAATGTGACGGGTAAGTAAGAAGATAGCATCGGGGGAAGTGGTTTTCTCAATTTAATTTCTCGTTGTTTGTGCGTACGATAGGAAGATTACGAAATCCGGTCGGATTCTCGTAAGAGCAACAGTGACCTTTCGAGATACGATAACGGGGAAAACTCATTAAATATACTTCAAGTTCTCTACTTACGACGAATTAATTTATTTTAGGTTCGCTATCATTTGTATACTGATGAGTGTATTTTAATTTTAACTAGTATTTTCTTAAAATGTTTATGATTTTTTTAAAATTTCATAAACATACAGTATTAGCTTTCAGATACCTGTGTTCTCATAAACTTTTCAGCGATATCAGGGTTTCCAGCGTCCTAGGTTTGTGGCAAAGTTTTTCGTAAGTTTGACCTGAAAATTAGATTGTCCATTTTCCTTCTTTTGCAGGGCATAGCTCTGGCCATAAATTCTGGAAATTATTTTCAATTTTATTATTCAGATCCCTGTTTCTTACTGTTTGATTCTATCACAGTTAAAAATATATTGTGGATTCTCTATTACAATTCCTTGAAGACAAGAAAAATTCAATAGAAAGAAATAGAAACTTGATGTGAACACATTTGTAACGTTCTTAGGATCTTTTTGTTCAGTTGCAGATAAATAAAAACGATTGAAATAAAATAAACTCCAGTATAATGCAAAACAAACAAGAAACAATTGCTTTTGGCAAAAATGATTAAGGCGGATATATAACTTCATTCAAAGAACAAACAATAGAAATTGAAATACAAATAATAATAACTAAATTTGAAATTGTCGATTGAATTGGTTTCTCAGGTAAACGGCCCGCTAGAAGTAAACTAAATGAGAGTAAACCTACAATACTTTTGCAACACCTCTACAATGTTAGAGTTGAATTAAAGGAGACTTATGCAGTTATGTGCTTCAAGTTTCTGTTGTATTTAAAGTTCAATTACTGGGATTATCTGAATTTGAGTGCGGAAAAGCGCCAACATTTGGATTATGCAAAAGGTGTCATACTTTCGTTAAAACGTATGAGAAGAGCATATGAAGTGTTTAACACTAGAACCGCCGATGGGACTTTTTTGTCCCATCGCACTCGAAAAAGGTGTGTTATTCCGCTTGCCGTCGTGGCAACCCATTGAAATTTTCTGACTTTTATTTATTTTTAACGATCTTTCGAATGCGCTCTTCAAAAATTGTGTATCCCATATGGTACTTTAACACGTTGCGTACCGCGTCACCCAAATATGGGTGACGGCAGTTTTAGTACAACAAAGTTTTTGACCTATAAATAAATGAAAATGCAACATAAAAATTATTGTTATATTTTATATAAATATTTTGGGAAGCTAAGTTTTTGCTTGGCCTTCGAAAACAATCGGTTTAACAAATATTATAAACAAATTGTAATTAGAAAAATTGTACTAAAAATTGTGCTAAAACGCTTGGTACGCAACGTGTTAAAAAACTCATTTCCAACCTAGAACCGCCATATGGGACATTTTTGTCCCATAGGCAAAATACGTTGTGAGGGCTGGTATCCCTGCTGCCTTTCAATTATGAACGTTCTGCGGAAGAGAGACTTGGAGATTTTGTAGTCAAAAAGTTAGTAGATCCGTACCTAAACAGAAGAAGAGACGTAAATTGTGATAATTTGTTCACCTCCTTACAATTAGCCACGTTTTTGAAATCCAAAAAAACTAGCTTAGTTGCCACAGTCAACAAGGCTAGAAGGGAAGTGTTGATCTGCGTAAAGAAAGTCAAAGAGAAACTTTACCTTACCAAAGCGTGTTATAGCGACGACGCAACTCTTACAGTCTATCAAGACAAAACTTTAAAAGAAATGTCGATTTACGAGCTCAATGCATCGTGATGTAACAACTGGAGACAATAAATTATCAAGGGCTGAAACTGTGTCTTTTTACAACTCGACCATGTACGGAGTTGATGTAGTTGACCAAATGTACAGAGTACTTCGTGAAAAGTGCTAGTAAAAGATGGCCTGTTCATTCATTTTTCAATATTCTCGATTTGGGAAAGCATGGGTCTTGTACAAAGAACTTACAAAAGAAAAGATATTTAGATATTCGCGAAGCTAGGCGAAGAACTTGCAAAAGAGTACGTTGAAAATAAGAGTTCAAACACTAAATTGCCTGTGTCAGGTGCTGTAGGTTCTCGTCGGCCCTGTCAGGTTCAAATCTCTTATCCCGAGGGCAAAAGTGCTAACGAATGCTCCACGTGCAATAGACCAGTATGTTAAAATTGTACTAAAAGAGTTTCGTACATATGCGTTTCATGTGAGCCAGGTTCTGATGAAGCAATGTAATATTTTGTCCCGATGCCATGAAACCTAAAGATATTTTATAGATGTTTTAAATAATTAATCTAGGTGTTCCTTATGCCTTTGAAAAAAGCTTTGTCCTCTTCTTTTCTCCAGATGCTCGCGTAGACCCAAACAACTTAGAACAAAAGACTTGTTTTATGATCACAAAAACCATACTTTACACTTGATTGTTTAAATAATTTCTAGCTATAAACCTAGATTGATTGCCGTTCAACCCTGTAAGGAATAATTATAAGTGTTTATCACTGAAAGCCCTATAATATTATATTATTGGAAAGAAAACTGGCCTTGATATCCGTAGAATGCGGTTGATATGATCCCAATCCGATGTTTTTGATTATTGTTTGAGTTGCTTATAAAGCTTTATTATACCTTATTATGAAGTTTATTAACTATTTAACCACAAGAAACCCTTAGGTAATAATAAATATGCCTAAATATGAATACATAACGAATGGGACAAAATTGTCCCATATGGCGGTTCTAGTAAGGTTGAAAAGTCCGGCGGTTCTAGTGTTAAGTTGGAAAATAAATTCACCTCTTTAGTAATTCATCGTCCGTCCATCAAATTATTTGATATATCCCATAAGGATTGATAGCTCCTGGCGTCGGTGGCAAATTGATAGTAGAACTGGATAAAGAATGTGTATGTTGAGCTTTTACGTAAATAATTTTTTTATTTACATATTGGAATGCCGGTTACTGGAAACTCGAATTTGTATTGCAACTTGACGGAAAAACTTGGAACAAAAAGCCATTCAAAACGTTGTCAACCTCAACTCATCCTTTTTTCCTGCATAGTTTCAAATGGAGCCGGGCGCAAGCGGTGAAGATATTCTCTGTACAAATGTATGATCACACAAAACTAGGTACGCAAACATACGAAAAACAAACCTTTCGTAACCTTTTTTACTCATTACGATAGTTGGTTTGCTTTTGAATATTCGCATGTTCGTTTCAAACTCACCCTTCCGTATTTCAAAACTCTTCTGTTGTATGTCAAATCTGGCTTAACGACCCACGTGGGGGTTGTAGGGGTTGGGTGAAAAGCTATTGACCATGTTCACGATCAATTGAGTTCGCTTTTCGGGTGAATAGGTTGCGACGGTCAATGTGATTTAATTGATAACACGATGTACCTCGTAAACCAGGGTAATTGATTTGCATTTCCTGTTCATCCACCGAGTTTCGTTTACTGTATTGCTTTTTTTCGTTTTTCCGTTGGCCTTTCCTTGTTTGTCTTTGGTTTTTTGCAGGACGAAAAATCAGATACGGAAATCATTTCGGCGAATGAAATTGGGTTGACTGAGCCATAGTTTTCCTTCGTGTCATGCTACACATTCTTCAGTTTCTAGCGATTAGCAGGATTCTAAGCTCAAATTACGTTCGTTCGACGATTTCTACGCTCAAAAAAAAAAAAAAAAAAAAAAATCGTTCCGGTGAGTTAAATGAATTTAACTCTAATGGGGTTACGAAAGGGTTAAAGGAGTTACGAAAGGAAGAATTTTCTTACCCTACGCCAGTTCTTTCGTAGGACGAATGGCGTTACAAACGAGGTTCAAGCGGAAGACCATATTTTACATCTGTTGCAGATGATCATTAGCATTAATTAGATTTTGTTGGCGGGATTCGATTGACAGATTTTTTTCTTTTCAATACTTCTTTTTCGTATTATTCGTATACGAAGCTGGTAATTTGGACCAAAACAGTCATAGTTTAATTATGTTCGAACAAGGAAACCAACGAAGAAAGGAGCTTCCGGGGCCTAACGGACTTGGGATTGTAGGGGCAGAAGAAGCACATTCCGATCGGAGATATTGATAGAATGTAGGACACGAAATAGCTGCCCACAGGACTTCCTTTTTATCTCGCGCGGTGGACAGTTTCCGCCAAAATCGTCGGTATCGAGTTGAAAACTAGCAATCGGTAGGACGGCGTTTGTCCATCGGTCTCTGAGTATGTGTTTGTACCGGATGAAACACAGGAAATTGAATTTGAGGACATCATTTCCGGGATTCATGTTCTAGCGCGGGAAAACTAATGGAGATGGCGATGGTTCTGGCGTGGATATCATTTGTATGTTGCTAGCATGTGGACGATATTTTGTTAAATTTTGAAAATACGTTGAACTCATAAAAAAAGATTTTTTTATAATTGAATTTTGAACATTAGAATATTGTATTTAAAAATACTAAATTGGAAGTTTACCATCACAAAAAATCGAGATGAGGATGTTCAGATTCCTACAATTGGAGTATAACTTTCTTATGAATGAAAATTCCACATACTATGTCGAAGTTGTATGTGCACTGATGGCAAGAGAGATGAATTTGGGGAAAGCTCTCCTCAACCGGGAGACACTGTAGTGCGTTTCCATGTGAACTGATTTGCTTTCTCTCTCGTCGCGCAGACGCATAGCTGGGAAGCCGCGTGGATGCCGGTTTACCGGGTTTTCCGATGCACCTTTCATCTTCGCCGTGTACACCAAGTTTTCCGGCATCACGAGCGAACATATGGTTTTACAACAACAAAGCTCCGCACCGTCCCCGTTCTCCTTGGTAGAAGATTTTTCGCCTTTGAAAATGTCTTCGACTACGCAGCTGACTCCGAACGTTGTTTGGAAAATGTTTCGTTTATTCTTCGGGAAAATCGCGCTGAGAGAGAAAACGAATATACGTTTCGTGAGTGAAAAAATTCCTACACACCAAGAGGGGAAGTAGGAGAGATAAAGAGCATAAAACCAAAGAATATGGTGGATCTCCTTCGCGGAATCAGTTAGAAGTCCTCGGAGAGAAAAATGTTCTCCAAATCCTAACCACCACCTGTTTCACTCGACGTGCTATCTTTTTTCTACGTTTTAAAATATCTTCAAGCATATTTTCCTACTCTTTTCGTCGCGTGGATCTATGAAAATTCGCCAACCGACAGGACACGCCATCACCGGTTCGCAGAAACCTTCATTGGTCTTTCGTACGCTCACAAATTTCTCTCCCGCAGTTGGTAGAGAACCTCACGAGGGTAATGTTATGTCTATTTGAAGTTGGTTTTGCTAGTTCTGCCGTGGTAGCTGTAGAGAGTGGATTAACCATGTCTGTACGTTTTTCCACCCGACCGACGGGTGTTTTCTGCATCGAATAATTTCCGCGAAGTAGTTTTGATTCCCAGCTAGATCTAAATATTCTTGAAACATACAATGAATATATTGAAGGCTTTATTTGGAAGAAGTATGAACCTTCCTGAAGGTTATATTCAAAAGTAATGTACCAGTGTGACCGTGTTTGTTACGTGATAAAACGGTGATTTGTAAATTGCAACAATCTTTCACCAATCTGACGATGCCGGAATGCTTAGACACAGCTGGCTACCGGCATTTTCTCCAGTAGTAAACATCCCGAGGTTAACGTAACGAACGAGAAGGTAAGCATTTTCACATAATCGTCTCTTGCTGCCAGACCGGAAGGATTCCCTCCAAACGAAAGCACCAGCGGGTGCATTGATTCGATAAGATTGGCCCCGAAGAGTCCAGAATGCACTTCATCAATGTGCAACAATAGCCTCTCGAGAGTTGGCGTACGCACGGGTCGAATGAGATGAGTTGGAAAATATTTACCTTTAGAAAAATCAATTTCACATTCCCAAGCGTCCTTACGTTCGCGTGGAGCAGTCGTGTATGAATGGCGATGCTGCCAATGTTCAAACACCCAGGTTTCCAAGCCTGCATGGAAGTGGTCCACGGTGTACGTTCCGAAATCAGGTAGCAAACGCCGACCTGGTTGCTGTAAAGTGACTGCCTTTGATTGGATGACTCTTACCGTCGGTTGCCTTTGTCGCGAACTGTGGAGTGTGTCCAATTACTTGATAGCAAAACACGAAGGACTTGAATCCGACAGGTAACTTTTGTGATGGTATGGCGAATATTACTTCAAAACGGAACGACACAAATTAGGGACATCGATGATGAATTCGGGATTGTTTTGAAGGGTCCTCTGGCAAGACGAGGAGATGTTGACCTTTGACTTCGCGCTGATGAAAAATGCAAGTTAAATTCAATGAAAATGATGCGATAAGGAAAAAGTAATGGATAATGAATACCGTTGCCATTGCGAGATGAGTGATGGAAACTGTAATGTACATCGTCGAGATTCTTCGTCGAAAGACTCGGTTCCCCGTGCGTACAAAGTGTACCAAGTTCAAGTTAACCAACACTGGTAAAATGCACACATGCTGTTCAATTTATTTTTTTTCCCAAACATTGGCCCAGAAAAGAGATAGATCATCGAGCGAGTGATGGCTATAAACCAAAATCGAATGGTGACTCTCAGCGCAAAACGATTTTTGTTCTGTTGCATGTTTGAGTCGCGAACCTCGATGCTCGGGGAAGGTTTCTGCTTTCATGTTATAGCTCCACGTCAGGGGCGTCGCGTGTTTCGACTTTGTCGTACACGTCGGCCATCCGTCATAAATATTCACGTCGTCCGTAAGGGATGAGAGATCACCGTTTCCGGGCCGAGGAAAAATACACAACGGCTACTGGACGCCGTTTTCAAACGGGTGTCTCGTCCTAGAACGCCAGTTTTCCTAAGGAATGCATTTAGAAAATTTGATTCGTTGTGTTTGGCTTGTTCCCAACTCTTGGAGTGTTTGAAAACTCGTAACATTCATATACGAAGATTATTTTAGATTCAATTGCTCTATTGTTTTATTTCCTGGGGCCTTTTACCCTAAGTTGCCCTTTATTGCCCTAAGTTGCCCTTTATATTATTTGCTCCCGAGACATCGAGGTGTTGGTAGTAAATCATGTTGAAAATGCCGCTGCAGACAGCATTGTCCGAAATACCGTGAAGGTTTATGTTGAACCGTTTCTGCATTTTTTTCGTGCTTTACTCGTTGCTCCGTTTCAATTTTTTCCATCCATAGAACATAGTGTTGTGTATTCGGCCGCTGACATGGTTAATCCATTCATTGCGATTCTGCACAGTGTTCGAATTTGGACCGATTGTTAAACCTCGTTGGCGACTGAACGAAGAGAAAAGACGTGCCCGACACCATCGTTGAAAGGGATTATATTGGAAATAGTCCAGTCTTGTGTAATCGAAGCGCGAAAGGGAGTCGCAGCGTTTGCAGTCATTATCGATTGGAAGAATGCATCGCTTGTGGGACAACATACAGGACGCAATATCATATTGCTCCCAGCGTGCCATCGAATCGTTAATATTTTCAGCAAATATTGGATGTATTGGATAAACCACCCACAGAACAAAAAACTACAACCAAATATGAAGGCGCAAGGATACGTTTATTGTTTACCAATATTTCGTCTGAAAGGAAGTACAATAGAGCGAGTTGATACTTTTATTGGGTCGGGACAGAGCAAATGGATTGTGTTCGAAACATTGGATTTGTTTGAAGGTTTTCTATAGAGAGTTACACACAATAGCAGTATAGCTCTAAGAAACGAGTAACTAAAGCATTTAAACAACGATCAATGTCGAATTGGACACGCTACATATGATGTTGATAAAAATGGACATCGCTGGTAAAATTCTAGCGAGTGAAAGGGTTGTGAACTTTTTTTTTGTGGTTTACATACGGAAATTGATATGTAAAAGATGTTTGGTTGTGTTAGGACTATCCTTAGTGTTTCTGCACCAACAGCTATTAAATTCTCCTTTGAAGCTTGTCCTTCCGAGGCAGTCTAATCCAGGAAACATTTCATAACTGTCTCGGATTTAAATGTAACAGTACACGATGGTTGTATTGGGATAAACCTCTACAGGCACCAAAGGCTTTTATTGTAGCTGACCATTGTCGACAAAGTTGTCACAGGAGCGCCACAATTAACTTGCATGCCGAGAAGGCGTACGCATGGTTGGAGCACGTAGTAACATTCCCAATGAAACAGTGTTCAGTTTAATCCCTCCAAGCCATAAATAATCTCAGATGCCATGCTATAGGATCGCCTTCAAGAAGAGCACAGAACGATCAGATTATGGTATACACGGTCTGGTGTCCGACTTGTTGTCCGCCGGATTACATCTTCATCATCATTTTGATATTTTTCGATAGACTGAACTACACCGACCTCGAGAGGATTTTCGAGTCGAAAAGGACTATGAATTTTTGCTACATTCGCTCAAAGTAACAAAGCCGATACAGTTTTCTGCCCGAGCTGTCGTTTGAAGGAGTTGTAGTTGGCTTGTTTGCATGTGCAGGGAGCAAGAACTGTGCACAAGATGTCTGACACAGATGGAATCTCGCGGCGTGCATTAATTGAATCCATGCATATGAAATGCTCCTCATTGGTTGGATCCTGTTAGGTGACAGGGAAAATTACATGTTTCCAGGAACAATGCAAATTTCCGGTGCATCCACCATGATCTTCCGACTCTTCTAATTTTGCATCTCTCTCCCAGATTCCGAGTTAGTGTAAAGATTCTAACGTAGCAACATTTATCACTTAGATGATGACGTGTCAGCCAGACAACGTTATGACAGCCATTCCAAATTCCGCTTTCTATACGAGACATAACGTCCCCGCATGAATTTTTCCGTGATTTCCGTTGCTTTTGTTTCGAGTCGGAATGTGCCCGTCAGTGAGGCTCTCATGTTATGTTGCATGTTTTGGTAGATTTATGATTTTTTTCTCCTCCTTCGAAAAATTATGGAAAATGACCCAACGGATAGGCCACCTATCCTCAAATTGCATACCCTCCATTTCTTTATGGCTTTATGATGCAGCTCCGCACAACTGTGCATTGGGGTTAGTATTTTCGAATGGAAGGTTGAATGCAGCGGAAACAGAGAAGGGTGCATCAGGAGAGCAAGGTGTGTGCTGCATTCAAAATCAGAAA
Organism: Anopheles coustani; assembly: GCF_943734705.1. Lineage (NCBI taxonomy): Eukaryota > Metazoa > Arthropoda > Insecta > Diptera > Culicidae > Anopheles > Anopheles coustani. Next base: position 34,164,321 of record NC_071289.1, read on the forward strand.
GGAAATCCGGAAGCCGATAGCAATGCTGGATGGAAGGAAGACTACTTTACATATTACTCAAAAAGCTCCATCCTACCAAGGCAGAACTATCCCTTCCTCTCTTTATTTCCCATCTCCTCATCAACCGAACCAATGAATTCACGTCTGAAGCCAGGCGCCGACAGACACGAATGCAACTAACAGTGGTTACAGATATGAAGGACGACCAAGACACGACTGTGACAGGACAAACATTTCGGCAATGGCACATTCCAGGGGTCCGGGTGTCTTGGATACCAAAATTTTGTATGAATGCCTCCAACACTGGTGGCCCCCCTTCTTCAATTCATTCATTCATGCATTCATCGCTCGCTAGAGTGTGCTGTCCAACAACGGTGTCAGATTATAGTACAGTATGGCGTAACTCCACACCACCTCCATTCTCATATCCACAAATTTTCATAATGACTATACATACATGCAGAAGCTAAAACTTTACATAGCAGTCCTAGAGCTACCGAAAAACAGGGTGCTTTCCAACGCTCGTTCGCCGATTTCAGAGTGGAAAGGATTTGACTCGAGTTCGAGAAACGGGATATAAACAAGCTTTTGTAATTAGAGTGGTACGATGATGTATTGGGGGTCCTCGACAACCGAGCGGTGGCGTCGGTTAGAAAATCGGCCCATGAGCGCCGAGGCTCACCACCTCGACGGCGTGGGTTCGAATCCCAACCGAGACCGGACCCTCCCCTGTACGAGAGGACTGACTATCCACGTACATGCATGACCAAGAGGTCGTTACGCCAAGAAGAAGATGATTGCATCGGGTTCCCAATGTTGGATGCGAAAATTGAAAGCCAAAGGCGATCGGAACGGTCGGTATTTATCCGTGCCCCGTTTTATGGGTTGTCTGAAAATGAACGGTTTTCGCTCGTTCAGTTTTTGATGATTTGAAGCTTGGGTGGAGGTAGGGTGGTTTTGTGGAGGTATCATTTTGCAACCCTTAACATGAATGAATATTTTAGGATTCTCGGTAATCAGTTGTAAAACATAAAAAAGAGTCAGGAGCATTGAGGATGATGAATTAAAATTTTAATAAACGTCATATACACACACACACTTTCGCCTCAAAAAGAGTCCTGGAAAAAAATGTTTGTTTTTATCTAGCAGACGATTCCTCATCTTTTCATCATGGCATTCCTATTATTCGGGGATATATGCAACAATGTCGCCCCACCTAAACTGTGAATGCCTCTCGATTTCCTATTTTTTGTGAGGAAATGTTTCCTCTAGGGAAATTTGCCATACGGAAAGGCCTCCTTGTTGGCCTAATCCATCATTTGAATGTCATAACTTCATAACAAAAAATCCCCCTGCTTGTCCAACCCCATCAAGTACCCAAGTACTACGTTGTCACCGTATTATAATTCTTCAATCCTTACGCCTATTTGTTCAGCGCTTACGATTGCTTCTGGAAGACGGCTTACGTCATGACACTTGGAAAGCATGCCTACCGATTTTCAGCATCTGCGAATGTCGGCTTTGTACATCTCCAGACATCTCCACAGGCCCCCGCAAACTGGAGAGGACGGATCGAAGTTCATAAAAACGGCTTACGGTTTATTTTGATAAGATATTACATTTCGATCTGGGAATGATAATCCTCTTCTTATGTATCTACATCATACACGTAAAACGGACTTCTATGCGTGTGGGACACCGGGCGCCTGTGTGTATGTTTGTTAGGCACTGGAAAATTATATGCCCATAGCCTTCGCCTCCCAAAGACTTCCTTTTCCCGGCTTGTGAGATGTTTTATTTTAGAGCCATCTTATGTAGTCGTACGAAATACTCGCAGGATCAGCAAGTGAAAGGCAAGAGCAAACCGTTAAATGGAGTCCAGACCACTATAAGATCGCTATATGTTGTGTAAAGGACGAAAGGATACATTAGTCTTTTCTGGTATGTCTCCTGATTATCCTTTTACTTGGGATGGGAAGCTCGACAAAACCACAAGACAGTGTTGTCGTCCATTGCTACTGTTGTTTTTCGAGTTCTTTACTTACACTACCGTAAATTTAAGCGGCCATTAACCCGGATGCAATGTGCACCAAGAATCGTTGAAGTGATCCGCTCGACAGGCACGGTAATTCCTTCTGCAAACTCCGTGCGGGTTGTGGTAGCGTCTGCCAAGGAAGTATGTAGCATGAACGCTTTCGATCGATTGTGGTCGTGGGTTATCGACGTTCTTTGCTACATGGTTGTTCGTGTCCTTTAGCAAAATGACACCTGTGTTGGAGCTGGTTCGTTTGTGTGTGTTGTTGCCTTCGCCAAGTCTCGCTGGTTGTCGGAATCCAAGTAGAACTTTGTAACGATCGAAAAAAAGATATTGCAAATATCATCGCTAACGTTATCGGTGCCAACCTCCGGAAACACCCAGCACTTGTAAAGCTCATTCTACAAGGAATGGGCCGCAAAACATTCACTAAAAGGTCCTCTGATTTCATCCTTCCCGCGAAGGATCAATACCGTGGAAACTAATGCTGGAAGGGGATATGTTTTCCGGGAAAAGGCGTGAGCTGTTTCGCTACACAGTTCAGTTAATTTTGCCTTCACGCTGGAACGGTCCAGACGGTACGCTTGAGTAGAAGGCTGGGAAATATAGAGTATGGCAATCTTCTTCGGTCGGTACGGTTGAGGTGGAAATAGGTGGTGGGCTAGTTGGGATTCACGAGATTTGAGTCTCGATATCGTATCGATAGGAACCCACATGGACGGTGTGCATGGTAGTGATTGGGATAAACTATTTCGCCCCGAGCCAGAGGAATCACCCATCCTCCGAAAACCGTAGAGCAGATTGTGAAGATTATGAGAATTCAGTAGGACTGCATCCATTGAATGTGCTTGTATGAACTACTCAGAATTTCCTTTTTAAAGTTTTTGGTATTTTTTCTGGACCAGGTTTAGTTACTATAATTACTTTATTGTAGGCCACTTTAATTAATTATATGCATACAATTCCATTGGAATAATGATTTCAGCAAAATGCCAAATAATAAATCTAGTTTATGTAAAGATCTTATCATTTAAATTATCTATGAGGAGCCTTTGTCTAAACCTGTCCTAAACCTTGGAAAATTCTTGCATAATGTAACCTTAGCTTCTCCTCTACTCACTTCAACTGTCAGACTTAGAACCGTATTAGCTGCCTTCTAATGTATTTATGGTGAAATTTTCCACCGCCGTCTGAAAGCATGATAACCTCTAAGCGTTTCGTTGCCAGAGATTTCCACGAACCCGCATCTGATGCGTCCCAGCGAAACATGGAGGGCACACGCTTGCTAAGCGTTGAAAATGGTGGCCTATCTCATGGTGCTTCCTATTTTAGCAAAGCATTTTTTTCACCCGCTCATGCTACAGAGCCTCGAGTCCTGACGAAGTCCTGCTAAAAAACGTCGTGGATGTCGAAACGCTCATTTAATGCTCAACCAAATGAGCAATGACAAAAGGCAGCCAGAGAATCCACTTGCACGCTCGATAGATCTGGGTCGAGTGTGAGACGAGAGGCATGTGGTTACAGCCGTACAACCATGAATTCAGAATGAAAAAAAAAAAAATGATTCCAGCAGAATCTCTGAAAGCAGGGATAGTAAGGGAAAATCTTTTTCCGGCGATAATAAACTTCTCATCAGTTCAGAGGGAAAGCGGACTCGAACCAGACGCCCGTCATCAGAGGTTTGGTATGGAAGTTCTTTTTAATGTTGGGAAATATTGTGCTTCCTCAATTTCGCTGCTTCTGCTTCTCCACTGTTTGCTTTCCGCTTCCGGGTTTTGGCGCGACAGAACCGAACCTTTAATCCGGGTGATACCGTGCTCATACACACAGTTTCACAGTATGGTACACAGTGTTTGTCAGTGCCACTGACACGCTGTCATTCTTTGTTGTCTGTAAATGATAAATTTTCGCCGGGCAGGGGAGACTTGCTTCCACTTTCCCACTCTCTCCTTCCTCAGGACATCATTTTCACCTCCCTCTCCAAATATTATCATTGTCGTCATCGTCGTCGTCGTCGTCGCCGTCATCGTCATCATCTTCCTTGGGCGAGGATATAATTTTGTGCGAACAGGAAGAGACCCTCCCTTATCCTTCACCAGTGAACACCCTTTCTTCACCTTTCGGAGTAAATGCAGTGGAAAGTATCTGTGCCGCCCCCTATTCTACATTTCGCTTGTGCTTACACCCAGTGGGATTTACGCTGGATTGGATCATGATGTACTCCGATGTAGTCTCAATGGAAGTCGGGCAGCACGTTGCTTCCGGCAAGGAACTTGCCTCCGATGCCGCCGAAATGAATGTCAATCAATCAAACGGTTTTTGTGATTAGCACCGTTGCTTAGAGTTGGCCTCGATAACAATTGAACGTGACGTCAAGTTCTTTCCTATTATGCTGCTCCTAGGTCCCGAAATGACAGCACATAACTTAATGGAAGTTGGCCAGTTTCTGCCGAATGCAACGTTGCAATCGAAAAGCAAACAGGAACAGAAAAACAAGTTATTCAATATGTCTTTAATACCAATTACGACCCTATGAAAGGAAGATCCGTTCCTAACGATAAAACAACCGGAACGAACAAACTCATCGATTTAATCTCCCCTTGCTGGCTTATCAGTTGTAAGCCAAACGCAGTGGAGATAAAATCACATTTTACGATGATGTGCATTTCCGTTACGTGGCGGGATGGAAAATAGAAACCACTTCGGTTGTTCGCAAATTTTCTCCCGAACCAAACTGAACATCGTGCAGCAGGCTGAACATATTGCCGTTTCCGCTTCCACAAACACGCCATGAATTAGCCGTGAGTGCAAGAGTGTCTAGCTGAAATTGATCCAGAGCATAGCTTCCTTCTGAAGAAGCTGTTTCGTGAAAGATTGGATACTCATTTTTCATGTGCCATTAAGTGTTTGTGGAGTTCATCAGATTGCTCTCGAAGAGGAAAAGAAAATGAGACAGCAAAGTAGCATTAACGGAGATTTGACTAGTTCAGTTTTTATTTTCTCTTGATGCCACCATGAAGGTGATGATGCTGAAAGCTATCAAATTGCACCAGCAGCACGGTATTTACGGAGCTTCGTTACGATCGGCGTGCAGTCTATCGTCCAACTAGCGTAAACTTTTGGGAAACAACAAAACACTCTCTGCTCTTTGCACGCGCCGATAAGAAACACTCGTAACGGTTGTTTTTACGATGGGAGTTTTGACTTGTTGCTTGAGTGTACAATATTGATCGGAGAGTCCACAAGAGTGAGAACTAACAGAGAGTTCATAATATCCAAGTAAATCTATTATAGATTAAAGCAAATTCAAATACTTTCAGTAAGCTCATCACTTCAACAGGTCTGAGAAAAAAACATGTTTTGGTTTGTATCTATTATTTTTCGAATTATTTAAGTAGAATGTTTGGCCCATCCCAAACAAAACAACTTAATAGTGAATTACTACAGATTAAAAATAGTTTGGAAATAAAACATTTTTTGATTTATTGATCTGTTGTCTAACTATGTAATTTATGTAAATAAATCTTATTTGAGTTATTAGAACTGTAAATAACATGGAAAAAATGGACATTTAAACTTGTTGTACAGAACTCTACTCGTTTTCCTTTTTTTCCAATGAATAAAAAATTCTCAACAAGAAAAACAATCTTAGCATTTCTGACAGATTGCTGCAGATTATTCAAACATCAACAAATCTTGTTGATTCTCCATCTATCAACGCTCTTTCGCACTTCCCTTGCAAAGAAAACACTGCTAATACACAGGACAATGTGCTAACTGTCGGTCGGCAGCGGAAAAAGGCAATCGGTTGCAAAAACTGCCCCACAAATTAGGAGCCTTAAATACTCACCACCAAAAGGGAGCGAAGGAAAACTGACGCAACGATGCCGTAAGAATGGAGTATTTTACTGCCATTTGGTTACTTCTTGAACGAGATACCGAAGTACCATTTTGGATTCTCCATTTGGCTTGAGCTACGCGAATGTGAACACACTCTGGAAGAAGAATGAAGAAAACAATAATGTCCTCTCTTTAGTTTCCGAGAAAGCGTCGGACAAATTGTAGAAAGGGGGAGTACTAGCGAGCTAGATAAATGACATTTAGCACGTTTCCACTCCTTCTGCGAAGGGACCTTTTATGTTACCGAATGCTAGACCAAGTCAAAGTCGCGGTTGGCTGCTTTCTGCCTACGAAGATGTACCATTTTGAGTATAGGCGAGGATGAAGCAGAAGAAAGCAGACACATGGCTGGGTTTTGGGTAGGAAGTAAGGCAAACGCGCTCGTGTTTTGGGATGATTTTCCAATGTTTGCTTTTCCCGTCCGCGTCCGCTTAACGGTATGTAAGCGTGCTCTAAATAATGGATACGATCCAAACAGGCTTTCGGTAGGGGGAGGCTTTGTTGGTACACGGTTTCTGGCGAGTAAACCCCTCGTTCGGGAAACAGTATCGTGCTCTGCTTTTGCTCTACATTGGACGACTGAGTGATGGCAGACCACAATGACCGGAAGTGGAAGGAACGGAGCCCTCGGCTGACGAGGATTTTCCCGCTGTCAGCATGTGTTTCGATGCGTTGTCGAAATGGAGCGAACAGAGCCTTAGACTTTTCAGCTTTTCACTTTCATTCCGGGAAGCAAAGGGGATTGCAAAGAAGGGCCACATCGACTGGTGGAAAACGAGACTGCCACGGGTTTCCATGGTGGTTTCGTAACGGGTTTTTAACGGTTCCAAGAAAGGTTTTCCCTGGCGAATAAGGAGTTGACTGCCGTCTGCTGTTGTTCGCTTCAGTTGCGATGTTTAGCAAAGTCATGCCACACATGCCAGGATGGGCTTCTTAGGCTGAACCCACATCCAGAGTTATCTTAAGGATCCATATCCCGTTAGAAAAGGGCCTCCGTTATGTAACGTTACTCCAGGTTCCCTAGCGATGACGGTACGGGAATAGTACTGCTTAATGGAATTAAGTGTTCATGTTCGAGATAAATTGATACTGACAGCACTAATTGTTTTGTAAACATGCATGGCGTTATTCGTTCTGTAGAGAACTACGTGGCAAAGCGGTGTAGGGTTATATTGCGATTTCAATAAATGCGCACACATCGACAAAGCCAAACCACTGAAAGGAATCTGCCATAGTGCCATTCGGCCCATTTCCTGTATTAGATTTTCTGTGTGAGCTGTGGAGCGCCCCGTGCAGAGGTGTGGATATGTTATGCGAGTTGGGTCGGGGTTCCAATTCCAGCAATCAACGTGTTACGTTGCGCTTTTACGTTGAAACCTATTTACATTAGCGTTTTGACTGATGGCTATGACAATCGGGTGAATGAATGCAAATAAAAGCAAATGGAGGTGCCCTTTTTCACGCCATGAAGCAAATGCGAATAAATCATGAGCCTCTTTTGACGCGGACGACCAAAAAAACGGATCAAGCGGAGTATCACCCTCTGAATTCTGGTGTTTTCCATGCGAACAATGGCGTGGGCTATGAATATATTAGAGCAGTCCAGTGGGAAGACTAGATAAAACCTTTTGTCAAAGGTTTGACTGGTCATTCGACTTGTTCAACGGTTTGTTATAATTCTCTGCCAAAATCCTTAATCGTGATTTTCACGACTTCCAATGTTCGTTCCCTACGTTTTGAGATGATCCTGGCTGTCGACATAGGTTTGCTGACATCGGTATCTACCATCGACAACGGCGACGAGGATAAAGTTTTGATTGGTGTGAATTAATTAATACCTAACTGAATTGCGAGTGCTGATTGGTCATTTGAGGACTTGCCGTGCATTTTCCTATGGCAGAAGGTTGTGACAGTCTTAGAGGTCTGCGGATTTCAACTAATCCTTTGGTGAACTCCTCGACAGTTGAGTGTCTAATTAATTTTCTCTAATGAGTGTCTAATTCTATTAAGCGAAGTGAGTACTGTTGTAATGTTTGACATCTTTTTGTTATGGTACTTCAATAAAGGAACACAGTGACAATAGCTTCATGACATTACTCAGAGTATACAGTAATCCTTTTAAAGATCATACGATAGTCCGTGTGTTTTTTCTGGTCAACAGATATCTTCCCTTCTTGCTTCAAATTATTAATGAATATTTATTAGATGACATGTATGACATCACTTTACATACATTAGATTAAAAAGATTAATAGGAATGTACCTATTATTTGCCTCCTGACAGACAAAAAAAATGCTTGTTTTAAAAATAATTAGAGTGCACTGGACTAGTTTACTTGTCAAAGTATCTTTGCTTTTAAAAATAATAAGTACTCCAAATATGTCAGAAGTCTATTTGCGATATAGTATTCAGATAAACTATAAAATAGTGCAAATAACTTCAACAAAGAAATGATCTTGCACATTTTCGAATATAATAAATTTCAATCAATTTGGTTTTGAAAAATCACACGTTTTAGAAAGTTAGTACTGCTAGTCACGGTAACGAATACTAACGATGAAAGGTACAATGTGCGTGAAGAGATATGAATTTCCCTTCGGTTGTTCGTTCAACATCGCCGAGCCTGACTAAATGAGAAATACCCGGAGAGAGTTGAATTAAGTGGAACCCTGTACCAAGACAACCAGGAAGGCAGATCTCCAATAATTCTCCATCGTTGCGTTACGATGTCTGGACGTCGGTGCGGAGGGTTAAGTGTCATAAATGAAACAGGTTTCACGGATCGTGAGCCTTTCAAGTAGTTACCATCTATACAAACCAAGGGTGGCCGAGTTGAAGTTGCGGTTATGTAGTGAAATGAATCTTTTCCAATGCTTCATTTCAACAGAAACCCTAGGACACTCCATAGAAACACCACCAGCTGGCACATGCCACACTGTTATGTGGCTTGGAAGCTCCAGTTCGAAGGAAGGACGAAACTCCGTAGCAAAACCGTAAAAAACATCCCTGAGTTGGTGCCACTCAACACCTGATCAGCGTGAGGTAATGATTTTGAATATTTGTACCGCAGAGTATGAGTCTTGGGTTTGGCTCCATTTCCTAGAAAAGTTCACAGAAGTACTGATCTTCTCGTTGTGCTTTTCCTTTCAGGACTTGAGCTACATTGCATATTTTTTCCCCGTATCCTGCCTCTTTTCGTTTGGTGTTATTTTTGCCTGTCCGGTGCACAGGAAGGGCAATGATTTAAGATGAAAAGTTTCATCCTCGTGTGCCGTGTTTCACTACAAAGACCGAAGCTTGAAACGCAATACGGAGAAGGAACGTGACTGGATGGTCTTTGTAAAGCAAATCTTTATAGTAAAAGTTATGAGTCCGTTATGAGATATGAGTGGTCGGAGAAGTTCCTTGATGGAATTTATGTCTTTGCCCATCCTTCCGCTCGGTACGGAAAACCCCAAGGCCCGTGAAATCTAGTCTACCACTGGCCTATGAAAGCAGGTGAAGAACAGGAAATCTCTGAGTGCGAAGGCAAAAGTTACCGTCGCAACCGGATAGGCGGAAAAGTTTCACCTGTTGAAGCGACGCGAGAACGTGGATGGTACACAGAAAGAGAGAAATAGAAAGATTACTCCAGCCTGTATGTTTTAAAAAATAAAGAACGTTGAATACGCAGAAGCGGACCGGTTTATAGTGAAGCCGAAACCCCTTCCAATGGAACCGACGACTTCATGTCGATCAGTTTGGTGAAGGTTATTGTCTGGTGCGGGGTGGTTGACCATCCGGAGAAAGATGTTGGCAAAAGCGAAAATTTATATTTCCCTTGCTGTAAACTCAAATCATATCGTTATTGATTGTGATGAAGATTACAGCCAGGATAACAAGCACAAATTGAGGATGATCATGACACTGATCCTGATAATGATGGTGCCTTGGTACTTTGGTAAACCGATTTTGTGATTAAACCAACCTCATCGGGTGGAGAAAACTGTCCATTTCTCGATGTTCGTAGTTGAGAGAGGAAGTCGTCTGGCTTTATGACCCAAATTAATGCTTTCCGGTTAATGAAAAGTTCAATATTGACTCCGAATGACAGCTTTCCTATGCCTTGTGGCCCTTTTTAACATTTACCTGATGTTGAACAATGTCAACGAGAAAGGTCGTGAAATGAACCAGTTGAAAAAGGTATCAGTATGATCCAAATGGAGCACCTTGGAAGGTTTGCAATGTATTGTTTGTGCATCGAAAACTGCACACAAACAGCGGAAATGAATGATTAAAAACGGAAAGGAAACAATCCGCATTGTGTAGGGCAATGCTTGAGTGAACCATGTGAGGCTGGACTTACGGATAGTCCGTAGGAGACGAGGCGAGGAAGTGGTGCAGAGAGTTCCGTTTATTGCTAATAAATTGCAGAATATTGATCGATGCAAAATGAAAGGAAAATCATTTCCTTGATATGAATAAAAAAAGAGGTCATGATTTTTATCAATATTTCCTTTTCAGACTGTAATGAACAGAGACCGAATGAATGCCAGGGATTTGTTTTCCTTCAATTGATTATCACTATTGGAGCTAAGCATATCCACCTTTTTGTATGTTCGGAAGTTATTTCTGAAAATGTTTTAACCTCTGTTCCGAAAGCTTTTAAATGCTGAACTGACGTTGAATTCAAGCGATTTATATTTAACATGAAAACGTTCAGAGAGATAAAAGGCCAACCTATTTGAAATGAAGATTTCAAGAAGAAAAACCCCGTTTAAACGATATAACTTGAATCTCAAAATGTAACGGATAATGTTTTTGACCTCCATAATTGATTAATCCATTAACTTCCATGTTTGGTGGTTCTGTTTCTGTTTTCTTTTTCATATTTTCATTTCTTCACTCTATCTTTCGCAACTGTAGGTACTAGCGAGTCGGACAGTTCCGCTTCCGAATGGCATCATAAAAAAGTCACTACCAATCCGCTTTCGAAGGAAGTGGATTGTCAAACTGGCAAAGAGTTGGCTACTAAGAGACAAATGTGCCCCCAACTTCCGGTAATTGGATTGGCAATCGCGGTAGAGAGTGGATTTCGATCCACGGTAAAACAGGATGCTTCGCCATGGATCCACACTCCGGCTACCATCATACATTGAAAGTTAACTTTCCTTTCTCTGTTTGTTAATCCGTCGGGACCGATGTTTGGTTGGAGCTCCACGCTTGAAGATGTTCCTAGTTTGTAGCTCACTCGAATCGATTTAGTAACGCTCGTAGGGTCTGCTCGGTCTTCTGTGAAGGAAATTTTGACCACTTGTGAACGAAAAGGAAGACGTACGTTTAAGAGTAATCATGCAAAGGAACGGATGAAGCACCTCCACTGGTTTCACCTTGCTCAAGAATGCAACAGTGAGAAAGTGGAGAAGGCAAAATAAACTTTGACTTATGAGTTTCATGTTCATCTTGCCCGAGTAGAGAGTCGAGTGCCGTTTGTGGGCACTGCGTAGCATCCCGTTTCGAGTGGGCCGGAAGTTTTGTGGTCGGGAAAAATAAAACTACCATCCACTACCGAAGGCAGACGGCATGTGAATCTTGACGACCAAGGGTGGGTAAGATAATTTAGTCAATAATGCTGGAAACTGTTAGCGAAATGAACCACCACGAAAACTTTGGCCTCACACTGATTATAGTGTATCTTTCCTAGAGAACCGAGGAGCAGGTGCCGCTACTAGAGCGGTTAGTAAAGTATTCTGTAATCAACGCGACTCTCTCTCTCTCTCGCACATCTAGCGGTTTAGTCTTCTTCCTTTTTCGTACCGTGGCATGGGTTTTCGTTTGTGCTGAACTAAAAGCTTACACAGCGTTACTGTCGATCCGTCCTTCGAGGCGAGGCTTTACTGCAGGTTTAATCTTTTCTATCTCTTATTCCATTTACAAAACACTCTCCAAAGCACGAGTCACAAGTGGAGAGTGTCCGCGCGAGGGTTTGCAAATAAATTAATTAATTTGTGTACGCTAACATGGCGGCTAATTTATCGCAGGCGCGTGCATTTGCGTCGAGCGGTGGGATTAAATTTTGTTTAATTCGAGGTTTCGGACAGCAAAACTCTATATCTAGCTTTCTCTCCCTCTCTCTCTCTATCTCTCTTTCTCTATCTCGGATGACGAACTTTACGTTCAAATTACGCTATTGTTTTTTTTTCTATCGTCACACTAAACGCATTTAAAATTTAATGGTTGAGACTTCGCGCAGTATATTTTTTCCAGTGGTTGTTCGTTACATTTTTCGCGCCCTTTCCTTATGACTATACAATCCTGTCCAAAAGTAATTTTTTTTCAGTTTCTTGGCCAGAGTTACGGCAATGGCGGACCCGTACTTTATTGCGTTCGGCGAAGGAAACAGGTGTTCGATTTACTGCGAGCGCCTTAAACTTTTTCGCGTGCCATGTGCTCGTATCGAGTTTGAATACGAGATTCTTTTTCATACCGTCGCCGGATATCCAAGTTATATGCTATGTATGCTATGCCCGCGCAATCAATAGCTGTTTACAACTTTGATACTTTCGATGGTGAATACATTCCAATCAAATAAAATAAAAGAGGAAGGAGGTTGGTTGACGGGGAAAAGTTGTCAACGATGGGATTCAGTGGAAATTCACGAGAGGCATTTGATTCAATGGTGGAACTGGAGAGGGAAATATTTCGCAGACAATGTGAAGTAGTAAAAAAATAAAACAGCTATGGTTGAAGTGGTTTTTAGAGATACGGATTTATTAGACTGCCGACTTTGGCTGTTGTCACTGTCTAGACGAATAAACAAAACGAGATCAGAAACTGGACGATAAATAGAAAGCGTCTAGTTGAAAAATGAGAACAGTTAACTGCATAGACATTTATTAACATAAATAATTTTTCAAGAAATTTACGATATTTTTAAAAGAATTCTCGTTCTACACTTTTTCAAACCAGAAATGAGTTACATGTTGGTAAAAGAATCGAAAGAAAATTTCAAAAAACAAGAATGAAATACACAGGGAAACTTTTAGTTTTGCCAACGAACTCTGAATGGTTTTCTCTCGTTGTGCGGCCGAAGAAATGAAAAAATTGGATGGAATAGTGAAACGATGGTGCCTTTGTCTCACCAGCGACGTTCGTGCCGTACTTTGAAATTCCTCCCCTCGTAATAAAAAGAAATCGTCACAAACTGCTACCGCTCGCGGCACGTTATGGAAGATGGGGAAGGAGGCACAAAATATGCGTATAAATGAATGGCAGTGTTGAGACGAGGGAGGAGATCGAGGTTCTCCGTCTGGGGCATAACAGAGGTATACAACTTTTTCCTATAAATCGCTTTCCCACTTTTCATCAATACACATTTCCTGAGCTTCGATGGTTCACTTCTTCCCTCTTACAAGTTCGTTCGAAGAAAATAGCGAATCGTTTGTGGCTAGGGACGGTAATAGATTATGCAGGGTTTTGTCCTTGTCCTTATTTGTTATTTCCAGATGGAGCTGGTTCAGGTCGGCTTTGTCGCAACAAGAATGGAAAACTCAAGAATGAAAATGCAGGGAAACCATAGGAACACAAAAAGCATATTTCCGCCGTTGGTAAGGATTTTATTATGATATTTTTGAGGTACTTTCGCGCCCTTCATTTCTTCTCTTCATCTAGCTAGTGACGAAATCTTATTATGTGTCCTTTCCAGCTGGGAAAGATTTATGGCCTGACCTCAAAAGATTTTGTATCACATCGATTCCAATTTATTAACAGAAAATTGTGGTATGAGGAAAGACTCTCGCATAAATAGCTTTAACACCTGTTAGAAATATTTTTATAATTGAACGAGAGCGGAATGTTAAATGTTATCACGGAATATAAATCAAGGGGGTTTTTAAGTAAAGATGGGGAGCAAAATCCTTTAGTTTCCTGGAGGTTGATGCCTTTTATTATTAGTTCTAATGGTATGACTGGAAATCAGTTTCAATCAGGTTGTTTTGTTTTGAAATATGTTTAATGTTTCTCCTTTATGTATTTGAAAATTTTTTTTGATGAAATTGATCCGAAACTTTCCGGTCGAGAGATGTTCCGGTTGAGCAAGAGCTACAGATTCTAGCTTATTTTAACAGAATCTTAAACGTGCGCTTTGCCACAACATAATTGTTCATAAAATGAATAGGTGAACCGAAACTGTGCAGATAATATATTCAATGTATTGCAATTGTTTACATAATACCAGAAAGTGATTATTGTGATTTGATTGATAACAAAACGCCGTCTTTGTCAGCTGCACCAGCAGTCATGATTACGGTGGATTGGAGTGCAATGGGGATAAATGGGCTGCGTGCTAAACAATTGGTGTCTATTCAAATTAGTCAAACAAAGCTCGAATTTGTGGTATTATTTTATCTCTCTAAATAATTCCGACTAAGTTTGCTTTAATATCACCACCATCATTGATGGAGGCGCCCAGTCTTTTGTGAAATGACTTTAATGCAACATTTTTGTTGGTTTATTCAACTTTGTTCAATGTAATTTAAAAACCATTTGAACAATTCAGTCACCAAATTAAATTTAAGAATTTTTGTCATGAGGGTTCATAAAAGAGATCTCTGCATAGTAATGGTATAACCAACGACAAGGATACTTTTTTCGTCGGAAATCAGTGCAATACAAATGGTCAAACTTCCCGTAACTTTCAACAGTATGTCGGGATGTGAATGATTGAGCTTAAAAACGAGCCTACGACTTTGGCTGATCGACAGCAAGTTAAAGAGATCAAAACTTGAAGGATCAGGCTTGAAGTTTGTGCTGGTCGTGAAGTTAGTCTCTGCAGAAATGAGACCGAGAAGAAGTCGCGCTAAACTCCGTTGCCATTTGGCAGTTGTGTGCGATATTTGATGACGGGGCAGAAGCACGGTTTGCCGATGGTAACATCGTTAGTAATAACACAAAAGCGTTACTTGTGTTGTTGTCAACGTGACGGCGCGAACGTATCGAGCCATTGCCGAGTTGGCCGGAGTCGGAGTAAAGTGTACCACCGCACAACAATAGCGGGCTTTTGTTTACGATAAAAAATGGATGCTTTTGACGTGGGTAAGCATAACATGAACCGTGCGAGGGTTGTGTGTATGTGTTATACCACTCCTTGCAAATGCTATTAAAGGCTTCAGACGACAGCAACATCGACGACGATGAAAGTCAGTACTTGATCCCCTCGGTTGCACATAATGCAGATTCTGCGGGCAAGTTGATTACGGTGCGCGTTGAGAACTATTCAACCTTCTACAGAGGCCGATGTGGAAGTGAAAATAAGAGCCCTGAACTTACGTCACGTTTGCCTTCAAAGCCAGTTCCATCTGGGAACATCCACCTTTCTGCTCATGTATTTGTGGCGTGCACAGTACAAAGCGTTTATCTCCTTTTAATCCACTTACCGGCAAGTGAGCGTAGATAATTATAATTATCATCCACTTTATTTACATCCTACCCATTGACACACATTACCCGTGAACGCCCGGTGTGCAATCGAGTACGTCGATACGTCGAGGTGTTGATGTGCGTCTGGTTTCGCAATGGCAACGAGCTTTAGCTCGTGTGCGCACACAAACATTCACTCACACACCTTCGTGCAGAAATCCAGCCATGGCAAAAGATTTTCCAACGGAGTTCCTGCGCCGACAAGGGATTAGTCTGTGAGGTTGTGATTCAATTAGGAGAGCAGAAAACGAGAATTAAATTTGGTTCCATTCAATAGAATTTTTCAATCAGACATACTACTGCACCAATGAATAGATGGATGAAAATGAATACGGACATTGCCAGTAGGTACCATTTCGGTATATGCCTATGTAGATGCGAAGTAGGGTTCTACCTTTGCATTGTGAATGCGCAAAACCAAGATCGTTTATCAGTCCCGGTCCTGAAGACCTTCGACCGACCCGACTGCCAGACAAAATTACCTTCATCACGGACGGAGTTTAATTGTGAAGTATTGAGTCTACACAAAAGCCCCGTCCTCGAGTGTATGGGTTGATGTTTTTAAAAGTCTCTTCAGGACCGGGTCTCTGAACTGGAAAAGTCTCTGAACTGGCCGTCCTTAATCCTCTTGTTCTGGGAGGAGGAAAGTGATTCGAAATCAGTTTTCACTTAATGCCATCCTGTAGAAGCCGACTTACTTTCTCGAGAAGCCAAAGAGACTCGGATATAATAGTGACAGACGAACCGAAAAACTAAGTTGGGTGAATTCGATAGGGAATCCGTTCGTTCGAACAACCATTGAACAGCTCTTGACTTTTAAACCAGGATAAGTTGGGTAGGTGGACTTCTTGACTGCTTCTGCAAAAGCATCCCACGGGTTGGGGTGATAGGAGGATGGTAGTAAAATCTTTAGTCAATACTGCTGATGCTAATACTGACAGCGACGTTGTACCAAGCCTAGTTGGCTATGACAGCTCTTTTATTATTGACGCCCACACAGTTTAACATGCGAGCAGCAGTAATTGCTTCACACAAAAGCACCTTAAAATTCATCGATTCACGCCAGCCATCCTGCGGGTTTTCCAAGTAGCAAGGGAGGGAACCGAGACTTGCTCGGTCCTATTAAAGCATCATGATTTAAGAGCTTCTGTGTCAAGCGGAACAATGGATGAGCGTTTGATGACAAGTATGACATATTGATTCAGTGGTCCACAATTACCCTTCCAAATTGTATTATACATCTGGCGTCAACTGTAGCTTATAAGGAGCCTCCGATATAGTTGGAAATACCATTACTTTGCACCTACAAAATAATCATACCATGATTTTAATGCCACTCTTGCGAGGACTAAGTGCATTCGATGAAGATTGTAACTGAACCTTTTTTCTAAGAATTAACTTTCTCATAGTGATGTCTAGGGTCGGTAAAATTGATCTCCTCGAAAATGCCGTACAGTTCGTAAAGCCACCCTAGAGCGTTGGCACTATTATGAAGCGCGAAATAAATTATGAGTTTACTGAAAGTGAGAGAAAATTAATGACAGTCTTATGCATGCCGATAACTGATGCCAATAGATGGCAACAATGGACTCTTCAGTGCTCCACCGCCTTGAGACAGAACGTTCACTAGATGACGTTTTTAACATGGCGTTCTCATCGAAAAAAGGTTCTCGAGGGTAGACAAAGATCGGAAAGACATAAATCATAATACACTACTGTTTTTTGGTCACCACCAAGGTATTCCTTGAGTGTTTGAACGTTGACATGGAAAATGTTAGAATGTTACTAAAACATCTTTCTTTCCAGCTTTCGCTTGCTCCTTCCATCGCCCCCGCGTTCGTTTGTATTCCAATTACAGTACGGTCACCATTAATTCATCATAATTGCTCCCTTGAAACATGCATCTAATTACACAATGCCCTCGAGGTCGGGGGCTCAATAGAAATTGAACGAACTGAAACTTCGTCCCAGGACGCTCGGTACTCCTGTTCTTAAATGTTACAAGCTTGAGGGGCCACAGGCCAAACTGGGTGAAACATGACCACCCATAATATCACGTCCTAACGATAAATACCATCGCTTAATTTTCCGCACATTCGACAACCGGAACCGCGGTGCTAGGAGGTAGGTTCTCATTTATACCATCGTTGAGATAGTGTTCGGGCGCGCTTTCACTTTTGCAAGTGTTTCCATAACTCGTTCGAGTTTTCAAGAACTCATTCACAATAGTTATGAATGATTCTTATTTTTGTTATTACAGAGGTTTATAAAAAAAAATAACAAAATAAAGACCTGTTGTCAGCTAATTAGAGCATTCCTAGCCTTAAATGACTTCAAACAAATATGCAGAAATGTTCTGTAATTGCACAGGAAACCATACAATTTTCATTGCATTTCTTGAAGTGTGGAGTTATCAAATGAATACCACTGAAGACATACGAGTTGTGGAGCATGTGACTGAAAACGGCTATAGAATGTCATGATGAAAATGGCAATTAATTACATCGCATGATTCTACTTTTTTGCTTTTTGTAATAGGGGAAGCTCATTGTAGGACAAAATACCTATGGAGCTTCAAAGTGCCACAGGTAAATCCTTTTATATTGGTGGGTTTCTTTTCATCAAAAGATATACCGTTTCAGGAAAACGAATTTACATATTGTATATTTTCCTTTTTTTACCTTTCTTGAATCGGCTGAGTTGCTACTTTTACATTTCAATACATCAAAATAAACTCCTTACTTTAAAAAATTACCAGTTGTAAACAATGAATTGCTTCTCATTCGAGCCAAATATCTTAACCGAATTACCTTGCAATGAAATAAAGAAAAATCTAGTGATACTTTTCCTTCCAACAACATGACAAAAGATTATGAAAAGATCTGGACTATTTATTTCATGCACAATCATAATTAATTTTGCTCGCACTTCTCTTCCCTTCGCCAATGTTTTATCCGAAATCGTACACCGATGGAAATCAGTTCCCTGATGTGGGTGGTAGGATCGAGAAGAAGCTCATGGCGTTGAACGAATAATGGCGCTGATTGTTATTATGATGATGATGAACATTAATAACGGTCGCGACGGATGGCGGCAATGATGAGATGTTTTTTCCGTGCAGTTGTGGGCACGGTTTTCCGTTCCCTTCTCTTCCCATTTATTTGGGCGTTCGACCATATTTTTTGGTCCGCTGAGAATTCCGAACAATGAAGAAAAAACGTTACTGAAGGAATTAGTAACGGAAGGTTGGGTTTCTGTTGTGAGGGGAAAATTACCGGAATTTAACGGTAGAAGAAAATGAAAAACTCGTCCCTGTAAGGTTTTGAATCGCCTCATCATCTCCCCCGGAAAATGGGTTGCCGGATATTAGCTAGGACAAAGACAGGTTACAAAAAAAAAACTAACCACGGCGTACGCGTTCTAGAAAGGAACCCACCATTACTGAGGGCGTTTACAGAACATCCGTCTTGGAATATCCTTTCTTTCGTTGTCTTTTTTGTACTTAATACAGGCATCCAAGCATTAAATTTCATGGTTTTCGGAAGGAAACATTTGGAATTATTGTTTTCTGGATTCCTATTTTATTTTTTGATGAGGTGTGATGAAATTAATAATTATTATGTTAGGGTTATGAAAATTTAATCATATCACTAGCCTACACAGGGTGTGCAGAAATATTCTACCACGAAGGAAGCGCATGTAGTTTATGATGCGTAAAAGTAACTCGTTATGATAGCAAAGTTTTCATTCCTTCTTTAGAATGACGCGTTACATAGTGCAAACTACAAACATAAATCGGGCTAGAGATTTTGAATCACTGCTTCCGGAAGGGTTTGTGCACGATTCATTAACACCTTTCATCGAATCGTACAGTTCGTGAAGTACGAGAAAATGTTTGTATGTTTGTGATTTTGTGTCCCATTTTCAAGTCCCGCATGGCGTGCTTGAAACTTTGTCCTCAAGTTCGGCCACCCGTAACGGGAAAAAACAAAGTTCTATTCGTTCGATCAGGGTGTTCTTTTTGATAGAAGTTTTCGTTACGATTGTATTTGCTATCCTGGGGTAGTTTCAAAGGATTTTAGGGACCGTCCCCAAGTCGGTATTGATTGTCCCGTATCTTTCAATAATTGATTTGATTTGAAAAACTTCTAAACTTTGACGTCCGTCGTTCTGCTGTCGTTTTCTGTGGTTTTGCATGCGCATGCAATGTCCAATTTTCGTACAATTGTGCAGCTTTTTCATTTGCTAACGGAGTGGAAGTGAAGTGTGGACCAAGTTTTCCCCTCATCAGCCATCTGACAAAGTTTTCTCATCTTTCTCAATCAAATATCACAAGAATTGCGTTGGTATGAACATATAGAGCGAGTGTAATACGACGTAAAAGTTGTTGGAAAACGGGCCACCGTGGGTGGAAGAGTAGAAAGTATAACAAAGTTTCGTTCAGTTCCATTTCCTTACCCTTGTTGCGATGAATTTCATACTGACGATAAATTAAACTTTTCCATTCAATTCCTATTTCCATTCCATGCCACCACACATCAAATGGTTTTGCACATAAAACACGATAAAGAGGAGGAATCCTGAGACAACCGTAAAAAAAAAAGAAAATAGATGAACGGAAATAGATGGCAAAGTAATGACATTTTTCGAATGAACGCGAAGGTTTGTTGTGACCACACACACACACACCAAAACAAAGAGTGAGCTACGGAAATGATGGGAAAAATGTGGTTTACGTTGAATGGTAATGCAGCAGCAAAGCGCCTGGATAATAGTGTTTATGACGGTTGAGGAAGGTTTTCCTATCCTGTGTGTTTTTTTCTTATTACAATTCGCAAAGGATATTTCCTCGCTCTGTGCTGGCAATCTTCTATTGTTTTCCTCTCCTTCCATTCTTTTAAATCCAACACCTAGACCTCTTCATTGCATCTTTTTACACTCTCAGTTGCATTTCTTATTTGTTAGAAGTTTAACATTTGTGTAAGTGATATTCACGATTCCTTTATTTTCCATGTTGTTGACCATCTGCAATCGAAAGCTGGTAAGTAATACCTTTTTTTCGTATTTGCGAATGTTGTTGTACAGTCTGCCGTGAAAGTTTCAATCTATATCTCAAAAAAGTCGTCCTGCAATCGAAGCGTACTAGTTGGATAGAGTTCGTGGCAATATAACAAAGATAAAAGAATGCCGTTAACGATGGATTTTTCTGACAAAAAATTGGATATCATGATTGTGGTGGTAAGCGACTCCCAGTCCGATGAATGCAGAATATCAGTGTTGGTGGTTTGAAAAGTATCGTTTTTCATTTGAAACTTTCCTCCGAGAGTTTTCTCTCTCCGATTCACTTTAGGATAGCAATAGTTTTTGAAGCCATTGTGACCCTACTACGCTACAACGGTGTTCATACCCTGGAAATAGAGGAAAAATCGTGAGGCAACCCACAATGCGGCACAGGAAAATTCACCCCTTCATGCAACCTCACCTGCACACACGACACAGATCGTTTGCTTTAAGTGCGAAGTGGCACGAGACCACGTTTTCTCGCCAAAACAAAAGGATCCTTTTTTGTTCAGGGATAGAATACATCGACAGGAGGAGTGGATTGTGCCGAGAAAGCGTATTTAAAACAAACTACACACGTAAAATGGCGAACAGTGAGGCAAAAAAAATAGAGATATAGCAAGAGGCCGAGGACGCTACAGCACCTTCGTCCGAAAACTAATCCTTCTGCCATGGTCCTCTTGAACTGGTGCGATTTGTGGCAAAAGTGAAAAGCTTTTCCACTCAAAAAAGATGGTCCTTTCGCGTGCTCCATGGAAAAGTATTGCAGCACATTATCTGCATGCAGCTCTTTTACATGGCAAACCTTCGTCGAGGGCTAAACTGGGCCCTATACAAAGTGCATCAGCATGCATTTGGCACTCTGTTTATTTGTTTTCCCAGTCCCGTTTTTCATTTACACCCAAAATATAAACGAAACAAAAAACGTTCCGAAAAAGCCGACGAGAAAATACGAAAATGTACCTTCGATGACTGTTCCGGGAGTAACGGCACATTCGGTGTAACGAATCTCGCCCATGTTTCCGGACGGAAAATTTCCTGCAGGTGAACGATTTGGTCAGGTTTCGTGGTGGATCGTAAACAATAACCGTGGCGTTTATCATTAAATGGAAAAATGTAGGACACGATTCAATTGAAAGCTTTCCTGGGTATAGCGCAAACCCAAAAAATTATTAAATAAAATGCACAAAAAGTAAAAGGTTAATTTGAACAACTTGGGCTTGGCAAAATGGGATCATTTTCTCTGTTCGGGAAACGGTTTTACTATTCTAGTAGTCTTCGTGCTTGTACAACCCTGATGGAGTTGAAAAGACAGGTTCACAATTGTTCCATCGTTGACTGCAATGGCCTTGCGGGTGAATAGATTACAGAAACCGAGTGAATTGAAATGTAAAAACCTTGTTGCAGTTACATCTGCAGCTCAAGTTTTTGTGTGCCTTTTTTGCCTTTTGTGTCACTTTTCTCCACTTTTTCGTCTGGACGTGTTTTTATTCCGATGCCGAGCAATGAAAGTTACCGCTGAGGTACGATTGCAAACAAGTTGCCTGTATTAAAATCCTTGATATGGCCAAGGAATTTTCGCAGATCATCAAAAAAGTTTCCTTACCCACAACCAGGTGTTGTAACAAACAACATAATTTTTTTTAACTTTCTAGAGTTTGAAATATCATCAGGAAATAAAACGAGTTCACCAAAAGCGTTCAAGCCAAAGCAAGAACTATTCACTTCAACTCATGTCACATGTGATATCAGCTTCTTCATTGTACGTTATTTGCTTGAATTAAAATTAAGGCACAATGAACTTCACTGGTTATGGGAAATCATTTTCAATTATTATTCCAGTAAACTGTTGGGATTTAGAATATCAACTTTAACTTGGTTGAATTTTACCAGCTTTAATTAATGCCATCTCGCTTTTGTTTTGTTTGAAATTGTTTAAATCAAGTTCCACTTCGTTGCTTTGAATTGTCATAAAGCCGGAATTCCGGACTCATTATCATATCGTTACAACTTTCCACCACCCGTTAATGAAATAATTGTGAGTTTGTGCAACGCACCGTGTGCAATAAAATATTGTTTGCAAATTGAAATCTATCGCACAACAATAGTTTCAGTTGTTATTTTCAGCTCACCTGATAGGTTTCTATTTTCGATCGAAAAGGTCACGAGAATATTTACATTGTTAGTAATAAAAACGAAGGTTTCATGCTTTTATGTTTTCCTACTAACCAACCCAAACGGAACTGTTTTGTTTGCCTATTTTTGAGCGATTTAATTGCCGATAGTCTCGTTGGTATGCTTGATTTGTTTTGGCAAAAGTAATTGCTGCATTTAAACACATACGCACACACACGCTCGGTAAAGTGATTTATATAAGTTATCGCCACTCAAACCCTCACTGTGCGGCTCCCCAAGAGAGTTTCCGAGGAATTTTATCTTCGGTGGGGTTGCATTCGATATCAATTTAATCAATTTTATTGAAAACGAAATAGAAATCTCGCTTGGACGTCTGTGTGTGGGTAATGGATGTAGCCCTTCTGTAGCCAGCCTCTTTTCCACGACGCCATGACCCATGCATTAGTGTTCCTCCTACCCCATGGAGCAGAACATTGCTCGAGACGCTATCGGAAATCAATCTATGCAACATGATGCCAAGAATGGTTAATGTTAAACGATGTCAAAGCGGTTTACCAGCTGGCGCCACCGCCATCTCCAGACAAACAATGCCCACCTCTTTCACATCCCAAGACCAAGGAACCCTCCGTCGTGCCCAAGAAACTACTTTGCTTCTTCTCCAGGCTCCGGCCTTTTGCTGCCGGTGATAAATGAATTAATGTCAAACGTCTATCAGCCATCGAGTTGTGTTTTATGAGATGCGGGTGGTATTGGGTCTCTCCTCCTGATTTCCTTCTGACTGAAGTTTGTCTCACAGCATCGATTCCATAACTTTGTCGGACGAAACGGTAGAACATTTTTCTGGTCCTTGGCTTTGCCTTCGACTGCTTTTCTATCTCCTGCCTTTGCTCAATCTTGGTGAACCTCTTTCCACATGGACAGCGTTTTCCACATGGACATGGACAGCATGGTATCGTCAACCAGACAGTTTTGTACTTAAAATTTCATGCTACTCCCGGGTTGCGTCACCAGCATAAGATGTCCCGTGACGTAGAGCGTAAAAATGGTCCCAGATACGTCACCGTCCATCGAGACGACATCGTGTCTTCGACGAATTCGAGAGGCAATGGACATTGAAAAGTTTCCATCCTGGCTGGATGGGAAAGGGAATGGAACACTACAAAAAGTCTTGGGAAACTCTATTTGCTTAAAGTATGTACTATTTCTTCTTCATTCTCTGTCATGGGAAATGCATTCGTCAGCCTGATTGTTGGTGAGGGGTTATGTTTATGTTTCACCATCGTCAAATATTGTGCCAGCACTAGGTGGAAAACTGGTATTTCGTCTACCATGAGACGAATTGTCGTGGACGGGTTGCCTACCATGATGATGTTGATGACAGATTGGCAACCCTTGCTTTGCGCTTCTTTCCACCCCGTCCCTTCCATTAGCTCAGACTAGCTCTTCCAGCTGGTTTGACCAAATCGACAACTCATATTTCTTTTTCGGGTGGTCCTTCCGGCGAAAGAATAACAAAATAACTTCGTACAGGATATTGGAAAGTCTTGAAAAGATCTACCGAGTAGTGACTTGACGGGATCCGTCCCGATAACGCTCGACGTGTCGTGTAACGAGCATCGTTGCTGCGGTCGCCATTGCGGCCTTAGGGATATGTTTCGTTTAAGTTTGTGGAAAAATACTACGCAATGATTCTTGTATACTTGGAGTGACTAGTGGAGTGGAGGAAAAAATCGTCCTGCAACGCCTTCCGTCTGTATCTATTCGTGCAATATTGAAAAAATGAGCTACAAAGTTTGACCGATGCATTATCAATCATTGTGTCACGAGGTGGGAAAAGGTAGCAATGGTTTTCTTGGATTGTTGTTCATCGTGCAGTAGCAAGCAATTTTGCACTAGCACCTTGAGTTCTGGTATCAAACAGAATTGTTCGGATATTATTTAGCTTAACAATTTACTGAAAAATAGTTTCCAACCAAAGAATTTCCAAATATCATTACAGAATTCTCGGGGGTGCCCATGGCGCAGCGGTAGCGCGAGGAAACACCACACCACAGGTGTGGGATCGAATCTCGAGTCTGGCACCCTCCGGTATTACGAACGGCTGACCACCGATCTATAATATACCGACTTTCGGTCACACAAACTCTCTACGGAGAGAGGCCTTGTCCCACTAGGGGATGTCGTGCCACATAAAAAAAAAAAAAAATTACAGAATTCAATCATGGTTTCATCAATCCTGGTGTTTTTAACGTGCACAGCAGAGAATAAGGAAAAATGTTTTATGTTGACAAAAATCAAATTGTATTTCTTCTGTATTCAAATTCTGTATCAAATTGTATTCTTTGTATGTAACTTTTCTGGTTTTAGTTTACATTTCCCTGCAAAACTTTACGATGGTTTTTCTAGGGGTTACAACTCTATCAAACATCAAGAGTCCATCACCAATGTGATGTTTGTAAAAGGAATGGAACACAGTTTTACATCGTGAATTCGAACGAAGAAGTTGAAATATTGAATTCCGTGTGCTGAGGAAAAATGAAATAAAAAATTAGTATAAACGATTTTCACACCGTGATCTATTTCCTAGGAAGGGAGATTTTTCCCCCGTTTCTCTTCTTCAACGTGGTGCATTTTCACCGGCTTGGTGGTATTGGTGGAAAATGTGGTGTTATTTATATTATCAAGAGCCAAGTCTGTCACTTCCATACGAGACGAAAGAAGTGGACAAAATGTTGGTTATTTGATTTCTCCGTTTTTATGTTGTGCTGGCCTTCGTTGTATGACGGTGGAAAACGAAGCTTTGGTCCTACGCTATCGAAATTCCCGGCGTTCATATGGGAGGAAAGGGGTCTGTTGCCATAAAACCTTGGCGCTGAAATGCTCCCATCTGGCATACGTTGTAGCCGTGGTTTGTCGATTACATTACATTCAATAAAACCGTTACTTTCAGGTACTGCACAGGGAACCTTCTGTTTCCATCATTAAATGATTTTAGTGTTCAATCGTTGGTGGGTTTTCGTTTTTTTTACAAAGCAGAAATGAAAATTGAGTCGAACGAGCTTCGAATGGAAGGCGTGGTTTTAGCGGACATCGTATCAAATCTTCGTAAACCAACCACATTCCGTTCGCAGCTAACGGAACTAATGTAAAGATTATAGTAGCTTACCGGTTTCCAAAATCGATCTTCAATCTAGAGGAAAATCTGGTGCATACTCCCTAGCCAATTTCCTCTTTGACCTTCAACAGACTGTTAGTAACCAACTCCTTGGCAAACTGCAGCACCACCGGCCATTAGCCACACCGTTTAGCAAATTGATAGAGGCCCGGTTTATCGCCTGCCGACCTAGTGAATCGCTCTATGTTCCTGGCAGGTTGCCAACATTTCCTATTTCTTTTTTCTGTTTCCAACATTTTTTCCCCCTCGTTTGGGTGGTTCGTTTTATGTTGCTTTATCGTTTGGAGTTTCGGAAGCGTCAAGGACGGGTTTGGTGCAAGTCGACTCGACTCGGTTTTCATCTGCTTCTACACTTTGTCGCTTCACGAGCGGAAGGTTTTACGCCACCTGAAAGTCAATCTTCTCCGCAAGCTTGCAAAGTCCTGCCTAATCGTCGAAGCACTTCTTTTCCTGGGATCGGATGGACGCCCATGCCACATCGTTTCCGTCCATCGAGTAATTAAATGACTCAATTATCTCAGCTGAAGAGGATGTTGGCGTCCGGAATGGATGAAAAGAGAAGCCCGTTTCCACGATGGTTATATGTCCACCAGAAACATGTTGGAATGGAAGGAGGTTCTTCTTGTTTATTCTTGAACCAAAATCTGCTGGTGTGGTGTGAAAATGACACACATTGAAAAGGATTTCCCTGGTGGCAACAAAGTCGCAACGTGCCTTTAACTATGGGTCGATAAAATACTTACTTTTTGCAGGATTCCACTTGCGGTTGATACCTTCTTGCATAAGGCATGTGTATCCTTTTCATGTGTTTCTTCACAAGGACTTGAACTCAAACCGCTCATTTCGCTCCCCTTTTCTCTCGACATTTTCTTTTCATCGTTTAGTGGATGACCGGACGGAACATACACCCGTGGTGAATTGGAGGGCGGAAAAGGGGAACACTTGTCTTAATGGGCCATATATTTTCAATTTTGTCCGCCCTGTCTGATAACAAATGGCCAGCTCGAGTTAAAATGGGTGCTAACGGAAGTTTCGTAGGGCCGGGTTTCGAGTACGAATGTCCGTTTCTATAGGTGAGAGGTGAAGCGGGGGGAAAACGGTTGCAAGGACCTTCTTTTCCAGACACCAAACAAGGTCAACCTCTAACAATGCAAGTGGCCACCTTGTTGTAACCTCATATGCTGACTATTTTTATCCTGTGTTTCATGGAGCCATTTTTTCAACTCTTTCCCCAACCCCTCCCAACCTCCTAAAGAGTTTCCGTTTCGAGCCATGGTCGTCATCGTAGATTCTTGCGTTCTCCGTCAACGGTCAACGGTCAACGGTTTTCCAGTCCAGTGCCAGTCACTGTGTAAGAAAGACACCCCTTTTGGGTTTTTATACGGGAGGATACGGAAAACAACACCACAATAATACAATGAAGATGTGGAGCAAGACTTTCTTCAGGATTGTCCTCTTGTTATCGTCTCGGCTTTACGACTTTCGTTTGCGTCGAGCAATATCTTTATTTTTTTAGCCTTTTGCCCGCTGTCTCAAGGGAAAACTCGTGAACCACGATGCGTTTAAGCATGTGTGTGTGCGGGTTAGATGATTGTGTTCGTCTGTTTGACCGTGTCCTTGCTTTGCTTTTGTCCTTTTTGTGGTCAGTTAGAATGGAATGGCATTAAGAAAAGTGTAGAAATAATTTCTCTTTGCTGAGACTAGGTTTTGTTCTTTCCACGCCGCTCGCGTTTATCTGTGGTTGAAAACTTTATGTTTAAACCCGCAAGGGGAAAGGAAGGCGGAACAAATGTTGGTGTACTCCTTTTTTCTTGGTGGTCTTTGGTGTACTACTTTTTTCTTTCTTGTTAGTTCTTTCCTTGTGGCTTGGCTTCATCTTTTTGGCAGCTGACTAACGAACGGGCAACCATAAAATGATGATCTCCAAACTCGCCCCCTTTTGTAACGCTTACCGTATCCGAGATATTATCATCGAAATGTTTTTGTGTACGGAAAATCTGATAACTGAGCTCTATTCCAAGTCGAGACACGTTTGTGTTAGTGGTTGGTTTTTTTCTGGTTGATTATCTTCCGGCTTGCCACTGAGAGAGGGTGCTTTTCCGATTGGTGACATTACGTCCCCTTCCGAAACATTCAACCAATGTCGAGGATTTCACACACTTCAACTTCTCTACATTCGTTGGTTTTTGGTCGGTGGGTGGATAAATCCGTTTTGCGCGTTGGTGTTGGAGGGAGAGTAGAAAACATTATCCGGACTTCTGCGGCCGTCGACCGGCCATTAATGCTATCGCCCGTTTTTGTTCGAATGTGTGATAACCGGTATTTGATTTATTGAGTCTGGCTAATGTTTACGATTTTGCAATACTTTACGTTGGAACGTTGGCGAGAGCAGAGCTGGGAAACTGCAATCGTAGACTGTCATTAGTCACGCGGGAGGTGGGAGGAGTTCGAGGGTAGAGCAGATACGGAGGGTAATGAAAACAAATTGTCATGAAATAGCTACTACATAGAAAAGACAGATTTGAACGATTGATGGTGAGCCAATGAATAAACAAGGACATGGAATAAATATAACTTTTATTGATTTCTACGCTGCACACTTTAAAGCATGCTGTTACAAAGTAACACTGGCCGACTTAGCACAGCACTGGCACTATGAACTACAAGTTGAAAGCAATTAAGTTTTTAGATTGAAAACCACAACCTCGAACCTTATGATGTTCGGTGAATAAGCATCGCATTTACCCAAAAACTAATAATAGTTAATTTTGTAAATTGCCCCTGTGTGTATGTGGTTTAATTAACTTGGCAATAACATGTAGTGAAATGGGAAAACTTAAAAGGTGACCCCCAAGTATCTGAATGTGAGAATGACATGTTGATGGGATGAAGACCGGTAAGCATTCTCCGAAAGCACACAGCGTGGAACCATAGAGATTCATGCGATTGTGTGTCAGGAGCTCTTCATTTTCGTAATGACTCGGCCGGAGCGTCGGGTAACGTTAGGCACCATCATGTTCCATCCCTTGCTGTGGGGATGAAGCAAGAAGGGTTTTAGAAGTGACTTTTCGCTTGAAAATTGCTTAAGTTTTATCGCTTGAAAAGGAGCACCTTCTTAAGGGTTTGCACGGCGCACTTTCCCATCGTCCCGTCGTCAGTTTCCCATTTTATAATTAAATTGATGCCCTGGAAAATTCCTGCCACCACCCAGTGACCAGGTTGGTGTATTCGAAAGAGGATGCTTGAGAGTATTTTTGGTCCCAAAACGGAAGTGTCAAAATGATGAAGGATTTTCAAGGCAGATGAGGCGAATGCGCAGAGAAGATGTATTGAAAGATAGTCCTGTAAATCTTGTAATTAACTCAAACTGGTCCCTGAACTTTCCTCCAGTGAACCTCTCACTAAGAGTGCGGATTGATGAACAGAGTATTGGTTGTTTTCTTTTCTTGCTACGCCGACATTCTTAATTTACCATCCGTGAATCTGGACATCGAATGGAGGTTGATTTTTACAGTCAGAGCTATTTTCTCTATATTCTACCATTTATAGCCATGTTTTCAGGGCATGGATGAAGGAAAGGGTTTTTCTCATTTACTTTTTCCTTCTTTCGACAATTTCGCTTGATTATTTCTATATCGTGTTTTAGGCACCGAGCACTGGAAAGTTTGATCCCTTCTATCGAAGAGTCTTCACTTGGTTGCACTTTTCAGTTCGATGCTACGATAATGCTGTTTGACAGAAGCGCTCGAGCCGGGATTAGATGTTTGGTTGCACTTTTGCAAACAATACCACAACCGCCACTTGGTTCACGCCCCTAGTTTTGCACAGAATTGGTTGAATTTTATTCCCGAGTTTTTCTTAGCTTTTTGCTTCACTTCCTTTCCGAGATGCTTTCAAACCAGTCACTTCTTCGATGGAGACGCTGTTGAAGTTGCTTTAGGTTTCTTGTCCCTTCATTCGGTCGGTTGGTTCTTTCACAACGGAAGTAAGAAAAACCGGAAGGCCACAGGAAATAGTGGCACACGAAAAGGGAATCCCCACAAACTAATCGGGAGCCGAACGGATGTAAAGCGGTAGGAGCCGGTGTTGGGTTTGGAAAATTCAGGTTCAGGTGTGATTGGTGTGCAAGAGAGCCAAGTCCTCGTAGTCAAAAGCAAAAGAATCAGCCAGACGATGGGGCATTTGGATTCCCGTTTGTTTCTCTTTTCCCTCCACCAACTACCGTCTTGAGCTGGATGTGAAGAAATTGCGGAAACGGAGTTTTTCTTCGTGTAGAAGTCTTCGCCAAAGAAAGTCGGGCAGACGAGTCTGATGAGATTCTTAAGCTCATTGGGTTGGGGTAAATTAAAGATAGCTAAACGAAGAGTCGTGAACAATCTGGAGCCATGGATTGAAAGAAAGTCGTATGTTACTCTTCCCTCTTCCCTCCTAACCACCAGTGCGAATAAGAGTGCAAAATGAGATTAATCCATTCTATAACGCCGTACACGACATAGAAAGATACGGTCGATCGAGGTGGATTTCTTATCGGGCTATCTGTTTTCACGCTCTTTTCAGACTGAAAAAGCATCTCAGCGAACTAAACTATAGCTAATTGGTGCTGCGCATGCAATGGCTGAAGGAAACGATCCGGGGAATGCTTAACATGCAGTTGGTAATGCTAGCAGTGAGGGTTTGCCTCAATGAAAATTGTTTAAACTGTTCAACAGAAAAAAAAATGGAAAGAAGATAGAAAGGCCAGAGCGGATGTTAGTGTGATATAGTGTAGATCGGAAAGCAGGATGCACATTTAATCGCAAAATCGTGACGATACGCAAACGAATACCGGAAGCGTAGTTTTCCTTGGTTATTAAGACCATGCACTAGGGAAAATTTGATCATGGGATGGGATTTTGGTTTGCTGGAAAAGAGCAAACTAAAGGATGCAATGGGTTTTTCTTAACCTCTAGACGCCCAACCAACCCTTCTTGGTGGATTAGCGAAGGGCGAGAATAAATTAGCGTCGGAGCCATTCCACTCTGTAAGTGGCCAGATTTTATTTTCTGTTTTCCTTCCATGCCTTGTTTGGCTTCTATGTATGCTATACGACAGCGGAGGATAGAATTTGGATGGCAGAGGAGGAAAACCGACATGGCTTTTCGGTGAGGAAAATCGTTGCTGTTTTTACTGATATGTAAACAAACTATGCAAAGTATGATTCTTTTTGTTAACGCTGTAAATGGGTTCAATTATTTTTTATTGTTGTCTGCTTTTTAATGTTTGCTCTTAATTGTAATGGCGATAGCTGGAATGCAAACTAGAAAGTTTTCCGCTCGCTATTGGGTGTGAGAGTAGATTTTTTCGGTTATGAATCATTCGTATTACAGCACCGTTTTTTTTACAGTTTTAACAAATTAATTTAACAATTAATTATATTGAATGAGGCTTTGTAGAACGGTAATATTGCCATGCCATCGATGATGCGTTATTGCCATTATAGAGCGCAACTTGTCAGATGAAACCTGCTACTTGTTATTGTTTTGATGGAACTTTGGAATAAAAAGCCGGAAAATGCTGTAAAACCTTGAAAAGGCTGTGAAATTGGTGAAAGGTTGAATTGCTTTTAGCTCAGATTTCGATGTTACGCAAACGAATTTAAATTTTCATGTTTTGTATGATTTATTCTGTGCAAAATTAAATCGTTATGTTTGCAATAATATGAGATCTATTTTTTTACCTTTTTCTACAGAATATGGCGTCCAGTTCCATTCGAAAAACGAGGTGAACACAGTTCCTGCAAGCGATGCCGAGTAAATGGTTATTCTATTCCAGTGAAAAAAAACTCATCCTAACAAGAATACCGACAAAAGCATAGACCCAACACTGCAATGGACTAAGTTACATTTCGGAATAAAAGTTCACAGGATCACAACCCAAATCTATGAACGACGGTAGTTGTGGTCGCAGCGTTTTGTAGAGATTGGAAAGGGTTTCACCCAATTTTTTTTGTTTGAAAAGCCATCGACCAAAGGGAACGAATAATTTACGAGTACAAGCAAGTGCCATTCCGGTCGGTGAAGGTGGGTTGGGGTATATTCGGACTTTAGAATACCGATTCCGGTTCCGTTCGTCGCTAACGATTCGCATGATAGAGAACAATAAATTAATAGGAGATAAAGGAGAGTGTGACATACGGCAATGTCCGTCATACCCCAATAAATAAAAAAAAATAAAGGAGAGTGTTGTTTCGTGTGGCGTCCAGTGCTTCAGTGAGGATAAAGCATGCCTAAGGATCATACCGATGCACCCAACGACAGCGTGTGTGTGTTTGTCTATGTATTAGGTTGCAGTGAAACAGATTTTTCGCGGTCGGTCAGTTCATGAGTGTGTTCGAGATGAAAAAAAATAACACAAGTCTGTAAAAATAATCACAGGACACCACTGATCCACTTTCCCTCACAGTTCACGTACTTTCAGTAGGAAAATAAATTTAACAAGATCTCATGCCGGTCACAGACAACCCGTTGGAAAGCTAAAGCCGAACGAAGTTTGAACAAAAAGTGTTTTACAATAAAATAAAGTGAGTAAAATCAACCAGTGCTCCGTGTGTACGTGAACGGATTTCCGTCGAGCAGAAAAATCAAAAAAACCCAGCCCACCGATGGGAACACAACGGCTGAACATGTGGTGAAAAACAGTCAATAGGGTGGGTTTGGTTTTTAAATCGTGCGGTGGAAGTACGCAATCGTTGGTTAAGGTTTGTCGGTTGGATTGGTTTGGAGTTCCCCGTGCACAAACAACTATAGTGTAGCAGAAGGACACCCGAGTAGAGGACCTGCTTATATTTGACTAGTCAAGTGCGCACTTCTTCTTCATCGGCCGGTGGTCACCATGCAGGAAGTGGAATATTTTACTGACAATCTGACGGCCGGCATGGAACAAACGCCTTCGCGGACAATGTGTAGTTATGATTTGCTAGATTCTCCTAGGATTACGCATGAGCAGACGAAGCTGGTGGGCCGAGGATATAACAAATGCGATGAAAATGTAAATTACACCGTCGATCCACTACAACTTACTTCGTCCGACGAGGAATGCAGCGGGTCGCCGACGAGCGAGATGAACAATTGCATCAAGTTCATGGAGAAACCGACGCTGGTAAGTGATTTTTGCTGGATGTATATCGCGGGACGCTTCTGTAGATCGTTTCGTTTTAAATGCAGATTTGTGTCCGAGTCGTGCTAAGTCTCGTGAAGAATAGAGTAAAAGATATATTTGTTTAAAGCTGAAACATTGCTAGGGCATGCTGGTACTAGAAAATATGTGGATGTATTTGAGTTTACTGTTGCGAAGTTATCTGAAGAAAATATTTGTATCACTTATCGTTTTGTTAGTTTAGATCGTATTCCGGTGATTATTATTCAATGTATCCAAGAAGTCAAATTGTGCTCTTATTTAGAGAAATGGAACATTCATAGTTTCGTTGACTTAACAGAAAAGATTCTTCATTTTATGAAACTAAATGTTCATGGTATCAAATAAGCACTTTTGATAGGAAGCTAAACTGATTCATGTGTAATACATTAATCCGACTTGATTGATTCACTAAATCTAGTATTGTTTTACCAACCTGTAGTTATAACTGGTATAACGGGTAGTGTCAAGTTAGACCCAAATATATGACATCTACTCTCCGTCAGCACCTGTCACTTGAGATCAGCAAGATGAAACGGTCTCTTTCAACTGGATCGTGAAGGAGAACGAACGTAATAAAGGATCATCCTAAACACGACACATTATTCTATGGTCAGATGCTCTTGCCTTCCATATTTCTTGTTTGTCCCACTTTTCCTTTAAACTTGTATGCTACCAAAACTATGATGTACAAAATTGAAATTAGTATTAAAACATGTTTAATTCGATGAAATGATCACCACCCCTAACCAATTTACTTCTCGCGTATCGTTGCTTCCGCGACAGATAAAACGCTTCGCTCTCGGGTTCCTGCGCAGCACGGAGGAAAGCTTGCCACTGATGTGCCATAAATCGTCACCCACCTCGCCCCAGAAGAAGCTGAACGACATCCTGTCCGAGGACATCTACACCCTGGACCAGGTCGTGTCGAGTAAGTTCGGCGACTCGTGCAAACAATCGTTCGTCGGGTCACCACAGCGCCTCCATCCAACAAGTGATTGCTACTCGAATGAGGCTCCCACGACGACCGCCGTGGCCGACGGCGTGGAGTACGAGTTCAAGCGCAACCTGATCCGGCAGACGAACAGTGCCAGCTCGAGTCCGAAGCGCTTCTCGACCGTCACCCCGCCGAAGCACGCCGACAGCCTGAACAGTGTCAGCCTGGGTGAGGACAACGAGGAACTGGACCGGGCGTCCTGGTTCCAGGCCGGGCTGCCTCGCGAACTATCACTGGAAGTCCTCACTCAGCAGAGCCCCGGTGCGTTCCTGGTTCGCCGCAGTGCCACCAAGCACGGTTGCTTCGCGCTATCGCTCCGAGTTCCGCCCGGACCGGGGCCGAAGGTGGTGCACTATTTAATTATGAAAACCGAGCGTGGATATAAAATTAAGGTAATTTATTACATGCGCTTGGAAAGTTCAAATTTCTGTCTAGTTAGTTTCAATTATGGGTACCGGGATAGTTTCGAGAAAATAGTATTTGGACATGCTGGTAGAACACCATGGATCACATGTTTACCTTTCGCTTCAGAGAGGAAATTCATCTAAATGCAATCCTCCTCTCACGGGTTAACCGGAAGATTTACCCCTGTCTTCCAACGAGTTTCCAAATATGCTCGGGTCCGATGTAAATATTCCCTGGTCGTGATTTAAGAGTCAGGTGCTTGATACGTGATCGTAATAATCTCCAACAACAGATGGGTGTGTTTATACGGTACGGTAGCATGGGTAATTGCAAGGTAACGAAACGAAGCCAGGAACCCAATTAAGGACAACCATGCATGCTGATGCAATTTCTGAAACTGCCTGCTCGCCATGCTTCGCTTTTGCGCTTGATCTGATAGGCTTAAACGAACTGGAAAACAGCTCACAAGCATCCATATTAGCCTTTATTTCGCGTAAAGTTTTTATCGCTACTGGCCATTTTTGCCCCGACTTCCTTTATTTATATTATCGACCCTGAGGCGATGAGCGATCTCAGAGGTCATCGATCGGCGATCAGGCAGCTAATTTACAAGTAGCTCCAATTTTCACGCTATACCTATCCATCACCAGCGAACAGTAATGCATTTTTTTTGTCAATTGATAGCTCAAATGGTGTGGGGGTGTTATGCCTATGTATAAGGATGATGAAGGGACCATGTATTTGCCATACCGTGGTTATCCTTTTTCTCAAAAACTCCCACAAGCTAGAGTCCAGCAGGTTTTAATATATCGTTCTATTACTGTTGTATCTCCGTCAGTAGGATTGTGCATAAACAGTCATAAATTTATAAAACATGAACTTCCGTTGGGGGTCCGCAGCAGCCTACCACTCGGCTGCTGGTGCCGGTTAGAAAATCGACCCATGAGCCGACGGTCATCGACGGTGTGGGTTCCCTTCCCAATCGAGACCGGTATCCTCCCCAGTACGAGAGGACCGACTATCCACATACACATAAGATAAAAGTCTCGAAATCCCTTGACGGGTAGGCATGACCAACAAGGTCGATTGCGCCAAGAAGAAGAAAAAAAGCTCCCATTCCAAAAATAATTTACTCAGGTTGGTGTAAAATAAACATGTAGTTCAGGTTTGATGGATCATTCAACTGCCGTATGGTTGTGGAATTTCAATGATCCCGTAAACAGTCAATGGTTTTGTCAAACATGATGTGGTTGATACTTGATGAAGTCCTTTTACTATTCAATTTAATAAACATAACATAAAGTAGCAAATTACCTCAACAATCCGTTCGATTATAAAAAGAAAGACTTACACAATACTAAGTAAAGAATACGTACTTTGCAATTTGTCGTATCAGAAGCTACTTGTTGAACCATAATTAAATTAGCACTACAGTTTGTGGTATCTTGTTGGCTGTTTTGTTTCTGTAAAACAATATCTACAGCAATTATTTGTCGCACTTGAAAATTACATCAGATAAGGAATGAAGCCAGTAAAAACGTTCAAGACAACTTTATTGTGATGATGGTCTCACTCACAGAGTTCATATTTTATTTTCGATTTAACATTTTTCACAAGAATCAGCTTAAAAAATTATCACATCTAAGGTAGCATTTTTATCATTTCTTTGCCATCTTTAATGACCCAGCAGAAATCAGAAAAAGATAAGATACAATTCAATTAGACTAAAAACAACCTTGTATTCCTTTCCCATTCCAGGGCTTCACGAAGGAATTCTCGTCACTACGCGCCTTGATAACGCACCACTCGGTGATGCCTGAAATGCTTCCGGTTCCACTTTCACTGTCACGGCCTCAGAACATCCCGATGAAGTGCAAGCGTACAGACGACTACGATACGTACAGTGCGTTGAACGAGTTTTCGAAGCTGTTCTCTGATCTCGACATCTGTTCGTAGCGAGAATGCTGAGAGGTTTTGAACAGCTGGTCCAAAGTGGGGCTCTCCGGGAGGAGAATAGGGTTTGTAGGTGTTTGGAATATTTTGATAAAATTTCCTCGAAACCCGTACGTACGACGGTAGTGACAGTCGTTAGCCGGAAGCCTACGCCGGATGGTGAATCGACGTCGAGGATGTATCGCGCTTATGAGCGTTCGAGGGAGGCGGAGAACTCTGTCGGTGACAGATGATAAAATGGGTAGGCCAGGGCCGTCGCTGTGCTACGGTATCTGGATACGAAAGGCCGTTGTGGAACAGTTTCCTGATGAGTTTGTAAATAGCGTGTCAAATAGCTCGTGTAAATAATGCTCGTACGATGGCTATGTCAACCACTAAGAAGGATCTGGGAAACCCGTGGAAGAGCTGAATGTCTTGGGTTAGCAACATTCATCACAGCAAAGCTAGTAGTCCCACTCTCGCAGATGCGTGCAACCAGCAACCTATCCCTGAAGGCGATACCGAAATATAACAATCAAAATGTACTGAAACGTCAGGAACAAACCGTCTGGATGTATTTGTTGACCTAGCGTAGGCTACAATTACAACTTGGGGCGACATTTATGGTGGACCGAGATGCCACGTGCCACGTGTTGGCACAGCGCAACTGTGACTGTTTGACATTGTGATATAGAACTGAACGTTACCCGTGACTGCTTGGCGGAATTTACCAACATTGGAAAATATGAGCTCCGTGGCATTAACGATGAATTGTCATCCCGGCTGAGGCGGATATTGATTTAAACAATATGTCATTATTCGGTGCAGCCACTGATGGACGTCGCCAAACGTTGGAAAATGTGCCTTGGGAACTGTATTTCAAACACACATGTACACGTATGTGTTCAAAAATAAGCGTAACCGAAATAAAAGACTTTGAGTGAAATTAGATGTTTCGATTGATGAGTTACAACTTTATCCGAAATTGTTTGATTTCTTGCAATTTGTGCTCCGAAAAGCCCTGGTTCAAGGTTTTGAACAATTGATTAAGTATTATTATTCAATGTTTGAAAAAGGTTTAAGTTATTGAAACGTCACTGTATTGTGTATTGAGTGATAATATTTGTAAATCATCCTAGTCCTAGAAGTTTAACACCACGACCCAGATGGCACCCTTCGATATTTCGAAGGACTGATGGCGTGTGAAAGATGGCACCCTATGATATTTCGAAGGACTGATCACCGATCTATAATGTACCGTCTTTCGGCCACAGTAATTCTCTTCGAAGGAGGCCTTGTTCCACAAGGGGATCTGGACACACGCACAAAAAAGAAGTATAAAACTTAATTTCGTTAGAAAAACAAGTACGCCTCTGTCTTTTCTTCGATTCATGTTATTATCCTTTCATTCCATCCTCAAATTGTTGCAAATACTGTACAATTTTGTGATTTGTTGATAATATTTCTAACTTCCTAAAGTACACGAATGCGCTACGATCGGACGTCTTAAGTGGGTAATCACTTCAAACTGAATTGTAAAACATGATGATGTGCGGCACAAAGTTCTTATACTTTCCTACTCTTGACGGTCTTTTTCAACTGATGTTTTATTTGTCTTCCTGGGGATTTGTTTACAACTGGACTAAAAAATGTCCTAACGACGAAATAAACCCACAATGGCACCTTCACTGAAGTACATCATTTTCTATTCTCGTCTGACGAGCTTTGACGAAAACGCCAGACATTTATGCACTAGCCGTTCTCTTGCGCTATCGCGGCATAGATTGTCCTTGCAGTTAAGGGCTTAGCATAAGTACGGAGCAAGAAGAAATTATGTCGATCGTTTTGTCACTCCTAGTAGAAAATTTTTTCACTCCTTATCCCATTGGCTGAGGTGCACAATTCCCACTGGAGGTCCAGCTGATAATAATGATTGAAACGTGACGTTGATCCAAATAAGCTTTTCGGTCGAACGGTCTGGATTTCGGTGGTCCGGCTGTCCCTGGCGAAGGATTAATTCCGACTTTCGCTCTGGGATGAAGAAGAGTGAAATCCCCTAGCGATTGTTGTGTAACAATCCTGGGGTTTTTGACTACTGACGACGATGATGGTGATGCTTCTGGCCAAATTAGACCATTTGGTAAATAAGGTTAAACCACCACAACCATAAGGTTAAACCACCAGCAGATGGTAAATAAGGTTAAATTGTCAGCCATGACCGTTGAAATGCTGGTGGCGTTCATGCGTCGTGCGGAAATTTTGGAGTAAAAGGACAAACACAGGCGATAGGACTGATTGAACGTAACAAGCAGACGATGGTCGACACGTCTGGTCCAAGTGCGAATACTTCGTCCTATTGGAGTGTAAGTGTACTGCATCGGACAGACGACCCCTTTCGCAGTCGGTAAAGACCACCTAGACGAGGACTAGTAGAAACTTTTGATGCCATTACATTGTGCACAAAGCCATTTTGTCGATGTCACTACTTGAAGGTGCTCGGAGAAGTGTTGGAAATATTTTCGTTGAGAATTGGGTCTCTTTTTGCTCGTTCTCGACAATCCTATTACCGTGAGTGCGTTTCGAGGCACTGGAAGGTGCTCGTGGAATGCCTTTTCACAGCGAGGGCACTTGACTTATAATTGTAAAATAACATTTGCACTTACATGACGTAGTTGTTCAGCTTGGCTGGCGGTGTTCAGTGTTTTCTCGTTCCGGAAGACGTTCTACATTACTACGAGCTGTCGGAAAGTAGCGTGTACGACTTCCAAGTGTGTCATGGAGCGAAGTGTAATTGAATTAGTATAGACGACTGGGATTTTCATGAGACTAAAAGAAAGAAGGTAGAAATGAAAGAATTATTTTAACAATACGATGTAATGCATTCCAATTTCCCGAACGACGCAGCAGTGGTAGAGAAACTTATTTCGTACATTTTAATTACAAGTCCGCAACTGTCGTGTAGTTACGTTGGTTAGAGAATTGGTTCAGTAGCGTCCAGGCGCTCCTTGAACGCCATGTGTTCGAATCCCAACCAATACTGGGTCTAGAAGAGAAGTACAATGAGCCCATAATGTGGCAAGTAGGATCGAGGTCGTTAACAATAAAATATGGTTTTTAATCTATTTTCCCTATGTTTTTTTTTGTACACCACGTACAATGTATAAAACGTAGCTAGTTTTTGATCCAACTTTCCAACTTTATAGTGTTTGTTGTAAATGTTCTCTTCCTCTTCCAAAACTTCATCCCACCACGTTTGCCTATCCGATAGATATCCTTTCGCACTAACGAAAACATTTGGTACTCCTCACAAAACAGCTCAAAGGTCGTGGAGAAGTCGTGGGTGAGGAGGTGAACGCCAAACGAAAAAGAAAAACCTATCATAGGGGTGCAGCGCGTAGGAAAACTTTCTTTTCAGCAACGAACTGACGCCATCGTCACCTTGTTCGTCGTCGTCGTTCCGATCCTAGATTAGCTAAATCATTCTGAGGTCGTCATGTCTTGACCTCGAGAGTCGTCAGACCTTAACTAACACTTGAAAACAGTTTTTGTAATAAACTAGCAGTTGTTTGTGTTTTGTAAACCTTCTATTGCGGTGGAAAAAACCAAACAGAAAACCACAGGAATACTGCATAAAAGAAGTGCTAACAGGTGAAATGAAGAATGCAATATGAAACAAATCGTAAATAAACGGATGGATAAACAAATACCAAACCAACTCCCAATGGCCAAAACAGTTTCAAGAGAAAAAGAAAATTGGTAGCTTTTTACGGTACTTACAACTGGCTGAATCGCTTTGTTTTTGTGGAGAGAGAAAAGAAAATCTCAAAATTCCACTCGATGCACTTTGTGTTTATCAAAAAGCTTTTTTCCGCAATCCATTCGATAATGTTTGAAAGTTTCTTTTGTTCTTCTTACACTCTATAACATTTTCTTCCTTTGTAATGCAGAGTTCCCTTGCATAGATTATGCTCTACAGGAGTACAAACAAACCACAATCCACTGGCTTCATTCCTCAAAATACCATTTCAATCCTTTCATTAGTTTACTGCTTCAGTTTCTCGCTCTTTTTAATCTTCAGAAAATCCGACGGAAAAGACCGGTGGAAATAATGCTGCAATTTCAGCCTGATAGAATGGCTCTGTCCCAATCTGTCCGGATAGTTACGGAATTCTTTTGAGAGGGATTTTCTGGCTGGATTTAAAATTGGCCATTGAAACCGGGAATAAGTTTGTGCCAGCAACATTTCAAATTTCAATTTCCTTCGACTGGTCTGTCGGAAAATCCATTTTCTCGGAAATTACCGAAGGCACAAGAGTTTATCAACGTTCAATAATAATTCACTAAACGGACGACCCACGTAAAGCATGCACGCTTGTTCGATGCCTCTCTTCCATTCATATCCAGTGTATGTCGGGCAGTTCCACCAAAACCACGACCACAACCATACATTAATGACCAGGCTTAATGATGCACGTGCGGTCCGATGGAACCCTCTACCGTTCATGTCCGAATGCTTCGCGATTCGCGAGGGTGGATTCTGGAGGTGGTTTGTCGGGTTTAATTGCTGCGGTTTTGTAGCAATAGGAAGGAGGGTTAATTACATACATAATCAGGACCGTCCATCGGTGGACAGTTTAAATCTGTGAATAGGCTGTATATGTTATTTGGTCTGGTAGCAGAAACCGAAGGCAAATGATCAATCATGAAAATTGGTAAACAAATACCCCACAACTCCACCGTTTCAGGCTCTTCTTCCACCAACGAGTTACACGCATCGACGAATACTAATGACCCTCGGTCATTTATATCGTTACGTTACATTAGCTTGTCAAATAACAGCATCTGATTCGATTTTCCCTGATGCAGATATTTCATGCAACTCGATCTGCTCCCCTT
This sequence comes from Anopheles coustani, assembly GCF_943734705.1. Lineage (NCBI taxonomy): Eukaryota > Metazoa > Arthropoda > Insecta > Diptera > Culicidae > Anopheles > Anopheles coustani. The sequence goes on from NC_071289.1 coordinate 34,205,488, forward strand.
CACCTACAAGACCCACATATCTGAAGAAATTATGAACCGCAGAGACTAGGGGTTTGAGAAACAATCCTCTGTTGTGGGATCCTTCTGACGATTGGGAAAACGTACTGCTGGTTGATACGATTTCCTTCCGAATGCCAAGCCCGGAACCACTAGTACGGCAATCTATTGATTATCGTTGGAATCCTTCTTGTTATGAACCTGCATCCTACCAATTACAAAGGCAAAGAAGCAAAGAGCAAAACCTGCATTCACTGCTGGTTGGGAGTTGCATAGCTACTGCATGAGAATATGGGCACTGCCTTAGACTGGAACATGTCAAATTTTTAGATCGAAAGGAAATGCCCCTGACTTTAAGAAGTAGCAAAAAATAAAATAGAACATCTTTTAGATGAATAAATTTTATGATTGTCAAGAGCATGCCAAAGCGCACACGCGTTGTTACCAGATAGTGATAGTCTCAACGAATCCTTCCTGCTTGCTGTACACGTTGTAAGCCATGTCATTTTTTACTCTTCTTCGCTTCATTCATCGGATATAAGATGGTTTTATGTTGCTTCTTTGAAGCGTCTTCTTCTGTACATTTTATGCACATCCCTATCCGATGGTTTTTCTTCCTGCACCACGTAAGGGCTCCGATGTTCATATACCGAACGGGCAGATGCGAGCAACGAAACCAGCCGTCGACGACGACGATGATGAAACTAATGATGACGACGGAGAAAAAGTTCATAGTTTCGATTGGAAAAGGGAATTCTGTATGTGTGCACCAGAACTCCCAGCAGGATATCGGATTTAGTTGGAAAACAGAAAGCAGCCACCGGAAGAACGCAACGGAAGCGGAAGTACGCAGGGTAATAATGCAGCCAATAAAAGTAGGATGCAGCAAACAGATGAACTTTTCCTGAACCTTTTTGCCTTGAAAGACTGTACCAACAAGGAGAAAAGTCCTGAAAAATAATATGAGCTTTCCTTTTTCAACCGCAAAGCATAAGCCGTACCTTATCTCCTTAAGAGAAATCGATCAATTTTGCAAATCATAAAAGAATTCATTCGGTAGCAAAATCAAACCTGATAGCAGCTTTAGTGGAATGGAATTTGAAAGGTTTTCCGAGTGACGTTGGGAATGTTTTCCCATGTAGCATATGAATGACACTGTCGGCACCGTTTTCTTGATGGCGCATTCCACAAATTCAGGCTCACCCACGTAACGGATCTTGGGATAAAAAAGTATCGGAGTCCGTGTGCCCAACAAATTAGATGAAAGAATTCTGGGGTCGATCAAAGAGCCATGAGAAAAACGGACCATAACAGCGAAACGGTGTAGATGGTTGCCGCACCTTCGTTTGCGAGTGTTTTGTTGTCCATTGTCCATTTGCAAAACGGTCAAATTTTACTAACTAAGCCCTTCGTAATAGCATGAAAGAGAGTGTTGTTTTGAGTTTCTTTTCTAATCATATTGCTTGCCATATTAAAAGAAAATTAATTATGCAGAAAAGGGAGCAGAAAATGTCACCCATAGCATAGCACACATTTTATTGAAAATTCCAAAAACGGTTATGATCGATGACTCTGCCAGCTGTTCCAGTTTCTTCAAGCCTGGACATTGAAACCTAACAAACTTCAACATCCAACGAATAAATAAATCTAAACAAAAAGATCCCCCATGAAACCGACGGAAGTCATGGAACAGTGAATGGTTTCTTGAAGATTCTCCTTTTCCACCTAGGGGCTTTTTCTCCTGAGTGACAAAAGGCGCTACTAGTCGGAGCAGAATAAAAAGCAAGGGATTGCGCGATATGAGTGGAAATGGTGGAACTAACGCTGTTTTGGGCTCAGGCTTTCGTTTCGGAAAATCTAAAGGCGAGGTACCGGTTCCGGGGAGGGAATTCAATAATCCCCCATCGAGACAGGTTGCTTCGTGACCATAGCCCATAGCCCTAGAGAGATGAAATCCAGCCAGATACGACAGAAAATTACTGGTTATCATATGGCCTATGCGCACGGTATTGCAAAGTGAAAGAGGGAAAACTGATCACCCCCGACACAGTGGAGCCATGTAAGCTACCAATGGAGAATTGTATGACACAATTGTCGTGCGGTTGTCACCTCCACTGGCTCCCGTTGTGGAATGTACTTCGGTACAGTAATAGATGCAATAACACACTCCTGACGCAGTAGCCAGGAATCTTGGAACAAAACTACGGGAAGAAGAAATTCTCGGCTGTTGTCTACCGTTTGGACCAATTGTGATCATATCGGGCAGTGTCTCCGCATTGCTGAAGACGCTGGTGTAGTTCGCATCAAATCATTTTACCACAATTAAAAACATTTATAAGGCAGCTGTAGCTGTAGAGCGTAACGAGTGACGTTCGCTTTATAACGATGTTTCGAGGACAACTAGAAGGAAGTCATCCTTAGCACAATTTTACGTTGGCACTGGCATTTTTATTGTTTCATAGTTTTAAAGGGTTAATTTAAAAAGCCCATTACAAGAGGAAGCCCTGGTTTGTGATTGATTTTTAAAACTATTTCTTATTCATAAAGATGCGAAACATTTTCACACAATAGAAGAGAGTTCCATAAGGTCCACAAAAACCATCATCATCTTCTGTCGTATCTTCTCGACATAAATAAACTCCCCACAATCATAGGCATTTTGCTCCACCTCCCATCAAAGGGACATGGCTCCATGCTTCTCCAATCCTCCTTCCTCCAATTAAAACGGTGTTAATTTTCCAACGAGAAATTGAAAAATGTCATCGAGATTGTAAAGAGAGCCAGTAAGAAACGGTTCAACGAGGGTTGAACAAGTGGGAAATAACAATAGATGCCAGCAGTGAGAAGGTTTTACTGCAACAACCTCCCTTCGGAGGGCTGAAACAATGAGAAAATGGAAAAGTGTGTCACCATCACCAGGGGAAGCACCACTATGGAACAGATTATAGCACAGTGTCGTGTAATTGACAACAGGATGCTCATTATCATACACGTGTACATTCATTGGGACACCTTTGCACAGTTCTTATTATACGAAGGATAACTCTAAATACACACATACAATCGATGTGCTAGTTCTTTTTTAAGACACCGGTATGGTAAACTGGTTGGAAAAGCCATCCACACACATTGCACGGCATAAACAAAAGATAACTAAATTAACAACTCGTTTAATCATCCGCAAGCTTTACCGCCTCTGACCTACTTTTACCGCTGCGAATAAATGTGCCGTTTTCCACCGAAAGCTTTTCCCCCTGAAAGAGACATCCTAGTGAACGAGCGAACATTCAAAGCATTGGATACACGTGGGTAGAAAGGCAAGGTGATAAACGAACCAACCCTGTCCCGTAATGCGTCGTATTATATGATTACCATTTACAGCGAGTTTATCCCAAGGGTTCCGGTTTTCCCAGGCTCTACTTCTGCCTCGTTTTTCTCGTCCCAGAGATACAGGACATAATTACACCGTTGCTAGGGATTATCTTTGGCGGAACAAACACCGTCCAACCGTGAACCCTTCGAAAAGGGCTCTGGAAATTCGGGGAAACTCTTTCATGATTCATGATTGAGTACTAATAAAATACGATATTGGAAAGCTAGTGAGATGGTATTTTTTGTCTTTACGTGGCAGTGAAGAGCCTATCCTATCCTCGGGTGCGGTTAATTTAGTGTGCAGGATTGGAAAACTCGATGCAAGTATCTCTCCGGTCAGAACTGTGTTTCCTAGCGTCTTCCGTAAAAATAACATTGAAAAAGTGTTTTCACTTTTCAAAGTAGTCGAACAGATGACCAAAGCTACCGCTTTCAAGTGGGAGATAGATTACGCAAAATTGTAAGCACTACATCCTATTGCTTCCTTTGGTCTTCATCCATCCAATCACTAATCCAATCAATCGGCCTCGCAAACAGCAAACATTATCAAATGAAACCGGATAGAGTACTTTCAATTGTGTTCACAATAACGGAAAATCACATCTTGTAATGAAAGATCCATTTCGAATCGAACAGCGTTGTTTTCGAAACGGGTCCTTGATATCGCTCAGTTAATACGGGTTTCAGCTAATGATGGCTGCTCTGGATGATGATGAAAGTCAATTTCAATTAGTGATTAAAGCTACACCCGATGCCAAGTCAAGACAACCTACCGGAGTCGTACGATTACAAAATGTGATGCGTAGGTAAGGAGATAACATCGGTTGAGTAGTTGGTTCAATTTCATTTCGTGTTGTTTGTGTGCACGAAAGGAAGTTTTCGTTATCCGGTCGGATTCTCATCAGCACAACCGTGACCCTTCGAGAAACGTTACCGGGAAAAACCCATTCAATTAACTTCAAGTGTGTACTTGCCTGCCGCTTTGGAGTTGCGCTCCATTTACGACGTCCTTGCTCACCCCGGGCATTCGTCAAGTGGTTCAGTGTCTTTACGTTTGATTAGTTTTGGGTCCGCTAAGGGTGCTGGGAATGCAGCTCAACGTGTAAGAAGCAACTAGTTGTGGTAAGTAATTATCCACCCTCTTCGAGTCGCTATAGATCAGACTTCGATGTTTGTTAACGATCAGCGTATTAGCAGATTGGATATTAAAATATGGCAGAGCTTTACCGAAAATAATTGAATTCCCTCGATTTGCTATGTCATAAGTAGTTTATTTTTATACTTTGTCAAGTCCAGTTTTTTCTACAAAATGTCTAAGCTTTTTTTTTTAATATTTTGATGAAATAGTAGAGCCCGAAAAATGTAAGAAAGATGTGCATTTTATAGAACAAATACTGCAGCACCATATAACATTTTTTTTTTCAAAGTCAAGAAATTGATATTAGTTATACACATGTTACAAACTGAAACTACCACAGGGAGTTCACTTCATTTTGCAACTCTTAGTTGTTCGCTTGCTAGAAAAAAGATGCCACTCACATGCTTAGAAATGTAGCCTCAAAGCGAGAAAAATTTGGATTTGGGTCAAGTGTTTACGTTCGCGTAAGTTTGACCGGAAAAACTGACACACTGACTGTCATCTTGCACAAGGCATATCTCTGATCATAATTTTATCTTTTGTTTGGAAATTGAGGGTAAAAGAAGTCTTTAAACTTTTTGTACAGCTACTCTTTACAAGTTCAAGTATTTTTCAATCACGTCGTTTAATTACCTGTTTGGGGCTGTTACCATCTTTTTTGGTTGACTAGGTTAAAAGGTTCGGTTACACGGGCCCGTGTTCATGAAAGAATTTACATCAAAATCTAGTGAAGTTTCGGTAGATAAAAAAGCTGCTTTACTCTAAACCTTATCCCGGTTAGAAGATATAAACTGTATTCAACTGTGTGTGGCTAACCCTAGTCCCGGTTATGCTGATATGATATCGGCTCACTGGTTGGATTGCTCATGGCTCAATGGTAATAAAACAATCAGGGTTCTAATTATTGTTGAAATTCCCGGAAATGATCCCGGTTTGAAGAACCTTAGTTCAATAGGAAGCATCTATGTCTCATGGTTATCAAAATATTGCCCGGTTATAGATTGTTACTGATTTGGGCTATTTCCAACGGGGTTGTTTTGGATACCGAATCACAAACAAAGGTTGGGAATAGCCAATGACAAATTGTTTTGGTTAGGAAAAGGGCAATCTCTTCCATTTATCTTACCCGGCTTATTTCGCACATGTCAGGCACATCTTATAACATATCCTACTATCTATTAGGGATATGTTTTACATTCCTTCTGATTTCGCCAGTGTTCTACATGCAGAATGAGTGCGATAATCTGCGGGCCACTGCATATTTTAAATATCGCACCTATGATGTTCTGCTGTGATTTTCTTTATTTGTAATTTGTGTGTAACTATGTTTCGTGTTTTGTGCATATGTTTTGATTTTTGTTGTTTCAATCTTCCGTAACACCGTGCGTTTTGCGTATCTACCGGTATCCTATTTCACTTTGTAAAGGATTTTTTATATCTTTGTTTTCCTTTTATTGTTTGCGAGTTGATTTTTATGAAACCAAGTTGGAAGATACATTTCTAATAATCCTGGAACGCATGTTCAATTGAACGCGAATAATAATTTTCGTGATTCGAGCTGTGCAATTGCGCTCTTTTCAACATCAAATTATTTTGCATCATTTTAAGTGCATCACTTTGTTCAAGTAAAGACATCACCCTGAAAATATCACACTTATCAATCATTTCAAACACTACTTTTTTCGAGTGTTAGTTTTATGAATTTGATTATCAAAGTATCCTTACGTTTTACTCAAGCGAGCTGATTGCCATGGCGATCAAAGTACAGAGAAACGTAGACGATAGGCTCTGAAGGCAGACAGCCGTAGTAAGTTAACGCTTCAGGTTCCGCAAAATTGGTTGTGGATTGTTTAGGAAATTTTACAATTGTGTTGCTTAGAGGCGCGTGTGTGTGGTTTTGTGTATGAGCCGGCTTAGTAATTTTTCCATCAGAAACTGACGTAGAGTGCGTTTTTGTAAGAAGTTTTTGTGATTGTGCTGTGATTGTTTCGGTGATAGTGTTTTGTGTCGAAAACTGTGTCACATATGCTTGTTTTTACGATGTTTTAATTTTTTTGTACTAAAACCCTTTTGAAGAATTGTTCGTGCATTTCCGATATCCGAAAATACACAGAAAAAGTGATTCGATCGAGATGCGAAGTGAATCGTGAACATTTTTTTGAATCATGTTGAACGATGCATTATGAATCCGGTGTTTCCTTGATATGCCTCTTCAACAGAACGCATAGTGCCCGAGACCGATGTCGTACTTTGTTATCCTTTTCATTTCCCAAAATTTTAAATCGTTTCAAAATCCCCCGTTTTCCTTTTCTCTAATCGAGCAGGTTTTCCCAGTTTAATTGTGGTTGCTATAGCGATCCTTCGATTTCCCCACAAGTGAGCCTGTTTCTAAGGCAATCAGTGCAATGCAATGGGATGAGCGTTTGGTGTGGTCTACTGTACTACCATACAAAAGTAAAGTTTTGCGTCACTTTTGGTGCCTTACTTTATCCAAGAAGGGACATCACCCTCATATCATCACCCCTACGATACACTGCGTCCCAAAATGATAGCCTCACCCAGTTTTTTCATTCATATGCTATTTTGTGTGATTACAATGTAAAACAAACGACAGAAACATATTTCCTAATCTAAAAGAAATGTGTTTCAGTGCTAATTTATCAGAAAATTATTTGATTATTACATTTTGGTCAAAAATTTAAAAAAATGGAGTGTCCCATAATGATAGCCTCACTTAAAAATCAAATCATTCAAATTAACAAAGCAGCCCAGTTTTTAGCCACGTCACCAGTTGTCAAAAGTAATGTATAAGATTTTTCTTTTGATTTGTAATTTAATTTGAACATTGCAAGTGGAAAACAACTATAGGAACGAGAAAAAAAGTCAAACTGATGCTTATCGCTTTAATGGCAAGTTGAATCGTGAGATTGGTGTGCTAATAAATAAGTTCACAAACGTCATTAATGATTAAGTAAAAGATTCCAGTTAATATGGGCTTCAGAAGTCTCTTGTTCGTCTTCAAAATCTTTCCTCGCCTGATAATCGGAGGATTTTTGAAATTGCTTTCAATTCAACCAAAGGTTGCCGTAGGACAAAAAAAGGATTTCTGGTTGAATGTACACAAAAATGCTGTTTTGCGAGCTTTCAATTCATGTTCTGATATAGTATAAGAGTCCATGAAAAAAGTTTCTGCCCTCAAACATCACCAAAAAGTCGCTAGATTGGAGTTTGCTACAGAACATGGACATGTGTGGAGAAACATAAGTTGTCCGTTTGCAGTCTTGTTCAGATTTTGAATTAATTATTAATATTAGGTGGATTATCTTGATGAAAAAAAGGTTCAGTATTGATGGATCGGATGGTTACATCTATTACTGGCGAGATTTGAGACGAAAGCACGATTTTCTATCGTCGCAATATGGAAGGTGATTCCGTCTTAATTTGGGCTACGTTCAGCGGTCTTAGTAGAAGTGCATTGGCGATTATAACACCACGTATGAACAGCGATATGTTTATTGACATCCTTGACAATCATTTGAAGCCTTATCTGGAAACTCATTACACTCAACAACTCATTTTTCAGCAAGACAATGCTGCCGTGCACTCAAGCAAGACAACAAGAACTCACCTTGCACGGTCGGGTATCAAAACAATGTCTTAGCCAGCAGTTTCTCCAGATCTTAATGCAATAGAACATGTTTGTGGGAGGCTAGTTCAAGAGATTTATGAAGATGGGAGACATTACGAGACCATATAGAAGCTTAAACATGCTATCGGAAATGCTTGGCGTTGCTTATCAGTAAATACTTTAGAAAAATTATCGGATAGCATGCCATCAAGAATTTTCCAAGCAATAAATCATAATGGAGGACCCACTGTTTAATAAGCAATGACTTTTGAATCCATTTCTGCTATTTTTTAAAATAATTTAATCAAAAACCTAAGTCAGGCTATCATTTTGGGATACAACTGATTTTAATTAACGCAGTGTATAATAAGAAATTCTATGTCCTCTATTTTGATTCCCTGTAAAAAGCAGGTGCAAATGAAATACTTTTCCCAACCATTCTGTAATGGTTTTTCTTAACCATTGTATAATTTTATAACGTTTTGTTCTGTTGGAACAATTTGCACTTTCACTAATTTATTGCTTCATTGAACCAGAACATGTGCTAAATTAATTTCCCTAACTTTGCTCCGTCCTTTAGTGAATTGTATAAAACCATATTTTACAAGTTATACCATTCCCAACGTCCCATTTCTTTCAATCAGTCACATGACAAACCCACTCGACTATAATAACACAATTATCTCTCGTTCCGTGACGCTCTTGGAAGTCATACGCGCTACTGACTGTACTTACTAGCTTCTGATCTTGTAGAAAATCTTCTGGCAGCAGAAAATACGGAACACCGTTGAAGAACCAACTAATACTAGCCAAGCTGAACAACAACGTCAAGTAAGTGCAAATGTTATTTTACAATTATATGTCAAGTGGCCCTGCCGCGAAAATGGCATTCCATGGCAACTTCCTGGAGCCCCGGAGTGCACTCGAGGTAATGGGATTGTCGAGAGCTGCGAGAAAGAGGAAACCGGATTCTCCACGAAAATACGTATTTCCAACACTTCTCCGGACTGCTGTGGGCTACTCCTCCTAGTAGTGACATCGGACGTAGTCGTGTATTTTGCGGAACTCTTTTAGCTTTTCTACCAAACTAACGTGCCGGTTCCGAACTGACTTCCGAAAATAGCTTTGTAATGGCATAAAAAGTTTCAGCAAAAGCTCGTAAATGTGGTCGTTACCGGGTACGAAAGGGGTCGTCGCTTCCCTTCCCACAGGAGTAAGTACTCACACTTGGACTGAAAGTGGCGACCAGCGTCTCCTTTTCGTTAAGTTCACTCGTTCCCATAGTCTGTCTATGTCTCTTGTGTGTTTGTCTCTTTTCTCCAAATTTTACGAATGGCACACGAACGCAACCTTCAATGCAGGTTTAACGGTCAAGGATGACAAATTAAACTTATTCACCATCTGCCGCGATGACGATTTGGGTAAAACTTAAAAAGCTAGCTTCAAATCTCCGGAAATATGCAATTAGGGTGTGATTTCACTTATCCTGTTCCTAGAACGCCAGAGATAGCTGAAAAAGCTTATTATAAAAAAAGCTTATACATTACATTTCAACCATTATTACTAACTGGACCTCTTGCGGGAATTGTTTACCACTCACAATGGGATAAGGAGTGACAAAACTTTCTACTCGTATTGAATACATCCCCCAGGCACTTTTTACGGCCGTAATTGAAATGGCGAAACGATGGAGCGATTTTCTTCTTTCTCTTCCTCCGGAGCGCAAGCACGCAGCGCTAAGCCCTTGACTGTAAGGACAATCTGTATCTGGATGGCGCGAAGGATGCGGCCAGTGGGTTAATCACCAGCAGGCATTTTCGTCAATGTCCATCCGTCAGAAATAGAAAACGATATTGTTTAGAGGTATGTGATAAAAGTGGTCTTATTGCATCATTGGGAAATTGTTTTTTCGCTACCAGAACTAAACTGATTGATGGAGGATTGGTGAAGGTTTAACATCGTTCGTCTCTATCCTCTCTTTTGATCGTCGGTAAAATGCAATCAAAACGTCGTTAACTTTACGCGAAAGTCCAGTTGTGCACAAATCCTCGGGATGGCAAACAATAGGTCGGCTGAAAACTACCATCAGGAACAGAAAAAAGTTGAGCACTTGCTTCACACATCATCATTTCTATTCAGTTTGTGATTTACGCATTCTTGAACTTTAGGAAGTTACAAACATCATCTTCAAATTACAGCATCATCTAGAAATTGAAACACTTTGAGGATGGAATGGTGAAAATGGCAATAACAAGAAATGATAGACAGACAATAATAAGAATTTTAGTTTTAGTTCTATTTCTTTTCTTCTAAAACTTCCATTCTTCTTCTTGGCGTAACGACCTCTTGGTCATGCCTACCCGTTAAGGGTTTACGAGACTTGTTTCCCTGTTGTACGCAGATAGTCAGTCCTCTCGTACAGGGGAGGGTCCGGTCTCGGTTGGGATTCGAACCCACGCCGTCGAGGTGGTGAGCCCCGGCGCTCATGGGCCGATTTTCTAACCGGCGCTACCGCTCGGCTGTCGCGGACGCCCCATTACCACATCATAAATAAATCACCTATCCTGAAACGGATTTTTCCTAAACCCAAATTGCTAAAAATACAAAAATTTCGGATTAGTAACTCAAAAATCTAAATAGCTTATAATGCTCAATTTTACAAGTCATTTATTTCTGTTACGCCAATTTTCGTAAACATGCAATTATTCACTTAGTGAATAATTTATTGCATCTATTTGTTGTGTGTGTATTGTATACTAGTGTGTTTGTGTATGCATACCATTTCAAGCACACATATTTCAGCACGTGGTGACGTCCATCAATGTCCTCCTCAGCTGGGACGACAATTCGATGCTGCGGGCCCCCATTTTCTGATGTTGGTAAATTCTGCTGATCAATTACGGGTAACGTTCAGTTCTATATCACAATGTCCAACAGTCACAGTTGTGCTGTGCCACCACGTGGCACGTGACATCTCGATCCACCATAAATGTCGCTCAAAGATGTAATCGTAGGCTACGCTAGGTGAACACATACATCCAGACGGTTTGTTCCAGATGTTAGGTTGCTGGTCGCAGGCACCTTCGAGAGTGGGACTACCAGCTTTGCTGTAATCTTGCTAACCCAAGACATCCAACTCTTCCTTGTGTTTCCTGGTGCCTTCTTTTCGACTTGCATTTCCATTTCCACGAACACTATTTACACGAGCTATTTGACACGCTATTTACAAACTCATCAGGAAACTGTTCCACAACGGCCTTTCGTATCCAGTTACCGTAGCACAGCGACGGCCCTGGCCTACCCATTTTATCATCTGTCACCGACAGAGTTCTCCGCCTCCCTCGAACGCTCATAACCGCGATACATCCTCGACGTCGATTCACCATTCGGCGTAGGCTTCCGGCTTCCGGCTGTCACTACCGTCGTACGTACGGGTTTCGAGGAAATTTTATCAAAATATTCCAAACACCTACAAACCCTCCTCTCCTCCCGGAGAGCCCCACTTTGGACCAGCTGTTCAAAACCTCTCAGCATTCTCGCTACGAACAGATGTCGAGATCAGAGAACAGCTTCGAAAACTCGTTCAACGCACTGTACGTATCGTAGTCGTCTGTACGCTTGCACTTCATCGGGATGTTCTGAGGCCGTGACAGTGAAAGTGGAACCGGAAGCATTTCGGGCATCACCGAGTGGTGCGTTATCAAGGCGCGCAGCGACGAGAATTCCTTCGTGAAGCCCTGGAAGGAAGAAGGATAGGTCTGGTTTCAAGTGGATCTTTAATGATGTTACAAGAATGATATAAATAATCTCAAAGATTTAATAATTTTGGAAAATGAATGATATTTACAAAACGCTTAGGTTTACCCCAAAATTAAATATAACCTATGTGAAAGAAGGTCATCCCTCGGAAGTCGTTGTAAAACTTTTCACCGGCTTTATTTCTCATGTGATTGAATTTTCAAATGCGACATAGATATGTTTCACTGTCACCGTAGTTTTATTCTACAGTCATCAATTAATTTTCTTAAGGAAAAAAACTGTCAAAAAGATGCTAAATTTTTATTTACTATATAATACAGAAAAAAGCTCAATTCAATGTCAACCAAATCATATTCGACAAAACAATTAATTGGTTAAGGAATCATTTAAATACTCAACCATCTCGGATGATCCATTAAAGTCGGGTTGGCTGCGCGATTAAGTGCGTTGGTGAACCATTTTGCATCAGGCCGAAATGATTTATGGAATGGGAGCGCTTGTATTGGAAATTTATGACTGTTTATGCACAATCCCAACAGCAAATGAACGATGCAACAATGCCTGAAGAGCTCTAGCTAGTGGGAGATTTTGAGAAAAATGATAACCATGGTGCGGTAAACACATTTTCCCTCCATCATCCATTAACATAAGCATAACACCCCCACACCATTGTAGGCCTCCCTTCATACAAAACCATCGCTGTTCGCTGGTGTACGATTAGTAGGGGTGGGAAAATTGGAGCTGCATGTAAATCAACCCGGTTTTTTTTTGTGATCCGATAACCGGAAGCGCATCTAATACGACAATGGTTACAAATTGAATAAAATGTCCCAACGCATTACCATGCCCAGGTGCAGAGGAGAGTTTCCAATGAAGGATGCATTTAAGTACGCAAATACTGCTCCCTATTTTTGCGACTGTAACTCTCATCCAGTAGAGGCATGTGCATGATCAGCTAATATTGGTGTTTCTGCTGCTGTGCTGTGTCCAGGGAGTGTTTTTCCAGTTCGTTTAAGCTCATTTATTTCGAGCGCAAAAGCGAAGCGTGACGAGCTAGCAGTTGCCGAGATTGCACTGGCATGCATGATTGTCCTTAATTGGGTTCTTGGTTTCGTTGGGTTCCCATGTAATTACCCATGCTACCGTTACACATACGCACCCATCTGCTGCTGGGCGTTATTATCAAACACCTGGCTCTTAAATCACGACCAAGGAATATTTACATCGGACCCGAGCATATTTGGAAACTCGTTGGAAGATAGGGATGCATCCTAACATGCAAGGTGGTGCAAGGTGCAAATTCCTCGCCGGCAGAATCCTACGGTTTACCCGTGAGAAGAGGTTTGTGTGTAGAATAAATTCCTCCCCGAAGCGAAAGGTTTACACATGATCTCCCAATATGGTTCCCGGTAGGGCTTTCCAAGCGCATGTAATAAATTACCTTAATTTTATATCCACGCTCGGTTTTCATAATTAAATAGTGCACCACCTTCGGCCCCGGTCCGGGCGGAACTCGGAGCGATAGCGCAAAGCAACCGTGCTTGGTGGAACTGCGGCGAACCAGGAACGCACCGGGGCTCTGCTGCGTGAGGACTTCCAGTGATAGTTCGCGAGGCAGCCCGGCCTGGAACCAGGACGCCCGGTCCAGTTCCTCGCTGTCCTCACCGAGGCTGACGCTGTTCAGGCTGTCGGCGTGCTTCGGCGGGGTGACGGTCGGGAAGCGCTTCGGGCTCGAGCTGGCACTGTTCGTCTGCCGGATCAGGTTGCGCTTGAACTCGTACTCCACACCATCGGCCACGGCGGTCGTCGTGGGAGCCTCATTTGAGCAACCATTACTTATTGGAAGGAGGCGCTGTGGTGACCCGACGAACGATTGTTTGCACGAGTCACCGAACTTGCTCGACACGATCTGGTCCAGGGTGTAGATGTCCTCGGACAGGATGTCGTTCAGCTTCTTCTGGGGCGAGGTGGGTGACGATTTATGGCACATCAGTGGCAAGCTTTCCTCCGTGCTGCGCAGGAACCCGAGAGCGAACCGTTTTATCTAGCGTGGAAGTAACGATACGCGAGAAGAAAATTAGTTAGGGGTGGTGATCATTTCATCGAATTAAACATTTTAATACTAATTGCATTATTGCACACCACAGTTTTGGTGGCAAACTCGCGATAGTTTAAAGAGAAGGTAGGGTAAACAAGAAATATAGAAGGGAAGAGCTCCTGACTACGAATGGTAACGCGATACAAGAATTTAAAAATCAATCATTGTACCTTCCTTTTAAAAGTGCGAAGTTGAACCCAAAAACACTTACTTTTATACTATGAAGATTTTTGTTCTGTTCAGTTACCAGACACGTCTTTTAAAATTGTTTTAGATTGCCTGTATAGGGTTTGCAACTTTGATAAATATCCTTCACAGCAAAAATATCTTGTAAACATATAGAATTGCATTTCCTTGAAATGTTACTGCTGTAAAATGAATTTATCTTTTATCCTGTTCTACACGGAATCATGTTACGAACCACTTACCAGCATCGGTTTCTCCATGCACTTGATGCAATTGTTCATCTCGCTCGTCGGCGACCCGCTGCTTTCCTCGTCGGACGAAGTGAGCAACAGTGGATCGACGGTGTAATTTACATTTTCATCCGATTTGTTATATTCTCGGCCCGTCAGCTTCAGCTGCTGTTGCTTGGAATCTAGCAAATCGTAGCTACACATTGTCCGCGAAGGCTTTTGTTCCATGCCGGCCGTCAGATTGTCAGTAAAATATTCCACTTCCTGCATGATAACTACCGGCCAGTGAAGAAGAAGTGCGCACTTGACCAGTCAAACATAAGCAGGTCCTCTACTCAGGTGTCCTTCTGCTGCACTACAGTTGTTGGTGCACGGGAAACTCCAAACCAATCCAACCGACAAACCTCAACCACCGATCACGAACTTCCACCACACGATTTAAAAACCAAACCCACCCTATTGACTGTTTTTCACCACATGTTCAGCCGTTGTTTTTCCATTGGCGGGTTTTTTTTATTTTTCTGCGTGATTAAAACCGTACACGTAGACAGGAGGCACTGGTTGTTTTATGCTAGGTTTATTTGATTGAAATACACTTTTTATTCAATCTTCGTTCAGCTTTTGTTTGCGAATTTTCCAACGGGCTGTCTGTGGCCGGTATGAGATCTTGTTTAATTTTTTTTATCCTCAGAACGTACGTGAACTGTGAGGGAAAGTGGATCAGTGGTATTCTGTGATTATTTTTCTGGACCTGTTTTATAAACAAAAAATGAATACTTTTCGTTTTCACTGAACACACAAACACAAACAAACACCTTGTCGTTGGGTGGATCGGTATGATCTTCGGGCATGCTTTATCTTCACCGAAGCACTGGAGTTCACAGAATACAACATTCTCCTTTATCTTCTATTAATTTATTGCGCTCTATCATGTGAGTCGTTTGTGACGGTCGGGAACCGGAAGCGGTGATTCAAAGTCGGAGTAAACAGCAACCCTCATCGACCGGAACAGCGCTTGCCTGCGCTCGTAAATTTTTCGTTCCCTTTGGTCGATGGCTTTTCCAAAAATTGATTCGGTACAACCCTGCGACCACAACTACCCTCGTCCGTACATTTGTGTTGTGATTCTGAGAACTTTTATTCCGAAATGTGGCTTAGTCCATTGCAGTGTTGGGTCTATGTTTTTATCGGTATTCTTCTTAGAATGAGTTTTTTTGTCACTGGAGAGCGACGTGATTTTATACGTATCAGTTGGAACTAGTTTTTCGGAGGCCAGGTACCTGGCCCGTCGTTAACTCCTGGATCCCCTTCCGTCCCATGGAAGGTTTCATGTCGTCCGCGTTACTTTTTCTAGTTCTTTCAGTAGAAGGTCTTTTGTGTGAAATGGTGGTAAGCGGGTTAAAATACAAATTCGAATTGTGGAATCAAATATTAGATGCGAATCTTTCTGGACCTCTTCCTGGTCCGGCTCGAAGCCCCGCAGTATCAGCTCGAAACCCGGAACACTGTGACGCATGCTATCCCCCACCTTCTGTGTTGCTCGGAAGGATGCATCTCCCTTATCCCGCCTTGTTCGTTCCAATTAACTGACCACGTTGCTACCAAAGTCGGCCAGCGCACGGTTGTTCCCGTTCCCCCTCTAATGCTACCCCTCTCACGCCCCCTCCCCCTCACTCCTCCTTCTCTCTCTCTCACGCCTCCCCCCTCTCTCCATCAGTCTATCTCACTCGCTTCCCACCCCCCCACCCCCTCTCTCTCTCTCTCTCTCTCCCTCTCTCTCTCTCTTTCTCTATTTCTCTTTCATTCCTGTTTCCCCAGTCTATCTGACTTCCTCTCCCTCTTGCTCCTTCTTTTCTGTCATGTCTCTATTTCACTGTTATTTGGCTTTCAAGCCCAAGGTATATATATATAGAAGGTGACATTACGTCGCTGTGGCAGGTGTGCCATATTTGAGTATTGATATGTCATAAGTTCACACCTTGCCCAATACTCACTCAAAACTCACAAAAATACCAACAGCACTGTTACGTCAAGTCATGAAATGTCATTTTACTCTGGACGACTTCACTTTCTAATATATACACCTTGTCTCCAGCCCTCCTAAAAGGTGTCAAAACTGTTGCATCAAGATGTCAAAATTATGACAAAAAATTAAATCACCTTGCAATTCCATTTTTTTATTGAAAACCCATGATGATATTCCATTATCTCTATTTGATATGCTGTGTACACCTTGGGTTTGCACAAAATCTGTTTCACATGCCCATTATATGTACATGAAATAGAAAGTAAAACCGATTGCTATCGTGTTTCTGCTGATTGTTGTTCGCATAAACATTTTTTTTACGGAACGCATTGAAAACAAAAAATGTGCTTTTACAAAGATACCTTACAACTCTATACACACCTTGGGCCCACCAATGGATAACCAAATTACTGATTTTATCATAAAGTCTCCCTAAAATTTTTGAATGCTCCTTGTACCTTGCGTGGACAATGTTGGTTTCATAAAATAAACAGCGTAAGGATAGTTGGAATATCTTTATTTTTACTTTCTAAAAGCATCATTGTATGTTCATCAAATCAAAATATGAAAACCACGCTTCTTTAGTTTATAGTTTGCTAAACTAAAAATCCTTTTTTTTAGAACACATTGATCACCAAAACTATTGATTTTATAATAAAGTTGCCTTGAAACATTATATATACCTTGGGCCTTGCCTGAAATTGATATTTGCATCAAATAACCAAGGTTGGGACAGCTGACGTATCTATTATTTTTCGATGATTAAAGGATCACCATATGATCGATGAACAGAAATAAAGCAAACAGTTTTTTTTAAGCACTAAAGGTGCAATAAAAGCATTTTTTTTATCTATTTTGATAACAAAAAATGTTGATTTAAAAATTAGGTTACCTTGAAACGATGTACATACCTTGACCCTGTCAGTGTCTTGAAAAAATATCATTTTCATGAAACTGGCTTACATTACCCTACCTTTACAAAGGAAATCAAAGCAAGCAGTCAATGCAGTTCCAACTTGTTCATTCGTACGCGTGAAGGTTTTGTTTACAAAAGTTTTTTCTAAAATACAATTAAACTTGTGCTTAAGTGAAGATGAAAACTTTATCGTTCAAGACACAGAGGTTTTGTGTTATGCTGTAGTGATTTTGCTCTTGATGTTTTGCAGAAAACGATTCAGAGAGAGAGTGTTTCCATCGCATGTTTGGTTTTAGCTGTGGCGGGCGCGACGGTCAAAAAACGCATGGTCGAAAAAACGCGTCAAACGAAAAAAAACGCTAAGTAACGCTCAAAACTATTTTAAGTATAAGGATTACAATTGATTCTGCATCACTCGCAGGAACTGTATTCACCTTATTTTTCGAATGGAACTGGATGCCATTTTATATTCTGAAGAAGAAGTTTAGAAGACGACATATTAGTGCAAAAACAAAAACGATTTAATTTTTCGCAAAATAAATCGCAATATAAATGAAAAGGTCAACTCGTTTGTGTATCATAATTTGGGGTTTTACCGAAAAACACAATTCAACTGATAATCAGCATTCCACTACCTTTTGAAGGTTTTAAAATAAAAAGTCCCCATCACTGTTAACAATGGTAACCATATCTGGAGTTCAACATTTGCGGTACGTAATGAAATTTAAAAAACGGGATGGATAACGGTTCTATACACTTTTCCTACAAACCAAAAACTCATTGCAAGTCCCATTTTCCCTTTCTCTCGGTCTTAATACCCAAGGGAAACGGTATTCGTTCGCGTATCGTTGCGATTTTGCGCTTAATGTGCATCCTGATTCCCGATTTACACTTCACACTAACATTCGCTCACGCCTTTCTCTTCTCTTTTTTATTTTTTCTACTGAACGGTGCAAACAATTTTCATTGAGCAAAACCTTGACTGCTAGCACTACCGGTTGCACGCTGAGGATTCCCCGGTTCGTTTTCTTCAAACATTGCTTGTGCAGCACCAATCA
This sequence comes from Anopheles coustani, assembly GCF_943734705.1. Taxonomy (NCBI): domain Eukaryota; kingdom Metazoa; phylum Arthropoda; class Insecta; order Diptera; family Culicidae; genus Anopheles; species Anopheles coustani. The sequence goes on from NC_071289.1 coordinate 34,223,896, forward strand.
GTGAAAGTTAAGTTCGATGCTACTTCTTCAGTCTGAAAAGGGCGTGAAAATATACAGCCCGATAAGAAATCCACCTGGATCGACCATAGCTTGCTATGTCGTGTACGGCGTTATAGCATGGATTAATCTCATTTTGCACTCCTATTCGCATTGGTGGTTAGAAGGGAGGAGGAAAGTGTAGCATGCGACTACCATTCAATCCACGGCTCGCAATTGCTCCCGGTCATTCGTTTAGCTTTCTTTAATTTACCCAAACCCAGTGAGCTTAAGAATCTCCTGAGACTAGTCTGAACTAATTTCTTCGACGAAGACTTCTACAGGATGACTTCTCATCCAGCTCAAGATCGCGGTTGGTGGAGGGGTAAAAGAAGCAAACGGGATGTGTGAAAAGCACCCCCATAGTCTGGCGGATGCTTTTTCTTTTACTATGAGGGCTTGGCTCTCTTGCACACCAATCACAACTGAGCCTGAATTTTCCAAACCCAGCACCGGCTCCTATCGCTTAGATTAGTTCGGCTCCCAATTCATTTTAAGGGAATCCCTTTTCATGTACCACTGTTTCCTGTGGCTTTCCGGTTTTTCTTACTTCCGTTGTGCAAAAACCAACCAACCACATAAAGTGAAAAGAAATCCAAAGCAACTTTAATCCCGTCTTCATCGAAGCAGTGACTGGTTCAAAAGTATCTTGGAAAGGAAGTGAAGAGAAAACCATGAGAAAAAACTTGGGTAGAAAATTCATCCAGCTTTACGAAAACTACGAGAGTGCTACGAATCATGCAGCAAGTGGGGTTTGTGGCGGCTGTTTTGTAAAAGTGCAACCAAACACACTAAACTCTATGAAGCGATACGATGCGCACGGCTTGAGTATTTAGTCGAAGTCCATTATCGATCTGAAAAATGCAACCGAGTAGAGGTCTTCCATGGAAGAGATTAAGCTTTCCAGTGCTCGGTGCCTGAAACACGATGCAAAATTAATCAAACGAAATTGTCGAAAGAAGAAAAAAGTAAACTGAAATTCGTGTCCTTCATCCATGCCCTGAAAACGCGCTTCAAGCGGTGGAGCAGAGAAAAACTGCTCTGATTGTAAAAATCAACCGTCGCTCGATGTTCAGATTCATGGATGGAAAATTTCGAATGTTCCGCTCCAAGAAAAGAAAATAACCAATACTCTTTTCATCAACCCGCACTCTCAGTGAGTGGTTCGCTGCAGGAAAGTTCAGGGACCTGTCTGAGTTAATTACAAGATTTACAGGACTTCAAACATGGCTCAAGCGGAAGATAAGACTGATAAAGGTAGACAGCGGGTACATCGGGTATGGTGGAAAGGATCATGTTCGGCAAGATCACATAAGTACTGATCTCTCTCACTCTCTATTATTCTCTATCTTCTCTGCGTCTACACCTCATCTGCTTTGGAAATCCTTCATCATTTCTACTCTTCCATTTTGGGAACGAAAATACTCTCAAGCATCCTCTTTCGAATCCACTAGGAGGAAGTTTCTAGGGCATCAATTTAATTATAAAATGAGGAATTAACGACGAGACGAAGGGAAAACCCGCCGTGTAAGAGCTCCCTTAAGAAGGTGCTGCTTTTTCAAGCGATAAAAGCCACTTCTAAAACCCTTCACAATTCATCCTCAATGTAAGGGATTGAACATGACGGTTCCATACGTTACCCGACGCTCCGGCAGAGTCATTACGAAAATGAAGAGCTCCTGACACACAAACACGCGATTCTCCAAGAATCCACGGGATGTGCTTTCGGAGAATGCTTACTGGTCATCAAAGCGAATACCTTCAACCATTCTCGCATTTAGTTACGTTTGCATCGTTCTGGGTCGCCTTTTAAGTTTTCCCATTTCGCTACATTCTATTGGCAAGTTAGTTAAACCACATATGAGGGGCGGTTTACAAAATTAACTATTATTAGTTTATGGGTTAATACGACAACGTACAAAGGGAGAAGCCTATTCACCGAATATCATAAGGCTTGTGGTTATGGGTTTTCAATCTTAAAACTTAATTGCGTTAAATTTGTAGTTCATGTGAATAAAAAAAAACACGATCAAATTCTGAAGCATTTCATTGCAAAACTAATATTCTTACGTGTATGAAATAGCACTTGTAGTGTTTTTAATGAAATAATATAAAAAGTTTCACAATGTACCATAGAAACATAGAAACAATGTTCTTTTTTCATATCGCTGAAACCTTTGACGTGAATTCGTTCCATGCGTTAATACGTGGGTTACAGCTTCATCGAACTTCTAGGAAATCCCAACGATCCGTAGTTCGCGCGTTTTCTACTTGAAAAGAGTGTTCATTCGCAAAATCGAAAGCAAACGAGGGTAGACTGCACATAGAAACAATGTTTCTATTATATCAGATGTTAATGCTTTTGATAAAAGAATACTTTAAAATCTGCTTTGTGAAATCTGCAATAATCGATAAAAGTCATATTGATTCAATACAGCTGCTGCTACATTGCCTCTTCATCACCCGTTCAAATCTGTCCACCCTAAGTAGGAGCTATTTCATGACAATTTGTTTTCATTATCCATCGTATCAGCTCTATCATCGGACTCAACCCACCTCTCACGTGACTAATGACAGGCCACGATTACAATTTCCCATTTTTGCTCCCGACAACGTTCCGTCAAGCATTGCAAAATCGTAAACATTAGCCAGACTCAATAAATCGAATACCAGTTATCACACATGAATGGCCGGTTGAATTCCGATGCTGTTTTCTACTTCACCCTTCCTCCAACGTGCAAAACGATGTATGCACCCACCAACGATACCGAGCGAACTGCAGTGAGATAAAAGGATGTGAAACCCTCTGATACTGGCTAAATGTTTCGAAAGAGGACGTAATGTCAACAGCACCACCAATCGGAAAAGCACCCTCCCCCACTGGGAAGCCGGAAGTCAGTCATCCAAAAAAACCGACCACGAAAACACCCACGTGTCACGATTTGGAATGGAACTCAGTTATGCGGGGCTAAGCATAGCACAACAAGAGATCTCGGTGAGATCATCATTTTATGGTTCCATTCGTTAGTAGGCAGTGTATCACACCAGAAAGATGAAGCCAAGCCAGAAGAAAAGAAATAACAAAAACGAGAACAAGTGCTACGCTAAAGACACGCCCGCGAGCCGAGATACCACACGGATCTGATGCTGCTCTTTCTTTCCAGTTCTATAGGGATTGTCCATGTGCCACTTGTTTAAACACCAAGTTTTTCTCCACTTCCAAGATGAAAGTGAGCGGCATGGAAGGAGCAAAAACTATTCTCAGCAAAGTGAAATTATTTCTACACCTTTTTTTAATGCAGTTTCATTCTGACTGACCACAAAAAGGACAAAGGCGAAGCCAGTAAACGTTCTGACAGAAGAACACAATCATCTAACTCGCACACACACACATGCTTAAACCCATCGTGGTTCACGTGTTTTCCCTTGAGAGAGCGGGAAAAATGGTTAAGAAAAATGAAGATATTGCTCGACCCAAACGAAAGTCGTAAAGCCGAGACGATAACAAGAGGACAATCCTGAAGAAAGTCATGCTCCATATCTTCATTGTATTATTGTGGTGTTGTGTTCCGTGTCCTCGCACTTTTTATTTTGACCCCTCCGGTGGAAAGTCATCCGCTTGGCCGTCCCGGTATGAAAACCTAAACGGGGTTTCCTTCAAGCGCAGTGACCGGCACTGGGTTGGAAAACCGTTGACCGTTGACGGAGAACGCAAGAATTTAGTATGACGACGATGGCTCGAAACGGAACCTCTTAGGAGGTTGGAATGGGTGGAGGGAAGAAAGGAAAAAACGGCTCCATGAAACGCGGGATAAAAATAGTCAGCATATGAGGTTACAACAAGAGAGACCACAAGCACAACCAGGAGTTGGCGTTGTTTAGCTTCTAGAAAAGAGGGTCCAAGCAACCGTTTCCCCGCTTCTCCCCTCACTGACAGAAACGGACATCGCAAATTCCGAGCCCGGCCCTACGAAACTTCCGTTAGCACCCATTTTAACCCGAGCTGGCCATTTGTTATCAGACAGGGCGGACAAAATTGAAAATATATGGCCCATTACGAAAAGTGTTCCTCTTTTCCACCTACCCTTCCCAACGGATGCACTCCACAAAGAACATGTTTCGTCCGGTCATCCACTTAGGGAAGAAAAGAAGATGGCGAGAGAAAAAGGGAGCAAACAGAGTGACCTCTGTTCAAGTCCTTATGAAGAAACACATAAAAAGGATACGCGTGCAGTGTGCAAGAAGGCATCAACCGCAAGAGGATTCCTGCGGAAAAGTACTTTTTTTTTCGGCCCATAGTTGAAGGCACATTGCGACTTTGTTGCCACCAGGGAAATCCTTTTCAATGTGTGTCATTTTCACACTACACCAGCAAATTTTGGTTCAAGAATAAACAAGAAGAACCTCCTTCCATTCCAACATGTTTCTGGTGGACATATAACCATCGTGGAAACGGGCTTCTCTTTTCGTCTATTCCGGACGCCAACACTCTCTTCAGCTTAGATAATTGAGTCATTTAATTACTTGACGGACGAAATGGTATGGGATGGACGTCCAGCCAATCCCGGGAAAAGAAGTGCTCAGACGATTAGGCAGGACTTTGCGAGCTTGCGGAGAAGATTGACTTTCAGGCGTCATTAAAACTTTCGTCCATGAAGCGACAAAGCGTAGAAGCGGATGAAAACTGAGTCGAGTCAACTTGTACGGAGTTGGCGCTTCCAACGCTTCCGGAACTTCAAACGATAAAGCAACATGAAACGAACCACCCAAACGGGGTGGAGAAAAATGTTGGAAACAGAAAAAAGAAATAGGAAATGTTGGCAACCTGCCCGGATCAGAAAGCTATTCACTCGGTCAGCGAGGCACTATAATTTGCTAAATGGAGTAGTTGATGGCCGATCATGCTGCAGTTTGCAGAGGAGTTGGTTACTAACAGCCGACAGTCTGATGAAAGTCAATGGGGAAACTGGGGCTAGGAAGTATGCATCAGATTTTCCTCTAGATTGAAGAAGGATTTTGGAAACCAGGAAACCATCTGTGGACTTGTGTAAATACCTTACACACATCTCGTATACACACACCTTGTTAATAGAAGGGTCCCACACAACACGAAGTCGTATTAAGTTGAATAAATTGAATCTCATATTAGTATATTTCGAATCGGAATCGCATTATGCATAGACAATGGACGAGCAATGTATATTCTTTGTTGCATATGATGCCGATTAAGAATGTAATACGATTTTCTTTATGCATACGTATAGATGAACGAGCAATGTACGGCTGATGCATATCGTAAGTCTATATGATGCCGACTTAGAAAATATACGATTAAACATATACATTTTGAACAATGTACGGTTAGCGATTCCACTTTTTTACGTATAGGCATTATTTTTACATCATTTACGATTCAATCATATTGCATAGAAGTACGATTATTTCAAGTTGATATTCGATTTACATGCATATGTGTTGTGTGGGCTGTCACGACTGTCAAAATAAAAACTCCCTTCGGTTTGGTCCGAAAACCAAGTCCGACCTTTGACTTCCCTTCTTAGGCTTTCGGGCTTCTGCCTGCGGACGTTGTTTGAAATTCAAAGAGGGTTGGAGCCATCCCCTTTTACACATCATAATCTTTGGTGTAGTTCTATTGGAAAACGCTAGCGGCAGACAGCTTGTGGTTGGTTTACGAGGATAAGAAACGATTTACCCTAAAAACATTCCTTCTATCCAAAGCTCGTTTGATTCAATTTTCATTTCCGCTTTATAAAAAAAAAAGAAAGCCACCAACAATTGAACACTAAAATTCCTTTAATGATGAACAGAACCTCCATTTTTATCCACTAATACAACCTACTCGGACCAAACTTGCCACGTTCAAGAACAGAACGGGTGCAAAACGTATAATCCTTCCTTTCCGGAAGCGGAACATGGTTTCAAAATCGTTGAAATTACTTTTCGATCGTATTTCTTATCAGTACACGGAATTCAACATTTTATCACCCTCGTTTGCTTTCGATTTTGCGAATGAACACTCTTTTCAAGTAGAAAACGCGCGAACTACGGATCGTTGGGATTTCCTAGAAATTCGATGAAACTGTAACCCACGTATTAACGCATGGAACGAATTCACGTCAAAGGTTTCAGCGATATGAAAAAAGAACAGGAAGATTACACTCCCCTTACACATTACATTTCCCCTTTCCAACCTTTATTAACTTGCAACGTTAAGAAAACATGGAGATATCCAAGTGAATCTTCATCACTCGCTTTTATCGCGTTGAAAATACCACGATTGATGAAACCATGATTGAACTCTCTAAAAATATTTGGCAATTATTTGGTTAGAAAATCTATTCCAAAATACTTTTAAACTTCATGTTATCCTGGAAATGTTCTGTTTGATACCAGAACTCAATGTAGCTGAGATGAAATTCTTATCGATTCAAGCTGCTTGCTTCGGCAAGATGAAAAACAAAACAAGAAAAGCAATCATGCTGCCCTTACCACCACGTGACACAATGATTGATAATGCATCGGTCAAAGTTAGTGGTTCAACCTTTCGATATTGCACGAATATAAACAGCCGAAAGACGTTGCAGGATGAGGGTAAAAGCTACTCCAAGTTCTTGTGAAACATTGTTTAGTATTTTTACCAAACAAAGGAACAACATATCCCAAGGGCTGCAGAGGAAACCGCAGCAAGGAGTCCCGCCAAGTCACTTCTCGGTCGATCGTTCCGAAACTTTCCAATATCCTGTACGACGTCATTTTGTGATTCTGTTGACGAAAGTATCACTCGTAAGAGCAGAGCTTTGGTCAAACCCATTGGAAGAGTTAATCGGGTCTAATGGATGAGAAGGGAGTGGAAAGCAGCATCCGCAACGAGTAGAAAGGTTGCCAATATTCCATCAACATCAACATGGCAGGAAGTCTGTCCACGACAATTCCTCTGTCCATCCAAACATGGTGGAAGAAAAATAAGTTTTCCTACTAGTCCTGTTAATGACGACGGTGGACTGTAAACAAAACTTGTATCCAACAATCAAGCTGGTGATATATTTCCCGTGCTCTGCATGACAGAGAATGAAGAAGAAATAGAATAAATCACGAGCCAATGGAGTTTCCCAAGACGTTTTTTAGTATTAAATTTCCTTTCGCAACCAGCCAGGATGAACACTTTTTAGTGTCCATCGTCTCTCGAATTCGTCGAAGACACGATGCGGTCCCGATGGATGGTGACGTATCTGGGACCGATCCGTTTTCATCCTCTACATCACGAATTGTGGAGTCGCAACCTTCACGACGAGAGTAGCATGAAATTTAAGTACTCTCTGGTTGACGATACCTCAACCCATCGCTAGAAATAAGAAAGTAAGAAGGAAGAGACGGAACTCGAAACCACAGTTTTTATATGGATTGACTGACCTGTGTCGTTGTTGTCGTCATGGTTACTCTTTTTTCATGCTGCCCATGTCCATGTGGAAAACGCTTCAAATCGAATCAATCACAAAAAAGTTTCACCTAAATTGAGCAAAGGAAGGAGATAGAAAAGCAGCCGAAGTCAAAGCCAAGGACCAGAAAAATGTTCTACCGTTCGTTAGACAAAGTGATGAAATCGATGCTGTGAGACAAATTTCAGAAGATAAAAACTAACTAAACCTATTTCTATCGAAGGAAATCCTACGAAGCCAAGACGGAAATCAGGAGGAGAGACCCAGTAGCTCCCGCATCTTACAAAACCACAATTCGATGGCTGATAGACGTTTGACATTAATTCATTTATCACCGACAGCAAAAGACCGGCCTGGAGCGGAAACTAAGAAGTTTCTTGGGCAAGACGGAAGGTTCCTTGGTCGTGGGAGGTGGAAGAGGTGGGCATTGTTTGTCTGGAGAAGGCGATGGCGCCTGCTGGTAAACCGCTTTGGCATCGTTTAACATTAACCATTCTTGGCATCATGTTGCATAGATTGATTTCCAATAGCGTCTCGAGCAATGTTCTGCTACATGGAATATTGCGAGGAAAACTAACGCATGAGGCTTGGTGTTGTGGAAAAGAGGTTGGAGAAGGATCCAACTCCCACATACAGACGTCCAAGCTAGGTTGTTATTTCGCTTGCAATAAAATTGATTAAATTGGTATCGAATGCCCCACCGTGTGTAAAACTCCTCGGAAACCCTCTTGGGGCGTCGCACAGTGAGGGTTTGAGTGGCGATAACTTTTATGAATCACTGAGTTTGTATGTATATGTAACAAATCAGGCGTACCAGCGAGACTATTGGCAAACAAATCGCCCGAAAATAGGTAAACAAAACAGTTGATAGCATTCCGTGTTGGGAGGAAAACATAAAAGCCTTCGTTTTTATAACCGATAATATAAATATCCACCTAACTCCCCGACCGGAAATAGTAACCCACCCTTGAAGCGAGTGACGAAACGCAGAACACCGACCGTTCGCATCAGGTGGGCTGAAAATACCGACTGCGTTATATTGAAACAATAGTTGTGCGATCGATATCAATTTGCGAAAAATATTTTATTGCGCACAGTTCGCTGCACAAACTCACAATATTTTCTTCCGCTGGTGGAAAGCTACACGTGTACCGATACGATACGATAATGAGAATTCCGGCTTTTTCATTACAATCCAAAGCAACGAAGCGGAATTTGATTGGAAAACATCCTAAACGAAACAACGTTGAGTTGGCATAAATTAAAGCTGTTTAAATTCAAACCAAGTCATAGTTGATGATTCAATTTCCAATTGTTTAATGAAACAATTATCGAGAATGGTTTCCACAAAACCAATGAATCGCATTGTGCCTTAAATTCAAGCAAATAATGTACAACAAAAAGATATAATTACATGAAACATGAGTTGGATAAACTGGTTTTGCTTTGGCTTGGCTAAACGCTTTCCAGATGATATTTCAATCTTCAAAAAGAAAAAAAACTTTTAAGTTGCCTGTCAGGAACATGACTATGACAGAAAAAACTTTTCTGATGATGTGCAAAGGTCCCTTTCCCACAACAAGGATTGTAATCAAAACAATTTACTCCCAATCGTACCTCGCCGGTTATTTATCATTGCTCTGAATTGGATTAAAAACATGCCCGATGCGAACATCGAAGCAACTATTTCATGAGTCAAAAAAGAAAAATTAAAATTTGTGATGCAGGTGCAACTTCAAGAAGGTATTTGTATTTCAATTCACTCGATTTTCTAACTTATCCGTGGTACACCCGCAAAGCCATTTTTGTGAAAGGGAACTTTTAAGCATCCAATATTTATTTTCCATTCGAATCATCTGTTCTGAGATGATCTTGAACGACTAAAGGATTATCTACTTTTTCGTTCTAATCGACTAAAGCAACATTTTACTTTTTGTGTACCCTATTTTATAATTCTTTGGGCTGTCACAATACCCAATACCCTTTTAGTAGCGCCATGGTTATTATTTATATTCCACCTCGAAACCAAATGACCAAATCGTTCACCCACAGTAAACTTAACGCCTTAGAACAGGGGTCGGCAAACTGCGGCCTGCGGGCCAAATCCGGCCCGCCAAATGATTTTATCCGGCCCGTAAGAATATTTAAGTGCTTAATACTAAAAATCAATCCCAATTTTTATCGGATTTGTTCGCGATGTCGGGTTTATTTTCTTCCCAAAAATGAAGATGATAGTTGTTTAACGAGATGTTCCTGTTACATGTTTATCGATAACATTTTAAATATTTTATCTTTTTTTTTACCACTTTTTATGCAACTTTGCTATTTAGAAAGATTCACTCTCCATTGCTAAGGGTATTACTTTGAAAATATTGAAGCATCGTTTAAAGTATCCGGCCCGCGCCTTCGGTTTCTCTTTAATCATTTGGCCCTTTTTGAAAAAGGTGTGCCGATCCCTGCCTTAGAAAATGGGCGAGATTTGTTCACCGACTAAGTCGTTGCTCTGGGAAAAGCCGACAATTCCGGCCCCCAGACTAGCTTACTCGAAGCTTTACTATGTAAAAAAGCGTCATGCAGATAGTTTGCTGCAATTCCGATTCCATCATCAGGCCACGTCTTTTTCCATGAAGCATACGAAAGAACCATCATTTTCGGGCTGGAGTGGAAAAGCTTTTTATTGTTGCCACAAACCGTACCGGTTCAATCAACAGGGCAGAAGAATTATTTTTCGGCCGAGAGTGCTGTTACGGACTCGTCCGATTGCTCTCTCTTTCTCTCCCTATTGTGCATAACCTTTTTCCTTATTTTACATATGTGCATTCTTCAGGATACGTTTCCACTTCAAAATTCGCTTTTCCTGCGGCATATTGTATATCCTTTAAAAAAGGACCGCTTTGTTTTGGTGAACAAACGAGGCCTGGCTGCACTTCTCACGTAAAGTAAACGATCTTTTTGGTATGTGCAGGGAGTGGTACTTGGAATGGGAAGTTTTACTGTGCCGCATTGGGGGTGTCCTCACGTTTTTTTACTACTTTGCATCACAACCGCGTTTCACACAATTGCGGCAAAAACTATCGGTACCCAAAGCTAAGCTACGAGAGAAAACGCTGAGAATATAGGTTAAAATGAAAAACGATACTTTTCCAACCTCTAACATTGATATCCTGCATTCACCAGACTGGGTGTCGTTTTCCATCCTGGCTCTCAAAAGTCATACAATCAGGATATTTCACTTCGGTCGGAAAAAATCCATCGTAAACTGCAACTTTTCAACATGTTTATTTCAACACCAAACATATGCTTGGAGGACAACGGGTTTGCAATTATGAATGAAACTGTACGTGGTAGAATGTGGAACAGCATTCGAAATGCGAAAAAGTGGAATTCATCATCGAGGTTTCGGTTGCAGTAATTCAAACCAACCGAGAAAACCCGTGCAACAGGAATCGTGAACACCACGGACACAAATGTGAAACTCGAAACACAATACAAGTGCGACTAGAAGTGCAAAAAGACGCGATGTAGGTGTTGGATTTAAAAGAATGAAAGGAGAGGAAAGCAATAAAGGGCTGCCAGCACGAAAAGCGGAAAATGTACTTTGCGTTTTGCAACAATAGAAAAAAATACAGAATGGAAAATTCTTCTACTTTGCTGGTCTGTTATTGTCTATCGTACCACAATTTTCCCACCATTCCTGCGGTGGTCCCTTTGGCCATTGTTTTGGTGTGCGTGTGAAGATAACAAATCATCGCATTGATTCGTAAAATTTCATTATTTTGCCATCCTTTTCCGCTCGTCTATTTTCATCTATTTTTTTTTACGATTGTCGCGTGATTCCTGTTTTCTCCGCCACTTTCTTTATCGTGGTTTTGTGTGCAAAACCATATGATGTCACCACGCTTAAAAGGAAAAAGTTTAATTTATCGTGAGTATGATATTCATCGCAACATGAGTACGAACACAGAATGGAACGAAACATTTTAAACTTTGTTCTACTTTCTACTTTTCCCCCCACGTGGCCCGTTTTACACCAACTTCTACGTCGCTTATACTCGCTCCATGTGCTCATATCAATGCACGTTAGGTGCCATTTGATTGAGACTGATGGGAAAACTTTGTCAGAAGAAAACTTGGTCCACACTTGTAGAATTGTAGGAAAATTGGAATTAGAATGCGCATGCAAAACCACAAAAAACGACAGCAGTACGATGGACGTCAAAGTTTGGAAGTTTTTCAAATCAATTCAATTATTGAGAGATATGCGACAGTCAATACCTGAAATCCTTGGATACTAGTCTAAGTTTTGAATAACTTTGTCTTTATCGTTACGAGTAGCCGTAGACGAATTTGTGTACAAAGTTTCAAGAAAAGCATGAGGGGTCCGTAAAATGGGACACGAAAATCACAAACATATAAAAAACTTTCTCATGGAGCAAAGAAAGCGTATCTGGAGTTGATCTTTTTTTTACCGTGTTTGACTTCCGTTATTCAAACTGTTGTTCACTTCACCTTCACTTAGGCCCACTTGACCAATTTCAAAACATTCCCAAAGGAACTAAACGGTGTACCACAACTTTTGTATGTTATCAATATGATGTGTTATCTGGTAACGGCTTAAAACTAAGCCAATTAATTGAGCCTTAAAAAATCTCGTTACGGGCTTCTTTGGAGCATTATAAATTCCTCTATTATATGGTTTTAGAATTTTACGGCTACGATGAGAATTGCCCAAGATAATAGATGTTAAACGAGCAAATCGACATGGTATCTTCACTTTTGGGAGTAACTGTATATGAAAAATCATTAAAATTAATTCGGTACATCTCCCTCTTCGTAACTCCCTTTTTCCGTTTCAAGGTTTGGATCAGAACTATTGGTATTTGTTATTGATTGGACGATATCAGTTTTCGAAATCCTAACATAATTTCTATCAATTTCATTACGACTGGCACAAAGATAGCACAGGATGCTGAAAATTTGTTTTCCAAATTGCACTTCCCTCAGAAATTCATTATCAATAATGCTCGTTCCTAATCATGAAAAAGAAAAATGTAGAAAAGAGAATCTGAATCGGATGTTCTTCAAAAGTATTCAGTAAGGGGGGCTATTTCCGAAGAAGGGTTCGCCATGGTTTGTTTGTAACCCGGCCTTGTCCTTGCTAACATCCGGCCGTCCACTTTGCCGATTTTCTACCCTACAGGAATGAGTTTCTCGTTTTCTTCTTTCGTTCAATTCCGGTAACAATAGAAACCCAACCTTCCGTTATTAATACTATGCGTAACGTTTTTTTCTTTTTTCTTCGGAATTATCAGCGGGCTACAAAATACGGCCGAATATCCAAATAAATAGGACAAGAAGGGACCGGGAAATTTTGCCCACAACTGCACAGAAAAAATATTCTGCCGCCATAATTGCCGCCATCCGTCGCGACCGTTATTAACGTTCATCATCATCGTCATAACAATCAGCACCGTTACTTTTTCACCGCCATGAGCTTCTTTTATTACAATACTGTTACCCTCCTGGCACGATCCAGCAGTTCACAGTGGGGAACTGATTACCAACCATCTACGGTTTCGGACAACACGTTGGCGGAAGCGAAACTCGAGAAAAATAAATCATGATTATGCATGGAACAAATTTTCCAGATCTTTTCACAATCTTTTATGATGGTTTTGGTTGCAAAGGTGTGGTTGATAATGACTAGAATAATTTTTTCAATGCAAGGCAACTCGGTTAAGCTAGTTGGCTTTAATGGGTCGGTGTTTGTTTGATTAACGTTGGTAATTTTCAGATTTTTGGCATTTATAAATTATTCCTATGAAATAAAAGAGCAGCGACGACAGCAAAAACCCAGAAAAAAATCAATTTGCGTCACAGTCTATTTACTTTGACAAATAATTCAAAACCAGATGTAATAAATTCCTCTCATCCAACCCTTTTTGGCACGGTCGATTCATAAAAGGCAAAAACGAGAGAAAAATTACATTTATTATTCCAAAATGGATAACCCCCGAAATAAAGAAATTAACCATTACAAAAGGCTTCAACTGCGAAATCCTGAGGGTCTATAGGTATTATTATTCTTAACTTGCGGCAAAAGGTTCAGAAAAATGTACATTTACGAGATGTAATAAATTACCATATTCATCTTGATTTTCTATGACCGTTTTGGTATCAAACTCCATGCTTCTGCCCCCATTGGAACCGTTTTGATATTTATGAAAAATTCCGCAAGCTTATTAGCTTATTAGCGTTTCTTCCTACAAAGTAAGTAGGACAGTTTTTGTTTCGCCTCTTCGCACGATTGCTACCTTTCTAAATACTTATGAAAACTCTATATTTCGATTCATAAAAGAATTATTTATAACCATTTGTGAATGAGTCTTCGATAAAGTGAGCAAGATACGGAATCATTTGCAACCGGGAAAGCACAACCGAATAATATCTTAACGAAGGACCAAATGAATGCCCGCCTCCTAACACCGCGGTTCCAGATGTCCTATGGGCGGAAAATTTAGCGACGGTATTTATCATTAGGACGTGATTTTATGGGTAGTCATGTTTCACCCGGTTTCGGCAATGGTCCCTCAAGATTGTAGCCTTTAAGGAAAGGAGTAATCAGAAGGTAAGGGAGCCAGCGGGTATCCTGGGACGATGTTTCCTTTTGCTCAATTTCGATTGAGCCCGCGACCCACAGAGCTTCGTGTAATTAGATGCATCCTCATGTTTCAAGGGAGCAATTATGATAAATTAATGGTAACCGTTCTGTAATTGCAATACGAACGAACTGGGGGTGACGGGAGGAGTAAGTGAAAGCTGAAAGGAAACATGTTTTGGCAGGATTATTTAACATTCTAACATTCAAGGAAGACGTTGGTGGTGACCATTGTCTTAACAGGCATCCACAAAAAGCAGCAGTAAATTATGTTTTATGGCTTTCCGATCTTTCCCAACGCTGGAGAGCCTGTTTTAGACGAGAATATTCAGTAGAAAAAGCCAACTAATGAACGCTATTACTCAAGCACAATTACTCGACACTGAAGAGTCTTTAAATGACAACCATTGGCGTCGGTTGTCGGGATGCATAAGACGACCATTAATTTTCTCTCACTTTCAGAAAACTCATCATTTATTTAACGCTGCATAAAAGTGTCATCACCCCTCCTTGGTTTTGCAACAATCTTTCGCTAGTTTCTAGGTGATCAATCATACCGACTTTTGACATCACTATGAGCCTACGACATCACACTTTATAAATAATTTTTTGTCTTCAATATTGAATGACACTTAGTTCTCGAAACAGTATGATTTTAAATTCAATGATAGTCCTAGTAATTCCTCGAAAGCGCCTTAAGAGGGACAGCTGAAAAACTCGAAAGTATAATTGTGGTCCACTGAATCAATATGTCGTACTTGACATAAACCACTCATCCATTGTCTCATTTTGCCCAGAAGCACTTAAATCATCACCCTTTAACAGGACACCAACGATTCCTTCTATTGCTCTGGTCTAGAAGTCTCACTGAATGCTTCGGTTCGTTTCCTTGGAACTTGGAAAAACCGCACGCCAGCCGTTTCGATGACTGCGAAGGTTTTGTGTGAAGCAATTATTAATTACAGTGGCCCGTACATTAAGCTGTGGTCCTAGCAGTTAGAGAAAAGCCATTGTTAGTGTGTGCGTCGATAATACTTGAGCAGCCATAGTGCCAACTAGTCGGGAAACACCATCGCTGTCAGTAGCAGCACCTGAAGCATTGACTTAGGATTTTACTACCACCATCCGTACACCCAATCCTGTGGGATGCTTTTGCAGCAGTAGTTAGGTACCCGACTTATTCTGGGTCAAATAAGAGCTGCTCAATGATCGTTCGAACAAGCACGGAATCTCTATCGAATCCAGCTTTAGCTATGTTCTTTCGCTTCCCCTGTAACTATTATTTACCAGTCTCTACGGTTTCACTCGGGAAGAATATTGGTTTCTGCAGAATGGCATAAAATGAAAACCTATTTAAAATCTCTTTCCTCCTCCCGGATGAAGAGGATTACGGACTGCCAGTTCAGAGACTAACCCAGAGACTTTTGAAAACCCCAACCCATACACTCGAAGCCGAGGAGTGCTGTGTGCGCTCATTACTTCACAATTAAGCTCCGTCCGTGATGAAGGTAATTTTGTCTGGCAGTTGGGTCGTTTTCGCAGGTCTTCAGGACCGGGGCTGATAAACGATCCTCTTTTTACGCATTCACAAGGCAAAGGTAGAATCCGGCTTCCATCCACACAGAAGTATATTTCGAAATGGTACCGGGTGGTGATGTGCTTTTCCATTGTCATCCATCTATTCATCGGTGCAGTAGTATTTCTGATTAAAGAATCCATTGAATGAAACCAAATTTAATTCTCGCTTACTGCTCGCCTAATTGAATCACAACCTCACAGACTAATCCCTTGTCGACGCAGGAACTCCGTTGGAAAATCCTTTGCCATGGCTGGATTTCTGCACGAAGGTGTGTGAGTGAATGTTTGTGAGCGCACACGAGCTAAAGCTCGTTGCCATTCCGAAACGAGAGGCACATCAACACCTCGACGTATCGACGTACTCGGTTGCACACCGGGTGCTCACGGATAAAGTGTGTCAATGGGTAGGATGTAAATAAAGTGGATGATAATTATAATTATCTACGCTTACTTGCCGGTAAGTGGATTAAAAGGAGATAAATGCTTCGCACTGTGCACTCCACATGAGCAGGAAGGCGGGTATTTTACTTTCACTTCCACATCGGCCTCTGTAGAAGGTTGAATGGTTCTTAAAGCGCACCGTAATCAACTTGCCCGCAGAATGTGCATAATGTGCAACCGAGAGGATCAAGTACTGACTTTCATTATTTGCGTCGTTCACGACATTCTCGCCCATTATCGTCCTAGTCGCCATCGACATCGTCATCGATGTTGCTGTCTTTTGAAGCAGGGTGACACATACTCAACCCACGGAGGCTATATGTTGTGCTTCCTCACGTCAAAAGCATCCATTGTTTAACGTAAACAAAAGCTCGCCATTATTGGTCTGTTTGCAGAATTTATCTTTCACTGGTCGCCATCAAGTGCTGCACTTTACTCCGACTCCCATCAACATGGGCATGGGCTCACACACAGTTGGGCAGCTTGCGTACTTTAAAAAAACTTTCACCGCTCCGTTGTTTGAAAACCTATAAGTGCCAAATGGCAACGGAGTTAAGCACAAACTTCAAGCCTGTGCCTCAACGCGTTTCGTTCTCGGCTCACTTCAACTTGCAGTCGATCGGTCTTAGGCTTGGGCTTGTTGTAAAGCGGAAAAGCTTAAATGGCACAACCATTACCGTTGCAAAGGTGTGAAAAAAGCACGTCCCAACGTGTTATTAAAAGTGTCGTGTTGGCTGATAAGATGACCATTTGTGTTGCACCGCTTTCCGAGGAAGGAGTATCCTTCTTGAGCTAATATAATATGCGTATTATTCTCATGTATCTCTTTAATGAACTTCATGACAAAAATTTTCAAACTTAATTATAGTTTTTTCGTATCTAAATTATGTATTTCGTAAAACTGTGTTGAAATTACATAACAGTTGAATTAACTAAGAATAATGTTAATTAGAATACATTTCACAAACGGCTGGGCGCCTCCATCATCTTCTGATATTATGTAAACATTGCAAAAAATTAAAAATATTACCTGCACAATTTCGGTTCACTTATTCATTTTTTCGAGACACATATACTTTCAACTGGGGGTGCCCATGGCGCAGCGGTAGCGCGAGGAAACACCACACCACAGGTGTGGGATCGAATCTCGAGTCTGGCACCCTCCGGTATTACGAACGGCTGACCACCGATCTATAATATACCGTCTTTCAGTCACACAAACTCTCTTCGGAGAGAGGCCTTGTCCCACTAGGGGATGTCGTGCCACATATAAAATATATACTTTCAACTATTGATAAAAACCAATAGAGGTTAAATCTAAAAGACGAAAGCATTTCACTCCTCATCTTCACTTTAAAATCCTTAGAATTTTAATCTGTGATAACCAAATACCTATCATTCCGTTCACGTTCAATTAGCCTCTCAATCATGCCAAATATTTCAAGAATGTCGAATACAACATTGTTCTCAACAGCTATTAAATCTATTCAAGCGAGAGTCATTTTTCATACCATTCCCTTCTGTTGAAAAATTAGGGTACATGTGCAGCATGATATTTCGAGGCTCGGTCATGAACCATTCCCAGCTGGAAAGGTAACAAAATATGATTTCCTCACTTGCTAGACGAAGAGAAGAAACGGAGGGCGCGAAAAGTACCTCGAAAGTAATAAATTTTTTACCATCGGTGGAAATATGCGATTTGCGTTCCTTTGTTTGCCATTCTTGTTGAGCCAAAACGTCGCCTGCACCGTTTGTATTGCCTAGAAAGCTGGTATTTTTCGCCCGAATGGCAATAGTAAACCATTGATAGCAACAAGGACAAGGACAAAACCGTGCATATTCTAGACCTTTGCTATTGGGGGTGGTGGTGAATAGCGGGTAAATGGGTGAGTGGTGAATAGCGGGTCATCGAAGCGCAAGAAATGTGTATTGACGAAAAACGGGAATACGATTTGTCGGAAAAGTTCTACTCCTCCCTTGTGCCCTCGACGGGGAACCTTGATTTTCTCCCTCAGCTCAATGTGACCTTTGATTTGTGCGCATATTTTGCTCCTCTTCGCATTCACCTTCCCCAATATAGCGAATCCCTAAGCGGTAGCGGTTTGTGACGATTTATTTTTATTACGAGGGGAAGAGTTTCTAAAATACGGCACGAACGTCGCCAGTGCTGGCCAATAAGACAAAGACACCATCACTATTCTATGGAATTTTTCCATTTCTTCGGCCGCACAAAGTGACGAAATGATTCAACGTTTGTGGGTTAAATTGAAAGTTTCCACATTTAATTTATCTTCGACATTGAAGGCTATGGAACACTAAACGTCTTATACATTTATTTGATGCTTACGATTACGCGTTGTTCATTTTCATTCATTTCAATTTTTATTGAAAAAGTGTTTATATTCGAAACAATCCAAAGCAGCCAAACGTAAACTTCATTATGCGACGTTATATGTCTAATCCTTTGCTCATCTCTTTTATTTAATTCCTTCCAGGCAGTGGCAACCGCTAAATTCGACAATCTGATGAAACGTACTATTGTAATCAATATCTCCATAAAACACTTCGAGCATTGAGCTGTTTTATTTTTATACCCAGTCTAGTGTTGTGCTTAATGAATCTTTTGGCGAGATTCATTCATATGAATCTTTTACCTAAGATTCATTCAGATGGATTCATGAATCTTTGCGGATTCGAATATTCAAAGCTTAATGAATTTTTCGAAACCGTAATGAATCTTCATGAATCTTTCATGGTTCTGTCATGAATCTCCCCGATTCTGTCATAGGCGTGGACAATGAGACCAAAAAAAAAAAAAAAAAGGTGGTCCCTCAACCGACTTTTGCTTGGTGACTTTACATCATTTGGTGTGTCTTTGGGATTCATGAATCTCGCGGCGAAAGATTCATGAATCCCTTATAAGGCAGAGATTCATTCAGATTCATGAATCTGAATCCGATTTACACAACTCTAACCCAGTCATGCGTGAACCTCCCTAACGTCCCGGTCTTTAACTTCAACGGAACGACTTAGAAAATGTACGAAGAAGAGAACGGGAGCTAGATTTGGAAGTCTCGGTACAGAGAAAACTCAAACCGTGGAATCACAAGTCGAACACGCCGCCGTCTTCTCCACCACGTGTAACCAGACTGAGGCAGGACACGAACTCAATTGAAACTTTGTTTGCATCGATAATTTATGGTGTCACGGGCACGGCAGAATCTAGTCCTGAACCTCTTTCAGCACTGGTGAGCGTGCTGGGAACTGCAAATTTGTTTTTAATTCGCAGCCACACGTGTCAAGTGCCTTTCCGGCGGGATAACGGGGGCCCAGCTCTGATTCTGGGTTTAGGGTAAAATACAGAGGGTGAAAAGATATCTTTGTTTTCTTGGACCTTTCTTTGGTGAGTGGGGATTTCGTTGATTTCCCTGCAAAGCATCGTAGAATGGGAACTGTAATTGAATTTTCGGAAACCCAATCCACTTACTTATCTACTTTTTGGAAGGCAAGTGATAAGGACCTGCTACACAACACTCCAGAGACGTATACCCGCCTTTAGCTTATGTTGTGGAAACGATGAATAATCGGTTTTGTTTGCCGAAATTGAATAGATTACTCTCGGAAACTCCAAAAACTCTCGTCAAAACTCAATCGCTTGATGCAAATGCACGCTTCTGCATTAGTGTTTTGTAAGTTTTTAATTTAGCACAAACGAAAAGCTGTGTGACGGAACGAAAAACCGCTACATGTGCAAACGAATTCATTTAGTTTACAGACTCTAGTAGCAGCACCTGCTCCTCGGATTTCTAGGAAAGATGCACTACAATCAGCAACGCGCCAAAGTTTTTGTAGTTCTTCATTTTACTAGTAGTTTCCAAAATCGTTCACTAAATTATCTTACCCGTCCTTGGCCGTCTATTTTCTCACGCCGTTCGTCCTCGGCAGTGGATGGTAGTTTTATTTTTCCCGACCACAAAACTTCCGTCCGAGTTCGCGAATGGTACACATCGCAAGCGAACGGTGCTCGATTCTCGACTCGGGCTGGAACGAGATGAACATAAAACTCATAAGTCAAAGTTTATTTTCCTCGCGATTTTATCTGCTCAACTTTCACTATTGTTTACAAGTGGAGAAATAGTTCTTCACCGAAAACCGAGCAGATCAGCTAGGGAAATATTCAAGCTTGGAGCACCAACCAAACATCGGTCTCAACGGATTAGCAAACAGGGAAACGAAAGTTCAAATTCCACGTATACCGGAATCCAGCGTCCATAGTGAAGCAAGCATCCTGTTTTACCTTAGATCCGAATCCACTCATTACCGCGATTGCCAATCCCAGCAGTTAAAGGAACATTTGTCTCTTAGCAGGCAACTCTTTTCCAGTTTGACACTCAGCTTCCTTCGAAAGTTATGACTTTTTTACGATGTCATTCAGAAGCGGCCTCGCAACAGGATCGCAAGGAGCAAAAAGAGTGTAAGAAATAAAACGAAACAATAAGAAATGGAAGCTAATGAATTAAAGATTATGGAAGACGAAAAACATTGGACGCGATCGCGGTGAGCTGAAAGTTGAAGCACCCCAATATCCGTGACATGGTGAGTTTAAAGTCGGATGGCTTTACCGGGTTCGTTCTGCTCGAAAGCTTAATTTCAAATAAGTTGATCGGAATGTTTTCATGAGAAACAGTAATCGCGTTTGAAAGACTTTCGGTCCGAGGGTTCAAGTATGACATTGTTGCACTAAATATTTGAATTAAAAAACGGATATACATAAGAGGGAAACATAAAAAGTCAGATGAAACTATAACACATGAAGGCATATCGATTCATCAGCAAAATGTTCAATATGCTCAGCTTCAATCATGGGAATCTATTTAATTCAAAAACCAGTCAACTCGCTTAATTCAATCTTCGTTACAGCTTGAAAAAGAAATATTAATGGAAACTATCCACTTAGTTTTTATTCATATCGAGAAAATAATTTTCCTTTCATCTTTTCACCAAGCAATATCCTGCAATTTTTTAGCAATAAACGGAACCTCCTGCCACCGCTTCCAGGCCTCGTCTCCTTCGGGCCATCCGTACGTCCAGCCTCACAGGGTGCACTCAAGCAAAGCCCTTTACAATGGCGGGTTGTTTCATTTTCGTCTTTAATCATTCATTTTCATTCGCTCTTTGTGTGCAGTTTTCGATGCACAAACAATAGATTGCAACATACCCGCCTTTTAAACTACCGCTCGCTCCCATGCACCATCTCATAATCGATGTTCGCAAACGCGGCTTAATTAAAATGTATTTTTCCCAGCACCACACATACATGCTTCGCCACAGTTTAATGGAGGCGTGAGAGGGAAATGAGATTCTTGTCAATATGGGAACCACCAGAGATCGTTCAAATGAATGATTCTTTCATATATTTTTTCGGTAACCATCCATTCATCCATCCAGCTGGTTCATCCTGGTGGAAGGGGTACATGGCATTTGAACCATTCTACTATCCCCGGCAACTGTTTACTCTCACGTCCTATTTCGTTGACATTGTTCGACATCAGACAAAGGTAGCAAAGGACCACATGATATTGACAAGTTGTCGCTCGGAGCCAACATTGAACTTCACACTAAAGCATCAATTTTGGACTCAAGTACGAACACCTAGAACTGGACCATTGTCTCCACCCGGTGGGGTTCGTTAATCACGAATATATAATATCGAAGTACCAATCACAATACCAACATCCTCATCACCATTAGCGTCACGAACATCGTCAACTCGTGCTCATTATCCTGGCTGTGGTTTTCATTGCAATCATTAACGCCATGATCTGAGTCGTTGCCTCGAGGGTGATCATACAGGCTGGAGTAAAGTTTCTCTTTCTCTCTCTTTCTGTGTACCACTCACGTTCTCACGTTGCTTCAACAAGTGAAACTTTTCCGTCTTTCCGGTTCCGCCTGTAACTTTTGCTTTCCCACACCGAGATTTCCTGTACTTCGCCGGCCTTTCTCGGACCAGTGGTAGACTAGTTATCCACGTGCTTTGGGTTTCTTCGCACCTTTGGGGAGGGTCGGATAAGAACGAAACTTCCAATAGGGAACCTCACCGACCACTCATATCTCATAACGGACGCATAATTTCTACTCTAAAGTGCCGCATTACAAAGTCTATCTAGACAGGATGGTGGATGAAACTTTACATCTTAAATCATTGCAATTTGCTGTGCAACGGAGAGGCCAGCACAACACCGGGCGAATAGAGACAGGAGATAGGGGAAAGTTATACGATTTGCCCCAAGTGCTGAGAGGAAAACTTGAAGAAGGATCAGTACTTCTGTGGAATTTTCTTGGACTGGAAACGGAAGCCAAACCCGGGGCTCACACCCAGAGGCATATTTAAAAAAAATCTCACGCTGACCAGGTGCAGAGTGGCACAACCCAAAGGATATTATTTACGATTTTGCTGAGTCTTTTCCTTCCTTCGAACAATACCATTTCACCCTACAACAAGGCACCTTTCATAGGACTACCACAACCTTAGCCCGACCACCCTTGGTTTGGAGCGATGGCAACATCTGAAAAGGCTGCGACTTCACGGACACGTGAAACTTTTTTCATTTATGACACTCGACTCTACACACCGCGTCCAGACATCGTAACGACGGAGAAGGATTGGAGGTACGCCTTCCTGGTTGTCTCTGAGCAGGGATCCACTTCATTGCACTCTTTTCCATCATTTCCCCACGATGTCGTAGTTTGGAGTAACAAACAACCGAAGGGAAAATCAAACTCTTCACGCACTTTGCATCGTCCATCATAAGTATTCTTTACCATGAATGGTAGAACTAACTCTAAGAAAAGGTAAACTATGGGACCTGCCCTGGCGAATACTACCAGTTGGTGTTCCGTAAAAAGAAGAATAGATGATAGTTTAACATTTATATCATGGATCAATTCCGTCTGGTAGAATTTAAAGTTACAGTTTCTAGCGTTGGCCATTAATTTATTACGGAAGCATGTTCTGCAATTCTTTGAAAATGTTCATAAGCACGTGTTTTTTCATCATCAGATGCTTTAAAGTATAACATAATAATCAAAAGCAGATAAAACGATTTTAATTTTACGTACATGAGAAACAATTGGTCCTCTGAACAGGGTAAACATTCTCCTATATTTAATTATTTGTTACCGTCATACTAGATGGCCGCTCTGATTTGGGCCAGTAGTTCCGTTAGGTGTTAATTAAATCACACCTAACCAAAAACAAACCCTCGTTCCCCCTATGTCCTATGACCCAAACCTATGTCGGTGCTCAGGATCATCACAAAACAGCTGGGATGACCGGCAAAACTCACAACCATTGACATAAGGATTTATCAAGTCATCCCACTGACCAAATATATTCATAGCATGCGCCATTGCTCCCATGGAAAATAGAATATTTCAGAGGGTGTGACTCCGCGCGCTCCATTTTTCGTCGTCTGCGTCAATAGAGGCTCAGGATACGCCTCATGGTGTGAAAAAAGGCACTTCCATTTGCTTTTGTTTGTGATCTTTCACCCAACCGTCATAGCCATCAGTCAAAGCGCTAATGTAAATAGGTATCAACGTAAAAGCGTAACGCAACACATAGATTAGTGGAGCTGGAACACCGACTCGTATAACATATGCCTTCCTCTTCATTCCTTTCGGCGGTTTACTTCGACGCATTTATTGAAATCGCAATATAATCCTCCTCGTATATCGCTTTGCCACGTAGTTCTTCGCAGAACAGAGTGCGCCTTACATATTTTCGAAACAATTAGTGCTGTCAGTACCAATTTATCTCGAACATGAAAACTTAATTCCATTAAGCAGGACTATTCGAGTACCGTCGTGGGGCCCTTTTCCTAACGAGAATAGGGATCATTAAGATTACTCTGGATGTGTATTCAGGCTAAGAAGCTGGCGTATGTAGCATAACTTTGTTTAACATCGCTACCGAAGTAAAGAACAGCAGAAGGCCGTCAACTCCCATGCACCAGGCATAAGCTTTCTTGAGACCGTTAAAAATTCCCTTGCTTCACGGTCTGAATGTGAAAAGCTGAAAAGTCGAAGGCTCTGTTCGTTCGGTTTCGACAACAAACCGAAACACATGCTGACAGCGGGAAAATCTTCGTCAGATGACTGCTCCATTCCTTCCGCTTCCGGTCATTGCATTTTTGTCACTCAGTCGTCTAACGTTAAGCACAAGCAAGGCACCAATTGCCGAGTGAGGAGTGTTTTCGCCAAAAACCGTGTGCCAAGAAAAGCGACCCCATCCCGAGGGAGTGCTTGTATCAAATCTATTATTTAGAGCGCGCTTACACACCGTCTAGCGGACGCGGGCGGTAAAAGCAAACATTGGAAAATCATCCCAAAATAAGAGCGCGCTCGCATACTTCCACCCAAAACCCTACTTGAGTCTGATTTCTTTTGCGCTGGGAAAACCGTGTGCTATCCTCTCCCATACCTAAAATGGGACATCTTTGTATGCAGCAAGTTGCCATCCACGGTCTTGCGTTCGGTAAAAGATTCGCGTTCGCCGAATAAGTGGAAAATTGCCAAATACCTAGCTCGCCTCCAACAGTCCAAACCCTCCATTCATTCCACAATTTGGCCAACGCTTTTCCGGAAGCTGAAGATAGGACTTTTTTTCCTATAGAGTTTGTCCACATTTGAGTAGCTCAAGCCACATTCGAGTAGCTGGAGAATTCAAAATGGTGTTTCGGTAACCCCGTTCTCATCGGAGTAACCAAATGGCAGTAAAATGCTCCATTCTTCCGGCATCGGTGCGTTAGTTTTCCTTTCCTCCCGTTTAGTGATGAGTGTTTCAGTCTCCCAATGTGTCAGTTTTGCAAGCCGATTGCCTTTTTCCGCTGCCGGCTGAATGTTAGCAGATTGTCCTGTGTATTAGCAGAGCTTATTTGCAGTAGGAGTGCGAAAGAGCGTTTAAATAATTTGCTGCAATCTATCAGAAAGGCTAGTTTGGTTTGGATTTGGTTTCTTGTTTAAATTTGTTTTATCCTATGACAAAAGATATGACAACGAGTAAAGTTGTGTAAAAAAAAATTCAAAGTACATGCTGCTTTGCTATTATGTTGCCGGAATAATCGTTCAAGCAGTTTTTAAATGTTATATGGTTTGAGTCAATGTTTTTATAGACATAGCTGACAGAATTACACAACTTAACAAAACCAAGTATTATTGTGAAACAATTTTTATTTTGTTGTGAGTCACTTAAACATGTGATCTGCCAAACATTTTACTGAGATTACAAGAAGATAATAAATACAAAATATTGTGGTTTCAAGGTCAGTGGAACTCTTGTAGTTGCTGAAATTTTATACTGTTGCTTTAATTTACCAAGGATTTTCTTTTATACTCTCAATTCTCTGTCAGTTCTCAGCCATGTGGACTTTTGTTTTATCCTCATCAATATTGTATCCTCAAGCAACAACTCAAAACTCCCATCGTAAAAGCCATCGCAACGAGTGTGCAATTTTTTATCGTCGCATGCAAAGGGTAGTGTTCTGTTTTTTTACCTACATTTGACAAAAGTACACTTTAGTCGAAGGATAAACAACTCGACGATCGTAACAAAGCACCGTAAATACCGTGATGCTTTCGCAATTTGATGGCTTTCAGCATCATCACCTTCACGGTGGCATCATCATCATTCTCAAATTACCGTACCGCACATCGGAACAAACAACTTGACGATGGAATGGAGAACACATCTTATGGAACGGGCAATTTACAAGAGGGGAAAAAACTGAACTAGAAAATCTCCGTTAGCGCTTCTTCGCTGCCCCGATTTTCTCTCCGTTTCGAGAGCAATCTGATAAGTTCAACGGATACTTAATGGCACATGAAAAATGAATATCCAATCTTTCACGAACCAGCTTTGCCAGAATGATAGGAAGGAAGCTATGTACGGTAACAACTTTAGCTAGACACTCTAGCCCTCACGGCTAATTCATGGCGTATTTGTGGAAGCGGAAACGGTGATAAGCCTGCTGCATGATGTTTGGATGAAAAGCACATCATCGTAAAATGGGATTGTATCACCACCGCGTTTGGGTGGCAACTGATAAGGCAACGAGTGAAGATTAAATCGATGAGTTTGTTCGTTTCGGTTGTTTGATCCTCGTGGATTAATCGTCATTTGGCACATTTTTAACTAGTTGGTTCAAAAGGAAGATTTCGAATGAGATGGTTATTTTTTCTGCTTTGATTGCAACGATGGTTTTGGTAGAAAGTGGGCAACTCGGAGAGGAACTGCCATGAAAATATGTGCTGTCTTTTCGAGACCTGAGAGAAGCATAATGGGAAAAAACTTAGCAACGGTACTAATCATAAAAACCGTTTGATTGATTGACATTAATTCCGGCGGCACCGCAGGCAAGTTCCTGTAGGCCTGCTTCCACTGGGACTACATCGGAGTACATCATGAACCAATTCAGTGTAAAATCCGTGCTGATATAAGCACACCCGAAATGAGGAAAAGAGGTGGAACAAATACTTTCCACTTCATTTACTCCCAACGTGAAGCAAGTGTGTTCCCTGGTGGAAGGATAAGAGAGGGTCTCTTCTTGCTCGCACAAAATCATATCCTCGCCCAAGGACGATGATGACGATGACGACAATGTTAATATACGGAGAAAGAGAGGTGAAGCGAGCTGGGGAAGGAGAGATTGGAAGAAGTCGGCGAAAATTTATCATTTACAGACAACAAAGAATGACAGCGTGTCAGCGGCACTGACAAATATTGTGTGCCACACTGTGAGCGTGTGTGTGTGCATATAAGCACGGTATCGGCCGGGTGTGAGGTACGGATCTATCGCGCTAAAACCCGGAAGCGGAAAGCAAACGGTAGCAAAGCAGCAGCGATAATGGACGACTGGAGCAGCAGAAGCAGCGAAATTTGGGGAATCACAATATTTCCCAACATTAAACAGAACTTCTATACCAAACCTTCGATGTCTGCAGTCTGGTCGGGCGTCTGGTTCGAGTCCGCTTTCCGTCTGAACTGAGGAGAAGTTCATTATTGTCGGAAAAAAATTTGCTCTTACTTTCCCTGCTTTCGGATGTTCAGCTTGGATTATTTTTTTTTCATTCTGAATTCGCGGTTGTATCCGCATGCCTCTCGACCCACACTCGACCCAGATCTATCGAGCGTGCAAGAGGATTCCCCGGTTGCCTTTATCGTTGCTCATTTGGTTGAGCATTGAATGAGGGTTTCGACGTCAACGACGCTTTTTTAGCAGAACGTCGTCAGGAGTCGAGGCTCAGTAGCATAAACGATTGAAAAAAATGCTCCACTAAAATAGGAAGTACCATGAGATAGGCCACCATTTTCAACACTTAGTTAGCGTGTGCCCTCCATGTTTCGCTGGGACGCATCAGATGCGGCCTAGTGGAAATGACATATTCTCTGGCAACGAAACGCTTAGAGGATATCATGCTTGCAGACGGTGGTGGTAAATTTCACCATAAATACATTAGAAGGCAGTTAGTACAGTTCTAAGTCTAACAGTTGAAGTATCCTAGCACGAGACATTGTAAGGTGCGCCTAAGAGATAGCCAAAAGGAGAAGTTAAGGATCCGTGAACCAACGACGCTTGGCGAGGAGAACAACACACACAATATGAACCAATGCAATGCAGGAGTAATTTCCAGTAACGGTACGAAACACCATGCAGCAAAGAACGTCGATAACCCACGAACAAAATCTATGGAAAGCGCACATACTATAAAATTGTTTGGCAGACGCTACCACAACCCGGACGATGTTTGTAGAACGAATTACTGGGCCTGTCGAGCGGATCGTTTCACCGATTCTTGGCGCACATTGCTTCCGGGTTAATGGCCGCTCACGTAAAGTACTCGAAAAATGACGTCGGTAACAAGGGAAGACAACACTGTCTCGTGGTTTTGTGGAGCCTTCCATCCCGTGTAAAAGGTTAATCAGGAGACATACCAGAACATACCAATGTCTCCTTCCGTCCTTTACCCAACACCTAGCGTACTTGGATCGCCTGGGACTCTTTAACGGTGTGCACTTGCCTTTCACTTGCCGATCTCGCGAGAATTTTATGCAACAAACTACATAAGAGGCCTCTAAAAGAAAGATTCTCACAAGTCGGGAAAAGGAAGTCTTTGGTATGGAAGGCTATGGGCAAATAATTTCCCAGTGCCTAACAAACACCCATATAGGCGCCTGGTGTCCCACACACATGGAGCTCCGTTTTGCGAATATGATGTAGATACATAAGAAGAGGATTATTATTCCCAGATCAAAATGTAATATCTTATCAAAATAAACCGTAAGCCGTTTTT
Organism: Anopheles coustani; assembly: GCF_943734705.1. Classification (NCBI taxonomy): domain Eukaryota; kingdom Metazoa; phylum Arthropoda; class Insecta; order Diptera; family Culicidae; genus Anopheles; species Anopheles coustani. The sequence continues at coordinate 34,252,417 of NC_071289.1, forward strand.
ATGAACTTCGATCCGTCGTTTGGGGTAGGTTCATGGAGGCCTATGAAGATGGCTGGTGAAGTACAAATCCGACGTTCGCAGATGCTGAAAATCGGTAGACATGCTTTCCAAGTGTCGTGACGTAAGCCGTCTTCCAGGAGCAATCGTAAGCGCTGAACAAATAGGCGAATGGATTGAAGAATTAGAATACGGTGGCATCTTGGTACTTCGGTTTAATATGGGGTTGTACAGGCTGTGGGATTTTTTGTTATGAGATATGATATTCATATGACGGATTAGGCCAACAAGGAGGCCCATCTTTATTGCAAACTTCCCTAGAGGAAACATTTCCTCATAAAAATATGAAATCGTTTGCGTTCACAGTTTAGGTGAGGCGACATTGTTGCATATATCCCCGAGTATAAGGGGTCCCATAACGGAACGATGATAATTCAATCCTCTACCAGACAAAAAATATTTTTTCAGGACTCATATCGAGCCGGAAGTTTGTGACTATGACGTTAATTAAAATTTTAATTCATCATCCTCAATGCTCCTGATTCTTTTTTGCGTTTTACCGCTGATTATCAGAAAACAGAAAATATCCATTCAACTCAAGGGATGTGCAACGATACCTCCACAAAATGACCCTACCTCCCCACAAAGTGAAAACGTTTCATTTTTTGACAACCCAACAAAGCTGGGCATGGATAAATACCGTTCATTTCCACCGCTTTTGGCTTACTCTTTTTCCGGAGCCCACCATCGTGCACCCGGAGGAACTGCATTCTGCAAAACATTGGGAACCCCATCCAATCATCGTACCACTCTAACTACGAAAGCTAGTCTACATCCCGTTTTCCAAACTCGAGTCAAATCCATTCCACTCTAAAATTGGTGAACGAGCGTCGGAAAGCACCCTGTTTTTTGGTAACTCTAGGACTGTTGTGTGGAGTTTTTGCCAGTGCACATATGTGAGGTCATTAGGAAAATTTATTCATATGGAGATGAAGGTGGTGTGTAGTTACACCACACTTTACTATAATCTGACACCGGAGTTGGACAGCACACCCCAGATCCCCAAGAAAGAGGTTGGCTACGTCGAACAAACGAATGAGTGAAGAGCTCATGCTTGAATCCATGAATTGAAGAAGGGGACACACCGGAGTATAAGGCACATCCATACAAATTTTTGGAATCCAAGACACCCGGACCCCGGGAATGTGCCATTGCCGAAATGTTTGTCCTGCCACAGTCGTGTCTTGGTCGTCCTTCATATCTGTAACCACTGTCAGTTGCATTCGTGTCTGTCGGCGCCTGGCTTCAGACGCGAATTCATTGGTTCGGTTGATGAGGAGATGGGAAGTAAAGTGATGGAGGGATAGTTCTGCCTTGGTTGGATGGAGCTTTTTGAGTAATATGTAAAATAGTGCTCCCTCCCATCCGGAATTCTTATCAGCTTCCGGATTTTCCTTTTGGATTGTAAAATGCTGCACGAATCTTATCCTCCTACTGAATGCAACTGTTCCATTTCCGATGCATTCATCGTTCCATCCGAAAATACCATTCCCAATGCACTTTTGTACAGTGCTGCATCATAAAGCCATAAACAAATGGTTATTTTCCATATATTTTCGAAAGGGAGCTAAACAGGGACATTTCATGTGCATAAATCTAATGAATGAATCGAGCTCCGGAAGGCTCCATCTGTGTATGACAAGAACGTATACAGAAATGTCTATCAGAGTGGACTCATGGTTGTGCATAGTTCTTCGGGAAGCAACAGCTGCTATTTCTTATGGGTGCATTTCAAATCTATTCTCTGCACATGCAAACAAGCCAAGCCCAACTCCTTCAAACGATTGTTCCGACGGAAAAACTGTATCGGCTTTGTTACTTTGAGCGACTTTAGCAAGCATTCAAAGTCCCTTTCGACTCGAAAACCCTCTTGCGGTTGATGTACTTCAGTTTATCGTTAGTTATCAAAAACATGTTAGAAGATGTAATCCGGTGGACACAAGTCGGACACCAGACCGGGTATCATTCTGTTCTGTTCATATCTGTTCTGTGGTCCACTTGAAGGCGTTCCCACAATGTGGCATCTGAGATTATTTATAGCTTGGAGGGATTAAACTGAGCACCGTATCGTTGGTAATGTTAGAACCAGCCATCCATGCTTACGCCAGCTACAATAATAGCCTTTGTTGCCTGGAGAGGTTTATCCCAATAGTACAATCGTGTACTGTTACATTTAAAATCCGGGTAGTTATGAAATTATTCCTAGATTAGAGTGCCTCGGAAAGACAAGCTTCAAAGGAGAATGTCATAGCTCTTGGGGAAGGAACACTAAGGATAGTCCTAACAAAACCGAACACGCTCTACATATCAATTTCCGTATGTACACCATGGAAAAGTTCGCAGTCTTGCCGTTCACCAGAATTTTAACACTGATAAATTTTTGTATCCCCATCTTCATAAACCAACTGTTAACTTTGTTCCGGTCCAAAAAGTGCATCAACTCGCTCTATTGTACTTCTTCTCATACCCAGTATTGTTAAACAATAATCGTATCCATGGGCATTCACTCTTGGTCGTTTTTAGTTGTTTGGTCATCGGCATACAACCAATATTTGCTGGAAAATATTGACGGTTCGATGCCACACTGGGAGCAATACAATATTGCTTCCGGTTGGTTGTCCCACATTCGCTGCATCCTCGACCAATCGAAACGCTGCGTTTCCCTTTCGAGCTTCGATTACACAAGACTGGACATTTCCCAATATAACCAAATGCAATGACGGTGTCGGGCGCGGCTTCTTCTACCATCGTTCCGGCATCAACGAGGTCCAATAATCGCCCCAATTTCGAACATCGTGTGGAATCGAAATGTATGGATTAACCGCGTCAGGGGCCCACACAACTGTACATTCTCTGGATGGAGAAACCCTCACACGTTTTCGCCAAAATCGATCCGCAGCGGCATTTACAACATGATTTGCTACCAACAACTCGATGCGCTAGGAATGAAAAGAAGCAAAACAACAAAAATCGTTGGTTATGGTGTGTCAACACACTCAATTCTGACGACTCTAATCCTTCTCAAGAAGACAGCCGATAGCACGCTCCGCCAACAATGTCATCCTGTACGTTTGCCTAACCATCGATGTTCACCTTCCATAAAGTGCATTAGGAAGAACAAAAAATTCCTGAACTCGAAAACCTGTATGAGGATTTTGGAAGCTCACACGAAACTCTTGCGCCGAGAGTTACCAATTGATTTTGATTTATATCCATCATTCGCTCGATGGTCTATCTCTTTTCTGGGCCAATGTTTGGCGAAGAAAATTAAATTGAACAGCATGTGTGCATTTTACCGGTTTTGGCAAACTTGAACCCACACAACAGTTCTCTGGTACACTTTGTACGCACGGGGAATCGAGTCTTTCGACGGTCCTCGGTGCTGCTCGACAATGTACATTCCGGTTCCCATAATTTAACTCGCAAACAGTCAACCCAGAACAATCATCAGAGTCTTCTTTGTGGGGACGTCATATTAGATGCTGCCGGATGTTGCCTAAAAACTCTATATTGAACCTGATGTTAACAAAATTTGATTCCTACAATTGGTTCACTAATATGTTGACCTTGAGCATAAATATTGCGCCAACAAAATTATGATAGTTTATGCTTCATTCAAGATTTTATGGCAACGGTATTCAATTTGCTTTTTTCACCAGCGTGAAGTCAAAGGTGCCGATATCTACAAAATAGAAAGCCACCATCTTCTCGTCTTGCCAGAGGACCCTTCAAAACAATCCCGAATTCATCATCGATGTCCCTAATTTGTGTCGTTCCGTTTTGACGTTATATTCGCCGTTCCATCACCAAAGGTAATCCATCGAATTCAAGTCCTTCGTGTTTTGCTATCAAGTAATTGGACACACTCCACAGTTCACGACCAAGGGAACCGACAGTAAGAGTCATCCAATCAAAGGCAGTCACTTCACAGCAAACGAGGTGGGCGTTTTCCACCCAGTTTCGGAACGTGCACCGTAGTCCACTACCATGCAGGCCTGGAAACCTGCCAGCATCGCCATACATACACGACTGCTCAATGCGAACGCCAGGACGCTTGGGAATGTGAAATTGATTTCGCTCAAGGTAAACATTTTCCAGCTTATCCCATTTGACCCGAGCGCACGCCAACTCATGAGAGGCTGGTGTTGCACATTGTTTGAGTGCATTCTGGACTCTTCGGGGAAAATATTATCCTGTCAATTCACCCGCTGCTGCTTTCGCCTGCAGGGAATCCTTCCGGTCTGGCTGCAAGATGCAATTATCTGAAAATGCTTACCTTCTTATTCGTTACGTTAACCTCGGGATGTTTACTACTGGAGAAAATGCCGGTAGCCAGCTGTGTCTAAGCATTCCGGCTTCGTCTGATCAGTAGAAGATTGTTGTAATTTACAAATCACCGTTTTATCACGTAATGAACACGAATTCACTGGTTCTTTACGTTTGTATATATCTTGTTTTTTTTTCTTCCAAAAAGCCTTATAAATCGGAAAAAAATATCTCTTTCGCTGAGTTCTTTTATTGATTACGATCTACCAGAATAGAGAAACTCCTTGCAAATACTTTGCGGAAATTATTCGACGCAGAAAACACACGTCCGTCTGGTGTAGAAACATATAGAAATTGTCAATCCACTCACTACGGTTGCTACCGCACAACTACCACAACCAAATTCAAACAGCCATAACATTACCATCGTGGGTTTCTCCACCAACTTTGTGAGCATACGAAAGACCAACGAAGGCTTTCCCGACTCAGAGATGGCGTGTCTTGTCGGTCGGCGAATTTTCATTGTGCCACAGGATGAAAAGGGTAGGAAAATATGCTTTGACATATTTTAAAACGAAGAAAAAAGATAGCACGTCGAGTGAAACAGGTGGTGGTTAGGATTTGGAGACGTTTTTCTCTCCGAGGACGAATAATTTATTACCCGAAGGAGATTCTCCATATTCTTTGGTATTATGCACTTTATCTCTCATACTTCCCCTCTCGGTGTGTAACCTTTCATTCATTTTTTTTCTCTCTCAGCACGATTTTCCCGAAGACTAACCGAATCCTTTTCCAAACAACGTACGGAGTCAGTTGCGGGGCGGAAGACATTTTCAAAGGTGGAAAATCTTCTACCACGGTGTACGGGTACGGTGCGGGGCTTTGTTGTTGTAAAACCATATGTTCGTTCGGTCACCATGATGATGGAAATTTTGGGGTACACGGCGACGAAGAAAAGCGCAACGGGAAACCGGCGTCTGCGCAACGAGAGAGAAAACATTTCAGTAAACATGGAAACGGACCTCTGTGTTTCCCGTTTCCGAGGAAGGTATAAATTTTTCCATTATCTCGATGTTCCACACATACACCCTCGACATAGTGTGTGGAATTTTCATTCATAAGAAAATTGTACTCCAATTGTGAGAATGTGAACAACCTCACCTCGAGTTTTTGTAATGGTGATCTTGGTAGTGGATTTAGTATTTTTGAATGCAATTTTGTAATGCTCTAAATTCAATTATAAAATATCTTATCTTATGAGTTTAACGTATTTTCACAATTTAACAAAATATCGTCCACATGGAAGCAACATACAAATGTTGTCCACGACGAGCCATCGTAGTCTCCATTAATTTGCCCGCGCTAGAACGTGACGATCCCGGAAATGATGTACTCAAATTCAATTTCCTGGGTTTCATCCGGTACAAAAACATACTCAGAGACCGATGAACCAACACAGTCTTACCGATTTCCAGTTTGCAATTCGATTCCGACAGTTTCGCCGGAAACTGTCAACCGCGCGAATAGGAAGTCCTGTGTGCTTCTTCTGCCCCTACAACCACAAGTCCTTTAGGCCCCGGAAGCTCCTTTCTTCGTTGGTTCCCATTATGCTAATTGATATTGTGGCGTTGCTTTTCGCTGGACGGCAAGAGCTGTGACAGAGGCGCCTAATATTGGTATGGGGCTGCTAAGCTCAGTGGCAATTGCCTCATTAGGAGCAATCTCGCTCGTTCGATGGAATTACCACGACGCTTGCCAATGCCCGATTTAAGTGGGCTATTTCCGCTAAGCCGTGTTACCATGATGTTACCATTAAACGTAGAATATAACGATTTGGACTGAGTGACACATGCTTGACTTAAAAATATCTCTAAATAAATTCACCATAAATCCACAAGTCGGTTTTGCCTTATTTATCACAATCTCTTTCAGTTTGAAAATAGTGTGATGCATTGTATTCCATAGTTTTCCGTTGATTTTCAAATTCAATACGAGGCAAAAATGATAAATAAATAAAATCAGTAATGAATAATTATTAAAAAATATCGTTTTCAGCTGGATTAATTTAAAGGAAAACTCTTATCAATGATGCACAACTAAAACAATCTTTCGTTATGAATAAATAAAAACACAAATAATGGATGCCTGTTGAAATGGTTCGTTTTCAGGGGGACTGTCCTTTGTTTGTTTTCTATAGACCGACTCTTGATGATTTTCTGACAGACGAACGGATCACTTTTGCATGAAAACACTTTACACAAATTTACATTAACTTCATCCGTTAGTCAGATTGCCTAACCAAACGCAAAGTGCAAAACAATTCAAATTAACCATGAGGCAGGGCTCAAACTACTGATTGTATAATATTAGCTAACGAATTTCAATAAAAGCTCCCGGATATTGGTAAAGTACCTCTTATACATATAGCACCATTCCTAGTTGTTTCATCCCTACGAGTGGCTTTCATCCATTTTACGACATATATTTTTCTTCTTTCCTTAAATTCTCTCTGAAGGTTTCTCCCGTTATCTCATATATCAAGGAAACGCAATCAAAGAAGAAAATCAGAATAATTAAAACCCAACGTGAATTAATTTCCCTTTTAAAACCGTGCCGGAAAGGTTCACAAAAAAGGAACACTACGACGTCGATAAGGATGGCATCTGAAGAGTGGCAACAGAAATATCCGCTGGGGACAAACCGGAAATGTTTTGGTGGAGGAGAAAGATATGAAGCGGCAGATGCACAGGAAGTACTCAGAAGAAGAAAAAACATCCCTCTCCCAGAAAATATGTCAATCAACAGAAGAAATATTAATGGCATCCTCAATTCGACAAAATTCTATTTTAGCCCTTTCACCTACTCAAAATTCTATTTTAGCCCCCGCTTAGCGACGTGAGCTACAGCCAGGTCCAGCCCCTTTTCGAAATGTAGGTAAATAGCTGCTTCTCACTTATTAGATAAAAGTTCTAATAGCATTCATTTTGATTTCAAATAAACTAATTGTAGTTGATTTTGATTTTATCAAACACTTGGTATATATTACAAAAACATTTTACTAGAATAGACTTTCTCCCTTGTTCGTACATACTTGAACTATCGCTGTTTTTGTGAAGTTGTCAGTTTTGTAAATAAAATTAAACTTAATTCGAGAAAATACGAAATGGAAACACTACAAAGCAAAACATATGTTTATAGAATCCCAACAAAAAAGCTAATTAATGTTAATAGTCATCTGCAACGGTTGTCCTACGAAAGAACAGGCCAAATGAAAGAATTGTACAAGCAAATTCTTCGAGCAAACAAATGAGGAAGTAAACCTTTCGCAGCCCCATTTAATTCAAATTCGTTTAACTCTCCGGAATGACTTTGTAATTTGAGCTTAGAGTTCGGCTAATCGCTAAGAAGCGAAGAATGTGCAGCATGAAACGAAGGAAAACTAGGGCTAGATCGACCCAATTCAATTAATCCAAAGGGTTTGTCAGATTTTCGTCTTTGATTTTCCGTCCTGCGAAATTGCAAGGACAAATAAGGAAAGGACTATGGAAAAAGGAAAACCTTCTCGAGCAAAACAGTAAGGTAAAGTGGAGCAGGACGCTCCCCTTAAGTGAAAAACATTATTTTCTTCTTTTCCTATCATTAAAAAGTCTCTGATTTTCATAGTTAGATAAATGAACATCTTGTTTATGTATGAAAAATATTAAACACTATATCAAACTAATCAATTTCATATTAAATAAGATTTTCGAAGGGCCTTTCAGTTTTTGCTCCGTTGACAACAGTGGGGCAAGATGGCCCAACCGGTGGGGCAAGACGCACCACTATTTAAACATCGGGCAAGACGATCCAAAACAAGCAGGAAATGGACCAAGGTTGCTTGTTGAAAGGTTAGTCTATGCAGAGGCACGAGTAAACAGTCCGATACTGAGCCCATGTGGATTGAGTTTTGTGGTGTAGCATTCAAATAACAGTTCGGGTATAAATTCGTTGCTGAATGCCGAAAAATTATTGAATATTTTCACGGATCTGTTTTTGGCCTTTTATACAAACCGCCTTAGTCCAACCTTTACAATTACATCAACCTTACAGGTAGCACTTCTGACAGAGTCAAAATTTATGATGTCTGTTGCATCAATTTTATCTAGAATTCCTGTTCGATATAAGGTATTCGTTTGATGATTTATATTAAATATCGCAAGATACTTTCGTCCCTCTGAAACCTATGTAAGGGTAAGCGGTGGGACTCATCATCATCATCATCTATTGCTAAACTATTCAAGTTTGTTTCACCCATCGAAGCACGCAAATAGTTTTTTTACATTTTTCAAAACAGAAAACGATCTTTCTCCTGAGGTTCAAATTCCTTGGTATGGTTAATAATTTTTTTAGAATTACCTCAATGTTTGTAAAAGTGCAGGACATTTCATTCACTCACACGGTATAAATTTGTTAAATTTATATTATTTTAAGAAGAAGCTCGTTAAATTTATCTTGTACATTTTGCAAATCAACTGCTACATTGTTTTCTTTTATATACAATACATTTTTTCGATTTTATCCTCCAAATAATTTACATCATTGTCATTTGCGTAAACTCATTTTAATATTTAGAAGCATCTAGTTTTTGTTCTATTGATAAATTCAAGTCAACAAATATTTTAAACGGTTCAACTGTATCTTCGTACTTGTCTGCCCTATTAGCTATTTGGGCAGTTATATTATCGCTGTAATGATGGTGCCGAAATGCAGGTGTTGTTCGGTGTCCGGTCGGAGAAAGAAGAGACCCGACGGAATTTATTCTACTCTTTTTATGACTTTCCTTAACACTTATACTTAAAAACTAACTTAACACTAACCTACTATAATATGCAACTTACTACAAACTAAATGCGTGTCCACACTACATCGCAAATGCCGTAGAAGCTATTGACTCTGAAATCATTCAAATTTTTGTTTGTTCCTTTCCAAATTCGCTTATTCGAATCAAACGATAAGGCAGTTAGTCTAGTAGCTTCATTTTCGATTTCATCAACATTATTTCTGAAATTATTAACAAAATGTGTGAAAGATCGAAATAAAATTGACCCTTTTATTATTTCGCATTCTACTGATTGTAGTGACTTATTGGTCCCATTCATTCTTTGCAAAATTCTATTCCAGATTATGGTCATTAAATAAATTTTAAATTTAGACATTTTTATTAACTATGATTTTGCTTCCAAAATTGTCCCCTGTTTTTCATTTTCAGCAGTAACTATTTTATTCAACGCTTCCTTGATTTGCTGAAATCCAGCATTGAATGCTGCTATTATTTTTGTGATCCACATTGCCCTCGGGGCAATGCTTACCGTTAGAGCCGCTGCTGGTTGTGTGTACGGTGGGTTTGTTCGTCATACGAAGGACATCAATGAAGGAGCACTAAACAGAAATGCGGGCTTTGCGTAGGTCGTCCGTTTAGTGAATGATCCTTCGGTAATTTCCGAGGAGCCCTGGTTTCAACGGCCACTCGTCTATAAATAATACTCGCCAGAATATCCCTCTTGAAATAATCCCCTTATAATCGAACCGTGCGGTGCCGCTTGCAGGATTTGCGAACTGATTGGGTCAAGAATTTTCAATCACGAGTGTTTCTTTGGTTCACTTCGTCCACTTCGGAAAGGTGAGATGGTATTTTCCAAAAACCATTCTTTCAGGCTGCAAAACACCGAATTCTTTCCTCCAAACTTTTCCCCCGGATTTTCTAAAGATGGTAGTTAGAGAAAAGGATAGAAAATAGCAAAAGAGCGATAAACTGACGCAGAAAACTAATAAACAAAAGGATTAATAAAGGTTTTGTTTGCCGGGAGTCAGAGGATTGTGGTTTGTTTGCACTCCTCAAGAGCACATTCTATATTAGGGAATGCTGCATCAGAAGGGAAGAAAATATGATAGAATGTAAGAAGAACAAAAGAAACTTTCAATCATTATCCATCTTTTTGGTAAACGCAAGGTGCATAGACAGATTTTTTTTGATTTTCTCTTCTCACTTCACAAAAAACAGAACTGAAGGGCGCTGTTCAGTTGCATTGGTAAAAAGCAGCTTTTGTGAATCATCGAAAAGTTTTCTTATTATTTTTCCAATCTGTAATTAGTCCTTTTTTATTTTCTCTTGACTATAATTGTGTGGTCATGGCGAGTTGGTTTGTTATTTGTTTATCCATCCGTAATGGGATTTGTTTCGTTTTGCATGCTTCATTTCACTCGCTCTCACTCCTTTTCACCAGTAAACCACGAACATTGTTAGTTTTTGTTTTCCAACGAAATGGGAGTTTCGCAAAACACAAACAACTGCTTATTCGCTAAAACGACTGTTTTCAAGTGGAAATCGTAAGCTAAGTTCGGGCGACGCTCGAGATGATTTTGCTCAGCACCAAGATGACGACCTAGTCGGCTACGGCGTTAGTTTGTTACTAAAAACAAAAGTTTTCCTTGGTACTTTATATGGGACCCTGAAGGAAGGTTCTTCTTTTTCGTTTTCCACCTTTTGACCCACGACTTCTGCATGAAGCTGGAAGTAACGTAGACCTAGCAGAAGCGATTAAATGCAATGTCGGGGAAAAGAATTGAGTTGCGTTTGGCTTTGGATTTCGTTCCAACTACACAAAAGCTGCGTTTCTGAAAGAATGAAGTTATGTTCGAATAATCGGTCTTAGGTTCGGATTTTACAGGTTCTTCTGATATGGATTGCGGCCGTAGTTTGCAAGTTGACGTCTGTAAATTTAAGGCTTATCCTTTGGTGTTCTTCTCTGATGACGAGTCAATTCAAAACGCACGTTAACTTCACGTAAATATCTAGTTGTACATAAATTCAAACAAAACTTCTGCTGAAAAGGACCGTCAGAAGTGGGAAGAGGTCATGCACATCCTTCGAACATCATGCTTGGTTGGTCGCTTTCCAATTTAGTTTGTGATGATTAGCCATTCAAGAGAAAATCTTTGCTAGTAGTTTTGTGCTTCAGGAAGTTAAAAAAATCGTAATCGATGAAATTTAATAATTATCATGAATCAGAGAAAAGACAATCAGGTACTTATTCATACTTTATTTTTATTTATTTCATATTTCTTGGATGAAAAAGAAGTTTGAACTACAAATGCTATGAATCAAAAAATAGTAACGTTTCAACAACTTTTATACGTATGATCCTTTGAATCCTTTGTCCAAGACTTTTGATCTGGACTTTTCTTGTACATTAATCGCTAACAAACTTAACGGTTTCGGATAAAGATGTTACTGTAAGTTGCAAATCAAAACATCAAATGCCACTTAACTTCACAAGTCATTTATTTCGGTTACACTTATTTTCGAACAAATGTATTTTTCCACTTACATTATATTTTCATGTGTCAATATTTTATAGTTGTTTGTTTGAGTGTATATACAATTTTCAAGGCACATATTACAGCGGTAGGCGACGTCCATCAGTGGCTACACCGGACCACGACACATCATTGTTTGCTTCAGCCAGGACGACAATCCACCGTTGATGCTCCCATTTTCAGATGTTGGTGAATTCCGCCGAGCCATCGTTTAATTCCAGTACCCGGGTTTAACAGTTACGATTGCGCTGTGCCAACGCGTTGCATCTCAGTCCACCATAAAAGCCACAAAAAGTTGTAAATCGTAAGCTACGCCAAGTCAACGCGTACATCCAAACGTTCCTGACGTTTTGGTACCTTTAGATTGTTACATTTCGGTTTCGCCTAAAAGAATAGGATGTAGTACCAGCTGGTAGTAGTACTAGCTGTCCTGTGATGTGTGTTACTAGTCTAAGACATCTCCAACTCCTCCCCGTGTTTCCTGGTGCCTTCTTTTCGACTTGCATTTCCATTTCCACGAACACTATTTACACGAGCTATTTGACAAGCTATTTACAAACTTATCAGGAAACTGTTCCACAACGGCCTGTCGTATGCAGATACCGGAGCACAGCGACGGCCTTGGCCTACCCATTGTATCATTTTTCGCCGACAGAGGTCTCCTCCCTCCCCCGAACGCTCATCAGCGCGAAACATCCTCGACATCGATTCACCATCCGGCGTATGCTTCCGGCTTCCGGCTGTCACTACCGTCGTACGTCCGTGTTTCGAGGAAATTTTATCAAAATATTCCAAACACCTACAAACCCTCCTCTCCTCCCGGAGAGCCCCACATTGGACCAGCTGTTCAAAACCTCTCAGCATTCTCGCTACGAACAGATGTCGAGATCGGAGAACAGCTTGGAAAACTCGTTCAACGCACTGTACGTATCGTAGTCGTCCGTACGCTTGCACTTCATCGGGATGTTCTGAGGCCGTGACAGTGAAAGTGGGACCGGAAGCATTTCGGGCATCACCGAGTGGTGTGTTATCAAGGCGCGCAGTGACGAGAATTCCTTTGTGAAGCCCTGGGAGGAAGGATGATAGACGGATTTTATTAGCCCAATTGAATTGTATCTTATATAGGTCTGGTTTCAAGTGGTTAATGGTGTTACAAGAAAGATATAAATATTCACAAAGAAGTAATAATTTTTCGAAACTGAAAGATATCTACTAAATATTTAGGTTAAATTAAAATATGAACTATGGGAAGGAGATTATCGCTAGGAAATGTTAATAAACTTGTAAATGCGATGAAGATATGTTTTACTGTAGCCGTAGTTTCACTGTATAGTCATAAATAAATTTTGTTCAGAAAAAAGCTGTCAACAAGATTCAAAGGTCTGTAATAACAATGCTTTTCAGACTCAACAAGAAGATTTTTATGAAAAGAATAGAAAAAGCTCAATTCAATGTCAACCAAATCATATTCGACAAAACAATTAATTGGTTAAGGAATCATTTAAATCCTCAACCATCTCGGATGATCCATTAAAGCCGGGTTGGCTGCACGATTAAGTGCGTTGGTGAACCATTTTGCACCAGGCTGAAATTATTTATGGAATGGGAGCGCATTTATTGGAAATTTATGACTGTTTATGCACAATCCCAACAGCACATGAACGATGCAACAATGCCAGCACAGCTATAGCCAATGGAAGTTTTTTAGAAAAATGATAACCATGGTGCGGTAAACACATTTTCCCACCATCATCCATAACATAAGCATAACACCCCTACACCATTGGAGGCCTCCTTTCATACAAAACCATCGCTTTTCGCTGTAGAACGATTTGAAGGGGTTGGAAAATTGGAGCTGCATGTAAATCAACCCGGACTTTTTTGTGATCCGACAACCGGAAGCTCGTCTAATACGACATTGGTCACAAATTGAATAAAATGTCCCAACCCATTACCTTGCCCAGGTGCAGAAGAGAATTTTCAATGAAGGATGCATTTAAGTACAAAGATACTACTCCCTATTTTTGCGTGCGAACATACTCTAATTTAGTAAGGGGTCTGCATAATCAGCTAATATTGGTGCTTCTGCTGCCGAGCGGCGTCAAGAATGTGTTTTTCCAGTTCGTTTAAGCTCATTTATTTCGAGTGTAAAAGCGAAGCATAGTGAGCAGGCAGTTACCGAAATTGAAGTGGCATGCATGATTGTCCTTAATTGCATTCCTACCTTCATTGGGATCCCATGCAATTACCCATGCTACCGTTACACATACGCACCCATTTGCTGCTGGGCGTTATTATCAAACACCTGGAACTTAAATCACGACCAGGGAATATTCACATCGGACCCGAGCATATTTGGAAATTTGTTGTAAAATTGGGATGCATCCTAACATGCAAGGTGGTGCAAGGTGCAAATTCCTCGCCGGCAGAATCCTACGGTTTACCCGTGAGAAGAGGTTTGTGTGTAGAATAAATTCCTCCCCGAAGCGAAAGGTTTACACATGATCTCCCAATATGGTCGAATGTGACCTTCTCGGTTGTTCTTTCCAAGCACATGTAATAAATTACCTTAATTTTATATCCACGCTCGGTTTTCATAATTAAATAGTGCACCACCTTCGGCCCCGATCCGGGCGGAACTCGGAGCGATAGCGCAAAGCAACCGTGCTTGGTGGCACTGCGGCGAACCAGGAACGCACCGGGGCTCTGCTGAGTGAGGACTTCCAGTGATAGTTCGCGAGGCAGCCCGGCCTGGAACCAGGACGCCCGGTCCAGTTCCTCGCTGTCCTCACCGAGGCTGACACTGTTCAGGCTGTCGGCGTGCTTCGGCGGGGTGACGGTCGGGAAGCGCTTCGGACTGGAGCTGGCACTGTTCGTCTGCCGGATCAGGTTGCGCTTGAACTCGTACTCCACACCGTCGGCCACGGCGGTCGTCGTGGGAGCCTCATTCGAGCAGCCATTGCACTTCGGATGGAGGCGCTGTGGTGACCCGACGAAAGATTGTTTGCACGAGTCGCCGAACTTACTCGACACGATCTGGTCCAGGGTGTAGATGTCCTCGGACAGGATGTCGTTGAACTTCCTTTGGGGCGAGGGGGGTGACGATTTATGGCACATCAGTGGCAAGCTTTCCTCCGTGCTACGCAGGAACCCGAGAGCGAAGCGTTTTATCTAGCGTGGAGGGAACGATACGGGAGAAGTAAGCAGGTTAGCATTTGTGATAATTTTATCGAATTAAATAAGTTTCAAAGCTAATTGCAATATTGCACACCATAGTTTTGATAGCAAACTCTCGATAGTTTAAAAAGAAGGTAGGGTAAACAAGAAATATGGAAGGGAAGAGCACCTCACTACGAATGGTAACGCGATACAAGAATTTAAAAATCAATCATGTCGCGTCAATTTGTTAGAAATGAATCATTGTACCTTCCTTTTAAAAGTGCGAAGTTGAACCCAAAAACACTTACTTTCATACTATGAAGATTTTTGTTCTGTTTAGTTACCAGACACATCTTTTAAAATTGTTTTAGATTGCCTGCATAGGGTTTGCAACTTTGATAAATATCCTTCACAGCAAAAATATCTTGTAAACATATAGAATTGCATTTCCTTGAAATGTTACTGCTGTTAAATGAATTTATCTTTTATCCTGTTCTACACGGAATCATGTTACGAACCACTTACCAGCGTCGGTTTCTCCATGAACTTGATGCAATTGTTCATCTCGCTCGTCGGCGATCCGCTGCTGTCCTCGTCGGACGAAGTGAGCAACAGTGGATCGACGGTGTAATTTACATTTTCATTCGATTTGTTATATCCTCGGCCCACCAGCTTTGGCTGCTCTTGTGTGATTCTAGGGGAATCTAGCACATCGTAGCAACACTTTGTTCGCGAAGGCTTTTGCTCCATGCCGGCCACCAGATTGTCGGTAAAATATTCCACTTCCTGCATGATATCTACCGACCGGTGAAGAAGAGGTGCGCACTTGACCAGTCAAACATGTGCAGGTCCTCTTCTCGGGTGTCCTTCTGCTGTACGATAGTTGTTGGTGCACGGGGAACTCCAAACCAATCCAACCGACAAACCTTAACCAACGATTGCGTACTTCCACCGCACGATTTAAAAACCAAACCCACCCTATTGACTGTTTTTCACCACATGTTCAGCCGTTGTTTTTCCATTGGCGGGTTTTTTTGATTTTTCTGCGTGATGAAAACCGTACACGTAGACACGAGGCACTGGTTGTTTTTTGCTAGGTTTATTTTATTGAAATACACTTTTTATTCAATCTTCGTTCAGCTTTTGTTTGCGAATTTTCCAACGGGCTGTTTGTGGCCGGTATGCGTTCTTGTTTAATTTTTTGTATCCTCAGAACGTACGTGAACTGTGAGGGAAAGTGGATCAGTGGTATTCTGTGATTATTTTTCTGGACCTGTTTTATAAACAAAAAATGAATACTTTTCGTTTTCACTGAACACACAAACACAAACAAACACATTGTCGTTGGGTGCATCGGTATGATCCTCGGGCATGCTTTATCCTCACTGAAGCACTGGAGTCACAGAATACAACATTCTCCTTTATCTTCTATTAATGTATTGCGCTCTATCATGTGAGTCGTTTGTGACGGTCGGGAACCGGAAACGGTGTTCTAAAACCGGAGTCAACCGCAACCCGCCCTCATCGCCCGAAATGGCACTTGCTAGCACTCGTAAATTATTCGTTCCCCTTGGTGGATCTCTTTTTCAAAAGATTGATTTGGTGCAACCCTTTCCACTCTCTATAACATTGCGACTACAACGACCGTCGTACGGGCGTTTTGCTTGTGATGCTGTGAACCATTATGCCAAAACGTGGTTTAGTCCGTTGCAGTGTTGGATCGATGTTTTAATCGGGATGGTTTTTGCGATGCACTTTTTTCCTGGAAATGGTAAGTGATTTTATCAGTTCGAAGTACAATTAATTCTCCATCACTCGCATGAACTGTGTTCACCTTGTTTTTCGATTTGAAATGGACACCATATGATATTCTGTGGAAAAAGTAAAAAAAACAACACATATCAGTGCGAGCATAACCTAGTTTTTCACAGAAAAAATCACAATCAAAAAGAAAAGTCATTTGTGTAACATGAAAATCAGAGCTAAACAGCAATCTATATTATCACAATAATTCTGCTGCCTTCTTTAGGTTTTGAAATAAAAATCCTCCATCGCTGTAACTAATGGTAACCACAAACCAAATGGTGTTCAGCTGTTTACATATGTAAAGGAACTGTTAAAAAAAACTGTGCTGTAATGCTTCATAACCAGAAAAATCTGCTCAGTCACCCAATAACGAGCGGAAAATTTTCTAGTTTGCATTTCAGCTATCACCATTACAATTAAAAGCAATAATTAAAAAGCAAACAAAAATAAAAAAAGTTAATCAAATATATTTACAGCGATGAAGCAAACCATTATACTTTGCTTTGTAGGTATCCGTATCAGCAACAAAAAAGCAACGATTTCCCTCACCGAAAAGCCATGTCGCGTTTCCTCCTCAGTCGCCCTGAATTCTGTCCTCCGCTATCGTATAGCACACATAGAAGCCTAAGAAGCCATGGAGGAAAAGCAGGAAATAATATCTTGCATCCCTCGCTTGTAGAGTGGAATGGCCAATCCGACGCTAATTTGTTCTCGCCCTTCGCTAATTTGTAATCCGCCAACTAGGGTTGGTTGGGCGTCTAGAGGTTGAAAAATACCCATTGCATCCTTTGGTTTGCTCTTTTCCAGCTAACCAAAAACTCATCCCATGATCAATTTTTCTCTAGTGCCTGGTCATAATAACCAAGGAAAACTCCGCTTCCGGTAGTCGTTTGCGTACCGTCGCGATTTTGCAATTTAATGTGCATCCTGCTTTCCGTTCTACACTATATCACACTAACATCCGCTCTCGTTTTTCTCTCTTCTTTCGCATTTTTTTTTTCTGTTGAACAGTTCAAACAATTTTCATTGAGACAAACCCTGGCTGGTAGCACTACCGATTGCACACCAAGGATTCCTGCTGCATGTGTAGCACCAATCAGCGACAATTTAGTTCGCTGCGGTGCTTCTTCAGACTGAAAGGAGCGTGAAAACAGATAGCCCGATAAGAAATCTACGTTGATCGACCGTATCTTTCTATGTCGTATACGGCGTTATAAAATGGATTAATCTCATTTTGCACTCTTATTCTCACAGGTCGTACGGAAAGAGGAGGAGAGGAAAGAGTAGCATACGACTATCACTCGTTTTGCTTTCTTTAATTTACCCCAACCCTATTAGCTTCAGAATCTCATCAGACTCGTCTGCCCGACTTTCTATGGTGAAGACTTCTACTCGAAGAAAAACTCCGTTTCCGCAATTTCTTCACATCCAGCTCAAGACGGTAGTTGGTGGAGGGAAAAGAGAAACAAACGGGAATCCAAATGCCCCATCGTCTGGCTGATTCTTTTGCTTTTGACTACGAGGACTTGGCTCTCTTGCACACCAATCACAACTGAACCTGAATTTTCCAAACCCAGTAATGGCTTCTACCACTTTACATCCGTTCGGCTCCCGATTCGTTTGTAGGAATTCCCTTTTCGTATGCCACTATTTCCTGTGGCTATCCGGTTTTTCTTACTTCCGTTGTGCAAGAACTAACCAACCGCATAAAGAAAACCAAAAAAATCAAGAGCGTCTCCATCGAAGAAGTGACTAGTTTTAAAGCATCTTGGAAAGGAAGTGAAGCAAAAAAAGCAAAGGAAGAACATTCAACCAGCTCTGTGAAAAACTACGGGCGTGAACCAATTGGTGGTTGAGGTATTTTTTTGCAAGAATGCAACCAAACAACTAAACCCAGCTCGAGCGCTTCTGTCAAACAGCATTATCGTAGCATCGAACTGAAAAATGCAAACGAGTGAAGATTCTTCGCTGGCTGAGATTAAGCATTCCAGTACTCGGTACGATGTAAAACTAATGAAACGAAATTGACGAAAAAAAGATAAAATAAATTAAAACTCTTCTCTTCTTCCATGCCCTGAAAATACGGTGCAAGTGGTGGAATATAGAGAAAATAGCTCTGATTATAAAAATCAACCTTCATTCGATGTGCAGATTCACGGATGGAAAAATACTTTAACGAATACCTGCTTATCAAGCCCTCTCTCTCTCAGTGAGAGGTTCGGTGGAGGAAAGTTCAAGGACCTGTGTGAGTTAATTACAAGATTTACAGGACTTAAAACATGGCTCAAGCAAAGATAAGACTGAAAAAGGTAGACAGCGGGTACGACGAACATGGGAGAAAGGATAATCAGGGAGTCGAGATAGGGAATCCTTCATCATTTCGACTCTTCCGTTTTGAGAACGAAAATACTTTCAAGCATCATCATTCGATTCCACAAACGCGGTCATTGGGCGGTGGGAGGAATTTTCCAGAGCATCATTTGAATTAAAAAATGAGAAACTGGCTCTTACAAATATGCTGCTTTTTCAAGCGATAAAAGCCACTTCACAAACCCTTCTGGCTTCGTGATATCTTCATCCCCAATGGGAGGGTCGGTAAACGATGGTTCCAAACTATCAAACTGTGAAGCATTTCAATTCAAAACAAACATTCCTACGTGTATGGGATAGGCTTTGTAGTGCTGACAGTCTACGATTACAGTGTTCCAACTCTCCTCCAGCCAACGTTCCGTCAAGCAAAGTCGTAAACATTAGCCAGACTCAATAAATCGAATACCGGTTATCACACATGAATGGTCGGTCGACAGCCGCAGGAATCCCGATGCTGTTTTCTACTTCGCCCTTCCTCCTTCCAACACCAACGTGGAAACGATGTATGCACCCACCAACGATACCGAGCGAACTGCAGTGAGATAAAAGGATGTGAAACCCTCTGATACTGGCTAAATGTTTCGAAAGAGGACGTAATGTCAACAGCACCACCAATCGGAAAAGCACCCTCCCCCACTGGGAAGCCGGAAGTCAGTCATCCAGAAAAACCGACCACGAAAACACCCACGTGTTACGATTTGGAATGGAACTCAGTTATGCGGGGCTAAGCGTAGCAAAACAAGAGATCTCGGTGAGATCATCTTTTTATGGTTCCATTCGTTAGCAGGCAGTGTATCACATCAGAAAGATGAAGCCAAGCCAGAAGAAAAGAAATAACAAAAACGAGAACAAGTGCTACGCTAAAGACACGTCCGCGAGCCTAAATACTACACGGATCTGATGCTGCTCGTTCTTTTCAGTCCTATAGGGATTGTTCATGTCCCACTTGTTTGAACACCAAGTTTTTCTCCACTCCCAAGATGAAAGCGAGCGGCATGGAAAGAACAAAAACTTTTCTCAGAAAAGCGAAATTATTACACCTTTTTAAAAGTAGTTCCATTCTGACTGACCACAAAAAGGACAAAGGCAAAGCAAAGAAACGGTCAAACAGACGAACACAATCATCTAACCCGCACACACACGTCGCTTCGTGTCGTGGTTCATGAGTTTTCCCTTGAGAGAGCAGGGAAAATGACTAAGAAAAATTAAAATATTGCTCGAAACAAAGAAAAGTCGTAAAGCCGACCTCTTTTCGAGCCGATTACAAGTGCAGAATCCTGAAGAAAATCTTGCTCCATATCTACATTATATTGTTGTGGTTTTTTTTTCCGTGTCCTCGCACACTTTCGTTTACCCCCTGGTGGAAAGTCATCCGCTTCCACGTGCCGGTATGAAAAAACCAAAGGGAGTTTCCTTCTAACGAAGTGACCGGCACTGGACTGGAAAACCGTTGACCGTTGACCATTGAGAGAGAACGCAAGAATTTACGATGACGACGATGGCTCGAAACGGAAACTCCTCAGGAGGGTACGCTGCCAAAGGTTTGCCCTGTTAAAGAGGGTCCATGCAATCGTTTTCCTCACGCTTCTCCCCTCACTGACAGAAACGGACATCGCAAATTCCGAGCCCAGCCCTACGAAACTGCCGTTAACCCGAGCTGGCCATTTGTTATCAGACAGGGCGGACAAAATTGAAAATATATGGCCCATTACGAAAAGTGTTCCCTTTTTCCGCCCTCCAATTCACCACGGGTGTATGTTCCGTCTGGTCAGCTATTAAACGGCCTAAAGAAAACGTCGAAAGAAAAAGGGAGCAAAATAAGCGGTTTGTGTCCAAATCTTGTGAAGAAACACATGAAAAGGATACACAAACCGTGTGCAAGAAGGCTAGACCCACAAGTGGAATCTTGTAGAAAAGTATTTTTTCCATCCTTCGTTGAAGGCACTTTGCGACTTTGTTGCCACCAGGGCAATGTGTGGAATTTTCAATGTGTGGAATTTTCACACCACACTGGCAGATTTCGGTGCGATACTAAAAACAAACTCCTCCATCAACCCGAACCAAACTCTGGCGGACATATCACCATCGAGAAAAAAGACATCTCTATCCGTCCATTCCAACGATTGTGTACCCAGACGCCAACACTCTCTTCGGCTGAGATAATTGAGTCATTTAATTACTCGATGGACGGGAACGGTGTGGGATGGGCGTCCAGCCAATCACGGGAAAAGAAGTGCCTGGACGATTAGGCAGGACTTTGCAAGCTATCGGAGAAGATTGACTTTCAGGCGGCATTAAAACATCCACCCGTGAAGCGACAAAGTGTAGAAGCGTATGAAAATCGAGTCGAGTCGACTTGCACCAAACCCGTCCTCGACTATTCCGAAACTCCAAACGATAAAGCAACATGAAACGAACCACCCAAACGAGGTGGAGAAAAATGTTGGAAACAGAAAAAAGAAATGGGGAATGTTAGCAACCTGCCAGAAACAGAAAGCTATTCACTTGATCAGCGAGCGACTGTGGGCCTCTATCAATTTGCTAAATGGAGTGGTTGATGGCCGAACATGCTGCATCTTGCCTAGGAGTTAGTTACTCACTGAGGTCTGATTGAAGTCAAGGGAGAAAAAGGGGCTAGGGAGTATGCATTAGATTTTCCTCTAGATTGAGCGACCATTCAGCTGTATTGTGGAAACCGGGAAACCATCATAACCCTTGGTGTCGTACATAACCCTTGGTGTATTGAAAGAATCTAGCTGTGGACAGGATGTGATTGGTTTACGAAGATTTGATATGTTGTACCTTAAAACATTCCATCCACCCATAGCTCGTTTGATTCAATTTCCATATCCGCTTTGTTTAAAAAAACGAAAACCCATCGGCGATTGAACAATAAAAATCATTTAATGATGGAAACAGAAGGTTCCCCATGCAGTACCTGAAAGCAAAGATTTTATTGGCTGTAATATGTTCGAAAAACCACAGTTTCAACGTGCGCCAGTACTTCTTCAAAGCTAGTGAGATGGGAAAGAACCCGTACTTCTCGTATGAATACCTGAAATGTCGAAGAAGTTGGATCAAAGCTTCGTTTTCGTCTGTCCTACGATGACTACAACATTAGGAAAAAGGAGAAAACAAATGGCCAATGTTCTTGTAAGATCACCTCGTCTGGTTGTGATTGATTTGACCCTTGATGTTGTAAAAACAACCACATTTATCCACCAATACCACCAAACTGGGCCGAAAACACCACATTCAAGTAGAGAACAGGTGCAACACGTGGAAAAATCCGCCCTTCCGCAGAAACGGAAAACGATGTAAAAATCGTTTAAATGAATTTTTCATTGAATTTTTGATCAGCACACGGAATTCAATGTTTTATCCCTTCTTTCGCATGCGTTTTTGCGAAACTCTTTTCCATTCCGAGGTGGCGACGCACGAACCACGCTTCGGTGGATGTTCAATAGAGTTGTAACCCATGGAAAATGCATGTGGAATTGTCAGTCAAGTTTTCAGAGACATGTGAAATAAAATCAGGAAGTTTTCAACGGATTCGCAACAACTTACATTTCCTCTTTCCAACTTTTTATTGCGGAGTGGTTCCCAAACTGAATGTTCTTTATTCGTAGATACACTGAATATATATATAATATACAGTAAACGTTTAACCTTAATGTTATCCTGTAACAATTCTGTTCTACCAGGACTCAATGCGTTTGAAAGAAAATGCCTTGTCGATTCAAGTTGCTGGCTTCTGCGAGATGAAAAACAAAACATGAAAAGCAATCGTGCTGAACTTCCCGCCACCTGACACAATGATTGATAATGCATCGGTCAAAGTTAGTGGCTCAACCTATCTTTATTGCACGAATAGAAACTGTCAAACGACGATGTGCAATGAGGAGAAAAGTCACTCCAATTTCTCGACAAAAATGTCTTAGTAGTTTTTCCACAAACAGAAAAACAACATACCCCTAAAGCGAACGCAGCAAAGATGCCTGCAACGCGACGCGTCGAGCGCAGTCTGGACGGGTCTCGCCGAGTCACTCCTCAGTCGATCGTTCCGAGACTTTCCAATATCCTGTACAAAGTCAGTTTGTTATTATTTCGCCGGCAGGACCACCAATATGAGTTGTCGCTTTGGTCAAACCCATTGGGAGGATATAGGAGCTAATGGAGATGGAAGGTTGCCAGTCTTTCATCAACATCAACATGACAGTAAGCCCGTCAACGGCATCTCCTCACATGGTGGACGAAAACTAAGTTTTCCAGCGAGTCCTAGAATAATATATGAGGACGGCGGACTGTAAACAAAACCCCTCACCAACAATCAGGCGGGCGAGTGCATAGGAAATCAGAAAAAAAACAATATCGCCCTAAACTCAAAACACAACTCAATTCGATGGCTGTTAAACATTTGACATTAATTCATTTTTCACCGGCAGCTAAAAGCCGGAGCCTGGAGCGGAAACTAAGAAGCTTCTTGGCCACGACTTAGGGTACCTTGGTCTTGGGATGTGGAAGAGGTGGGCATTGTTTGTCTGGAGAAGACGATGGTGCCTGCTGGTAAACCGCTTTGGCATCGTTTTTAACCATTCTTGGCATCATGTTGCATAGATTGATTTCCTATAGCGTCTCGCGCAATGTTCTGCTCCATGGGGAAGGAAAGAAAATTTATAACGCATGGGACATGGCATCGTGGGAAAGAGATTGAAGAAGGACTAGCTCCATCACCAACACACATACGCTCCTGCGAGGTTGGTATTAAGTTTGCAATAAAATTGATTAAATTGAAATGGAATGCAATCCCGTCCAAGGGGAGTGAGGGTTTGTGTGGTGATAACTTTTATGAATCATTGTATCGCGCGTGTGTACGCATGTTTGTAAGTGCCTAGACATTTTTCCCAAAATAAATCAGGCGTACCAGCGAGACTATCGGCAAACAAATCATTCGAAAATAGGCAAACCAAACAGTTCGACAGCATTCCGATTTGGTTGGTTGGTAGGAAAACATAAAATCGATCGGAAATAGTAACCCATCCTTGATCAGAGTGAGGGAATGCAGAACACCAAGCATTCATATCAGGTGGGCTGAAAATAATGACTGAAAAATATTGAAACAATAGTTGAGCGATCGATTTCGTTTTGCGTAAAATACTTTATTCTATACGGTTCGTTACGCAAACTCACAATAATTTCCTCCGCTCACGGGTTATGGAAAGCTGCTTTTTCATTACAATTCAAAGCAAACAAGTGGATCTTAATTTAAAAAAATCCAGAATAAATCATCAAATCAAAGCTGGCTCTATTTTAACCAAGGCAAAGTTGATATTCTAAATTTCAACAGTTTACTGGAATAATAAATAAAACGGTTTCCACAAAACTAGTGAATTTCAACGTGCCTTTGTTTTGATTCAAGCATATAATGTGAAATGAGAAGATCGCATGAAACAGGAGTTGGATTAAATTGTTTTTGCTTTGGCTTGAATGCTTTTAGTAAACGCTTTCCCAATGCTAATTCAATCTCCAGAAAATTAAAAACTTGTATATTGACTTGTACGACACCTGGTTGTTTCATAAAAAACTTTGCCGATAATCTGTGAAAATTCCTTTCCCACTACAACGTTTTTACTCAAAACAACTTGTTTGCAATTTTAGCTCGCTGGTTACTTATAATTGCTCAGCATCGGAAGAAAAACACGCCCCATCGAAACAGTGTAGAAAAATAGCACGTAAAATAGAAAAACCGCTTTTGTAGATGCAACTGTAACAAGATTTTTGCTTTTGAATTGGCACTGTTTTGTAACTTATTCGAGGTCCTCCCGCAAGACCTTTCAATTTAATGGCGACTTTTCAGCACCCTTGACTAAATAATAAATCACCGTAACTCTACGCGGTAGAATGTGCAACAGCATTAGAAAAAACTGAATGTACGTATTCATTGCTGAGCTTTCGGTAGCAGAAAGTCAAACAAACTGGGAAAACCAGTGCAACTAGAATCGTGAACATCACTGACACAAATGTGAAACTTCAAACAAAATAGAAATGCAGCTAAAAGTTTAAACAAATGCAATGAAGAGGTCTAGGTGCTGGATTTAAAAGAATGGTAGTAAAGGTAAACAATAACGGGCTGCCAACACACACACGCACACACAGGACAGAAAAACCTTTCCCCAATTGCCACAACTATTGATTTCCGGGCGTTTCATTCTGCTGTTCTTTAAACGCTGAATGTCAACCACAATGACGACAAACTATCGCGGTGAATCGAAACTATTAATAATTTTGCAATCCATTTGCATATATTTTTCTACGATTGTCATATGATTTCTGTTGGTTAAGCCGCCTTTTCTATCGTGCTTTTGTGTGTGGCGTCATCACCACATTTCAATGGAAATAGTTTAATTTATCATGGGTTTGATATTGATCTTTGTTCTACCTTGCACTTTTCTACCCCTGAGTGCCTGTTTTCCCCCAACTTTTCCTGCGTAGGATTCACATGCTCCACGCACTCGTATCAATGCAATTCGATTGCCATTTGATTGGTGGCGATGGGAAAACTTGGTCCACGCTTGGTGTACGTTAAATTTTTCTCGGCTAGTAGGACATTGCATACTAATGCAAAACCACACCGAGCAAGAACACGACAGCGACTATTATTGATAGATATACGACAGTCAATACCAACCTGGAGGTCCCTTTTGCTAAGAAAATCCAAAAACGATCACGGTAAATGAAATGTACGGAATAGAACTTTGTTTTTCCCGTTCCGGGTTGCTAAAAAATGAACGTATGGACAAAGTTTCAAGCACGGCGTGATGGACCGGAAAATGGGACACGAAAATCACAAACAATCAAAATAGTTCCTCATGCGCCACGTAGTGGGTTTTTACCGTTTTTGACTATCTTCTGAGCTAGTTTCAAATTAGTTCCCACTTCAAACGGTCAGAACTTTCGCTCCGGGAAACGCGTGAAGAACAATGTTGAAATAAGAACCGTTAGCAATACTAGGAAAATGTCTAACGTTTAGATATTTAACCTTCAACTCGTGATGATCGTTGTTCTACAGCTATGTAAATGAAAATATTTCATTTAAAACTGTCACTTGAAAACTAAATTTTCACGAAGGGATAGAGCTTCGTTCACTCGAAAACCATTCAAAAGAATTGATTAGAAAACACTAATCAAGTTTATGTTATTACAAACTACGTGCGCTTGTTTCGTACTAAAGTATTTGTGTACATCAAGTAGGTTAGTGATATTCAAGACTAACATCATTATCTATTCTTCCGAAATATTCCCGCACGTTTGTACGTGGAAAACCATTTTCGCTGAAGGTAGAGGATGTTACTTGCATTACACAATATCGAAGAATTATTTGAACCAGATAACCTATCGAACCGTGCACTTTGCACTGCTTCCGAAATGACAACAGAAAAACTCCAGGAAAAAAGCCTTTAGTTTTCCGTGCATTCACTCTCTTTTCTTCTTTCCTAAAATCCTTTCAGGAAAAAGAGCCCAGCTCGTAAAGTTGCCAACTGTAATCAACAAGAGGATTACATTTCACAAACTATCAAATTCATTAGAGAGCCATCGGTGGACTGCTGCATCCTTCGTGGGACGTCTTTTCATGGTTCGTCGTAATAACCAAAGCGCTGCGTAACGTAATACGATGCCATCGGTTTTGCGACGAGCTGTCTATCTCAACCTTGAGCAAAGCCATCATCATTATCATCATCATTAGAATAAGCATCATTGAACTCGTAGTCGGTGTAATCAGTACGCGTAGCATAATGGCAACATCATTTCGTCCAACAATTCTGAAACTGAAGCACATTTTCCTTGCCTTGGAAAATGAATCCCTCAAAGTTTAACGTTGATAAAAGGAAGCGTGAGGAACCTTCTTTGTGCGTGTTCAAACGAGGTTCACCTCTTATTTACCGTGTCGTAATCAGATTTAAAGCAAGCTACTTTACGGGTTCCGTCGCACTTTTCAGAGGATGCTTGTGGAAACTCAACGCACTGAGGCCGTTTAATAGCCGACCAAAACAGTACTTAATTGAAACGCTGGAAGGTCAAGCAGGCGGGAAAGGGAAATTCACACGTTTCTCCACCTTCCCGGACCAAGTCTAATCATCAAACAACTTCCTGCTTTTTAACAGGCTTGAAAGAAAATCTATGGTGGGTTATTGAATCTGGCAAAATGACAAACGGAGTCCTCTGACGGTACATTTTTCGTGATGAACGATTTTAGTACGAACGCAATAAAACTTTCTACCGACCTGCTATCATAATTTTCCACTCCAACTTGTCGGCGGTATTGAATATTCAACTGTTCCTACCTAATTAACTTCGTTGCCCGCCGTGCGACGATTATTACTCAAGAGTTTCAAACAAATGTTGTTTACCTAGTAACGTTAATTTTGTTTTAGTAAGCCAGTTGTAAAATGATATGCGTCTAGGTCATTCAAATTTATTTGATCCATCTTCTTCTAACTCCCTTTTACCAGTTCACAAATTATTTCGGCAAAATAAATTGATCAGATGCTATCCAATGGTTTTTTTATCGATTAGACGATTTAAATTTTCGTATTTCCAAGATAATGAATATTAATTTCATTAGGACTGGATGAAAAAGGTAGAACAGGATTCTATAAATTGTTCCTTCAAATTCCGTTTCCCCCAGAAAATCATTGGTCATGATCGTTCTGAAGCATAAAAAAGAAGAATAAAGGAAGGATATTCTGAAACAGATGTTCTATAAAATGATTCAATATTGGTTGGATTCTTTCTAGGAAGCGTTTGAAATGGTTTAATTTTTTGTAACCTGCCCTTGTCCTTGCTCCGACAGGAGTGAGATTCTCTTTTTCTTCTTCCAATGGACCGAAAAATAAGGGATCCGGAAAGCTTGCCCACAACTGCACAGAAAAAAATGTCTATCATTGGCGCCATCGGTCGTAGGCATTATCAACGTTCATTATCATCAACATAACAATCAGCGCCATTACTTTTTCAACACCATGAACTTCTTCGGTTACACTACTGTTATCTTTCTGAAACAAATCAGCCGCCTACAGTGGGGAACTGCCTACCATCGGTCTTCGATTTCGGAGAAAAACTTGGTGGAAATGGAGTAAAAGTCATTATGATAGACATAAAGTAATTTTTTTCAATGATTCCATAATGTTTCTTTTTGTATTTTTAGTTGAGGAGCTCTGCCCTTTACTGAATATTTGTTTCCTAACAAACCCATCAGTTTGAAGTATTGATGAAAAATGGATCCATTATGACAATCCCAAGCGCAAAAAGTCATACGTGAAGCCCGGCCAAACAGCCAAATCAACGGCGATGCTAAATATCCATGGCGCCATGGTTATGCTATGTATTTGGTGGGATCAGAAGGGGCCGTTACATTATGAGTTGTTGAAATCGGGTCAGACGATCACAGCTGACCTGTACCGAACACAATTAATACGTTTGAAGCGTGCCATCATCTAAAAACGCCCGGAATATACGACCAGACACGAGGCTATAGTTTTTCATCATGACAACGCTCGGCCGCATGTTGCAAGACCCGTGAAAAACTATTTGGAAAATAGCGGATGGGAAGTTTTGACCCACCCGCCTTATAGTCCGGACCTTGCTCCGTCTGACTTTCATTTATTTCGCTCGATGCAAAACGCCCTCACCGGAATACGCGTCACTTCAGAGCAAGGCATCCGAAATTGGATAGATGGGTTTTTGGTCGGCAAGCCGGCGCAATTTTTTTGGGATGGAATTCATAAATTGCCTCAAAGATGGGAAAATGTTATAGATTCTAACGGGCAATACTTTGAATAAAATATATTGTAAGATTTTTCCACAATAAAGCATGAAATTTCGCTAAAAAAATCTGGTTTTTAAGTTGTACACCCAATAGTTGGTTTGAATTAGTAAGTTTTTATTTTATTCACCCCATTTGCTATTTCTGTTATTTTTTATTTATAAATTAATTTGTTAAACTGACTAAGTAGCAACGAAAGTGAAAACCCGAAACTGACATCCGGATCCTATGGTGGATAAAAGATTCACAACTGGAAGCCATAAATTCCTTTCATTCATGTATTTTTCGAACGACAACCCGGATGATTAAAAACAAACCAGAAAGGTAATGGAAGGGGGAGCGGGGGTCATAAATTCATCATCCTAAAATGAAGAGCGTCTCGAACGAAAGAAATCAGTTAAAGTAAAATGATTCAATAGGTGGATCTTGAAGTTCTCCAAGTATGTTTGTCCTACAAAGCCTCCCCTGTACGAAAAGGTAATAACAGAGAACAACACCGACAGGCCAGGGTCGCAAAAAAACATGTCAATATCGTATGATACTTACTTCTCGCATCATGATGAATCGATGTCATGATGAATTGTGGGCCACTGAAACAAATTGTCCCACTTGGCATCAAACACTCATCCCTTTGTTCCGTTCGTCCCGAAAGCACTTACTGAATGATTGCCCTTCAACAGGACACCAACGATTCCCTCCAACGCTATGATTTGAAGTCTTATCGACTGTCTCGGTTCCATTCCACCACTCGGAAAAACTGCACACCAATAACGTATATTAAAGAGCTCTCGTACGAAGCAATTATTCATTAAAGACCCTTGCACATTAAACTATGATCTTTGCCTATGGAGAAAAGTCATTGTTAGTGTGTGTGTCGATAACAAATGATCTACCTGAGTCCCAACTAGTTGGAGAACACCGTCTCTATCAGTAGCAGCAAGTGCAGCATTGACTTGGGATTTTACTACCATCCTCCGTTCACCCAATCCAGTGGGATGCTTTTCTTGAAGAAGTCAAGAAGTTCACCTACCCGGCTTATCCTGGTTTATAAGTCAAGAACTGTTCAATGGTTGTTCGAACGAGCACGGATTCCCTATCGAAACCATTGGTCGTTTTGGTTTTTCGGTTCGTCTGCCACTATTATTTCCGAGTTTCTTTGGCTTCTTTCTTTCTAAGAAAGTAAGTCGGCTTCTACAGGATGGCAAAAAGTGAAAACTGATTCCGAATCCTTTTACTCCTTCTGGAACAAGACGACTGCCAGTTTAGACACTGCTTTTGAAAACTCCAACCCATATACTCGAGGACGGGACTTTTGTGTGTGCTCAATACTTCTCAATTAAACTCCGTCCGTGATGAAGGTAATTTTGTCTGGCAGTTGGGTCGTTTCTGCAGGTCTTCAGAACCGAGACTGATAAACGATCCTGGTTTTGCGCATTCATGGAATCAAATTTAACGCTCGTTTCCTGCTCTCCTAATTGAATCACAACCTTACAGACTATTCCCTTGTCGATGCAGAAGATTAGCTGGGAAAGCCTTTGCCATGGCTGGATTTCAGCACGAAGGTGAGTGAGTGAATGTTTGTGTGCACACACGAGCTAAAGCTCGTTGCCATTCCGAAACCAGAGGCACATCAACACCTCGACGTAACGGCGTACTCGATTGCACACCGGGCGTTCACGGATAATGTGTGTCAATGAGTAGGATGTAAATAAAGTGGATGATAATTATAATTATCTACGCTTACTTGCCGGTAAGTGGATTAAAAAGAGATAAACGCTTCGCACTGTGCACTCCACATGAGCAGGAATGCGGGTATTTTACATTCACTTTCACATCGGCCTCTGTAGAAGGTTGAATGGTTCTTCAAGCGCACCGTAATCAACTTGCCCGCAGAATGTGCATAATGTGCAACCGAGAGGATCAAGAACTGACTTTCATTATTGGCGTCGTTCACGACATTTTCGCCCATCATCGTCCTTGTCGCCATCGACATCATCATCGTCATCGATGTTGCTGTCGTCTGAAGCCGTTAATAGCGTTTGCAGGGAGTAGTTTGGCACATACATAGCTCACGGAAGCTGTATGTTGTGCTTCTCTACGTCAAAAGCCACCATTGTTTATCGTAAACAAAAGCCCGCCATTGTTGGTCTGTTTGCTGAATTCATCTTTCACCGGTCGCCAACAAGTGCTGCACTCTACTCCGACTTCCACCAACCTGGCATGGATTCAACTCGCTCGTGGCATTAAATATAATGCCAATAGATTCATCTTTTGAATCTCACGTAACAGTTTTGTGCTATTGCTGCCGATGTTGCCATCGACAACCCGTGTTGATGCCCCGTCGTCAAATATTGCAAACACTTGCCTAGTTTGCCTACTTTCATAAACTTTTACCATTCTGTTCTGTGTTTGCAAAGTTTTAAGGACCAATTGCCGAAGTTGGGCACGAAATCGTTTTGGCAACATTGATGCAGAGACTAACTTTGCTGTTACACAAACATAAAGCCTGTACTTGCACGTGCTTCGTTTTCTGCCCGCTTTGATCTCGTTAACTTGCTGTCGGTCGGCCATAGTCGTGGGCTTGTTGTTGAGAGGAAAAGTTTAAATGGCACAACCATTGCCGTTGCAAAGGTGTGAAAAAAGCACGTCCCGAGGTGTCGTTGAAAGTTGGCTGATAAGGTTGCACCATTCGTGTTGCACTGCTTTCCCAGGAAGAAATATCCTTCTTGGTAGTGAAACCATTATTATTCTAATGTATCTCTTTTATGAGCTTCATTACAAAGCTTGTAAGTCAAATGAAGCTCATTGATAAGTTGATTTGGTTTTGAAATTACATTTAACAAAGTTGAATTGACCAAGAATAATCTTATTTAGAAGACATTTCACAAACAGCTGGGCGCCTCCATCATCTTCTGGAATTGTGGTAAAATTGCAAAATGGAAAAAATTAAGCGACGTAAATCGAAAAAAAGAAAAATAAACCATATGCGCACTTTTGGTTCCCTTATTTGACTTTCAAACAATTTTTTTAACAAATTCTCGAATCATCATTTCGAAAAACTTTAAAGATACAGAAAGGAGAGATAAAAAGCATAGTTCACATTAAAAACCAATTTTGTTTTTAGCCAAGCTTGAACATTTTTCAATAATAATGAAAAGACACACTCAAACAAAAAACCCAAGAAACTAAAACATTTTTCTCCCCATCTTTACTTAAAAACAAATAATTAACATTCCATTTACGTTCAATTACCCTATCAATCATGCCAAATATTTCAAGAATGTCCGTTGTAATATTGTTTCCAACAGCTGCTAAAGCTATTTTTACGAGAACCTCGTTGCATGCCACAATTTTCTGTAAAAAAAAAAATTGGAGCAGATGAGCGACACGATATTTCGAGGCCGTCTCACAAATCTTTCCCAGCTGAAAAGGCAGTAAAATATGATTCCGTCACCAGCTCGATGAAGAAAAGGAACGGAAGGGGCGAAAAGTACCTTGAAAATGATAATTTTCTTACCATCGTCGGAAATATGCGATTATTTTTCCGTCGGCTTTTCTGCGTTTCTTTCTTGAATTTTCCATTCTTGTTGAGCCAATTTGGCGTTTCCTTTCGCCTGGTAATAGCAAACCATTGACAGCAAACCAGGACAAGGACAAGACCGTACATAGTATGTTACCGCCCCTAGCACCAATCGATGCGCTATTTTCTTCGATAGGTTTTATTAGAAGGGTGAGTGGTGAACCGCAGACCATCGAAGCGCAAGAAATAATAAAAAGCGAGAAAATGGTTTATTGGAAAAATTGAGCTACGTAGAACCATGTCGTCCGTGCCGATTTTCTCCCTCGTCTCAACACAGCCTTTTATATGTATGCATATTCTGCGCTACCGCCTTCGTGAAAGCAATGACGTGTCAAGCGGTAGTGGTTTGGCCCGAACGTCGGTGTTGCTGGCCGGTGAGACAAAGGCGCCATCGTTTCACTATTCTATAAAAGTTTTCCATTTCTTCGAACGCACAAAGAGAGAAAATCATTCAGCGTTTGTAGACAAAACTCAAAGTTTCAATGTACACTGCATCCTTGTTGTTTTATTCACTAACAAATTCTATTTTCAAATGTCTTTTCAAGTAAAATATATTTTCACCCATATGTTACTCTCTATCGGTTTTGAAAAGAGTACGAAGAGAGGTGTGTTAAAGATTAAATAAATTTCTTGAAAATTTATTTTTAAGTAAAAACATCCTACACAACTAAATATTTTTATTTTCCAACTAGCCCATCCCCATTTAACTTCCTGGTTTTGAACCTTTTCTTATCTTATTTCGCTTATTGCTTCCAGACAGTGGCAACAGCCTAATTTGGAAGTCTAATAAAACGTCTTATTGTCATCCATATCTCCATAAAACGCTTCAAGCATTGAGCTGTTTTATTTTTATACTCGTTCACATTCTCCGAAACATTTCCCTCCCACCATTGAATCAAATGCCTTTCGTGAAGCATTCCACTGAGTCCCCTCGTAGACAACTTTTCATTTGATTGCAATGTATTCCCCATCGAAAGTATCAAAGTTGTAAACAGCTATTGATTGCGCGGGAATATAACTTGGATAAAAGACGACAGTATGAATAAAGACCCCGCATTCCATCCCGATACGAGCACATGGCACGAGGAAAAACCCAAAAAGTTTTTGACGCTCGCAGCCAATCGGATGCCTATTTTCATCCACGAATGCAATGAAATGCAATATACCACTCAATTTTTTAAGTTCCAAAACCACTGCCCCTCCGGGCGAAAAAGTAAAGATAGCCCACGTTTGAGGGTGCGACTCCTCTTTGTCGATTTATTCTCTTCATCGATGTTTTCTTCCGCCCTATCTTTCTTCCTCACTGTTTTCTTTTTATTGCGGAAGATAATTTGATAAAGATTGGTAGAGAAGAATTTGTCGACACTGTTGCAAAGAGGATTGTTTCGTGCATGATTATCCTCAGCGTCCCGTTTGCTAACTATGTCGGGATGATTTAGATAAACGTACGAGAAAGGGAACGGCGCTTTGACTCGGGATTCTACGAACATCACCAGAAAAAACCCTAAACCGAGGGATCACAAGTCAAACACTCCGCCATCTTCTAGACCGCGCGCATCCGAAGGCAGGAAACGAACTCAATTGAAACTTTGCTTGCATCGATAATTTATGGTGTCACGGGCACGGCTGAATCTAGTCCTGAACCTCTTTCAGCACTGGTGAGCGTCCTGGGAACTGCAAATTTGTTTTTAATTCACAGCCACACGTGTCAAGTGCCTTTCCGGCGGGATAACGGAGCCCAGCTCCGGTTCTAAATGGAGGGTAAAATACAGAGGGTAAGAAAAAATATCTTTGTTTTCCCGGCCCCTTTTGATGGCAGGGAATTTCCTTGCTATCCCCACTGAGCATCGTAGAATGGGGGATGTTATTGAATTTTCGATAAACCCAATTGACTTACTTATCTACTTTTTGAAAGCAAGTGATAAGAACCAGAACCACAACACTCCAGAGACGTATTCCTCTTTTAAAGGAAAATATTAGCTTATATTATGCGAACGATGAGTAATCGAGTTTCAAGCAAAAAAAATGTGAATGAAAAGTTCGTCATCCGTAGGATTTGTTTGGCGAAATACTCAAAATCTCCCGCCAAAACTTAATCCCATCGCTCGACGCAAATGCACGCATCTGCGATAAATTAGCTGCCATGTTAGCGTACACAAATAAATTTAATTTTAAGTCTTGCTTTGTAAAGTGGAAAGCATATGGACAAAAGGGATGAAAAAGATCAAAACTCCAGAAATGCCCCGTCTCGGGACGGGAGGAAAGTAACGTTCTGTGGTTTTTAGTCCAGCTCAAGTGAAAACCCGTGCCACGGAGCAAAATAGAAAGATAAACAAACCGCTACATGTGTGAGAGACATTCGCCTAGCTTACAGAATACTTTGCTAACAGCTCTAGTAACAGCTCCTCGGTCGATCAGGAAGAATATACGATAGTCAGCGTGAGGCCAAAGTTTTTGGTGTGCTTCATCTCGCTAACAGTTTGCAACATTATTCACTAAATTGTCGCCGTTTGTCCTTAGTCGATGATGATAGTTTTATTTTTCCCGACCACAAAACTTTCACAAGACTAGAAAAAGGATGGAACGCAGTGCACGCGAAGTGCACTCGATTCTCGGCTCGAGCTGGAAGGAGTTGAAATGAACATGAAATTCATAAGTCAAAGTTTATTTTCCGTGCAATTTTATCTTCTCCACTTTCGCACTGTTACATCCTCGAACAAGTTTAAACCAGTAGAGATGCTTCTTCCGTCCCTTTGCAAGATTCCTGGCAAACGGATTGGCAATTAGGGAAAGGAAAGTTCGGTGTTCCATCCTGTTTTACCTTAGATCGAAACCAGTCTTCACCGCTATCGGAAGGTAGGTACCACTTTCTTCGAAAATGGATTAGTCATTAATTTTTAATGATGTCATTCGGAAGCAGAAATGTCGGGGGGGGGGGGGGGGGGGGGGGGAATTTTCTCGACAAAAAGTGTGTGTAATGATTGGAAAATATATGTTGGCCTATTCTGGTTGAATGTTGAATATTTTGGATACATCATAAAAACATTCAATAAGGCTTAATTACATTCAATTTTTTTAAACGATTTATGTGCATTCCTTTTACATTGAGTCATTAGAGCAAAACCTGAACGATATGAAGGCATTGTACAAACACTCAGACAAAATCCATGCATCCATTAATCCATTACCTCCATCCAGCTGGTTCATCCTGGTAGAAAGAGATACATGGTATTCCATTTGATCCACCCTACTATCCCCGGCAACTGTTTACTCTTACGGCCTATTTCTTTGACATTATCCAACATCAAGCTAAAGTACCAAAGGACCACATGATATTGGCAAGCTGTCGTTCGGAGTCAATATTGAAAATTTCATTAACTGGAAAGCATTAATTTGGGTCATAAAGCCAGACGACTTCCTCTCTCATCTATGAAATGCATAGTTTTTTCCACCAGGTGAGGTTCGTTTAATCACAAAGTCGCTTTACCGAACCACCATCATCGTCATCTCGTGCTCATTACCCTGGCTGTAATCTTCATCGCAATCAGTAACGATATGATCTGAATCGTTGCCACGCAAATGATGGTAATCAGAGAAACTTTACAGCAAGCGAAATATACATTATCCCCTTTACCAACAACTTACCCCGGGCGTTCAACCATCCCGCACCGGCCAAGAACAAAACTTTACCAAACTGATCGTCACTAGGGGCAACATGAAGTCATGTGCATGGGAAAAGTTTTCGTTTCCCTTGCAGCTTGCACAAATATTTGCCTCATCGGCTTCACTATAAACCTGTCCGTTTCTCGATGTCCAACGTGCCTTTTCTTTTCTTTTAGCGCATACAAGCTGGAGTAATCTTTCTCTCCTTCTCTTTCTGTGTAGCACCCACGTTCTCACGTTGCTTCAACAAGTGAAACTTTTCCGCCTTTCCGGTTGCGACGGTAACTATTGCTTTCGTGCACCGAGATTTCCTGTACTTCGCCTGCCTTTCCCGGGCTAGGGGTAGGCTAGTTTTCCACGTGCCTTGGGTTTCTCCGTACCGTGCGAAAGGGTGAGTAAAGACATAACTTCCGTCAGGGAACCTCACCGACCACTCATACCTCATAACGGACGCATAAATTTTACTCTAAAGAGGCGCATTACAAACTCCATCCAGTCATGTTCTCTCTCCGTATTGCGTTACCAGCTTCGGTCTTACTAGTGAATTGTGGATAAAACTCGGATAAAACTTTTGATCTTAAATCATTGCACTTCGCTGTGCACCGAAGAGGCTAAAACAACACTAGGCGAATAGAGACTGGAAAATGAAGAAAAAATGGGTCTCACTCTGTGGTATAAATATTAAAAATCATTACCCCACGCTGACCAGGTGCTGAGTGGCACCAACCCAAGGACGTTATTTATGGTTTTACTGAGTTTTGTCCTTACTTCGAACTGGAGTATCCAACCCATACATCAGAGGGAAATGTCACGCTGTATTCTGCTTTCTCTAGTAGGGAAATGCCGAGTGCCAGCTGGTGGTGTTTCCAAGGGGTTTTTCATGGTTTCCGTTGAAATGGGAGCATAGGACAAGACCCCTTTCACTAGAACACCACAACTACAACCCGACCACCCTTGGTTTGAATCGATGGCAACTCCTTGAAAGGCTCCGACTCCGAACCGTTGAGGACACGTGAAACTTTTTTCATTTATGACACTCGACTCTCCGCACCGACGACCAGACATCGTAACGCAAAAATGAAGTACTGATAGAGATTCGTTTTCCTGGTACAGGGTTCTGCTTCATTGCACTCACTCCCGTCATTTTTTCAAAAGCCAGTGTCAGCAAGGTAAAGTGGAACGAACAACCGAAGAGAAAGTAGTTTCTCTTCTAGCACATTGCACCGTGGATCGTTAGTGTTCGTTATCGTGACTAGCAATACTAGCTACTAGCAGTTCTTGGTGTTGGTATAGAAGAATTGATGATGGGATGTTTAACATTTGTGTCATAATTCATGTCCCCGCGGTAGATCGTGAAGCACAGTTCACGGTGTTGTCGTCATGAATAAATTGTAACAAGAACTTTTGCGTTTAGTTTTCCCACTGACCATATATGTTCAAAGCCAGATCGTCAGTTTGGGGGACAGAATCAGAGTTAACAGGGACTCCGCTCGGTCCGTTTTTCCCTCTTTCGTGTCAAAAATGGCTCACGATTTATTTGCCTTCGCTTAGTGGCGTAAAAACAGAGCTCGTCCATGCTCCTGCTTTTGTTTGCATTCATTTACCTAACCGTTAAAGCTATCAGTCAAAGCGCTAATGTAAATAGGTATCAACATAAAAGCGCAACGCAACACATATGCCATCCTCTGCACGGTATTTCCCACAGCTCACACAGAAAATCTAATACAGGAAACGGGCCAAGTGGCATTGTAGCAGTTTCCTTCTCGTATTTTCATTTGGTTTTGGCTCCTTTAAGAACAGACAACGCCATACTTGTTAACGAAACAATTAGTGTTGTCAGTATCCATTAGCTCGAGCATTAAGACTTAATTCGAAACGTCGAAACCGAGAGTAAAGTTGGATAACAAGGGCCCTTTTTCTAACGGGATATGGATCCTTAAATTACACTGGATGTGGGTTCAGCCAAAGAAGCCCATTCTGGCATGTGTGCCCGGGAAAACCTATCGTGGGACCTTTAAAAACCCGTTACGAAGCCCTCATGGAAACCCGTGGCAGCCTGGTTTACCACCAGATGATGTGGCTCTTATTTGAAATCCCGCTGCTTCTCGAACCGAAAGTGAAAAACTGAAAAGTCTCAGGAACTGTTCACTCGGTTTCGACAACGCACCGAAACATATGCTAACAGCGGGGAAATCCTCGCCAGCCGAGGGTTCCGTTGTTTCCACTTCCGGTCATTGTAGTCTGCTGTCACTCAGTCGTCTAATATTGTGCGCAAGCATAGCACGATACCGTTTTCCTCACCAGAAACCGTGTGCTAACAACACCTTCGCCTGTCGAGGCGAATCGCTTCCATTATTTAGAGCGCGCTTACACACCGTCAAGCAGTTGCGGGCGGCAAAAGCAAACCCAAAACACGAGCGTGCTCGCTTATTTCGAACCCAAAAACGAGCTTAGAAGTTTGCTTTCTTCTGCGCTAGGAAAACCATCCTCTCCTTTACCCAAAATGGCACATCTTCGTAGGCAGAAGGCAGCTATCTATGACTTTGCCTAAGTCTTGCTTTCAATAAAAGGTTGCTTTACGGACGGAGATATAGTGCCCCCATCCTTTCCACAATTTTAACGACTCTTTCCCGGAATCTATACATAGGACATTATTGTTTTCTTCACTCTTCATTCCACTGTTTTGTCATATTCGAGAGGCTCGAGCCAAATGATTTAAAGAAAATGCAATATCTATATCTTCATTCAGGAGGTATCCAAATGGCAGCAAAATGCTTCATTATTACGGCATCGTTGAGTCAGTTTTCTTTCTGTTCCATTTTGCGAGTAGTGTTTAAACCTGCCAATTTGTGAACCGGTTTTTACAACCAACTGATTTTTTTCCACTGCCAGTTAATACATTTTCCTGTGTGTTTATTAGCAGTGTTTATTTGCAGTAGAAGTGCGCAGTGTGTATTTGCAGTAGCATTGATAAATGGAGAATTGTTTCTTGCAAATCGAACTGAAATCGAGTAAAGTTCTATGAAACATGTTTAAATATCCATTATACTACGCTAGAATGTTACCGTAACAATCATTCCAGCATTTTTTATTCAAGGTATTTACAGTTTCGAGTTATTAGATTTTAGAAAAAAGTGTATTTAAGTAGACAAGCGAATAACAAAACAATAATCGTTTTATTTAGAATTTTTTAAATTTGTTGTAAATTATGAGTAGGTTATTTGATATGGGATGTGCCAAAAATATCCCATAAATAACATGTATCTATTATTGAGTTTTGATAAGAATTATGTGTTTTTTCCCAAAACCTGCCGAACTAATGAGCTAAAGTAAAGTCGTATTTGTATTTGCTTTAATCTACTAAGGATTTATTTTGATTTTGGGAATCTACCCGCTTCAAGCGCGATCTGATGAAGTCCACGAAAACTTAATGGCACATTAGAAATAAAAATCCAATCTTTCAAGAAGCAGCTCCTCCAGAATGAAGGGAAGAAAGTTCGGGATCAATTTCAGTTAGACACTCTGGCATGCGCGTCAAGTTCATGATGCGATGCGAATCGTTCAGTTTGGTTCTGGAGGAAATTTGCTTTTTTTGCAAGGTGGTTTTTTGTATCTTCAGACGTATTGGAAAAGCACATCATCATAAAATGTGATTCTATCACCACCGCGTTTGGCTAACAAGTGAGAGGGGATTAAATAGACGAGTTCATTATTTCGGTTGTTTTAACATCACGGATGAATCAGCCGTTCGTAGGGCAGTAATTGGTATAAAAGGACGAAATCATATCGAAACTTCTTATTCTTTTCGTGATTGTTTTTAGACTACAACCATTGCCTAGTTTCAAAATTTAGAAATCTAAAAGAGATTTAGGAGCAGCATAACAGGAAATAATATGACGTCACTTTTAATTATCTTCCAAGCCAACTCTAAGCAACGGCGCAAAACATTAAAACCATTTGATTGATTGATTGACATTCATTCCGGGGGCACCGGAGGCGAGTTTCTTGAGGTAAACGACCGTCATCTGATTCCCGGTTCCAATCCAGCTTAAAATCCGTCCGGATGGCAGCACACCCAAAACGTAGGAAAAAGGGGTGTTACAAATACTTTCCACTTCATTTACTCCCCAAGGTGAAGAAAGGGTATCCCCTGGTGGAGTAGGAGGATAAGGGCGGGACGATGATGACGATGACGGCGAGGACGATGATGACGACAATGACAATATACGAAGAGGGAGGTGGACATAGCATGTCGGGAAAGGAGAGAGTGGAAGTCTCCCTGACCAGCGAAAATTTATCATATATCATCATACAACAAAGAATGATAGCATGTCAGTGGCACTGACAAACATTGTATGTTATACTGTGAGGGTGTGTGTGTGTTAGAGCACCGTATCACTCGGCTTAAAGGTTCATTTCTGTCGCGCTAAAACCCGGAAGCGGAAGGCAAATCTCGAATTCGTGGTTGTATCCATATGCCTCTCAACCCTCACTCGACCCAGATCCATCGAGCACACTGGAGTATTCTCCAGTTGCCTTTTATCGTTGCTCATTTGGTTGAGCATTGAATTAGGGTTTCGCCGTTCAGTACCGCTTTTTGAAGGACCCCTTCAGAATTCGAGTTTCAGAAGCATTAGCAGTGGAGAAAAGAATATCTGCTGAAAAAAGTACTATGAGATAGC
This sequence comes from Anopheles coustani, assembly GCF_943734705.1. Classification (NCBI taxonomy): domain Eukaryota; kingdom Metazoa; phylum Arthropoda; class Insecta; order Diptera; family Culicidae; genus Anopheles; species Anopheles coustani. Next base: position 34,293,179 of record NC_071289.1, read on the forward strand.
TCTCCATCTTTCGAAGGGACGCATCGGATGTGGCCTCGCAGAATTGACATTTCCTTTGCTAGAGCAACTCATGGATCATCTTACTAGCTGTCCTGTCTGTTGCTTTAAGGCACCTGTTTGTGCTGCTATAAGGTAGCTAATAGGGCTTTAAGTCTAACTCAGGAAGGGTCCAAGCCATAGACATTATAACATGCGGTGGACACCTTTATTAAACCACGTTGGACGAATTTTCCTAATGAACAACGTTTTCGAAGAATAGTTTTCGTTCATAAGCACAGGAATGGACAAACAAATTTTAAACCCAACGGATTACAACAGGATCCCTACAAATGTTGGATGTATTATTTGAATTTGAATTTTTTGAATATTTGAATATTTGAATATTTTGTTTTAACTAAATTGTATAGCGAAAATTATTTAAAGTGTCGTACAATATAGCAATTATGGCTACTAAACCTGGCAAAGAAAAAACACCATAAATTTTAGGAGGAAATTCTGAGTAGTTCATACAAGCACATTCAGTGGATGCAGTCCTACAGAGTTGTCATAAGCTCTACAATCTACTCTTCGGTTTTCGGTGGATAAGTTCAACCTCTTGCGTAGGCCAAAACAGTTCATCCCTGTCACTTCTATGTGCGTCGTCCATGTGGATTCCTATCGATACGATATCGAGGCTCAAATCTCGAGAACCCCAACTAACCCACCACCTATTTCCACCCGAATTGTACCGTCCGAAGGTGATTGCCATACTCTATATTTCCCAGCGTTCTACTCAAGCGTACCGTCTGGACCGTTCCAGCGTGAAGGCAAAATTAACTGAACTGTGTAGTGAAACGCCTCCCTCCCTTTTCAACAATTACAAGTGCTGGGTGTTCCCGGAGATCGTTGGCATCGATAACGTTAGCGATGATATTTGCAATATCCTTTTTTCGATCGTTACAAAGTTCCGCTTGGATTCCGCTTCCACCAGTGAACCAACGAGGCTTGGAGAGGGCAACAACACACACAAAAGAACCAGATACAACATACGAGTCATTTCCCGTAAGGGCACGGAACACCATGCAGCAAAGAACGTCGATAACCCACGAACATAATCGATGGAAAGCGCTCATGCTACATACTTTATTGGCAGACGTAGCCATTACCTGGACGATGTTTGCAGAAGGAATTACTGGGCCTGTCGAGCGGTTCGTTTCACCGATTCTTGGCGCGCATTGCTTTCGGGTTAATGGCCACCTACACTCACGGTAGGGACGATAAGACTGTCTCGTGGTTTTGTGGAGCTTCCCATCCCGAGTAAAAGGATAATCAAGAAACAAACCAGAACAGACCAATGCCTCCTTCCGTCCTTTTACTTACAAACAACGAACTGTATTTAACGGTTTGCACTTGTCCTTCACTTGCCGATCTCGCGAGTATTTCGTACAACAAACTGCAGATGAAAGCTCTTAAATACCCTTATCCTCGGGAAATGGAGATCTTGGGTGCCGAATGCTGTGGGCATATAATTTCCCAGTGCCAAACAAACACAAACACGGGCGCACGGTGTCCCACACACATGGAACACCGTTTTACGAGTGTGACATAGCCACATAAGACGAGGATTATCATTCCCAGATAGAAATGTAATAGCTTATCAAAATAAGCCGTAAGCCGTTTTTATGAACTTTCGATCCGTTGTTTGGAGTCTGTGGAGGCCTGTGGAAACGGATGGAGATCTACATAGCCGATGTTCGCAGATACTAAAGATCGGTAGGCATGCTTTCCAACTGTCCTGACGTAAGCCGATCTCGTGGTGCGCATTCGTAGGCGCTGAACAATTAGACGGATGGATTGAAGAACTATAATACTGTGACAACGCGGTACTTGTGTGCACACCAAATCGACATTGACTGTTGTTTACATGTTTTAGTTACATGTATCGATAAACTTTATTGCACCTTTGTGTGTCTATCGATTAAAAATTCTCAAACAAATTCATGGTTTCCAACACAATCCAACCGTTTGCACTGTGCTGGCACAAAAACTGCAAATAAATAATAACGTATCCTTGCGCATTCTCTCTTGGTTCGTTTTTTGCAGGAAAATATTTACATTATATTTACAATATTTATTCGAAAGATTGGGAGCAATATAATGTTGCGTCCTGCTCGTTGTCCCACAATCGATGCATTCTTCGACCAACCGATATCGGCGGCAAATGATAGAGTAGGAGATGAAGCGATTAACCGCATCGGCGACTGGAAACACAACACTACGCTCTAAGGAACGAAAAATCGAAACGGTGGAGCGACTAGAAAAATTGGCAAGACATTAATATTGGGTAAGTCTTCCCTAACTTCGTTCCGTCAAAATTTGGGCGTTATAAATTCGTCCAATATTCCACCATCAACAACACGGAAATATTTTCCTCATCCCTCATTGGGGAAAAGAGCAGGGAAGACGAGCTTTCAAACACAACGAATCTGATTACAAAATCTAAAACTGGCGTTGTACAACCGGACATCCGTTCAAAAAACAGCGTCCATTAGCCGTCGTCCATTTTTTCGTTTCACGGAAACGACTAGCTTCCATCCCTTCAGCCACGACGTGAAGATTTATAACGGTTTGCCGACGTGGAGGGCAAAATCGAAACACGCGACTGTCCCGAGCATATGTCGAGATTTTGGAATTGTTCCAACGTTGACCAACTGGAGCAGCAGTAGAATGTAACAAAACAGGATCATATAGTACGTCTTTGGCGTGGAGCAGCAAATACTGTCACCTGAGAGCAGAAACCTTCCTCGAGCATCGAGGTTCACGACTCAATCATGGACCAGGGCAAACATGGTTGGTTATGGTGTATCAACACGCTCAACTCCGTCGACTCTAATCCTCTCACGAAGACAATCGATGGCACATTGCACCAAAAATGTCATCCTGTGCCCTGCAAATGTCTGCCTGTACTGTTGGCCTATCCGTCGATGTTGTGCTTCCATAACGAACGATTTCGGACCAAAACTAGCCCGCTTTTGTCGTCTATACTAGTGATGTCACTCTAGGGTCCGGGTTAGAAGATGGGTTTGGCTAAACAAAACACAGACAGAAATGGCAAATGGTTTGTGCTATCCTTCATGTTTTTATGCCCATAGCCTATGCTGTGCATATGACGTGTGAACAAGTGAGACGTAGGAAGAAAAAAATGTTCCTGAACTCGAAAACCTGCATGAGGATTTTGGAAGCTCACACAAAACATTTGCGTTGAGAGTCACCATTCGATTTTGATTTATATCCATCACTCGCTCGATGGTCTATTTCTGCTTTGGGCCAATGTTTGGGGAAGAAAATTAAATTGAAAAGCATGTGTGCATTTCACAAGTTTTGGCAAACTTGAATTCCCACAAGTATTTCCTGGCACACTTTGTACGCACGGGGAACCGAGTCTTTCGACGGTCGTCGGTGCTGTTCGACGATGTACATTGCAGTTTCCATCACTCAACAGTCAAGTCAAAACAAACATCAGAGCCTTCCTTTTGGGGACGGCAAATCAAATGCTGGAGGTTGCCCAGAAACTCTTGCATTAAACCTGCTATAAACAAAATGTGATTCCTAGTATTGGTTCAGAGATATGTTGACCGTTCTATCACGCCAACCAAATGATGTTGGTTCATGTTTTAATCAGGAATTTGTATTTCTAATTAAGCATCGGCAATAAATGTTCATTCATCACTTCCATAAAACATTGAAATTGTTATAGCATGAGGTTGGGAAGCGAGCTTCACAACATGGCAACGGCATGGATTATTCTTAACTTTTTCAATATACCCTCGTTTTTATTGAATTTAACTTGCATTTTCTACCATCACGAAGTCAAAGGTGCCAATATCTAATAAATAGACAACTTATGTCGAATACCCACGTTTCTTACCAACCGACAAATTCTCGTCTTGCCAGAGGAACCTTCAAACCAACCCCGCTTTCATATTTGGTGCCTTTAATTTGTGTCGCTTCGTTTTGAAGTCATATTCGCCCTTCCATCACAAAAGGTAATCCGTCAGATTCAAGTCCTTCGTGTTTTGCTATCAAGTAATTGGACACACTCCACAGTTCGCGACCAAGGCAACCGACGGCAAGAGTCGTCCAATCAAAGCCAGCCACTTTACAGCATCCTGGTCGGCGTTTGCTACCTGATTTCGGAACGTGTACCATAGACCACTTCCATGCAGGCCTGGCAACCCGGGTGTTTGAACATTGGTAGCATCGCCATACATACACGACTGCTCCACGCGAACGTCAGGACGCTTGGGAATGTGAAATTGGTTTTCCTCAAGGTAAATATTTTCCAACTCATCTCATTCGACCCGAGCGTACGCCAACCCTCGAGAGGCTATTGTTGCACATTGTTTAAGTGCATTCTGGACTCTTCGGGGCCAATCTTATCCAGTCAATGCACCTGCTGGTGCTTTCGTCCTCAGGAATTCTTTTCGGTCTGGCAGCTTTGAAAATGCCTTCTTGTTCGTTACGTCAACCTCGGGATGTTTACTACTGGAGAAAATGCCGGTAGCCAGCTGTATCCAAGTATTCCGGCTTCGCCTGATCAGTAGAAGATTGTTGTAATTTACAAATCACCGTTTTATCACGTAACAAACACGAATTCACTGGATTTTTACGTTTGTATATATCTTGTTTTTTTTCTTCCAAAAAGCCTTACAGATCGGAAACAAAAATCTCTTTCGCTACGTTCTTTTAATGCTTTCGACTTACCAGAATAGAGAAACTCCTAGGCAAATACTTCGCGGAAATTATTCGACGCAGAAAACACACTTCGGTGTGGTGTTGAAACGTACAGAAATGAGCAATCCACTCACTACGGTGGCCGCCGCACAACTACCAAAACCAAACTCAAACAGACATAACCGGAACACGAGGGTAATCGTGGATTTCCCCAGCAACTTTGAGAGGGAAAATTGTGAGCGTACGAACGAAAGTTTTTCCGGCCAAGATATGGGGTTTCCCGTCAGTTTTCAAGAAAAAGTTTTGCGAATTGTTATGGTGCCACAGGATGAAAAGGATAGCAAGATATGCTTTGAGATATATTAGGACGAAGAAGAAAGATAGCCGAGTAAAACAGGTGGTGGTTAGGATTTGAAGAACGGTTTTCTCTCTGAGGACGAATTCCCGAAGGTTACCATATTCTTTGGTTTTATGCTCTCGTACTTCCCTTTTTGGAGTGTAGCCTGTTCTTTCACTCACAAAACCTGTATTAATTTTCTCTCTCAGCATGATTTTCCCGAAGACTAACCGGATCAGTTTCCAAACATCGTACGAAGTCCACAGGAAGGCATTTCAGAAGGTGGAAAATCTTTTGCCACGGAATGTGGGGCGGTGCGGAGCTTTGTTGTTGTAAAACCATATGGTCGCTTGGTCACCGTGATGCCGGAAAAGTTGGTGTACACGGCGGGAATGAATAAACAATCGGAAAACCGGTAACCCGGCATCCACGCAGCTTCCTAGCGTTGCGGGTGCGCAGCTAGAGAGAAAACATATCAGTGCTCATGGAAACGCACCTCGGTGTGTCTCGTGTGAGGAGGGAATTCGGTTAGAGTTTTCTGCTAATTTATCTCTCTTTATCCTTTGCCATTCTCTCGATTCCGGAAACATACATCCTCAACATTGTGTGTGGAATTTTCATTCACCAGAAAGTTACACTCCAGTTGGTGGATTTGACTCAATTTTTTGGCGCAGGTGACCTTTCAATATAATATTTTTCAAAAGCAATTTTCCTACATTCAAAATTCAGTTAATGATTTGAAAATCAAAATTAATTTAACGTATTTTCACAACGTACTAACATATCATCCACATTCTACCAACATACAAATGTTGCCCACGATGAACCATCGAAGTCTCCATTAGTTTTCCCGCGCTAGAACGTGACGATCCCGGAAATGATGTCCTTAAATTCAATTTCCTGTGCTCCATCCGGTACAAACACATACATAGAGACCGCCGGACCAACACAGTCCTACCGATTGCCAGTTTGCAATTCGACTCCGACAGTTTTGACGGAAACTGTCCAAAGCGTGAGATAAAAAGGACGTCCTGTGTGCTGTTATTCCGTTTCCTACATTTTATCAATATCTCCGATTGGAATATCGCTTCTTCTGCCCCTGCAACCCCAAGTCCTTTAGGCCCCAGAAGCTCCTTTCTTCGTTGGTTCCCATTATGCTAAATGATATTGTGGCGTTGCTTTTCGCTGGACGGCAAGAGCTGTGACAGAGGCGCCTAATATTGGTATGGGGCTGCTAAGCTCAGTGGCAATTGCCTCATTAGCGTTCGCTCGTTCGATTCAATTACCACGACGCTTGACGATGTCCGATTTAAGCGGGCTATTTCCGTTACGCCATACCGCCACGGGTCGTTGAACGTGAAATTAAACGATTCAGTCAAAGTGGAAAATACTTGGTTTTAAAATGACTCCAGCCTGAATTCAGCATTAATTTACAAGTTACGTTTATAACTTTAAAAGCCATGCATTATTAGTCGGTTAATACCTGCATTACAACTACATTGATTTGTTTATTGCATTTAACAAATGTGAAAACATATAAAAAAAACATCTGGAAAATTGATTCATATTGAGACTCTGTCTTTTCGAATTGAGGTAATCCGTTTTGATTTTTGTATTAAAACATAAGACATGATATTTGTAAATAACCTTTCGTTTGGTTATTTATTAAAATCTAAGTATTTGTCTATTATTTATTTTCATTTCTTTAATCCCATGAAATGAAAAGAAATCTACTCTTTGGGAGAGAAAACAGAATTATATAATTGTCTAAAACAAAAGCACAAACATTTTCAAAACTCAAACATACCACACCCGAAAATCGGTCCATCCTCAACCAACTCTAATGATGGCCTTTACTGATTGCGTCCTGATAACGTTTTTTTTGGAAATCAATAATTCAAAAACAATAATTCTCGACTATGAATAAATAAATCACAAATTAACAGTTACTGTTGAAATGGTGCATAATCTCGGGGACCGGCTAGTCTTAGAGTGCTTATTTGCTATGAACCGACACTTGAATATTTTCTAACAGACCAAGTAAAAACTCTATACAAATTTACACTAACTACGTCTCTTTCTCGGAATGCTTATTAGTAGTTTTACAAGACGTCATTTTGTTACGTTACAAGACGGGCATTTCTCCAAAGAATAATAAACTAACCCAACCCAGCAAAACCCATCCTCAATTGTTCCCTCCCTCAATTCGATCCTAAAAAAATTCGTGGAAAAGTGTAACGGTGCGGCAAAACAAAACTTGCACTACCGAAAACCATCTCGAAGTGAGGCAGTTTGTTTGTTACTCCAACTTGCGCAATCTATTGGTACCACGACGACCGAAAAACCGGTTGGAAAAACTGTGTGGCAATTAGAAAATGACGAATCAGTGTTACTGCACGTAGAATAGTCATGGATACATTTCTTATGTGACGGTTGCACCCTTTTCTTGGCCGATTGTCTTCGGTGGCATATTTATTGTGGTAGGATATCTAACAAGAATTTGTCACGTTTTGAGCCTGCATTTATAGGCTTGAGGTGATATAATTTATATTAGCAAGCAAACGGCTTAGAGCTGCAAGATGAAGCAAACAGTTTTCACTAATATAAAGTTTTGACATCATCATCATCATCAAACATTTTAAGTGACATGCCGCTGCGTAGCACTGCTTGATCTTCCTGCCATCGAAGATGGAAAAGGTTGCCAGTAAAAAAAGAGATCAAAAAGAACCATTAATTGATGTCAAATAGCTGAAGTTGCTGGCGACAATGTGCAACCTTTTTAGTGCTTCTCAATGTGGGATGCGATGTAGGCTTTTCCTTTTCCCAGTACTCCCAAAAAGCATCGAGCGTATAACAAATCTGATACTTGTGCTAGTTTGTGATTCTTGTGATTTAACATTCACGTCTTTTTGGATAATTTATTGGATTTTACTTTCACATAAATATGAAAAAAGTGCTTCAACATTTTATGACAATACTAGACTCAAGAAGCTCATCAGCACAGAGCAAATTGTCATTAACGAAAGAAGTTAACAAATTTTTTGCCATATCTGCCATATTTTAATATTAAAACTACCAATATCTAATTCACTGATCGTCAACAAACATCGAAGCCAACCCGAAAAGGGTGGCTAATTACATACCACAACTATTCGCTGTTTAGACGATTGGCTACATTCTCAGCACCCGTGTCGGTCCCAAAACTAATCAAACGTAAAGACACTGAACCACTTGACGAATGCCCGAAGTAAGCAAGGACGTCGTAAATAGAGCGCAACTCCAAAGCCGCAAGCAAGTACTCACTTGAAGTTAATTGAATTGGTTTTTCCCGGTAGCGTTTCTCGAAGGGTCACAGTTGTGCTGATGAGAATCCGACCGGATAGCGAAAACTTCCTATCGTACGCATAAACAACACGAAATGAAATTGAGCCAACTGCGTCGCCCGATGCTATAGCATAGCAGGAGATATATCTCCTAACCTACGCATCACATTTTATAATCGAACGATTCCGGTGGATTGTCTTGAATTGGCATCGGGTGTAGTTTTAATCACTAATTGAAATTTACTCTAATCTTTGAGTGAGAGCAGCTATCAATAGCTGAAATCGGATCTCATTGACACAATTTAGAAGCCATTTCCACAGGAACGCTTTTCAATTCGGATTGGATCTTGCTTTCCTAGGAAAATTAGATGTTTGATAATTTTACACTATTGAAAGAACACTATCTTTATTACACTTTATTTTGATATTGTTTGATGCTTACGAGACATGTTCATAAGCTCCCACTTGAAAGCGGTAACTTTGGTCATCTGTTCAACTACTTTGAAAAGTGAAAACACTTTTTCAATGTTATTTTAACGAAATACGCTAGGAAACACAGTTGTCAACTGATAGATACTCGCATCGCGGTTTCCAATCCTGTACACTAAACTCACCATACACGATGGTAGGATATGCGATTTTTTTTCAACCACGTAAAGACAAGCTCTTGCGGTGTAAACCGCGCAGTAAAATCCCATCTCAGTTGGTTTCCAATATCATATTTTATTAGTACTCAATAATGACAAAGAGTTTCCCCGAACCTCCGTAGCCCTTTTCACAGGTAATAAGGGTCCCGGTTTCACGGTTGGACGGTGTTTGTTCCAACAAAGATAAGCTCTAATAACGGTGTAATTATGTCCTGTTTTTCTGAGACGATTCAAAGGTGGCAGGAATAGAGCCTGGGAAAACCGGGACCATTGGAATAAATTCGCTAGAAATGGTAACCATATAATACGCCGCGTTACGGGGCAGGGTAGGGAAAATCATCGCGCATTAACTTATCACCTAGGTTTTCTACCCACGTGTATCCGATGCTTTGAGTGTTCGCTTGTTCACTTGGATGTCTCTTTCCGGTGGAAATGGTTTCGATGAGAAGCGGTATATTCATCCGCAGCGGTGAAAGTAGGTCAGAGGCGGTAAAACTGGGGAATGATTAAACCAGTTGTTAATTTAGTTATCTTTTGTTTAGGCCGTGAAAGGTATGTGGATGCCTATTCCGAGCAATTTACCGTTCTGCTGCTGGAAAGAAGAATTAGCGCTTCTATTATGGGTAAGTGTGTGAGTGTATTTCGTGTGATTCTTCGGGTGAGCACGAACTGTGCAAAGATGTTTTAAAGCTGTAGTGGATCTTTACGTCCTAATAATGAACATCCGGTTGTCAATTACTCGACACTGTGCTATAATCTCTTCCATAGTGGTGCTTCCCATGGTGATGGTGACATACTTTTCCATTTTCTCATTGTTTCTGCCCTCCACAGGGAGGTGGTTGCAATCAAACCCTCTCGCTGCTGGCATCCTTTGTTATGTCCTCTTGTTTAACCCTCGTTCAACTGATTCTCACTGACTCTATTTTCAATCTCGGTGACATTTTTCAATTTACCGTTGGAAAATTAACACCGTTTTAATTGGAGGAAAGAGGATTGGAGAAGCATAGAACCATGTCCCCCAACTCATGATTGTGGGGGGGTTATTTATGTCGAACGCTACGAGAGAAGATGATGAAGTAATTTAGTGGATCGTATGATACCCTCTTCCATTGTGTGAAAATGTTTCGCATCTTTATAAATAAGAAATAGTTTTAAAAATCAATCACAAACCAGGCCTTCCTCTTGCAACGGGCTTTTTAAAGTAACCCTTTAAAACTATGAAACAATAAATGCCAGTGCCAACGTAAAATTGTGCTAAGAATGGCTTCCTTCTAGTTGTCCTCGAAACATCGTTATAAAGCGAACGTCACTCGTTAAGCTCTACAGCTACAGCTGCCTTATAAATGTTTCATTGTAGTAAAATGATTTGATGCGAACCGCACGAGCGTCTTCAGCAATGCGGAGACATTTCCCGAGATGGTCACAATTGGTCCCGACGGTGGACAACAGCCGTGCATTTCTTCTGCTTCCGGTGCTTCGTTCCAAGATTCCTGGCCACTGCGTCAGGAGTGTATTATTGCATCTATTACTGTACCGAAGTACATTCCACAACGGAAGCCAGTGGACAACCGTACGACAATTGTGTCATGCAGTGCTCCATTGTGTCGTTATGGAAACGCCACACGGGGTGATCGGGTTTCCCTCTCCGCTGTGTAATACCGTGCACATAGCAGGCCATTTGATAACCACAATTTTACGGTCGTGTCTGGCTGGATTTCTTCTCTCTAGGACTATGGAATATGGTCACAAAGCAGCCTGCCTCCATGGGGGAGTATTGAATTCCTTGGTCGGTACCGGTATCCCACCCTTCGATTTCCCAAACCCAAAGCCTGAGCCCCGTTAGTTCCGTCATTTCCGCTTCGGTCAGACTCATTTTGCGCAATCCTTTGCCAAGGATCTATTCTTTTGCTCCAGCCAGTAACACCGTTTGGTCACTGGCAAGTAAAAGCCTTCGGGTGGAAAATAGAATAAATATCACCGTGTGTTTCTGTGGGTGGGCCTCTTTTGCTCAAGTGGAAGGATTTCTTTATTCTTTGGCTATCGAAGTTTGACAGGCTTCAATGTCTAGGCATGGAGAACTTGGAACAGCTGGAAGAGTCGTCGACAATAACCCACCGGTTTCGGAATTTTCAATAAAATGTGTGCAATGCTATGAGTGACATTTTCTTCTCGCTTTTCTGCATATTTTTCTTCTTTGAATATGGTAAACTCTGAGATTAGAAAAGAAACACAAAACAACACTCTTTTTCGTGGTATTGCGAAGAGCTTAGTAAATAAAATTCGCCTGTTTTTAAAATGAAACTCTCGCAATGGAAGGTTCGACAACTGCCTGCATAGTTTCGCTGTTATGGTCCACTTTTCCCATGACGTTAGTCTTTGATCGTTGATCGAGCCCAGAATTCTTTTGTCAAATTTGTTGGAATACGGACTCCGGCACTTTTTTAACCCAAGATCCGTTACGTGGGTGAGTTTGCATTTGTGGTATGCGCCTGGAAGGGAACGATGTTGAAAGTGATAAACATTCTCAACGTTACCCGAGAAACATTTCAAATTCTTTCCCCAAACATTCCTTTCAACTTTAATTTTGCGCAAAACTAAATTCCTTTATTGCAAAATTGACTAATTTTTGATAAAGAGATAAGGTACGTCTTATTTTGTGCTTTTCAAAAATAAAAAAGAAACCTTACCAAATTTTCAGGTCTTTTCTCATTTTTGGTACAATCTTCCAAGGCGTGCAAAAGTGCATCTGTTTGCTGCATCCTAGTTTTATTAGCTGTATTTTTAACCAGCGTGCTTCCGTTTCCGTTGCGTTCTTCCAGTGGCTCCTTTCTATTTGCCATCAAATCTGATATCCTGTCGGGACCTCTGCTGGTCTTTGCACACACAGGTTTCAAGTCCCTTCCCGATCAATCCGTAGTGGTTGACGTTGAAGGCCGGTTTTGATGGCTCTAGGTTGCTATTATCTTCATATTTTAGTACCATTTGATGTCTTACGTGCTGCTCGAAAAAAGTTTCGAATAGGGATGTGCATAAAATGTACGGTAAAGAACTATTGGAGGCAGCAACATAAGTCTATTGGATGTAGTTATGAACAAAAGAAGAGTAAAAAAATGGCATGACTTACGGTATGTTCTTTCGATCGAATAGTTTCATATGTTCCATTCGAATCCAGCGCTCAAATCCCCATGAAGCAGCTGTGCAATTCCCACCCAGGAGTTAATGCAGTCTACAGTCGAGGAATGTCACTCATGCTTCTTCCTTTCTGTCAGGAACAACTATCGTCAGAAAAGAGCTTCTTTGCTCCAGTGACATCCTTGCCCGACGGATCGAAGCCAGAATGACGCTTTTGTCCATGGTAGATTGGAGGTTCATAACGAGAAGGACTCCACCGGGAATCAAGAGATTGTCATATTAGTGGTTCCGTGCTTGGTATTCGGAAGGCCTACAAAATGAGGAGTGGTACCGCTTTACCCTATCGATAAGGGTATTTTATGTTCAGGTCAACCGGCGATTCCTTCCCACAGCATAGGTTTGTTTCTCAAACCCGTAGGCTCTGCGGTAGGATCATAATTTCCCCAGATTTGAGATATGTAGGTCCTGTGGGTGGAGGAGGGAAGATCTAGTTGCATCTGCATCATTGAAGATCGCATCTGATGTTGATATTAGACAAGCTAATGTAACGGAACGACACAATCCTGTTCGAGGATATCTCTTTGTTGGAAGAGAAATTTTATTTTATTTACCAATGTTCATTGTTGGCCATTTACGGTTCCTGTGGTGTCAAGTTGTGTGTTGACAATAGTTTGGCTCTTATTGGTGTATCCGGGCGATGTTCTGTCTTTATTCAAAATTTCTCAATTTATTTAACATAATATAAATACGCAACTTGTATTAAATAGTCAACGAGTCAAATATTCGTACCCGAACTTATATCCTTACAGAACAAACAACATTCACGACCTATTCACAGTAACAAACTGTACACCGAAGGATGGCCCCGATTATGACTCTAATTATCCCTTCCTGTAATTGCAATAAAACCGCACAAATAAAATCGACATTCCTCCCCCGGAATCCACCCTCGCAAATCACGATGCACTCCGATATGAATGATAGAGGTTTCCATCGGGCCGCACGTGCATCATTAAGCCTACGACCGCACATAACTGGCCAATTCGGTTCTGGTTACCAGCCGTGCTAAATAAACGGTGACTTCACGCTCAATCTGTCTGATATCTGGCCGGAGTGAGTGGGTTTTCTCGGTGGCTACATCCATTTACCTTTACATGGACGGTTGGTGACGACTGTGGTAACTGGGAGTGTGGGAGTGGTTGTGGCTAGAATACACCAGGGCAATAATGGGGTTTCTCCCTTCGGTGGGTGTTTTGCGTCACCATTTTTATCTGTGATGCTTACGGTTGTGGTTTTGGTGGGTATGCTCGTCATAAGGTGGACCATAGAACAGACATGCGAGATTTACGTGGGCCGACCCCTATTGAATTATTAACCTATCGGTAAACTTAAGTACGTTTGGTAGTTTTAGAGTACACGATTACGAATATTTTGACAGACAATTCGAAGGCACTCAAGATTTGAAATGTTCCTGGTGCAAACCAATTCCCGGTTTCATCGGCCACTCGTCTAAAACTAAAACTCGCCAGAAAATCCCTCTCGAAAGAATCCTCTAATTAAGGAACCATGAAACGTCGCTTGCACAATTTGCGAATTGATTGGGTCAAGGATTTTCAATCACGAATTCTTCTTCGGTTTGCGCCTTCCACAGTGCAAAGGCGAGGTGGTGATTTTTCGCGAACATTCTTTAAGGCTGCAAAACAACGTATTCTTTCCTTAAAACTTTTTCGCCGGGTTTTCTGAACTGCCAAATCCACCGAGCACTGTGAATAGCAAAAGGGCGAGAAAATGAAGTAGCAAAATAATGAATGAAACCAGTGGATTGTGCTTTGTTTGAACTCCTCAAGAGCATAATCTATTTTGAAAAATGCTGCTTCGGGAGGGAAGAAAAAATGAGAAAAGAAATGAGATAGAATGTAAAAAGAACAAAGGAAAATATCAAACTCGGCAGTAGGTAAGGATTGGGGAAAAATCATTTCGCTAAACACAAAGTGCATCGACATAAAATTTATAATTTTCTCTTCTCTCTTAACAAAAACCAGAACTGTTCAGCTTGTTCAATCGTAGAAAAAGCCAACTTTCTTTTTTTCCAGAAAATTTTACAGCCATTGCGAGTTGGTTGGGATTTGTTTATTCATCCGTTTTTAAGAATTTTTTATATTTTTCATTCGTTATACCACTCGCTCACCTTGATTTTCAGTTATCCACAGTCCTTGCATTTTGTTTGTTTTTTCTCAAAGTAGGAGTATTTCAAAACACAAACAACTAGTACGCTAGAACGACTGTTTTCAAGTGCAAATCGTTAGCTTCGGTATGGCGACTCTTGATATCAAGACATGTAGCTCACATAGGATCAAAACGACGACGACGACCAAGCCGACAATGCTATTAGTTTGTTACTGAAAAGAAAGTTTTCCTTCGCGCTGCAAATGGTACCTCGATGGACGGCTTTTCTTTTTCGTTTTGCTTCCACCTTTTCACCCGCTACTTTTGCACGACCTTTGAGTTGTTTTGTGAACGGAGCGAAATGTTTTCTTTCGTGCGCACGGATATCTAACAAGTCGTCATCAATCGCTCGCAGTAAAGCATCTTTTTACATGCAAAATGAACGAGGAGGAGTTTAATCTTGTATTTGTAGTAACGGCCGCCTTCGGTGCCAAATTTTTTCCCTTCGTGTACGTGGATAGTCAGTCCTTAGTAGTCAATCGTACGGTGGAAGGTCCGGTTGTGCCGTCGAGGTAGTGCTTTAAGACACGTGGACTGATTTTTGAAATCATTGCTCACGCTCAGAAGTCATACGTGCGTTTTCCGAACAGAACCGGCCGGTCGGAGCTTTATACAGCCTTTTCTCTGATAATGTAGAATCCATGCTATCCTGCAGTGAAGCACAAGTACACTGTTGAGGAACCGAGCAATGTCAGTCAAGCTGAACAACAGTGTCAAGTAAGAAGTGCAAATGTTATTTTACAATTATTTGTCAAGTCTCCTCGCTGCGAAAATGGCATTCCAAGGGAACCTGGTGGAGCTTTTGAGCGCACTCAAGGTAACGGGATTGTCGAGAACCGGACTCTCAACGAAAACATTTCCACAACACTTCTCCGGACTTTAGCTTGCAGCAACCTAACGTGCCAGTTACGAGATGACTTTGGACTTTGTGCACAATGTAATGGCATCAACAGTTCCAGCAAAAGCTCGTCCTGGGGACTCTTACCGACTGCGAAAAGGCCAACTTATAGTACCCTTATGCTCCGACAAGACTAAGTACTCGCACTTGGATCGAAAGTAGCGACCAGCGTTTCCTTTTCGTTAAGTTCACTCGTTTCAATAGTCTGTCTCTTGTGTGTTTGTCTCTTTCAAATGGTCCACCAGCATTCCAACGGCCATGGATGACAATTCAAACTTATTTACCATCTGATGGGTGGACAATTTGGCCACAGCCATTATCGTTTTCGTCGGTAGCCATAACCCAGGAAAGTTACAAAACAATCGCAAAGGGATTTCACTCTTCCCTATCCTAGAGCGAAAGGCGTATTTAACGCTACGCTAGGGACAGCCGGAACACCAAAACAACGACCGTGCGATCGAAAAGCTGATTTGGATCAACGTCACGTTTCAATCATTAGTTTGGGTCAGCCCTCTTGAGGGAGTTGACAATCGGAGAAGTAGTGACAACATTTTCTACTCTTATTCAATACTGCTCTCATGGAGCTTTTTATGAATGTAATATAAATGGCGGAATGATCGACAGAATTTCTGCTCACTTCGTGCTTGCGCTAAGCCCGTGATAGTAAGGCAATCTGTGCCTGGATGTCGCGAAGAATTTTCGCCAATGTTCGTTTCAATAACTGATATATTTATGAACCTTTGAATATAGCGAATCATAATTTTTTCCTTTGTCCTTTGACCTGGACTAGTCCTGGAAATTAAACGCTAGAAACTAAACGGTTTCGGATAAAGTTGTACTGTAAATTGATAATCAAAACATCAAATTACACTTAACACAAGTTATTTGTTTCGGTTACGCTAATTTTCGAACACATATATTTATCCACTTACTTTATGCTTGCGTGTGTAAATGTTTTATAGTTGTTTATGTGTTTGAGTGTATATACAATTTCCAAGGCACACATTCCAGCGGTAGGAGACGTCCATCAGTGGCTACACCGTACCACGACACATCGATGTTCGCCTCAGCCGTGATGAAAATCCACCGTCGATACTCCCATTTTCCGTTGTTGATGAATTCCGCCGAGCAGTCGTTTAATTCCAGTACTCGGGTAACGTTCAGTTCTATATCACAATATCAAATAGTTACACGTATCTACACGTGGCACGTGACATCTCGGTCCACCATAAATGCCGTCCAAAGTTGTAATCGTAGGCTACGCTAGGTCAAGTACATTTTGATTGTTATATTTCGGTTTCGCCTAAAGGAATAGGTTGCTGGTTGCAGGCAGCTTGGAGAGTGGGAGTAGCAGCTTTCCTGCGATCAATGTTGCTATCCTAAGACATTCAGCTCTTCCTCGTGTTTCCCGGAACCTTCTTGGCAACTTGCATCTCCATTTCCATGAGCACTATTTACATGAGTTATTTGACACGCTATTTACAAACTCATCAGAAAACTGTACCACAACGGCTTTCAGATTCAGATAGCACACCGGTAGTCCTAGCCTACACATCGTATCATCCATCATTGACAGAGTTTTCCGCCTCCCTCGAACGCTCATCAGCGCGATACACCCTCGACGTCGATTCACCATCCGGCGAATCCTTCCAGCTTCCAGCTGTCACTAACGTCGTACGTCCGTGTTTCGAGGAAATGATATCAAAATGTTCCAAACACCTACATACCCTCCCAGGGAGCCCTACTTTGGACCAGCTGCTTAAACCTCTAGGCATTCTTACTATGAGCAGATGTCGAGATCGGAGAACAGCTTGGAAAACTCGTTCAACGCACTGTACGTATCGTAGTCGTCCGTACGCTTGCACTTCATCGGAATGTTCTGAGGCCGTGACAGTGAAAGCGGAATCGGAAGCATTTCGGGCATCACCGAGTGGTGTGTTATCAAGGCGCGCAGAGACGAGAATTCCTTCGTGAAGCCCTGGAAGGGAGGAGGATAGACGGTTTTTATTAGCCTAATTAAATTGTATCTTATATAGGTCTGGTTTCAAGTGGTTTATGGTGTTACAAGGAGGATATGAATATTCACAAAGATGTGATATTTTATAAAAATGAATAATATTTACAAAACGCTTAGGTTAATCCTAAAATTAAATATAAACTCTACAAAAGAAGATCGTCAGTAGGAAGTCGTTGTAACTTTGTTATAGGCTTAATTTCTTATGTGATTAAATAACGGCTACGGGTTTAAGTTCATAGATTAATCACATGTTTAATTTGCACCACTCTGAGTATATGATTTATGGAATAGAAGCGTATCTATTGAAAATTTGTGACTGTTTGTGCGCAATCCTATTGATGGAGACCATACAGTACCAGAACGATGCGTTAAGGCCTGCAGGGGTCTAGCTACTGAGAATTTAAGAACTTTAACCATAGCACGGTAAACACGTGTTCCCACTATCATCCGTAAACATAAGCAAACCACCAAACACCATTCGAGGCCTTCCTTCACGCAAAACCATCGCTTTTCGCTTGTGAATGATTAGTAGGGCTCGGAAAATTGGAACTCCATGTACATCTACATGGTTTTTAAACCAATAATTTGAAGCGTAGCCGAAACGACGTTGGCTACAAAATGAATAAAATGTCCTAACTTCCGATGTTCAGGTGTAGAACAGAATTTCCAATGAATGATGTATTCATGTACACAAAAACTGCTCCCTTATTTTGCATGCTTCCTTTCCAGAACGGTAATCTGTATCATCAGCTAATATAGATGCTTCTGCTGCCGAGCTGCGCCCAGGGAGTGTTTTTCCAGTTCGTTTAAGCTCATTTATCTCGAGCGCAAAAGCGAAGCAAAGTGAGCAGGCAGTTACTGAAATTAAAGTGGCATGCATGATTTTCCTTAATTGCGTTCCCGCCTTCATCGGGATCCCATGCAATTACCCATGCTACCGTTACATGAACACACCTACTGCTGCTGGGCATTATTATCAAACACCTGGCTCTTAAATCACGACCAGGGAATATTTACATCGGACCCGAGCATATTTGGAAACTCGTGGGAAGATAGGGACGCATCCTAACATGCAAGGTGCAACTATTACGAAACCCCTCACCGGCGAAAACCTTCGGTTAACCCGTGAGAGGAGGATTGCATTTAGATAAATTTCCTCCTCGGAGCGAAAGGTAAACACGTGATCCATGGTGTTCTACCAGCATGGCCAAATATTATTTTCCCGACACTATCCCGGTAGCCATAATTGAAACTAGCTAGAGAGAAATTTGAACTATCTAAGCGCATGTAATAAATTACCTTAATTTTATATCCACGCTCGGTTTTCATAATTAAATAGTGCACCACCTTCGGCCCCGGTCCGGGCGGAACTCGGAGCGATAGCGCGAAGCAACCGTGCTTGGTGGCACTGCGGCGAACCAGGAACGCACCGGGGCTCTGCTGCGTGAGGACTTCCAGTGATAGTTCGCGAGGCAGCCCGGCTTGGAACCAGGACGCCCGGTCCAGTTCCTCGCTGTCCTCACCGAGGCTGACGCTGTTCAGGCTGTCGGCGTGCTTCGGCGGGGTGACGGTCGGGAAGCGCTTCGGGCTCGAGCTGGCACTGTTCGTCTGCCGGATCAGGTTACGCTTGAACTCGTACTCCACACCATCGGCCACGGCGGTCGTCGTGGGAGCCTCATTTGAGCAGCTATTACTTGTTGTATGGAGGCGCTGTGGTGACCCGACGAATGATTGTTTGCACGAGTCGCCGAACTTGCTCGATACGATCTGGTCCAGGGTGTAGATGTCCTCGGACAGGATGTCGTTCAGCTTCTTCTGGGGCGAGGTGGAAGCATCTCCATCAGTATTTCGTAGAGAAATGATAAAAGATAACGCTTTATATAAAGTAATGGTACCTGACAACAGAATCGCTTGGTACTGGAGTTGCTGGACTTAAAAGTCCAGATGTTTGTACCGTGGATACCGTGTCAGCAAAGAAATCAAGCGCATTCCGTTTTCTAGACACGAACCGGTTTATTTTATTATTCAAAATGTTTGTTTGATTTTTTTTGTGCGAGACATTTACTTTTGGACGATGAAGGAATTTTGTTTTTTTTTCTCTGATTCATTTTTGAAGAGATTTTTTTGTCTTTTTGAATGTAACACCGCTCTTTGATCAAATTCAATAACTTTGCGTATGAGTTAAATGGTTTTTTACGTCAAAAACTTCCAAATAAAACACTCCAATGTATCGGTTGCTAAACCTAAAACAATTATTTTAGTCCACCAGCACAGAGTGAGCAACTCCGATAAATATGCTTCGCAACAAAAAAATCTTGATAAAGTGTAAAAAAGCATGTGCTTGCACTGTTTCGGGGTCAAAACAAATTTATCTTCTACCCTATTCTTCATGGAACATAGCACTAACCGGACACAAATCCGCACGGAAAAATCTGCAGCAGCGTCCCGCGACATCCATCCAACGGAAATCACTTACCAGCGTCGGTTTCTCCATGAACTTGATGCAATTGTTAATCTCGCTCGTCGACGACTCTCCGCTGTCCTCGTCGGACGAAGTGAGCAACAGTGGATCGACGGTGTAATTTACATTTTCATCGCATTTGTTATATCCTCGGCCCGCCAGCTTCAGCTGCTGTTGCTTGGAATCTAGCAAATCGTAGCTACACTTTGTTCGCGAAGGCTTTCGCTCCATGCCGGTCGTCAAATTGTCGATAAAATATTCCTTTTCCTGCATGGTGACCACTAGTCGGTAAAAAAGAGGTGCGCACTTGACCAGTCAAACATAAGCAGGTCCTCTACATGAGTGTCCTTGTGGTGTACGATAGTTTTTGGTGCACGGGGAACTCCAAAACAATCTAACCGAAACTTTGACCACCGCACGGTTTATGAACCTATCCCATCCTATTGACTGTTTTTCATCGCAAGTTCAAGCGTTGTGTTTTAATCGGTGGGCTGGGTTTTTAAAATGTTCTGCTAGATGCAAACCCTTTTTACTCGGTTGTTGCTTACTCGCTTTGTTTTTATGGAAATACACTTTTTATACCAGCTTCGTTCGGCTTTCGTTCGCGCGTTTTTCATTTTGCTGTCTGTGGCCGGTGTGAGATCTTGTTTTCCCCACCAAAAGTACGTGAAATACGAGCGAAGGTGGACCAGTGGTGAACTGTGATTATTTTTACGGTTATTTTATTCTGTTTTGTTATTTCACAAACACGCACACTGTAGTAGGATGGAGCAGTTTTATCCTCTTGCATGTTTTATCCTCACCGAAGTACTGGACTCCACAGGAAACAACACTCTCCTTTATTTCCTATTAATTTATAGCGTCCTTGTTGACCAGAATGGCACTTGCATACGCTCGTAAAATATACGTTTGATCTCTTTTTAAAAAGATTTATTCGGTGGAACCCTTTCCAATCATTACAAAACGCTGCGATCACAACTACCGTCGTCCGGACTGTTTGCTTGTGATCCTGTGAACTATTAAGAAAGAACGTGGTTTAGTGAATTGCAGTTTGAAGTCTATGTTTTTATCGGTATTCTTTTTAGGGTGTTTTTTGTCACTGAAGTGTGACGTGATTTTATCAGTTGCAATTAAAATTTATTCGGCATCACTCGCAGAAACTGTAATCACCTTGGTTTTCGAATTAAAATGAACGCCATATCCTATTCGGTAAAAAAAGTTAAAAAAAGATCACATATTAGTGCGAGCTTGACCTCATTTTTTCACAGAATAAATCACAATCAAAATGGAAACTCGTTTGTGTAACATGAAAATTAGAAAACCCCATCGTTGTAACTAATGGTAACCTCTAACGGTTTTCAACTGTTTTGGTACGTAATAAAATTTAAAAATAACTGTGCTGTAATATAAATGCTTCATAACCGTAAAAATCTACTCACACACCCAATAACGAGCGGAAAACTTTCTTGTTTGCATTTCAGCTATCGCCATTGCAATTAAGAGCAAACATTGAAGAAGAAACAAAAATAAAAAAGATAATCAAATCCATTTACAGCGTTAAGCAAAAAGCATAGTTTGTATTCATATCAGCAAAAAAAAGCAACGATTTCCTTAACCGAAAAGCCATGTCGCTTTTCCTCCTCAGCCATACGGATTGTTCATTTCGCCATCGCATGGCTGAAACAGAATTCAAGGATGCAGAAAAAACAGGAGAAAAATCTGGCCGCTTACAGAGTGAAATGGGCAATCCGACGCTAATTTGTTCTCGCCCCTCGTTTTTTCTACTCTAATTATCCGCCAAGAAGGGTATGTTGGGCGTCTAGAGGTAAAGAAAAACCCATTGCATCCTTTGGTTTGCTCTTTTCCAGCAAACCAAACACTCATCCCATGATCAATTTTTCCCTAGTGCCTGGTCTTAATAACCAAGGAAAATTCCGATTCCGGTATTCGTTTGCGTATCGTCACGATTTTGCGCTAAATGTGCATCCTGCTTCTCGATCTCTACTTCACACTGATATCTACTCTCACCATCTTTCTCATTTTTTTCTGCTGAGCAGTGCAAACAATTTTCATTAAGGAAAATCCTCCCTGCCAGTATTATCGACGTTAAGGATTCCCCGGTTCGTTTCCTTCAGACATTGCATGCGCAGCACCAATCAGCGATGGTTAAGTTCAATGCGATGCTTCTTCAGACTGAAAAGGTTGTGAAAACAGATAGCCCGATAAGAAATCCACCTCGATCGACCGTATCTTTCTATGTCGTGTACGGCGTTATAGAATGGATTAATCTAATTTTGCACTCTTATTCCCACAGGACGTACGGTGGGAGGAGGGCACAGTAGCATACGACTATCATTCAATCCAACACCCGAGATCACCCTCAAGCGTTCGTTAAGCTTTTTTTTAACTTACCCCAACCCAGTGAGCCTAAGAATCTCAAAAGACCCGTCTGCCCGACTTTCTTCGACGGAGACTTCTACAGGAAGAAAAACTTTTTTCTTCTTCCGCAATTTCTTCTCATCCAGCTCAAGATCGTAGTTGTTGGAGGGGAAAGAGAAGCAAACGGGAATCCAAGTGCCTCCAAAGACTGGCTGATGCTTTTGCTTTACCCACGGAGACTGGGCTCTCTTGCACACCAATCACAACTGAACCTGAATTTTCCAAACCCAGCACCGGGTCTTACTGCTTTACATCCGGCTCCCGATTCGTTTGTAGGAATTCCCTTTTCGTGTGCCACTATTTCCTGTGGCTTTCCGGTTTTTCTTACTTCCGTTGTGCAAGAACCAACCGAACCGCATAAAGTAAAAAGAAAACCAAAAAATCAAGAGCGTCTCCACCGAGGAAATGACTGGTTCAAAAGCATCTTGGAAAGGAAGTGAAGCTAAAAGCATGTGAAAACTCGGATAGAAAATTCATCCAGCTCCTTGAAAAACTACTAGAGTGCGACGAAGCATGCAGCAAGTGGCGGTTGTGGCGGTTGTGGCGGTTGTTTTGAAAAAGCGCAACCAAACAACTAAACCCTATGAAGCGATACGATGCGCATGGCTTGAGTATTCAGTCAAAGTGCATTATCGTAGCATCGAACTGAAAAATGGAACCGAGCAAGATACTTCAATGGTAGAGATTAAGCATTCCAGTGCTCTATGCCTGGAACAGGATGTAGAATTAATCAAGCGAAATTGTCTAAAGAAAAATAAGAAAATAAAAAAAAACCCTTTGCTTCATCCTTATCTTTAGAATATTCTGCAAGCAGTGGAGCTGAGAAAAACAGGTTTGATTGTAGAAATCAACCTTTATTCGTCGTCTAGAATCACGGATGGAAAATTCCGAACATCGTCGTACCGAGAACATCCTTTACCGAATATTTTGTTCATCATGCCCCCTGTTACAGTGAGAGGTTGGTAGGAAGAAAGTTCAAGGACCTGTTTCAGTTAATTACGAGATTTACAGGACTCGAAAGATGGCTTACGGTAAAACTGATAATTAAAGACAGCATGTACGGCGGACATGGTGGAAAGGATGAAGATCAGCAAGATCGCATTAGTAGTCTCTCACTCTCTCGCGTTTTCTCCCCCCCCCCCCCCACTCCCTCTCTTTCTCTTTTTTCTCTGCGTCTACGACTCATCTGACAACGGTAGCGTAGCTAGCGTACGAGAGTCAAGATTGGAAATTCTTCACCTTTTCGTTACTTCCACTTTCGGGACGAAAATACTTTCAAGCATCCACTTTCGAATCCACTAATGCGGACACCGGGCGGTCGGAGGCATTTTTCCGGGCATCAATTTAATTATAAAATGAGGACTGAACGAAGGGAAAGCCCACCGAGCAAGAGCACCCTTAAGAAGGTGCTGCATTCAAACGATAAAAGCCACTTCTAAAACCCTTCCCGCTTCGTGAAACCTTCATCCTCAATGCACGGGTAAATGAGGGTTCCAAACATTACCGGATGCTTCGGCAGAGTCATTACGAAATGAAGAGCTCCTGACACTCAATCACATGAGTCTCCAAGGTACCACGGGGTGTGCTTTCGGAGAATGCTTATCGGTCATCAAAGCGATTGCCTTCATTCCATCAACATGTCATTCTCTCATTCAGATACTTCAGCGTCGCTTTGGGTCGCCTTTTAAGTTTTTTTAAGGTTAAAATTAATTATTATTAGTTTTGGGTAAACGCGACAACGCACAATGGGAGAAGCTTATTCACCAAACATCATAAGGCTTGTGGTTATGGGTTTTCAATCTTAAAACTTAATTGAGGAAGATGTTCATAAAATTTAAGTCGAAATGTTTAAGTTAAATAAGTTTTTTCTGAAATTTTTTACCTAATTTTTTGAACCTGTCAAACTTTCCCATTAGGAATAATGCTGAATAATCGCATAATAGTTATATTGATTCAATTTCGTTGCTTCTTTATTGGCTCACCTTATCCAGTTCAAATCTTGCCTCTCTATATAGTAGCTATTTCCCAACAATTTGTTGTCAATACCCTCCGAAACTAATCTAATGTCCGATGTATGCACCCACCAACGATACCGAGCGAACTGCAGTGAGATAAAAGGGTATGAAAACCTTGGACATTCGCTAAATGTTTCGGAAGAGAACCTCACGTCACCAGCACTAGCAATCGGAAAAACACCCTCTCCCACCGGCAAGTCGGAAGTCAATCAACCAGAAAAACTCGACTTCCAACACACACGTGTCTCGATTTGGAATGCAGCGTAGTTATCCAACCTTCTGTACACGGGGTCAGTCTGGTGATAAGATCTAGGATCCGAAGTGTAACAAAAAAAGAGATCTCGGTGCAATTATCATTTAATGGTTGTCTGTTCGTCAGCAGGCAGTGTATCACTCCAAAAATGATAAACCTTATCCACAGTAACAAGATCCAACTATCCAACAAGAAAGAAAAAAGTGCTACGCGCGAGCCACATAGAAACATCAAAATTGTCCTCTGCAATAGAAAATTACTGCTAAACCTTTTTCCATTCCAAGTCAATTCTATCTCAGCACAAAAAGAACAGATGCAAAGCAAGGGAAAGTTCAAACAGAAGAATACAAGTATTTTACTCGCACACACATAGGTTGAAACGCATCATGGGTCACAAGTTTTCTCTTGAGGGAGCAAGAAAAAAGGTTAAGAAAAATGAAGATAGTGTTCGAAGCAGAGGAAAGTCATATTGTCGACCTCGTTGCGAGATGATTACGAGGGCACAATTCAATTCAAAAGTTTTGCTCCACTTCTTTGTATTTTTTTTTTTGCTTTCCGTGTCCACGCTCGTTTTCTTCTGCCCAGGGGTGGAAAGTTGTCCGCTTCCACGTGACGGTGTGAAAAACCAAAGGGAGTTTCCTTCTTACGCAGTGACCGGCACTGGACTGGAAAACCGTTGACCGTTGACAGAGAACGCAAGAATTTACGATGACGACGATGGCTCGAAACAGAAACCCCTTATGAGGTTGGGGGAATAAGGAGAGGAACGTAATAGTGGATCCATGAAACACCGGATAAAAATAGTCAGCATATGAGGTTACATCAGGCCTTGTTTGGCTCTGGAAAAGAGGGTTCATTCCAACCCCCCCCCCCCCCCTGCCATCCCTTCCTCCTCACCAATTGCAAATTCCCGGCTCTACGGAACTTCCGTTAGCACCCATTTTAACCCGAGCTGGCCATTTGTTATCAGACAGGGCGGACAAAATTGAAAATATATGGCCCATTGGAACAAGTGTTCCCCTCTACCGCTTTCCCCTTCACGTCGAGTGCCCTCCACCAAAGA
This sequence comes from Anopheles coustani, assembly GCF_943734705.1. Taxonomy (NCBI): domain Eukaryota; kingdom Metazoa; phylum Arthropoda; class Insecta; order Diptera; family Culicidae; genus Anopheles; species Anopheles coustani. The sequence continues at coordinate 34,318,703 of NC_071289.1, forward strand.
ACATGATCCGTCCGGCCGTCCACTAAGTGGTGAAAAGTAGACAGCGTGAAAAAACAGCATACAGAGGGGGTCTCTGTACTAGTTCTTGCGTGGAAAGACATATGCCGTGTGCAAGAAGGCATCAACCACAGCGAAGTGCTGTAGAAAAGTAAGCAGTTTTTTTTTTCGTTCCCTTTGGGACTTTGTTGGCATCAAGGAAATCTTTTTTATGTGTGGAAATTTCACAACACCACCAATTCATAATTGGTGGAGACTTTTTACCCTATGTGTACGTGGATAGTCAATCCTCTTGTACAGGGGAGGGTCCGGTCTCGAACCCACGCCGTGAAGGTGCTAAGACCCAATGCTCATAGGCCGATTTTTCTAACCAGCGCTACAGACACTGGCGGATTACGGATCGGAAATAAAAAACAAAATCTTCCAGCAACCTTAACCAAACTCTGACGCATATTTCACCATCGTGAAAACGGGCATCTTTATCCCTCCATTTCAACAATCTTCCACCAAGACGCCAATACCCTTTTCAGCTAAGATAATTGAGTCATTTAATTACTCGCTGGAAGCAAACGGTGTGGGATGGACGTCCATTCGAACCTGAGAGAAGAAGTACTTCGTCGATTAGACAGGACTTATTGACTTACCTTATGCAATACACTATCCACCCGTGCAGCGACAAAGTGTAGTAACGGGTGAAAATCGAGTCGGGTCGCAGTAAACCTGTGCCCCACGCTACTATAGTTCTTCATGGTAGAATAACATCCAACAAACCACAAAAAACCATCGGTCAGCGAGTGCCTCTGCGCCATTATCAATTTGCTAAATGAAGTGGCTGATAGCCGATCTTTCTGCACTTTACCTAGGAATTGGTTACTAACAGACGACGGAATGATGAAAGACAAGGGAGAGACTGAGGGAGTATGCACCAGATTTTCCTCTAGATTGAGCAACCATTCAGCCGGATTTTGGAAACCGGGAAGCCATGATAATCTTAGGTTTAGTTCCATTAGAAGCATTTTGCTGCGAAGAGAATGTGGTTGGTTCACGAAGACTAGAAACGATGTACTCTAACAACACTCCTTCCATCCAACGCTCGTTCGATTTCATTTTCATTTCCGCTTTGTAAAAAAATCGAAAACCCACCAACGATTGAGTACTTAAAATCATTTAATGATGCAAACATACATTTTCCCGTGCAGTACCTGAAAGCAACGATTTTATTGATTGTAATATCCCGAAAAACCACAGTTACAACGTACGCCAGTTGGGACTATATGAATGCGAAGGTTTGATGGGACGAGAACCCTATGGCGTATGGCGACCAACATTTCTCCTACTATGTTCGCCTCATCATCCCGAGCTGAACCACATCACGTTCAAGAAGAGAACGGCTGCCAAACGTGGAAAAATCCTCCTATCCCGGAAGCAAAACACGGTGTAACAATTGTTTGAATGAATTTTTCATTGTATTTTTGATCAGCACACGTAATTCAATATTTTATCCCCCTCGTTCGTGTTTGCTTTCGCGATGGATCCACCTTCCCGAGGTGGAACCTCGCACCAACGGGGTTCCCTAGATGTTTGCTAGAGTTGTATCCTTTGCGGAATCGTTAAAAGTTTCCGGTAAATCGGAGGCGCAACAGATTTAATTTCCAAATTTGTAACATCACGAAATCTTTCCGCAATACAAGTGAATTTTGAAAAACTTGAAACAATCACAACCATATCATCAATCCGTGATTCAACTCTCGCCATATTTGGGAATACTTTGGTTTGAAAATGTTTTACAGTAAAATTTTAATCTTAATGTTGTACTGGACCAAAACTTCTTGTCGAATCAAGTAGCCTGCTTTTTTTTATGTTGCATGACATGCACTCCTAGTGAGAGCGCTGCCTGGACGGGTCCCGCCGAGTCACTTCTCATTCGTTCTTTCCGACACTTTGCAATATCCTGTACGACGTTATTTTGTTATTCTTTCACTGGAAGGACCACCCGAAGAAGCATTATGAGATGTCACTTTGGTCATATCAGCTAGAAGAGCTAATCGGGTTTAATGGATAGAACGAGAGAGTTAAGCGGCGAGGAGGAAGGTTGCCAGTGTAGACTAAAAATAAGTTTTCCAGCTAGTCATGGCCATAATATGACGACGGCGGCCTGTAAAAAAAATTCCTATAAAAAAATCCGGTTCGCGAGTGCATTTCCCATGGTCTGCATGACAGAGAATGTAGAAGAATTAAAAAATACCATGAGCCAATAGAGTTTCCCAAAACTTTTTGTAGTATTCTACTCCTTTTCCCGACCAGTCACGATGGAAACTTTTCAGTGTCCAACGTCTCGCGAATTCGTCGAAGACACAATGTCGCCTCGTTACTTTTTACATGAATGGACTGACCTGAGTTCTTCCAGTTGACTCATTCACAAAAAAGTTTCACCTAAATTGAGCAAAGGAAGGAGATAGAAAAGCAACCGAAAACAAACCAATACCACAATTCGACGGCAGATAGACGTTTGACATTAATTCATTTATCTCCGGCAGCTAAAAACCGGCCAGGAGAAGAAACTAAGTAGTTTCTTGGGCCTGGTGGAGGGTTCCTTGGTCGTGGGACGTGGAAGAAGTGGGCATTGTTTGTCTGGAGATGACGATGGCGCCAGCTGGCCCGCTTTGACATCGTTTAACATGAACCATTCTTGGCATCATGTTGCATAGATTGATTTCCGATATTGCATAGATTGATTTACGATAGCGGCTCATGCAATGTTCAGCTCCATGGGAATAACAAGAGGAAAACTAACGCATGGGATATGGCGTCGTGGAAAAGAGATTAGAGAAGGACCGCATCCACTACCCACACATAGACGCCAAAGCGAGGTTTCTATCCGAGGGTAAAATTCCTCGGAAACCCCCTTGGAGAGTCTTACATTGGGCATTTGTGAGGCGATAACTTTTATGAATCACTGTACCATGTGTGTGTATGTGTTTAAATGCCACAACTTCTTTTGCCAAAATAAATTAGGCGTACCAGCGAGACTATCGCATAAAATTAGTCAAACAAAATAGTTTGATAGTTTTCCTTGTTTGTTGGTTGGTAGGAAAACATAAAAGCATGGTGCCATCGTTTTAATTACCAACAATATAAATACGATGGTTGCCTTTTTAGTTTCGGGATTTGGAAAAACTGGTGATGCAATCTGTTAATTAACAATTTTATCGTAAAGTTTGGCGTTTTTGAGGTTATCCGTACTCAGAACGTTTTGACATACGAGTATGTATCACCAGTTTTTTCAAATCTCGAAACTTAAAAGGCAACCTACGTATCCTCCTACCTCCTCAACCGAAAATAGAAACCCATACTTGGAGGGAGTGACAGAATGTAGAACACCGTGCATTCATCTCAGATGTCGAAAATAACGACTAATATTGAAATAATAGTTGCGCGATCGATTTAAATTTGCGAATAATATTTTATACCATACGATTCGTTGCGCAAACTCACAATAATTTCCTCCTCTCTCGGATAATGCAAAGCTGCACATGTACCCATACGATACAGTAATGAAAATTCCGGCTTTTTCATGACACTACGGAGTGGAACTTGAACAAGAAATCATAAACAAAACAAAAGCGAGTTGGCATAAATTAAAGCTGGTTCAATTTAACCAAAGCCAAGAATGATGTTCCAAATCCTAAAGGTGAGTCAAAACCAATGAGTTTCAACGTGGCTTGTTTTTGTTTCAAGTAATAATCTACAATGAAAATATTGAATCACATGAAACTTGAGTTTTAACGAATAGTTCTTGTTTTGGCTTGAATGCTTTGAGTACTACTTATTTTTTATTTATTATTTACTACAACTGCTACTACTACTAATACTTATATTTTTATTATTTGTTATACTGGGTTTTTTCTAATGTTATTTCAAACTCCAGAAAGTTAAAACTTTTTATGTTCCCTACTACAACTCCTAGTTGTGGCTAAAGTAACTTTTTTGATGATCTGTTCAACATTCCATGCCCACAGCAAGGATTTTGCAGCAAACAACTTGCCTGCAATTGTACCTCACAGGTTGTTTTTATCGCTTGGCATCCAAATAAAAACACGCTCGATGCGAAAAAGTGAAGAAAAGGAACACTATCACAAGGCAAAAATGGGAAAAAAAAACTTGTGCTGCAGATGCAACTGCAACAAGGTTTTTGCATTTCAAGTCACTTGGTTTTGTAACTTATTCGCGGTTCACCCACTAGGCCATTACATTGAATGGCGAGCTTCCAGTATCCATTATTTGTATCCCATTCGGATCATCTGCTCCGAGATCTCCAACCACATCAGGGTACTGAAAACGCAAAGTAGTAAACCCGTTTCCTCGACAGAGAAAACGATCTCATTTTTCCAAGCCCAAGTAGTTAAAATCGACGTTTTACTTTTAGTGTATCCTATTTCATCATGTTATAGGCTGCAGCAACACCCTAAAAAGCTTTCATTCCAATCGTGTCCTGCATTTTCCCCCTTTCCCCTATTGCGCAACGCTGATTGTTTGTGATCCACCTCGACACTCAAGCAAACTGTTCACCAGCAGTAAACTTTATGCTCGGGAAAATGGATGAGATTCGTTACACTGAACGAGCCGTTGCCCCAAGAAAAGTCAAAAAGTCGCCTTCGCCCAAAACGGGCCATGGAAGGTACATTTTAATATTTTCTCACTAGCTTTTTGGGATGTGTTGTTTCGTTTGAATTTTGGGAGTAAATGAAAAACGGGAGTAAGGAACAGCCTAATAGTTCGCCAAATGCATACTGAGGAACCTTTTGTGCAGCCCATTTTAGCCCTCGAAGCTTTTCCGTGTAAAAGAACTGCATGCAGATAATATGCTGCAATACCGGCTCCATTACGCTGTCCCGAGGTCATCTACTTTTCCATAAAGCACACGAAAGGACCGTATTTTTGGGTTGGAGTGAAAATGCTTTTCACTTTTGCAACACATTGCAAATTCCGGTTCAACAAGACCATGGCAGAAGAATTAGTTTTCGGTCGAAGGAGGTGTAGCGTACTCGTCCTCTTACTCTTTCCCTTGTTTGCGTTGCTCCTTATTTTACGTATGTGTATTGTTCAAAATACGTGTTCGTGACACAATCCACTTTCCATGCAACCGATGTTTTCTGTTTCCGAACAAAAAAGGATCCTTTTGTTTTGGCGAGGAACCGTGGCTTTGTGGTATTATGCTCGTAAAGCAAACGATATTTGTGGTGGGAGTTTAAGAGCGAACTTTCCCTGCGCCGCTTTGTGAGTTGCCTCAGAGATTTTCACTACTTCTACAGCATGAAACCCAAAACTATTGTTACTCAAAATTAAACTGCGAGAGGAAATGTTCAGAGGAAAGTTTAAAATGAAAAACGATACTTTTGCAACCTTTAACACTGATATCCGGCACTCGGCCGACTGGGTGTCGGTTGCCATCCCTTCTTAAGCTCCGCAATCATGGTTTACCATTTCTGGTCGAAAAAAAATTCATTGTAAATTGCAACTTTTTAACATATTTATATTGCCACGAACTCCATACAACCGGGACGCTCCGATTCCAGGACAACGGGTTTGAAATTATAAATGAATCTCTACGCGGTTCAATATGTAACAGCAGTAGAAATGCAAAAAAAAGTGGATTTCATTATCGAGCTTTCGGTTGCAGGAAGTCAAAACCCCGGAAACCCGTGCAACTGGAATTGTCATCAACACTGGCACAAATGTGAAACTTGAAACTAAAAAGAAATGCAACTGGAAGTTCAAAAAGATGCAATGAAAGATGTATGTGTTGTATTAAAAAGAATAGAAAGAAAGGAAAACAATGAAATGTAATACGCGATTTGCAAAAATAAAACACGGGACAAAAAATTCCATCCTCCATCGTCACAAATGCTGTTAGCCATGCTTTTCATTTTACTGTTTTTCTTATCGTCCAACGTTTACCTCACTATTTCTCTCATTTCCTCGGTGTTCCCATTGTTTTGGAGTCCCCGTGTTGGCGCAAATCGTTGCGTCGAATCGAGAAAAATCATTATTTTGCAATACATTTCCGCTCGTCTATTTTCTTTCTATTGCATCGCGATTAATTTTCCCTTTTTCTCCCGTCACATTTTCCTCCGTGCATTTGCGTACAGCTTCATTTAATCCCACCACATTTGAATGGAAATAGTTTGATTTTTCGTGAGTATGATATTCAACGATACAAGGACATGGCAATAGTATGGCACAAAGTATTCGAAACTTTGTTGTTCTTCTCACTTTGCAAAACATGGGTGGCCGTTTTCCACCAACTTCTACATCGCATTCCACTCACTGCATGTGATCATACCCTTGCAATTACGTTACCATTTGATTGGGAAAGATGGGAAAACTTTTTCAGACGGCTGATGAGGGAAAAAATTGGTCCAAAGTTGGTTCCACTCCTCTCCTTTCAAACGAAAAACCAAACCTGTACGATTGTAGGAAAATAGGACATTGCATACTTCTACAAAAACGCACCGTACAGAAAAACGACAGCGACGCGACAGACGTTAAAGTTTGAAAGTTTTGCAAATCAAATGTATTATTGAGAGCTATGTGACATTCAATACCGAGCTGACGTCGGTCCCTAAAATCTTTCGAAACCACCGAGAATAGCAAATACAATCGTAACGAAAACTTCTATTGAAAAGGAACACGCTAAGCGAACGAACGGAATAGCACTTTGTCTTTCCCGTTACGGGTGGTCTTCAACGAAGTTTCGGACACGGTGTAGAGGATCGGAAAATGGGACACGAAAATCACAAAACATGCAAAAAACTTTCTCATGGGTTGCACATTGGTGGTGGACGAACCAAATGAAGCGTACCTGGAAGCGATAGTTCTACTGTGTTTTACTTTTTTTTGGGCTTGATTCAAACTATTCATCTCATAACACGGTTGAAACTTTCCCTCCAAGTAAAGCGTGAAGAACAGTATTATAATGAGAAACGTTACAAAAACTAAGAAAATGTCTCACGTTCATTTATATAACCTCCACGTTATTATGATCTTAGTTGTACAGCTATGTAAATGAAAATATTTCATTCAAAAATGTCGCTTGAAAATTAAATTTCCACGAAGAGATAGAGCTTTGTTCAACCGAAAACATTTTAAAAGAAATGCTTCGATAACTTTATTGGAACCCTTTATTCAAAAGAAAAAATGAAAACCTTAACCTCATAACGAGTTACTTTTAGCGAAAATCATGCCGACGTAGCATCACAAACTACGTGCGCTTCCTTCGTGGTAAAGTATTTCTGTACACCATGTTGGTTAGTGATATGCTGAAGGTAGAGGATGATACTTGCGTTCGATTTTTCTTCAGATGACAAATGCGTACCCTACAAAATCTGGAACTTATACGTACCAGATATCCTATTGCACCAAGCAGACTGCAATACTTCCATACTGCAACCTAACCCTGCATCGACTCTTCTTTTTTAACGTAAAAAACCTATCACAACGGCAAGCGAGGGAAAAGTGTTTAGTCCAAAAAGTTACTCACTGTAATCAATGAAAGGAATAAATTTCACAAACTATTAAAGTAATTAGAAAGCCATCGGTGGACTGTTGCATCCTTTGTTCGTGGGAAGTCTTTTCATGGTTCGTCGTAGTGACTAAAGGGCTTAGGCGTAACGTAATACGATGCCATCGGTTTTGCGACGAGCTCTCTATCTCATCCTTGAGCAAAGCCATCATCATTGTCATCATCATTAGCATAAGCATCGTTGAACTCGTAGTCGGTGTAATCAGTTCGCGTAGCACAACGGCAGCATCATCCCGTCCGAAAATTCTTAAACTGAAGCACATTTTCCTTGCCGTGGAAAATGAATACCTCAAAGTTTGACGTTGCTAAAAGGAAGCGTAAGGAAGCTCCTTTGGTCATGTTACTAAACGAGTTCGCTTCTTTTCTACCGTGTTGTAATCAGATTTAAGGTAAGCTCCTTTCCGAGTTCCGTCGCTCTTTTCAGAGGATGCTTGTGGAAACTCCACGCACTGAAACCTTTTGGCAGCCGACTGAAACAGTATTTAACTGGAATGCTGAACGGACCAGCGCGTGGGAAAGGGAATTTTACACATTTTCCCACCATCGCGAACTTTGTTTATTCCTGTATAAACAATTTCCTGTTTTTTAACAGGCTCGAATTAAAATGAATGGTGGAGTATTTAATCTGGCAAAGCGAAAAAATAATTCAAACGAAGTCTTAGGACTGAACACTTTTCGTGGTGAACTATGCCTACTACAAACATCCCCGCGACAACTTTCATTCTGGTATATCCTAGAAAGTGATGAATTTTCTACTTACCCGTTTCTGTTGCAACTTGTGGGTTTTGCGATTCAACATCAAATACTCTACAGTAGGCTATCATTCTTGATGTTCTACATACACTGCCGCGGTTGCTAGGTGAGATGTAAAACGCTGTATCATCCTAGCACGATCCTGTCACCCCAAAGGGGTAACTGAAATTTATCGGTGTCCACATTCGGACAAAACATTGGTGGAAGTGACGAGTACAATAAATTATGATTATGCATGAAATAAATTTCATAGACCTATTCACAATCTTTTGTAATGGTGTTGGTTGGAAAGGTGTGGTAGGTAATGACCAGAATATTTTTTTCATTACTAGTCAACTCGGTTTAGCTGGTTGGCTTGAATGAGTCGGTGTTTGTTTGCTTCCAGCTGGTTATTTTCTAAATTGTGGAATTGATAAATTAATTTATCAAAACGAAAAAGTGCAACGACAGCGACAACCCGAAAATGACATCACTTATCTCCACAGTCTCGATTCTTCGGTGAAAGAATATTTAAAACCTAAAGTCATGAGTTCTCTCATTCAATTCTTTTTTGAACAGTCGATTCATAAAAGGCAAAAACGAGGGAAAAAATATATTCGTTGTAGCAAAATGGATAACCTCTCGAAACTGCGAAACCCTGAAGCTGTGAAGTTTTTGTTATTCTTAAAGTTCAGCAAAAGGACAAGAAAAATATACATTCATGCGATGTAATTAATAACGATATTTTTCCTGTGACCATTTCGGTAGTAAATTCCAGGACCTACGCTTCTGCCGTCATTGGAATCCTCTTGAGAACTATGCAAAATTCCGCAAGCTCATTTATTGCACAGAGTACCTTGCAATTTTCATTACGTTCCTTCCTCAGTAAGTAAGTCAAACTGTTGTTTTAAATCATCGCACAATTGGGCTTTCCACCAAAATACTTTTGATAGTTCTATACTATCACTATTTATAAAAAAAAATCATAACCATTTGTAAATGAGTTGTCGATAAAGCGAGCAAAATACAAAAACATTTGCAGCCGGGAAAGCGCAACCGAATATTATCTTAACGAAGGACCAAATGAATGCCCGCCTCCTAACACTGCGGTTCCAGATGTCCGATGTGCGGAAAATTAAGCGATGGTATTCATCGTTAGGACGTGATTTTATGGGTGGTCATGTTTCACCAGGTTTTGGTAGTGGCCCCTCCAGCTTGTAGCCTTTTAGGAAAGGAGTTATCGGAGGGCAACAGGAGTAGCGGGTATCCTGGGACGATGTTTCAGTTCGTTCAATTTCGATTAAGTCCCCGACCTCGAGGACCTCGTGTAATTAGATGCATCTTCATATTTCAAGGGAGCAATTATAATGAATTAATGGTTACAGACTGGGGCGAAAACTTAAACAATATGTATTGGTAAGAATTTAAACATTTTCCATTTCAACGTTGAAAAACACTCAAGTAGGACCTTGATGGGGGTCATTGACTTCTATATGCTTGCTTATCATCCAAAAACAGCAGTGGACTATGATTTATGGCTTTCCAATCTTTGTCTACGCTTGAAAGCCTGTTTTAGACGGGGATATTTAGTAAAATAAACCAACTAATGAACGCTATTACTCAGGGTGGCTACGCTCTGAAGAGTCTTTAGTTTACATCTATTGGCATCGGTTGTCGGCTCGGTCATTAATTTCTCTCACTTTAATTAAACTCATCATTTATTTTACGCTTTATAAAAGTGTCATCGCCCTAGGGTGGCTTAACAAACCGTAAGGCATTCTCGAGGAGATCAATTTAACCACCCCTTGACATCACTATCAGAAAGTCAATTCTAAGAACAAGGTTTTCTAACAATTGTGTATCTTCAATATCGACTGACACTTAGTCCTGGCAAAAGTTGCACAGGCCTCGTAACATGGTCATGAATTGATTCTTTTATAGATGCAAAGCAATTGCAGGTGCCAACTTTGAAAGTTCCTCAAGAGGGATGTTCAACTAAATTGTGATAAATTGTAATACCCGGAATTGTGAACTATTTAATCATAATGACCAACTTGACATCAAATACTCCTCCATTGTTTCGTTTGGGTTTCGAGTGCCCGGAAGCACTTAAATCCTCACGCTTCAACAGGACACCAACTGCTTCAGTTCCTTTCCACAACTCGGAAAAACCGCACGTTAGCCACGTCGACGAGTGTTGAGGAGCTTTTGTGTGAATCAATAATTAATTACAGTTGCTCCAACATTAAACTGTGATCCTTGTCGATGGAGGAAAAGCCATTGTTAGTGTGTACGTCGATAATAAATGAGCTGGAAGAGTGCCATCCATCCACTTGCTGTGAGTATTAGTATCTGCAGCATTGACTACACATGTTACTACCATCCTCCGTTCATCCAATCCCATGGGTTGTTTTAGCGGAAGTTGTCAACGACCCCGACCACCTGATTTATCCTAGTTCAAAAATCAAGAGCCACTCAATAGTTGTTCGAACGAGCAAGGAATCCTTATCAAATCCATCGGTCGCTTTGGTCTTTCGGTTCGTCTGTCACTATTATTTTCGAGTCTCTTTGGTTTCATCTGGGAAGTAGGTCGGCTTGTACATGATGAAGGTTATGCGGGTCTTCTGGTCTAAGATTGATAATAGATCGTCTTTTTGCGCACTCACAATGCAAAGGTAGAATCCGGCTTCCCTGCACCAAGAAGCACACTCCGAAATGGTACCGGCTGGCGATTGCCTTTTTCATTGCCATTCATCTATTCATCGGAGATGTGATGTGTCTGATTAAAGAATTCCATTGAATGGAACCAAATTTAATTATCGTTTCCTGCTCTCCTAATTGAATCCCTTGCCAATGCTGGATTAGTTCTGCCTCAGCCAGATTATAGCACAAAGGTGTGAGTGAATGAACGTGCGCGCACACGTCACTACCTTAACGCATCAGCATACTCGATTGCACAACGGGCGTTCACGGATAAAGTGTGCCAATGGGTAAGATCTAAATAAAGTGGATGATAATTATATTTACTTGCCGGTAAGTGGATTAAAAGGAGGTAAACGATACGCACTATGCACTCCTCAAACACATGCGCGGGAAGGTGGATGATCCCAGAAAGGACTGGTCGGGAAAACTAACGTTACGTGGGTTTGGGGATTTTAACTCTGTGAAAGGCTGAATGGTTCTCAAAACGCACCGTAATCAACTCGCCCGCAGAATGTGCATAATGTGCAACCGAGAGGATCAAGTGCTTATTTGGCTTTCATCATTCGCATAAGCGACATCCTCGTCTATCATCGTCCTTGCGGAAGCCGTTAATAGCGTTTGCAGAGACTGGCATGGCACATACACAATTCACGGAAGCCGTATGTTGTGCTTCCCTACGTCAAGAGCATCCATTGTTTATCGTAAACAAAAGCCCGCCATTGTTGGTCTGTTTGCAGAATTCATCTTTCACCGGTTTGCATCAAGTCCACTTTATTCCGACTCCCACCAACTAGGCATGGACAAGATTGGTTCGTCGCAGTTACGTCGACAACAACTCACATAACACTATAATGCCGTTGCTAACGGTGTTGCCATCACAAACCGTGCTGCTGCCTCGTTATCAAATATCGCAAACTCTTGGGCAGTTTGCTTACTTTAACAAACTTTAAACGCTCTGTTGAGCAAAATGGCAACGGAGTTAAGCACGACTTCTTCTTGGTCTCAATTTTGCAGAGACTAACTTCGCGACCAGCACAATCTTCAAGCCTGTGCCTGCAAGTGTGTCGTTCTCGACTCGGTTTGATCTCTTTAACTTGCAGTCAATCGGCCATAGTTGTAGGCTAGGTTGTAAAGCGGAAAAGTTTAAGTGGCTACACCATTTACAAAGGATAGAAAAATCGCATTTGGGAAGCCGTTGGAAATTTGACTATTTGTGTTGCACTGATTTCCGAGGAAAGCATCCTTCTTGGTGGTTAAACCATTATTATTTTGTTGGATGAACTGAAATAAGTGATTGAATTTTTGAAATAGTTTTCGAATAATATTGAAAAAAGTTGAATTGACGAAGTTAAATGATATTTAAGGCAATTTATAAAAGACTGGGCGCCTCCATCATTTTCTGGTTTAATGCAAACATTTGCAAAACGTTGAAAGTTGTGTTTGTTCAGATTCGGTTCACTTATTAATTTGTTGAAAAATGATATAGTAGCTAAAATCATTCTAAAAACTAAATACTTCCCGTACGCAAAGCTAGAGGATGTAATATTCTTCAATTAAACACTCGTATCATCTGTAAAACAAACTTTTTATAGTAAAGAAAAGCGAAAGAAAAAACATATTTCACAACATAAACCAATTTGATATCGGGTAATACTTGTACACTTTGAAATATTGATGAAAAACACACTCAAATTCTTGGAAACTAAAGCATTTCACTCTCAATCTGTACTTAAAAATCCACTAGATTTATAATCTGGGATAGACACATGCCTGACATTCCGTTCTCGTTCAATTTGCCTCTCAATCTTGTCAAATACTTCAAAATTTGTCAATTACAATATTTTTTCCAACAGCAACTATTTAGGCGATAATCTTTTTTACATACCACACTTTTCTGTTACAAAACTGGATTCCATGTGCAACATGATATTTCGAGGCCGGGTCATAAATCTTCTCCAGCAGGAATGAAAACAAAATATAATTTCGTCACTATCTAGACAAAGAAAGGGAGCGAAGGGTGCAAATAGTACCTCGGAAATAATAAAATTCTTACTATCGGCGGAAATTTGCGAGTTGTGTCCCTTTGGCTTTTCTGCGTTTTTTTCTTGTGAAGTCAAACGTCTTGCCTTGAAAGCTGGTGTTTCCCTTCGCCTAGAAATAGTCAACCATTGACAGCAACAAAGACAAGGACAAGACCGTGCATAATCTGTTCCCGTCGCTAGACCCAAACGCTACGCTATTTTCTTCGAACGGTCTTGTTAGGGGGTGAACAGCGAACCATCGAAGCGAAAGAAATGTGTATTGATAAAAAGCGGGAAAGCGATTTATTGGTAAATTTGTACTCTTCCGTTGCCCCCCACGGAGAACCTCGATTTCCTCCCTCGTCACAATGCTACTTTTCATATGTACGCATACTTTGCGCCTCTCCCCATTCGCCTTTCCCAATGTCAAGCGGTTTGTGACGATTTATTTTTATTATCGTGGGTGCTTGCCGGTGAGACAAAAGTGCCATTTTTTCACTATTCCATTCATATTTTCCACGGCCACACAAAGAAGGAAAATCATTTAGCATTTGTAGACAAAACTAAAAATTTCCTTGTGTATTTTATGTTTGTTATTTTATACACAAACAAAGTTAAATGTTCCAGACAGTGCGAACAGCAGAATTCGGCCGACTAATAAAACATCTTATTGTCATCCATATCTCCACACAACGCTTCAATCATTGAGCTTCTTCACGTTTTCTTCTGCCCTAACATTCTTCCGCACTGTTCTTTTTATTGTAGAGTAAAATGTAATAAAAAATTTTAGAGAAGAATTTGTTGATACCATTGCAAAAAAGTTGGCTTTATGCGTGATTGTCCCCAGCGTACTGGTTTCTAATTTCACCGAAATTATTTAGAAGGCGTGCGAACGAGAAAATGATAGCTAGACAACCCAAACCATGGGATCACAAGTACAGCCCCTTCGGCTTCTCCACCTTGTACATCCAAATGGTTCGAACCCGATTGAAACTTTGTTGGCATCGACAATTTATGGTGTCACGGGCACGGCTGATTATAATCGTGAAACTCTTGCATCATTGAAGAGTGTCCTTGGAACTGCAAACTTCTTTTGCAAAACGTGTCAAGAGCCTTTCCAGCGGGGTTGCTGATAAAAAAGAGAGATTGATATGATATTGGTGGCAAAAAAATCCTCGCAAGGCACCTTAGAATAGAAGATGTTATTAAGTTTTCGGTTTCCAATTCTCTCACCTAAATAGTTAGCTTTTAGGGATACAAGTGAGAACGACCTGAATACAATACTGCTCAGACGTATTTCCTTACTCAAGGAAAAGAAAAAGATATAGCAAATATAATACGAAGAATGGATAATCGAGTTTGAAACATTTGTTTTATTTGTTATCATTTGTTATTTGTGATTTACTCTGAAGAGAAAGAGACACGAGGGAAGAAAGGGAGGAAAATAGAAAGAGATTGAGAGAGACAGGGAGAGAGAGAGAGAGAGAGAGAGAGAGAGAGAGAGAGAGAGAGAGAGAGAGAGAGAGTGAGAAGAGAGGGGGGGGGGGGGAGGGGGAGGGAGAAAATTAGAGGAGCTCTCGGTAAACTCAAACACTCCCGCCAAAACATAATTCCCCCGCTCGGCGCAAATGCACGCGTCTGCGATAAATTAGCTGCCATGTTAGCGTACACAAATTAATTAATTTATTTGCATACCCTTAAATGGACACTTTCCACTTTGCAGTCCTGCTTTGGAGGATAGTTAATGGAAAAAGTGATTAAAAATATTAAAACTCCAGCCATGCCTCGCCACGAAAAAACGGGCAGAATCGCAAGTTAAAATTTAGGAAAAAAACCGGTGCGTGTGTTAGAGGGATTCACTTAGCTTTCAGACTCATGTAGCAGCACCTGCTCCTCGGTCCTCTAGGAAAGATACACTATAATCAGCGTGAGGCCTAAGTTTTGCGGGAGGCCAAAGTTCACTTCACTAATAGTTTCCAACATTATTCACTAATTTAACTTACCTACCCACCCTCCTCAGTTTCACAAGCCGTCTGCCCTTGGTAGTGGATGGTAGTTTTATTTTTCACGACCACAAAACTTCTACCCGACTCGAAACAGGATGTTACGCACCGCACGCGAACGGCATCCGACTCTTGACTCCCGCTGGAAGGAGATGAACATTAAACCCATAAGTCAAAGTTTATTTTCCACGCGATTTTATCTTCTCCACTTTTACACTGTTGAATCCTTGTGCAAGATTAAACCAGCGGAGACAATTCATTCCTCTCATCACACCATTTCTCTTAGTCGGACGTTGTTTCCGCGTTCGTTCACAAGTGGTCAAAATTTTCATCACAGAAAACTGAGAAGACACAACGAGCGTTACTAAATCGATTCGAACGAGCTATAAACAAGGCACATCTTTAAGCGTTGAGCGTTGCACAGGGGTAGAAAAGTTCACTTTCAATGTAAGTATGCAACGGGAAGCAAGCATCCAGTTAAACCTTTGATCGAAATCCGTTGTTCACCGAATGAAAACCCCCTTGCTACAGTTACAAAAGACGAAATAAAGAAATGAAAATGTGAAGAAGTAAAAAGTGAAGCATCAAACATGAAAGCTAATGGATTGTACAATTATTGAGGACGACAAACATACCACGCGGACGAGGTGAGAATATTGAAGCACTGGTTATAACCATCAGCGGTTGTTAAAATTTCCTTTTATTCGTGACAATGTGAAATTCAAAGAATTTCATTCAAAATATAATTCACTAGAATTTCACATCAGCTCTTTGAAAAACTTTCGGAACAGGGGTTAAAACATTTTCATAAATAACTTCCGAACATACAAGAGCATCAAAATAAGTTGTGATAAAAAATAAATCCACATGCAAGCTTATTAAAACGTCAGCAAAATGTGGAATATGCTCCGCTCCAATAATGATAATAAATTGAAGGAAAAAAACCATGGCATTCATTCGACTTGCCTCTGTTCGTTACAGTTTGGAAAAGAAATATTGATAAAAATCATGACCTCTTTTTAATTCATATCGAGGAAATTATTTTCCTTTCATCTGGCATCGATCAATATTCTGCAATTTATTAGCAATAAACGGAATAATATCAATCTCTGCCACCAGCTTCCCAGCCTAGTCTCCTTTGGATCATCCATACGTCCAGCTTCACAGGGCTCAAGCATTACCCTACACAATGCGGATTGTTTCCTTTCCAGTTTTAATCATTCATTTGCGCTCTTTGTGTGCAATTTTCGATGCACAAGCAATAAGTTGCAAACCCCGCCGTTTCACCTGCCGCCCGGTACCAATCGCCTTCTCATAATCGATGTTCGCAGCACGTGGCTAGATTAAAATGTATTTTCCCAGCACACACCAACGCAACTACGTTGAAAGTCGGAAGATTTTTTTTTGAAAATACAACAAGCTACTTCACCACAGTTTAACAAAGGTCTGTCAGCTGAGGGTGGGAAAATGTTTGGCAAATTTCGCGCACACTGATTGATCGTTTAACATTTTGTTAATACGATATACTCATTCATTGAGGCATAATTTCATTCGTTTTTTTTACAAAACAATTGAGAAAATTGGGAACGTTCGCTAATCAGAGCAAAAGCTAAACGGTGCAATAGAGTTCAAATGATCGGTGAACGTTTAAGTCCATGATATTTTTTCATATTTCCAGTACTCATCTATCCTTTCAAGCATTCTCGCTGAGGGCAACTGCTAATGGAATTATGAACGGTTCCAAGGTGCTCCATTTGGATCATGCTGATACCTTCTTCACCTGGTTCATTTCACGACGTTTCTTGTTGACATTGTTCAACATCAGGCAAATGTGAAAAATGGCCACATGGCATAGGAAAACTGTCGTTCGGAGTCACTATTGAACTTTTCATCAACTGGAATGCATTAATTTGGGTCATAAAGCCAGACCACTTCCTCTCTCAACTACGAACATCGATAAATGGACAGTTTTCTCCACCCGATGGGGTTGGTTTAATCACAAAATCGGTTTACCAAAGTACCAAGGCACCATCATTATCAGCATCAGTGTCATACTCATTATCCTGGCTGTGACCTTCCTCGCAATCATTAACGATATGATCTGAGTCGTTGCCTCGTAATCTGAGAAACTTTACAGCAAGGA
Organism: Anopheles coustani; assembly: GCF_943734705.1. Taxonomy (NCBI): domain Eukaryota; kingdom Metazoa; phylum Arthropoda; class Insecta; order Diptera; family Culicidae; genus Anopheles; species Anopheles coustani. The sequence continues at coordinate 34,335,884 of NC_071289.1, forward strand.
AAATATAAATTTTCCCTTGTGCCAACAACTTTCACCAGACGTTCAACCACCCCGCACCGGCCAAGAACATGCACCAAACTGATCGTCACTAGGGGCCACATGAAGTCATGTGCATGGGAAAAGTTTTCATTTCCCTTGCAGCTTGCACAAATATTTGCCTCATCGGCTTCACTATAAATCAGTCCGTTTCTCGGTGTCCATCGTGCCTTTTCTTTTAGCGCATACAGGCTGGAGTAATCTTTCTCTCTCTCTCTCTTTCTGTGTAGCACTCACGTTCTCACGTTGCTTCAACAAGTGAAACTTTTCCGCCTTTCCGGTTCCAACGGTAACTTTTACTTTCGCGCACAGAGATTTCCTGTACTTCGCCTGCCTTTCCCGGGCTAGTGGTAGGCTAGTTTTCCACGTGCCTTGGGGTCCTCCGTATCGAGCGAAAGGGTGGGTAAAGACATAACTTCCGTCAGGGAACCTCACCGACCACTCATATCTCATAACGGTCGCAAAACTTTTACCTCGAAGAGCAGCTTTACAAAGTTCGCCCACCGTCACGTTCTCTCTCTGTATTACGTTTCAAGCTTCGGCCTGTCTAGTGAAACGCGGTACACGAGGATGAAACTTTCCTTCTTAAATCATTCCTCCTCACTGTGCACCAAAGAGGCCAATATACTACCAGCCGGAAACAGGATACGGGGAAAAGTTATGCGACGTACCTCACGTGCGGAAAAGCGCGACGAGAAGATCAGTACTTGTGTGGACTTCTCCTTGAATGGAGGCCAAACCCGGTCCTCACAGTCTGTGGTATAAATATTAATATTAAAAATCATTACCCCACGCTAACCAGGTGCTGAGTGGCACCAACCCAAGGATGTTATTTACGGTTTTGCTACGGAGTTTCGTCCTTCCTTCGAACTGAAGCATCCAACCCATACAACAGAGGGAAATCTCCCGCTGTTTTCTGCTTTCCTAGTAGTGAAATACGAGTGCTAACAAGAGGTGTATCTAAGGGGTTTTCCATAGTTTCCGTCGATATGGGAGCAAAGCGCAAGACCCCTTTCACTAGACTGCCACAACTTCAACCATCCTTGGTTTGTATCGATAGCAACTCCTTGAAAGGCTCCAACGTAGATCCGTTGAGGACACTTTTTCCATTTATGACACTCAACTCTCCTTACCAACATCCAGGCATCATAACGCAACGATTAGGAAGAATGGGAGATCCGCCGTTCTATTGGAATGAACAACCGAAAGGAAATTTATATCTCTTCACGCACATTGTGCATCGTTACCGTGCATCGTTAGTATTTATTACCGTGGCTAGCAGTGCTAACTGTAAGAAAAAGGGAACTATGGGACTTGCTCAGTCGAGTACTAACAGAAAGTAATGGTTTAGAACAATTAATGATGAAAAATTTAACTTTTGTACCATAAATCACGTCCCCGCGGAAGAACGTGAAGCATAGTTTTCGGGTTCACGGAGTTGGCGCTAATTATAAACTGTAACAAGAACTCTTGCGATGAATTGAAAACGTTTCGCAACGAGTACTTTTTCACCATCAGATGTTTTAAAATTTATTGCATTTGAAAATGTGCGGAATCACCACTTTGCTAAAGTTAATTGCATTATTTTGTAGTTTATCTGAATACTGCTTTCGCATGTATTTTTTGACATAGCTAGAGTGTATGTACATACTAGTAATAGTGTAGTTAGTTGCATTACTTTGTAAAAGTACCTTAATAAATAGATGTCGAACATCAAAATAGAGTTAACTTCAAAGCACGATGAACGTATCCCGGAATCACTTAGAAAAAGAGTTCATAACTGGAAGTAAGAGAGTTAGGAAGAATAACATTAATTGTACATTACATTTTCGAGGGGTTGACCAACAGATGCATTACAATCCGCTGTCATCGACAACTGTCACAGCCTTAAACTACAAGCTAATGCCCGACGAGCCCTCGGATGACCGTTCAGAATTGCACCAGTAATTCAGTTAGGTATTAATTAAATCACACCCAGCCGAAATTTTACCCTCGTCCTAATGGACCAACGCTAGCGAACCAACGACGGAGTTTTTGGAAGAGTATTACAACAGACCGGTGGACAGGTAGGATGACTAGTAAAACTCACAAACATTGACATAAGGTTTTGTCTAGTCTTCCCACTGACCATATATGTTCAAAGCCAGATCGTCTGTTTGGCGGACAGAACCAGAGTTCAGAGGGACTCCGCTCGGTCCGTTTTTCGCTCTGTCGCGTCAAAACTAGCTCACGATTTATTTGCCTTCGCTTAATGGCTTAATAAAGCTCCATTTGCTTTTGTTTGCATTCATTTACCTAACCGCTAAAGCCATCAGTCAAAGCGCTAATGTAAATAGGTTTCAACATAAAAGCGCAACGCAGCGCATAGATCAGTGGTATTGAATCCTCACCCAACTCGCGTAACATATGCCTTCCTCTCCACGGTACTTCCTACAGCTTTGTGCACACAGGAAATCTAATACAGGAAACGGACCGAAGGACGCTACAGCAGTTTCCTGTCGGTGGATTTCCTTGGTCGATGTGTGCGCATTTATTGAAATCGCAACATAACCTTCCACTGCTTTACCACGTAGCTCTTCGCAGAACAGAGTGTGCCATACATATTTTAGAAACAATTAGTGCTGTCAGTATCAATTTATCTCGTACATGAAAATTTATTTTCGTTAAGCAGGACTACTGAGTGAGGAATAGCAGGCCACCGTCAACACCCAGGAAAAGCTTTCTTGAGATCGTTAAAATTTCGTCACGAAGCCACTTTGGAAACCCGTGGGAGTGTAGATTATCACCAGTCGATGTGGCCTTGAATCCTCGCTGCTTCCCAGACTGAGAGTGAAAGGTTTTGCGTTCGGTAAAAGGTCCCTTCGCCGAAGGAGAAGAAATGCGCCTAATGTTATGTATCTAGCTCGCTTCCACCTAGTTCACATTCCGCTTCCCCAATTCGGTCATCACTTTTCCGGAAGGTAAAGATAGGACATTACTGTTTGCTTCATTCTTCCGCCAGAGATTTGCAAAATGCGAGTAACTTAAGCCAAATGGTGTATCCAACATTGTACTTTGATATCTTCGTTCGGAGAGTTTCCAAATGACAGCAACATGTTCGATTCTGTTAGCATCGTTGCGTCAGTTTGTTTTCGTCCCCTTCTGGTAGTAAGTGTTTTTCCACTGGCGGCCGACAGTTAGCACATTGTCCTGCGTATGACAAGAGTTCATCTGCAATAGAAGTGCGAAAGAGGGTTGATAGTTTCGAGGTTTGAATAATATGCAACAATCTGTCAGAATGGTTCAGATTTGTTAAAGAAGTTTGTTATCCTATGACTGTTATTGACTGATTGTTGTTTTTGCGGAAATTATTTGCTGTTGCCATAATCTAGCAAGGATTTGCTTCAGTACCCTGAATTTTCTGTCAGTTCGGGCAGCTACATTTCACAAAGTCTTTTTTCGCCGCTACATTTCACAAAAGTACACACTGGTCGGAAGATAAACAACTCGACGATCGAAACAAGGCACCGTAAATGCCGTGCATCATCACCTTCATGGTGGCATTATCATCATTCCCAAATTACCGTACCGCACATCGGAACAAACAACTTGACGATGGAATTGAAGATACATCTTAAGGAGCGAGCAATTTGCAAGAGGGAAAAAACTGAACTAACCAAATCTCCGTTTGCTCTACTTTGCTGAACCGTTTTCCTCTCCATTTTAAGAATGATCTGATAAGCTTCGCAATCGCCTAATGGAACTTGAATATAGAATCTTTCACGAAACAACTTCTCCAGACGCTTAATCAAATTCAACTTAACACCCCTGAGCTGGCGTCTTATTCATGATGTATTTGTGGAAGCGGAAATAACGATAAACTTGCTGCACGATGTTCAAATTTTCGTATATTCTAAGGAGGTATTTTTTGCATCCTCCCCCCCTAATTAAAAAGCACATCATCGTAAAATGTGATTCTATGTATACCGCATTTGGCTGGCAACTGATAAGGCAGCGAGAGGAGGTTAAATCGATGAGTTAATTCGTTTCGGTTGTTTGACCATCAGGGATGAATCTTCGTTTCACAGGCCCGCAGTTGGTTTTAAAGGACGGAATCGTAACAAATAACTTGTTTTGCTCCTGATTGCTTTTTGATTGTACCGATGGCTACGGTAGAAAATGACCAACTCAAAGAGGGACTGCCATTAAGTTATGTGCTGTCACTTCAAGTCGAGGAAGCAGCATAAAAGGAAAAAATGTGACGTCAATTTCAATTATCATTCAGTCAAATGCCAAGGAACGGTGCGAATCATAAAACTCGTTTGATTGATTGACATTCCGGTGGAACCAGAGGCGTGGCAAAAAATACCTTGTGGCAAACATCAGTCTTCTGATGTCCGGCATCCATTAGTACTGCATCGGAGTACATCATGATTAAATCTAGCGTAAAATCCCTCCGGATGTAAGCACACCCGAAATGTGGAAAAAGAGGTCGCACAAATACTTTCCACTTCATTTACTTCCCAAGGGTGAAGAAAGGGTGCTCCCTAGTGGGGTAGAAGGATAAGGGAGGGTCTCTTCCTGCTCGCACAAAATCATATACTCGCTCAAGGACGATGATGACGATGACGACGGCGACGACTATAAAGACAATAGCCTCACGGCCACGACAGCTGAAAAATAATTTTCACCCGAAAAAAACCGGTTTTTTTCGCTTCAACACCGTTTTCACGACGTTCACCATGGCCGGGCTTTTTATCGTAGGGCACTCACAACACTGTCTTTTATCGAAAGATTTTGGATGAAATTGATAATTCTTTAATTAATATATCAAATAAACGTTCAATATTTGCTAGACTCGGTGATAATACGCACCACGGCAGAACAGTTTGCTTAGATTTGAGCTGTCAAAACATTTTCACCCTTTTTTCGCTACCATTTTCGTGGTCCATCCACAGATTTTGAAAAACTTTTTCGGCACTCACAGTCGCGAAAAAGTGAGTGCCGAAAAAGTTTTTCGCCTCTCGTGGCCGTAAGGCTAATGATAATACTCGGAGAGGGATGTGAAAATCACGTGATGAGGAAGGAGAGAGTAAAAGCGAACCCACCATGCCCGGCGAAAATTTATCATTTATGGCCTTATCACACTGGTCACCAATGGTGGCTTTGCAAAGCCACCGCACTGTCAAAATTTAGTTTTGGCATCCAGTTTGACACAATGGTGCCTCTTGGTAGTGTGATAAGGCAGGCCACCTGGGAGTGGGAGTTTATATAATTCACTTTTGGTTCATGCGGTTTTCGTCAGTTTAAGATTAAAATACCGAAATTTTATAATCTTATTATGCTTATAATTGATTATTAATAAAATTAAAAAACATGAATCACTTTCAAATCAAGCTTAACATGCCAGATACAGCAAACTCCACACAATGACAGCTCGGTGATACGGGTAAGCCCATTCACCAACGGACCCCCAGCCACTCCAATGTCATTCGTTTTCGATGGTCGTTTGACAATCCAGTGCTTTTTCCATGCCACCATTGGTGACCAGTGTGATAAGGCCATTACAGACAACAAAGAATGACAGCGTGTCAGCGGTACTGACAAACATTGTATGCCATACTGTAAAAGTGTGTGTGCGTATGGGCACATTTTCACTCGGATTGAAGGTTCGGTTCTGTCGCGCTAAAACCCCGAAGCGGAAAGCAAATAGTGAAGCCGCAGAAGCAGCGAAATTGAAGAAGCACAATATTTCCCAACATTAAAGAGAAGTTTACCACCAAACCGCTGATGGCGGGCGTCTGGTTAGGGCCCGCTTTCCACCTGAACTGATGAGAAGTTTATTATTGTCGCAAAAGATTTTTCCTTACTTTCGATGCTTCCGGCTGTTCAGCTGGAATAATTTTTTTCATCTCTAATTCGTATTAGTATACAAATCCCCGGAAAAGAAACCACAACCATAAAATTTAAAGGGGAATTCTGAGTAGTTTATAACAGCACATCCTGAATGTAGTCCTATAGAATTCTCATTATCTTCACAATCTACTCTTCGGTTGCGGGTGGATGAGTTTTACCTTTAGCTCGGGGCAAAATCACTGCCATGCTCACCGTCGATGTGGGTTCCTATCGATACGATATCGAGGCACAAATCTCGAGAACCCCAACTTTCCCACCACCTATTTCCACCCCACCTGTACCGTCCGACGGTGATTGCCATACCCTATATTTCCCACCCTTCCACTCAAGTGTAACCGTTGTACCGTTCTTGCATGAAGAAAAAATTAACTGAACTGTGTAGTGAAACACCTCACGCCATTCCCCGGAAACCATATCCTTTTTCAGCATCAGCTTCCACGGTGTGGATCCTTCGCGCGAAGGATGAAAGGTATGGGCCTTTTGGTAAATGTTTTGCGGCCTTGTTCTTGCCGAGCAGAACTTTGAAACGAGTTACAAGTGCGGATCGTTTCCGACGGTCGTTTGTAGCGATAACATTTTCGATGGTATTTGCAATATCCTTTTTCTCCGATCGTTACAAAGTTCCGCTTGGATTCCGCTTACAGCCGTGAACCAACGAGGTTTGGTGAGGGCAACAACACACACATAAAGAACCAGTTCCAACATAAGAGTCATTTCCCGTAAGGGCACGAAACACCATGCAGCAACGAACGTCGATAACCCACGAACATAATCGATGGAAAGCGCATATACTACAAACTTCCTTGGCAGACGCAGCCACAACCCGCACGGAGTTTGCAGAAGGAATTACCGGGCCTGTCGGGCGGATCGTTTCACCAATTCTTGGCGCACATTGCTTTCGGGTTAATGCCCGCCTACACTTGCGGTACTGTGAATAAAGTACTCGAAAAAGGACGGCGATAACAAGGGACGACAACACTGTCTCGTGGTTTTGGTGAGCTTCCCATCCCGAGTAAAAGGATAATCAGGAGTCATGCTAGAACAGACCAATGCTTCTTCTGTCCTTTTCCCTACAAACAGCGAACTGTATTTAACAGTTTGCACTTTACTTGCCGATCCCGCGAGTATGTCGTACGACAAACTGCAGCTGAGAGCTCTTAAATAAACCTTCTCGCAAGGGGGGAAAACGAAGTGTTGGGTGCCGTAGGCATAAGATTTTCCAGTGCCTAACAAACACTCACACTCAAGCCCGGAGTCTCAAGCACATGGGACTCCGTTTTGCGAGTATGAAGTAGATGCATAAGATGAGGATTATCATTCCCTGATCGAAATGTAATATCTTATCAAAATAAACCGTAAGCCGTTTCTATGAACTTCGATGGATAGAGATTTTCAAAGCTGACACTCACAGATTCCGAAGATAAGCTTGGGCCCCAATAGTACAAGCCATCTCTTCGGTGGGCATTCTTTCCAACTGTCCTGACGTAAGCCGTCTTCCTGGAGCGACTATATGCACTGAACAAATAAGTGGATTGATCGAATAATTGTAATACAGTGATAATATGTTACTTGGGTACAAGATGGGGGCTAGGGGGTTTTATCAAGTACATTATTCAAATGAAGGATGAAGCCTTTGGAGAGGCCCATATCTCTGGCGAATTTCCCTAGAGAAAACATTAATTCGAAAACCATGAAATCAAGATACCGTGACACAACGATGAGGATTCAGTCCTGAACCAGAAAATATCTCATATTTTGTTAGTGTAGTGTAAAATTTTAATTCATCATCCTCAAAGCTCTACCAGACTCTTTTTTGCGTATCACGTATTCAAATCAAGGGATGTAAAGTGAGGTCTTCATCAAACGATCCTACCAAGGATCAAATCATGAAAAACCAATCCACCACGTGTCAACCCCAAAACCCAGGGCATGGTTAAATTCCAACCGCACAAACTTTTGCATATCCCAGCATCGTGCACCCAGAAATATTGCAATCTAAAACATTGGGAAACCCTTGCAATCATCGTATCACTCTAACTACGAAAGCTTGTCTACAACCCGTTTTCCGAACTCGAGTCAAAGCATTTCCACTCTAAAATTGGTGAACGAGCGTCAAACACATTCCGGTTTTCGAGCACCTCTAGGACTGTTGTGTGGAGTTTTATCCTGTGCACATATGTATAGTCATTAGGAAAATTTGAGGATATGATAATGGAAGTGGTGTGGGACAGCAAGTCCCAATTTCTCTCGAAAATGGTTGGCTACGCCGAGCAAATGAATGAATGAGCGATGAAGGCATGAATAAATGAATTGAAGAATGGGACGTATCGGTATAAGAGGCATTCATAGGAAATTTTGGAATCCAAGACACAAGAACCCAGGGAATGTGCCATTGCCCAAATGTTTGTACTGCCAGAGTCATCTCTTGGTCGTGCTTTTTATCTGTAACCACTGTCATTTGCATCCATTTCTGTCTGCCTGAGTTTGGGAGGGATAGCTACGGCTTGGCAGGATGTAGCGTTTTGAGTAATATCCAAAATAGTGTTCAATCCCACCCGGCATCGATAACGGCTTTCAGGTTTCCTTTTGGATTTTAAAATGCAGCAAAAATCTTACCCTCTTCCTGGATGCAACTTCCTCCGTTTCCGATGCATTCATCCTTCCATCCGAAAATACCATTCCCAAGCTGCATCATAAAGCCGTAAACAAATGGTTATTATCCATAGTTTTTCGAAGTGGAGCTAAACAGTGGCATTTCATGAGCATAAATCTAATGAATGAATTGAGCTCCGGAAGGCTCCATATGTCTATGTCATGCACGTATACAGAAATGTCTGTCAGAGCGGTCTCCCGGATGTGCATAGTTCTTCGGGAAGCAACAGCTGTTATTTCTTATAAGTACACTGTTAATCGATGCTCTGCACATGCAATCAAGCCAATCACAACTACCACAAACGTTTGCTTGGACGGAAAACTGTATCGGATTTGTTTCTGTATCTTCTCAACGACTTTAGCAAGTATTCAAAGTCCCTTTCGACCCGAAAACCCTTTCCGGCTGGTGTACTTCAGTTTATCGATAGTTATCGAAAACATGTTAGAAGATGTAATCCGGCAGACACAACCCGAACACCAAACCAGGAGGTATCATAATCCGATCGTTTCGAGCTTCTACTGAAGGCTACAACGTGACATCTGAGATTATTTATAGCTTGAAGGGATTAAACTGGGCACCGAGCATCGTTGGGAATGTTACAACGTGCTCCAACCATGCGTACGCCTCCTCTGCATGCAAGGTTATTGTGGCGCTGCTGGGACACCCCAAAGACTTTGTTGGTTTGGTCGTCAATGGACAGCTACAATAATAGCCTATGAAGCCTGGAGAGGATTGTTCCGATACTACAATCATGTACTGTTACACGTTAACCCGAAGCAGTTATGAAATGGTTCCTGGATTAGATTGCCTCGGAAGGACAAGCTTCAACGGAGAGTGTGGTAGCTCTTGGTGTAGGAGGAATAGTCCTAACAAAAACTAGCATCTTCTACATATGAATTTCTGTATGTAAACCATGAGAAAGTTGGCAATCTTTCCATTCGCTAGAATTTTACTGATGAAAATTTTTATCAAAATCATATGCGCGAACAAATCGACATTTACTGTTGTTTGCATTCTTTAGTTACAAGTATCGATAAGCTTTATTATACTTTTGTATGACTCTCAATACAAATTCTCGAACAAATCCATTGTTTCCAACACAATCCAACCGTTTGTTCTGTGCCGGCCGTCAAAGTGCAGAAACTCCCTTTATTGCACTTTTTTTCAGACGATATATTGGCAAACAATTAACATATCCTTGCTCATTTTCTCTTGGTTATTTTTTGTGTTTTTTTCATTGGTTTACATTCAATATTTACAGGGAAATATTGACGGTTCGATGGTTACTCAAGAATGGACATTTTTCAATATAATCCCATTCAACGACGATGTCAGACGCGTTTTTTTTTCTACCGTCGTTCCGTCCAAGCAATTTTGATGCAAGCAATTTGATGCAAGAAAATTTTTAAAGAAATGCTTAACGTAAACACTTAAACGTTTTCCCCTTAATTGGTCCTCAGCGACATTTACAACATGATGTACTACCAACAATTCGAGTCTCTAGGGATGGAAGCAAGACAAAGAAGACCCGTCTTAATTCGCTTCCCGTGGTCACACATACACACACCCACACTCGAGAAGGGCCCCTAGACAAACTAAGCAGTAAAACAATTGAAGTGAAAATAACCAAATCGATTTAGTCTTCCCTAAATTTGGTCCGTGAAAATTTTGCAAACGCCCGCCCATTGTGAACTCGTGCAATATTCAACCACCAATACACTGAGATGTGAACGAGGTTCCAAAGTCAACGAATCCCAAATCTCATTCGTCACGAAAACTGGCGTTATAGAACCGGACACCCGTTTGAAAATGACGTCCAATAACCGTTTTTCGAGGCGCGGAAATGGCTATCTTTTATCCCATTACGGACGAGGTAAAGATTTATGACGGATGGCCGACGTGGACAGCACAGTCGAATCACGCGTCCGTCTCTGGTAGATGCCGAGATTTTGGAACTTCTCTTACTAACAGCATCAGCAGCAACAGTCGAATGTAACAAAGCAGGATCATATAGGACACCTCTGGTGTGGAGCCATCATATGAGAGCAGAGACTTTGCCCTAGCATCAAGGCTCACGACTCAACCATGGGCATAGGAAAAACAGAACAAAAATCGTTCGTTATAGTGTATCACCACGCTCAACTCCGATGATACGCTGCACCAACAATGACATCATGTACGTCAGCAACGATAAGGGGCTTAAAGTATCCCTGCAAATGTATGTATGTTTGTCTGACCATCAATGTTCACCTTCCATGAAGAGCGATCCCAGACCAAAATTAGCCCGCTTTTCGCGTCTATACTAGTGATGTCACTCTAGGGTCCGCGCTAGAAGATAGGTTTGGGTAAACAAAACACAGACAGATATGGGAAAGGGTATGTGCTATTCTTCATATGTTCACGCCCATAGCCCATGCTGTGCATATGACGTGTGAACTAGTGAGACGTAGGATGAGCAAAAGATTCCTCAATTCGAAAACTGCATGAGGGTTTTGGCAGCTCACACAAAACATTTGCCCTGAGAGTCACCATTCGATTTTGATTTACAGCCATCACTCGCTGGATGATCGATCTCTTTTCGGGACCAATGTTTGGGGAAGAAAATTAAATTGATCAGCATATATGCATTTTATCAGTTTTGAAAGGCTAGAACCCACGTATGCTATACTTTGTACGCACGGGAAACTGAATCTTTCGACAACCATCGGTGCTGCTCGATTATGTACATTCCGGGGCCCATAATTCATCTTCACCATCGCAAACAGTCAATTCAAAACAATCATCAGAGATTTCCATTTGGAGACCCCATATCAAATACCGTAGGTTGCTCAGCAATCTTTTCATTGAACCTGCTGTAAACTAAATTTGTTCATGTCAACTTCATGTTTTATGCAAAAGTTTGTTTGTCAAATTTAGCGTCGGCAACAAATTTACACTTATAAATCTCGTAAAACATTGCATTTGTTATAGCATGAAGTCGTAAAGCGAGCTTCAGAATATGGCAACGGTATTGATTATTCATAACTTTTTCATTATCGCTTCATTTTCATTTAATTTAACTTGCATTTTCCACCGTCACGAAGTCAAAGTTACCAATATCTAATAAATAGACCAACCGACCGATCTTCTCGTCTTGCCAGAGGACCCTTCAAACCAACCCCGCATTCATTTTTGGTGCCTCTAATTTGTGTCGTTCCGTTTCGAAGTAATATTCGCCATACCATCACAAAAGGTAATCCGTCAGATTCAAGTCCTTCGTGTTTTGCTATCAAGTAATTGGACACACTCCACAGTTCGCGACCAAGGCAACCGACGGTAAGAGTAATCCAATCAAAGGCAGCCACTTTACAGCAACCGGGTGTGCGTTTTCCACCGAATTTCGGAACGTTCACCGTAGTTCACTTCCATACAGGCCTTTAAACCTGGTTGTTTGAATACTGGCAGCATCGCCATACATACACGACTGCTCCACGCGGATGCTGGGACGCCTGAGAACGCGTTCAAGGTAAATATTTTGAATCCCATCTCATTCGAACCGAACGCACGCTAACTCACGGAAGGCTATTGCTGCACATTGTTTGAGTGCATTCCGGACTTTGTAATTTTGGTAGGAAGTCCACCCGGTCTGGGAGCTTAATGTAATTATCTGAAAATCCTTACCATCTGATTCATTACGTTAACCTCGAGGTGTTCAGTACTGAAGAAAACGCAAGTTGACCGTTGTTTCAAAGGTTTCCGGCTTCATCTGATTAGTGGAAGATTGTAGTAGTTTTCACCAAAACACCATTTAATCACATTGTCATTCATGAACTTTACTTTTGCACATAAGTTTCAGCAAAGCTCGTACTTTTCCAATACTCCTTATAAATGTTTATTTGATATTCTTTTAGTATTTAGTTCTCGTACGGACAAACCTTGTGCACTGGGTAGGTGTGTTGCTTACGATCCACTAGAATAGAGAAACTCCTTGTCAAATACTTCGCGGAAATTATTCGACGCAGAAAACGCACTTCAGCCTGGTGTTGAAACGTATAGAAATAATCAATCCACTCAGTACGGTCGCCACCGCACAACTAGCAAAAGCAATTTCAAACAGACATAACATTACTCTCGTGGGTTTCTCCAGCAACTTGGAGAGGGAAAATTGTGAGCGTACGAAGGACTAACGAAAGTTTTTCCGACCCGGTGATGGCGTGATCACTGATTCTCCGAAACAGATTTACCACATTCTAAGGTACTCTCATACTTTCCAACGTAGTGTGTACCCTTCTCTCTTGCACACAAATGATGATCTCGTTTCCTCTCCCAGCATGGTTTTCCCGAAGACTAGCCGAACCATTTTCCAAACATCGTACGAAGTCAGCTGGAAGGCATTTCAGAAGGTGGAAAATCTTATACTACGGATTGAGGGGAGGGTGCGGAGCTTTGTTGTTGTAAAACCATATGATCGCTTGGTCACCGTGATGCCGGAAAACTTGGTGTACACGGCGGCGATGAAAAACAATCGGAAAACCGGTAACCCGGCATCCACGCGACTTCGTAGCGTTACGGCTGCGCAACGAAAGAGAAAACATGTCAGTGCTCATGGCAACGCACCTCGGTGTGTCTCGTGTTAGGAGGAAATTCGGTTGGAGTTTTCTGCTAATTTATCCCTCTTCTCTATTCTCTCGGTTCCGGAAACATACATACATCCTCGACAAAGTGTGTGGAATTTTCATTCACAAGAAATGTATACCCCAATTGTGGGATTTTATTCAATTTTTTGCGCTGGTGAACTTTCAATTTAATATTTTTCAAATGCAATTTTCCTACATTCAAAACTCACTAAATTATTTGACAATCTCATCAAAATGAATTTAACGTATTTTCACAAAGTATTAAAATATCGTCCACATTCTACCAACATACAAATGTTGCCCACGACGAACCATTGTAGTCTCCATTAGTTTTCCCGCGCTAGAACGTGACGATCCCGGAAATGATGTCCTCCAATTCAATTTCCTGTGCTTCATCCGATACAAAGACATACACAGAGACCGATGGACGAACGCAATTGTACCGATTGCCAGTTTGCAATTCGATTCCGACAGTTTTAGCGGAAACTGCCCAACGCGTGAGATAAAAGGAAGTCCTGTGTGATGCTTTTCCGTTTCGTACATTCTAACGATATCTCCGATCGGAATGTGCTTCTGCCCCTACAACCCAAAATCCCTTAGGTCTCGGAAGCGTTCTTCTTCGTTGGTTCCCATTATGCTAACTGATATTGTGGCGTTGCTTTTATCAGGACAGTCAAAGCTGTGACAGAGTAGCCTAAGTTTCGTGAAGAGCTCAGTTCCAATTGCCTCATCTGGGTCCATTTGTTTGAGACCATTACCACGACGCTTAGCAATGTCTCATTTGAGGGGGTTAAAACCGTGTCTTCATGGATTGTTGGGTTGGGTTCAACGAATCGGAAATTAGTGAAAAATTCTTGTTTTAAAAATATTTCTAGACAAAATTTACTGTAAATTCGCAAGGCGATTTCCCATATCTGATTACAAAATTATAAATACAGAATTTTACAAGATTTTTCAGAATTCTGTTGCTGTTATTTTGACCCAAATGCATGAAGAAAAATCCCTTTGACAATGTTATCCTACAAAATATTTGGCTTTTTCATTACAAGAAAAGATAAACAGAAAATTATTTAAAAAAAAAGACACAACGTTTTTTTACGTTATCAAAAGTCAAACTTATGATGGCCTTAACCAATTGCGCATAATGACGTTAATTGGAAATCAATTATGCGAAAGCTAAACCATCTTCGGCTATGAATACATAAAAACACAAATTAGCATTTACTGATGAAACGGTTGGTATTCTAGGGGACTGTCGAGCCTTCGTTTGCATATTTTCTATTGACTGAGTCTTTCTTTCTGAAAGACAGATGGTTCACGTTTGCAAGAAAATGCTCACGCAAATTTACATTAACTTCAAACGTTTCTGGTATTGCTTTCCCAGCAGAAAGTTTTGAATTGTTGAAGTTTTCGAAATGAATTGAACCCAACTACTGTTTCATTGTGTAATGTTTGCTAAAGAAATTTTTATAAAAGGATTCGGACATAAATTTAGCGGCATTCTTAGTTGTTTCAGATTTGCTAAAACAGTAGCTTTCATCTATTTTCCTACATACTTTTTCTCTCTCCTTAAAATCTCACTAAAGGTTTCTCTCGTTATCTCATATTACGAGGGAGCGCAATCAAGGAAGGAAATCAGAATAAATAATGCTTAACGCGAATAAAATCTATATTTATGGCCATAGCGGACAGATTCACGAAAACAGTAACTACGACAACGATAAGTTATGCATCTGAAGACAAAATGGCAACGAAATTATCCGTCTGTGACAAACCATAAATATGTTAATGGAGGTGTTCAATTTGATGCTTCAAAAGTACAGGATTTTCCTGAGAAAAAGGAAAAGCCTCCCTCAAGATTTATAAGATTTAGTATCCGAATATATCAACGACCTGAAGAAGCATTGATCTTATCGTTGATCCGACGTTCTGCTCGAGTCTTTTTTCCAAAGCTTCATGAATCTATGAAGTCAATGGCGAATTAAAAAAGTTTTGGAAAGAAAATAGTTTTACTTGCGATCAAGTTCTTATTGCAAGGATTAGTATATTGATATAGTCTAAAATATCTGCTCTCCCGTTCACAACGCTATTCGTCTCATGAATGTGCAGCAAGGGGAGAGGAAAGAAAAGGCTCATGTCTATTAATGCAACGAACTGTCGAGCCTAGTCAAAATGATTTTCATCTCCGATTTTCTATCCTGCGAAATAGCAGGTACCAAAACAGAACAGGCAATGCAAAAACCAACAAATGGTCAAACAATACAGTAAAACGAAACTCGACAGATGAACAGGAAAACCAAATCAATTGCCATATTTTACGAGGTACATCGCGTTACCAATTGAAACATATCAACCATCGCAACCTATTCACCCGAAAAGCGAACTCAATTGCTCGTGAACATGGTCGATAACTTTTCCACCCAATCTTCTCACCCCGCACGTTAAGTCAGATTACAACATACAACAGAAGGGTTTCGAAATACGGAAGGATGAGTTTAAATCGAACATTCGAATATGAAAAACCAAACCAACTATCGTAATAAGCAAAAAGAGATTGTGATATCAATTTAAAGGTTTGATGTTTGTGTGACCATAACATTTCACAGTAAGTCTATTTTACGCTTGCGTTGCCATTAGAAACTGTGCAAAAAGGATGCGTTGGCTTTGACCACGTTTCGAATGACTTTTAGTTCCATATTATTTCGCGAAGTTTCGTTACAAATCCGTGTTTCCTGTAACCGGCATTCCAACATGTATTTAAATAAAAGATTGTATGGATGAAACCGGAAACAGCACTGTCTGTTCAATTCTTCTTTTTGTGTCCAACCATCACCGTAATACTGAGACTAGGTGCCTTCAGTCCCTTGGGGTATTCTGCAACGGAATGTATGCAAAATTAAATCGACGGCCGATGAATTACTGTGCAGGTTGCTTTATTTGGGAATTTAAACATTTCTTTTTTCCATCCCATTCATTTTGTCGAATGGATTGAATCAGTTTATGTGATCCGAATGCTTTCTCCTTTCTACACTTCAGTGGGAAGAGATACCATATTTAAACTTCACTTACAGAATACATTTGGGCGCGTGCACTTCATGAATAGTTTTATTTATTCGTACTATTTCTTAACCTTAACCGCAACTATAATTAACCATATTACCATTGCTGTAAATCTGTCTTGTGGAGTCTATGAGGGCTGATAAGTATCTTTATATAAATAAATAATTAATAATAAAAAAGTTTTAAAAAATTGAATTTATAATAATAATAACCATAAACAATGAGGTAATTGTAAAATTGGTGACTACGAAAAATGCAGCTGAAGAAAAAAGTATTTTCTTCGACAAAATTTCTAAATGCAAGGAAAATTTACGGTTTCTGCCCTACGGAAGAAGGAAAATCGACAGTCTGGTAAAACTTATGGGCACGATAAACTTTAACCCAAACCCGTAACGCAGACGGGAACGGGTAACCCTAACATCGCTTAAATGTTTATAAGTAGTTTGACAAGAAGTTTTAAAGGAGGCGAAACTGACCCACTTCCGATGCAAGTGAATGTTCTCAAGTCTTAAAAACATTTCGTAACAAAGTGTAACAGTGCGGAAAAACGAAACTTATCCTGCCGAAAACTCATCTCTAAGTATGTCAGGTTGTTTACCGCATCGAAAGAAATCCAGGATGCCGCTTCCAAAAGCATGTTACTCTAGCTTGCGCAACCAATTGGTACCGCGGCGCCCGGGAAACCGGTTTGAAAAACTGTGTTGCAACTTGAAAACGACGAATCGAAGTATTCCACGGTTAGAATTGCAGCTGGTGGGATAGTAATGGAAACTTTTGTTTCTTTCGGTTACACCACTTTTTCTGGGTGATTGTCCGCGGAGGAATACTTACTGTGGTAGGAAATGAAATTTTTTTCTCTCTTGGAGGCTACATTTCTGAGCTGGTGAATAGCAAGCATTATTTTTCAGCAAGCGAAGTAGTTTTCATGAATGTATGGTGTTGACACCATCATCATAATCTTTTTTTGTTAGTGCAGTGCGCCTGGGTCTTCTGCCATTGGAGATGGAAAACCCGGCCTGAGGGTGGATGAAAAGTAAAAAGGAAATCAAAAAGAACCGTTATTTGGTGTCAAAGTGATGAAGTTGCTAGAGGCCATGTGCTGCCTTTCTTGTGGTCTTTTCATCGTTCAATGTGGGATGGAAAATGTAGGTTTTTCAATTCCCCTCCTTTACTTTCGAAAAGCATCGAGCATGTTACAAATCTTTCGTTTTGTTCAGCACACCACAAACGGCCATCGTACGATTCTTTACGCGAGTGTTCATTTCAGTAAAAGAAGAAGTTTTGGATATTAAGTTGCTTTGCTGTTGAAATATAAATATCATTGAAATGTTTAATGCTTTTTTCTTTTGCATAGAGCAGCATTAATTCTGATAGAACTCCTTGTGGTAATTTCTGTTCGAAAATTTTTTAGAACCAATTTAAACCAATTTTGTAACTCTCGAGAAAGGGATCTGAAAAGAATAATGTGTTTTGTTGGAGTTTTGGTGTATTTGATTTATAAAATTTACGTCTTTTGACTTCGGGAACTTACTTACTCATAAACATTAGAAAAGTGCTGAAACATTTTGTGAAAATATTAGACTCAAGAAACACATCAGCACAGAGTTGATAGCGAACATTAAGCAACTACTTATGACAGAGCAAATTGCCATTAACCAAGGTATGCAATTTTGACAAAAGCTCTGCCATATTTCAATATTCAATCTGCTAATTCGCAGATCAGCAGCAAACATCGAAGCCAAATCCTTAGTGACGCGAAACAGTTTTATAGTTAGTTATCACAACTGTCAGCTTCCTAGCATTGCGTTTAGCTGCATTCTCAGCTTCCGTTGTGGATCCAAAACTAATCAAACGTAAAGACACCGATGCACTTGACGAATGCCTGGCGTCGGCAGGGATAACGAAAAAGAGAGCAACTCCATACCGGCAAGCAAGCACACGCTTGAAATTAATTGAATGAGATTTTCCCAGTACCGTTTCTGATGAGAACCCGACCAGATTCCGAAAACTTCCTGTCGTACGCACAAACAACACGAAATGAAATTGAGCCAACTGCTTGAGTACGATCCCGGCAGGTTACTTACAATTGGCTTCGGGTGTAGTTTTAATCACTTATTGAAATTGACTTTCATCTTCCTACAAGAGCAGCTATCAATATCCGGAATTGGATCTCGTAGACAAAATTTAGAAGATGTTTCCACAAGAACGCTTTTCGTTTCGGATTGGATCTTGATTTCCAAGGAAGATGAGATTTTTTATTACTTTAAGCAATTGAAAGTACTCTATCGCATTTATGTTGATGATCTTTGATGTTCACGAAGCCGATTGATGGTAACTGGATGGACGAAAATCGAACGAACCAGTAGGATGTAATGCTTTCAATTTTATGTAATCTTTTTCTAGCTACTACTTGAAAGCTGCAGCTTTGGTTATCTGTTCTACTACTTTGAAAAATTAAACTATTTTTTCAATGCTATTTATACAGGTATCGCTGGTTTTTGCGCTTGGAAACACAACGCTCGCCAGGGAGATATTCTCATCGCATTTTTCAATCCTGTTCACTGAAATCACCGCACCGGAGGACAGCGTAGAACTAATAGGACTGTTTACAGCATGTGATAACAATCTCCTGCGGCTTGAAACGTGCCGTAAAATCTCATCTTGCTCGGCATCCAATATCGTATTTTATTAGTACTCAATCATTACAAAGAGTTTCCCTTGAGTTTCCAGAGCCCTTTTCGCTGGTAATGTGAATCCCGGTTTCACGGTTGGACGGTGTTTGGTCCGGCAGAGATAATCCCTAGCAGCGGTGTAATTACGTCCTGTTTTTCTGGGACGAGAAAGAGGAGGCAGAAATAGAGCCTGGGAAATACCGGGACGCTAGGGATAAACTCGCTAGAGATGGAAGCCATAAAATACGCCACATTACGGGGCAGGGTAGGGAAAATGATAGCGCATTCACTTATCACCACCTTTCCACCCACGTGTATCCAATGCTTCAAGTGTTCGCTCGTTTACTAAAATGTCGCTTTAAGAGGGAAAAGCTTTCGGTGGGAAGCAGCACATTCATTCGCATCGGTGAAAACAGGTCAAAGGCTGTAGACCTGGCGAATAATTAAACGAGTTGTTAATTTGATTAACTCTTCTTTATGCCGTGCAATATACCATACCGGTGCCTAAGGAAAGAACTAGTGCGTCGATTGTATATGTGTACTAAGAGTGATCCTTCGTTGATTAAGAACTGTGCAAAAGTGTCCAAATGAATGTACACGTGTATGATAATGAGCATCCGATTGTCATTTACTCGACACTGTGCTATAATCTCTTCCATAGTGGTGCTTCCCATGGCGATGGTGACATACTTTTCCATTTTCTCATTATTTCAGCCCTCCGCAGGGGGGTGGTTGCAATCAAACCTTCTCACTGCTGGCATCCATTATTATGTCCCACTTGTTCAACCCTCGTTCAACCGTTTGTCACTGACTCTTTTTTCTATCTCGGTGACATTTTTCAATTTCTCGTTGGAAAATTAACACCGTTTTAACTGGAGGAAGGAGGATTGGAAAAGCATGGAACCATGTCCGTTTGATGGGAGGTGGAGCAAAATGCTCATGATTGCGGGGGGTTTACTTATGTCGAACGCTACGAGAGAAGATGATGAAGTAATTTAGTGGATCGTATGGAACCCTCTTCCGTTGTGTGAAAATGTTTAGCATCTTTATAAAAAAAAAATAATAAAAATGCCAGTGCCAACGTAAAATTGTGCTAAGGATGGCTTCCTTCTAGTTGTCCTCAAAACATCGTTATAAAGCGAACGTCACTCGTTAAGCTCTACAGCTACAGCTGCCTTATAAATGTTTCATTGTGGTAAAATGATTTGATGCGAACTACACCAGCGTCTTCAGCAATGCGGCGACACTGCCCGAGATGATCACAATTGGTCCAAACGGTAGACAACAACCGAGAATTTCTTCTGCCCCCGTCGTTTTGTTCCAAGATTCCTGGCTACTGCGTCAGGAGTGTGTTATAGCATCTATTACTGTACCGAAGTACATTCCACAACGGGAGCCAGTGGAGGTGACAACCACACGACAATTGTGTCATGCAGTGCTCCATTGTGTCTTTGTGGAAACGCCACACAGGGTGATCGGGTTTCCCTCTTTCGCTATGGAATACCATGTACATAGCAGGCCATATGATAACCAGTAATTTTCTGTCGTATCTGGCTGGATTTCTTCTCTCTAGGACTATGGGCTATGGTCACGAAGCAAGCTGTCTCCATGGGGGAGTATTGAATTCCTTCCTCGGAATCGGTATCCCGACTTTCGATTTTCCGAACTCAAAGCCTGAGCGCAAACGAGCGTTAGTTCCGGCATTTCCGCTTCGGTCAGAGCCATATCGTGCAATCCTTTGGCAAAGATCTTTTCTTTTGCTCCAGCCAGTAGCACCGTTTGGTCACTTACAAGTAAAGGACGAAAAGCCTTCGGGTGGAAAAATATAATCTCCATAAAACCAACCAGTTTTCCATGACCACCGTGTGTTTCTTAGGGGATCTCTTTCTTTCTCTCTCTGTGGGTGGATATCGATGTTAGACAGGCTTGAATGTCTAGGCATGGAGTAGCTGGTACAGCTGGAAGAGTCGTCGACCATAACCCGGCGGTTTCGGAATTTTCAATACACTGTTTTCAGGGCCAATTCGTCGGCATCAAGCTGCTCTTTGTTGGTAGTAGGCAGTGAATGGCACGCGCAAGGTTTTTGTTTGGCATCGTTAGGAACCAGTTTGGGCTTATTAAGTTTAACTTTGCCATTATCGGTAGCAACATTGACGCGACGAGAAAATGTCGCGTTGTTGTCGCGCCAATGTTGCTACCGATAATGGCAAAGTGAAACTTAACAAACCCAAAGTGCTTCCTAACGAAACCAAACAAAAACCGTGTGCGTGCAATTGACTGCATACTACCAACAAAGAGCAGCTTGATGCCGACGAATTGGCCCTGAAAACAGTGTAAAATGGGTTATTGGTGACATTTTCTGCTCATCCTTTCTTCTTTTGATATGGCAAGCAATACGATTACAAAAGAAACTCAAAACAATATTCTCTTTCGTGCTATTGTGTATGGATTAGTAAGTAAAATTCGACTGTTTTGAAAATGGAACCCTCGCAATGGACAACCACCTGCACAGTTTCGCTGTTATGGTCCATTTTTCCCAGGGCTCTTTGATCGACCCCAGAACTCTTTCGTCAAATTTGTTGGGCATACGGACTCCGCTACTTTTTTAACCCAAGATCCGCCTGAATTTGTGGAATGCGCCTTCAAGAAAACGGTACCGACAGTGTCGTTCATATGCTATCATATGCGGGAAAACATTCCCAACGTCACTCGGAAAACATTTCAAATTCCATTTCCTCAAACACTTTTATCTGGATTGATTATGCCCCAGAAAGAATTCCTGTATGATTTGCAAAATTGATCGGTTTCTGATACGGAGTTAAGCTACATCTTATGCTTTGCGGTTGAAAAAGGAACAAGAAAGCTCATATCATTTTTCAGGTCTTTTCTCCTAGCTTTTTTCTCCTAAAGAGTATCGTTTTGCTGCATCCTACTTTTATTGGCTGCATTATTAGCCTGCGTGCTTCCGCTTCCGTTGCGTTCTTCCAGTGGCTGCTTTATGTTTTCCAACTATATCCGATATCCTGCCGAGAGTTCTGGTGCATACATACAGAATTCCCTCTACAATCGTAACTATGCACTTTTCCTCTGTCGTCATCATTAGTTTCATCGTCGTCGATGGTTGACTTCTTTGCTCGTATCTGCTCGTTCGGTATATGAACATCGGAACGGTTACATGGTGCAGGACGAAAAACATCAGATAGGAATGTGCATAAAATGTACAAAAGAAGACGCTTGAAGGAAGCAACATAAAACCATCGGATATAATAATGAAGCGAAGAAGAGTAAAAAAAGGCATGGCTTACAACGTGTATAGCAAACAGGAAGGATTCGTTGAGACTATCACAATCTGGTAACAACGCGTGTGCGCTTTGGCATGCTCTTGACAATCATAAAATATATTCATCTAAAAGATGTTCTATTTTATTTTTTGCTACTTCTTAAAGCCAGGGGCATTTCCTTTCGATCTAATAATTCGACATGTTCCATTCTAAGGCAGTGCTCATATTCTCATGAAGAAGCTGTGCAACTCATACCCAGGAGTGGATGCTGTCTACTACCAACGAATATCACCCATGCTCCTTCCTTTGTAGCAGGAACAACTGTCGTCAGAAAAGAGCTCCTTTGCTCCTCTCTTCTACAACCGCATTCTTGTTGGATGCATTGAAACCATATTGACGATTCTCTCGTTGGCAGGACGAAGGTTCATAACGAGAAGGATCCCACCGTGAATCAATAGATTGCCGTACTAGTGGTTCTGGGATTGGCACCCGGAAGGAAATCGTATCGACCAGTAGTACCTTCTCCCAATGGGCAAAAGGATCCTACAACAGGGGATCGTTTCTCAAACTCGTAGGCTGTGCGGTAAGATCATAATTTCTCCAGATTTGTGGTGTGTGGGTTTTGTGGGTAGAGGGGAGCAGATCGAGTTGCATGAAATATAGGCATCATGGAAAATCGAATCAGATGTTGTTATTTGTCAAGCCAATGTAACGTAATGACTTAAAAACCCGATCAAGGGTCATTGGAATGCGTCGGTGCGTGTAACCAGTTGGTAGGAGAAGAACCTGAAACAGTGGAACTATAGTGTATTTGTTAAACAATTTTCATGATTGATCATTTGCCTTCGGTTCCTGTCGTGCCGAGTTTTGTATTAACAGTAATTAGGCTCTTGTTGGGTTGTCTCGTTTATTTAATTCATTAATGCAACATTAAGCAAACAGCCTACAAATCACTGGTAAACGAACGGTTTTCCTAATCTGAGCAGATTTTCGAACACCAATTACAATTGTTCTAGCAGAACAAACAACATTCACAGTCTATTTACAGATTCAAACTGTCCACCGACGGACGGTCCCGGTTATGTCTGTAATTAACCCTCCTTCCTATTGCTACAAAACCGCAGCCATTAAACCCGACAAACCACCTTCAGAATCCACCCTCGCGAATTGCGAAGCATTCGGAAATGAACGGTAGAGGGTTCCATCGGACCACACGTGCATCATTAAGCCTACGACCAAATAATTGGCCAATTCGGTTCTGGTTACCAGCAAGGCGATGGGTAAATACACGGTGACTTCATGCTCAATCTGTCTGATGTCTAGCCAGTGTGAGTGGGTTTTCTCGGTGGTTACATCCATTTCCATGCATGCAAGTATGTTCTGTACATGAAAGGCCAGTGACAACTGTGGTGACTGACAGAGTGGGTTTGTGGCAAGAAAATATTCGGGAAATACGGAACTCTCTCTTCAAGCTGGGATTTTGGGTGGACCATATTTGTCTATGATGGTGTTAGTTGTGCATTCGGTGGGTACGTTCGACAAATGAAGGAACATAGAACAAACATGAGAGCTCTGCGTGGGTCGTCCGTCTTTGAATTATAAAGCAATCGGTACACTTTCGAGTACATTAATATTACGAATGACCACTCACAGAACTTTAGATCTGAAATGTAGCTGTCGCTAACTAATTCCTCAAATTGGTCTATACATAAAAGTCGTCAAAACAGTCATCTTGAGAGATTCTCCTAATTAATGGACACTTCAATTCTGCTTGCAGGATTTGTGGATTGGTTGTCAAAATAATTTTCAAACCTCGTCGCTTCGCGCCTTCCACCGTCCAAAGGTGCGATGGTATTTTCCCCGAGCATTCTTTCAACCTGCAAAACACTGAATTCTTGGCTTCGGACTATTCCGTCGGGTTATGTTATTCTCGGGAAAAGGAAGAAAATAGTGAGCAACCGCTCATAGATAGAAAAGGGTGAGCTGCAAACTAATAAATGAAAGGATTAATGAAGGTATTTTGAGAATTGAAGCCAGTGGATTGAAGTTTGTCTGCAATGCTTGAAAGCATAATCTATGCTAGGGAACGCTGTTTCAGACGAAAAAGAGATAGTGTGTAAGAAGAATAAAAGATTTTTTAGAACATTGCCGAAGGGTTTGGGGGAAAACGACTTTTACGGTAAACACAAAGTGCATCGAATGAAAATTTGTTATTTTCTTTTCTCTCTCCTCAAAACACAGAACATGTCATCCAGCTGTACAGTGAAAAGGTATCTGTTGGGAAATATAAAAAAAGTTATTTTTGGTTTCGAACCGTGATCAGTATCGTTTTCTTTTGACTATTGTCATGTAACCATCACGAATTGCTTTCGGTATTTGTTTATCCATACGTTTTTTTGAATTTTTTTCCCATTTTCACTCGTTTTACTTCTTTTCGGTCTTAAACCAAAATCCTTGCTATTGTTCTGTGTTGTTCTGTTTTTTTTTTTTTTTTTTTTTCACCGAAATGGGTGTTTTGGCAGACTGTTTTCAAGTGGAAATCATAAACTGAGATTGGGGAACTCTAGCGATCATGACATCGGGTTTGAAGAGCTCAGAATGATTTAGCTGACCTCTAGGATCAGAACGCGGACGACGGCCAAGGCAACAACGCCGTTAGTTTGATGCAGGAACGAAAGTTTTCCATTGCACAGTAAATGGTACCCCGATGGCAGGTTTTTCTTTTCGTTTTGCTTTCACCTTTGCACTCGCGACTTGTAAACGACTTTTGAGTTCTGTAACGGGAGCAAAATATTTTCTTTTGTGCGAACGGAAAGGCAAGCGTGGTGGGACTATGTGTCGGTAATGAGAGGAATCATTTAAACCAAACCCTCCTGGACTGCTTGAAAGGTTCTCGAGTCAGCTGTTGGTTCTATGCCTTCATCTCACCTTTTATTCTCGACCGAACGAAAGCTTTGTTTGCAATTTTAGGACTACGAGAAAAAAAAGTACGTTGAGTTAGGGTTAAATTCCTTCTTTGCTCGTCTAATTAATCGAAACATTTTAACATGAAGTAAACAGCCAGTGGAGAAGTAATTAGGGAAAGACAAAATTCCAATGGAAGTTTTGGCTTCCGTTGCCGCTACACAATGGTTACGTTTCTGCGGAGTGAAGCTTATAAATGGTATTGACGGTAGACTTGATATCAGCGACGCTTTTATTCTAAAGAAGAGGTGTGAGGACATGTGTCAACATCAACATCAACATGTTTTACAAAATTAAAACAAAATCCCTTTTCTAGTAGAAACTAAACGATAATTTAACGAAACAATCAGTCACTACGGTAAAGTTGTGGGTATTGCATACCTGTAGGCGTATACAAATCAACGTGAGACATTTTGTTTTTAAACCAGGACTTGATCATGAAAAGTAACTTACTTTCAATTCTTCCTGACACCATAAACGACTTTATATATGTAAAACTGAAAATCAAAATGGTTCGCTGGTTTGTATTTTTGGTTGATAATAGTAAGTCTGATCTGAAATTTTCGGTTTCGATTTGAAGGTCAAAAAGATAAAATCGCTTGAGTATAAGACAACGCACAACTGATATTGAAACCCGTTTTGAAACCTTAAAGAATGTTCAAACATAAATTGTTGTTCCTTCTTATGTATTTTGACCATTAAATTTGCGTCATTCCGTTTTGTTTACAACGACGGACGGAACGTTTGACCGAACCTCTAATTTATGTGGGATCACTGTATTTATATTTTAGCTGTATTTAATTTATTGCATAAAAAAGGATGTTCCAATATTTGATTTACAAATAAGAAACGAAATTTTTGGAGATTCTCTTATGAGGAACTAGGTCAAAGTTCGTTACAAATCATAAACATTGACGCCCATAGGCATGCTGCGAACGAGCTAACTGAAATTGGTGGAAAAAATAAACATCTCGTGATGCGAAAACGCATCATCTCTACTCGCCTTACAGTTCGTCGTCATAGATTGTTATGTACACACGGTTGGCTATAAAAACGATCCCGGTGGATCAAAGCATCTCAGTATCTTTGGATCAAGTATAGAAGACGTGCCCGTGTGAAACTGGGTGTCCGATCAACAACGCCATGACAAACAACATGGCCCAGAGTGTGATGTTGTTTCTGGTGTTAATTGGTGCGGTTGGTGTAGCCCTTTCGTTTCCCGCGACGGACCAAGATCTTGGAGCAACTGAATCTGCAGCTTGTGCCTTCCTCGACGGATTGGAAGAAGAGATTCGGGACATCAACTACAACACCACCCTTCAGTCCTGGAATTACGAAACGAACATCACCGACGAAACGCTCGATACGCGTAACGATGCAGTGGACGAACAGTCGCAGTTTTTGAAGGTACGCGGCCCAGAATAGACAATAGTGACGGTCACAGTGTTACGCGTTCCTTCTAAACTAAATCATTACCACTGAGGTCGTGCTAATGGAATCATTTGAATTTTAATCACATGCTCACGATTGATCGGCTGCACAATTCCGGCGCCCTACGAATATCGTTCGCATCACTTTCGTTAAACCCGTTTTTCCCGTTTTTTTACGGTGTGGTGTCTAGGGTCCGTGGGACGGTCTCCTGATCTTGATCTTCTCCGATCCGCTTACCGGAGGCTGGACACAAAACGTTATTTTTTCTTTGCCCCTTTCGACTTCGGCAGATCTCCATCAGCTGAACTCGGAAACTGGTTTGGGCGAGCATTTGTTTGTGTTTTTATTTTTGTTTTGGTTTCCCTCGTTTGATCGGTCCATCTCAAATTTTGCCGGGATCTTAACCAGTGTCCGTAGATGGTCAATTTCAACGTGAAGAAAGTTACCTTTCTACCTAAATTAAGTCAGAAACGATTTAATTTCCTTTGAACGGGAAGTAAAAGGTCAGTATGGCACCGAATAAGGGTAACCATAGCCATGAAGGTATTGAAATTTGGCTTATGCTTAAATATCACCATATAGGGTCGATATCCCAAAACTGAAGATTACGAGAAAAAGGAAATAACTTAAATACCATGAGGTATCCTCGAGTGGGATAAATTTTAAATTAAAAAGTACTTTCTACTCAACACATCGGAGCTTAGCGTCTGTCATCCAGTGTCCGGTTGTTCGGGATCAACGCCCTTCTCAATTCACCATAATTGCATGCGCAAATCAAGCCAGTTTCCAGCCAGGCTCCATTCTGCTCCATGGCAGCAACCCATGGGGTGCCAAAGCGCCGGGTCCGGTTTTCCTTCTTTGTGGGTCTTGCTTCTTCTATTGTTTTCCGCCGTCTTAAACAAACGAGTGGTCAGAATATGAGCCGACCTATAGGCCCTGCCATCTCCAGCCTGCGCGCTATAAGAGAGCTTTCGCCGGCTGCGCTTAGTTCAGTCGCCATCTGGCCGTTACGCGGGTCGCTGCAAACGACTCCACACCGATCGTCAACGCAATGGGTCGAGAAGTAGTTAGAACTAATCGCGTGGTGGTTTGGCTAGTGGTGGTGCTGATAGCCGCGGCCACCGCCAGCGATCCCGAGCTGGAACAGAACGAGCTGGCCGCAGGGCGATACGTGGCCGACCTGGAGCAGGAGATACTGACCCGCAATAACAATGCGACCGAGCTTTCGTGGGCCTACGAGTCGAACATCAGCGAGGAGGCCCTCAAACGCCGCAACGAGGGTGCCACGCGAAACGCGAACTTTTTCAAGGTGCGAATAGGCGATAAGCATAACCAAGCAACAAGAGTAAACCACAAAGTGGGTAGGCGGAACGCCCCGTTGTAAATTGTGCCGCGTAATGGTGTAGATAGTTTGTATGCATGTCATTAGCGAGTTTCGTTCTGGCGCGCACGGTCTAGCCCTGAGAGTGTGTCGCGTGAATCCCGGTCAACGGTGTGCGCGTCCGTTAGTGTCCGCAAGGTTTTCTGGCTGATGAAGGCCGATTCTATCGTGAGTAGGCATGCGGAACGATGCGTACCATTTACGACCCATTACTTTGTGGATTTTAATTGAATTGACGCGATTTGTACTTCGTCGCTGAACCAGCAAGTTTCTGTAAAACAAATTGAATAGTGTCGGATTCAACATTGAACAGTATGAAACTGCATTTTCCATCGGGATCCAACCAGTATTTTCAATGTTTTATACCATCAATAGTCAATATCCGACACACCGGTGATAACCACATCAAACCGGTTCCGGTGTGCGATATTTATTGGTTCCGTATTACGACGATAACGATCAACAAGCGTGGGTAAACAGTGTTCAACCCCGTCCGCGGAAGATCTTGTTGCCGGTCGGTTGATCGCATCGATACGAGATGATAATTGGCCCCACTCGTTCCCACTCCACATAGAGGGAAGATGCCCTGCGCGATGCTGAAACCCGACGATTAAGTGCTACCGGACTTGTCCACTTCCTTTCACCATTAATGAACGCTGCTGCTGAAAACAGTCGGTGATAAATTTGGTGCTCTGACTAATCCTCATCAAACCCGTGTAAGAGGCCGATTACGGTATTCAAAAGCATGTGTAGCGCAAGGTCTGGGGAGTGGGGTATTGTTAGGGGGAGGTTGTTTTTCCCACCGCTTCCACAAAACAGTGTGCACATGTTTGGCCCGCCGTCCATTGTTTGCTGGATGGACGGATTTTGTTGGTACGGGTTGCATCAATTTTTTTTTTTTTAAGAGTAAGCATCATCTTCTTCTCATTTCATGTGGCACGTGATGGTTCAGATTCGAGCCCGAACGATCTCTATATCAGCCGGCCATGGTCGAACAACCGAGTACAATTCATTCGTCGATCGTCGACGAATGTGAGTGGTACGGATTTTCTACAATTGCGGTCGGATCTCACGGTTCTGAATTATGTGGTTCAGGTTTTGGTTAAGCGTAGTGTTGCTCGCAGAATGGGCCGGCACCCGTACAGTGTCCCCCAACGATCGTATTCTGTCCTATCTAGCCACGATCGAACCGCAAGTTTTGCAACGGACAAACGATGAGATGGTTGCGTCGTGGGAGTACGAATCGAACATAACCGAATACACGGCCGAGTTGTCGATGAAAGTGGCCCTGGATAATGCGCGCTTTTGGAAGGTGCTAACGAGGCGCTAAGTGACAGTTTGATCCCTCTTTGCTCTCCCTGATTCCTCTTTGCTATCTCAACGTTTTGCAGGAAGTGGCCCGCGAGCTTCGCCAGTACGACTACAACAGCTTCAAGGATGCCGATCTGAAGCGACGCATCAAGAAGCTAACCGACTTGGGTTACGCGGCCTTGGATGAGGCGAAGTTTACCCAGCTCGTCGATGCGATCTCGCGTATGCAGGAGAACTACGCCACGGCCAAGGTATGCCAGTATCGGAACGAAACGAACTGCAACTTCAGCCTTGAGCCGGAGCTTACAGAAACGCTGGCGAAAAGCCGTGACCCGGAGGAGCTCAAGCATTATTGGGTGCAGTGGCACGATGCCGCCGGTAAACCGGTGCGAAAGGATTTCGATGAGTACGTCACCTTGAACCGAGAGGCGGCGAAGTTGAACAGTAAGTATGACTTCGAACGTGTGATTGCGTATTCCGTTATCTCACAAGCGTTATGTTTTTTCCACAGATTTCACCTCGGGGGCTGAATATTGGCTCGATGCCTACGAGGACGATTCGTTCGAGGCCCAGGTTGATGCTGCGATCGAACAAATCAGACCTCTGTACGAACAGATCCACGCATACGTTCGGTACAAGCTGCGCAAGCATTACGGCAGTGAGATTGTGTCGGAAAAGGGATCCATTCCTATCCATCTGCTCGGAAACATGTGGGGACAGACGTGGGACAACATTGCCGACATTACCACGCCGTTCCCCAACAAGGTGCTGCTCGATGTGACGGACGAGATGGTTCGCCAGGGCTATACGGCGGTGAAAATGTTTGAGATGGGTGACGAGTTTTTCCAGTCGATGAACATGACCAAACTTCCTCCGTAAGAAAATGATTAACATATACTTTGTGCGACATTCTACTAATGATTTAAACCTGTTACTCATTCGTATAGAACCTTCTGGGAGAAGAGTGTCCTCGAGAAGCCGAACGATGGCCGTGAGCTAGTCTGTCATGCCAGTGCGTGGGATTTCTACAAGAAGGATGACGTTCGCATCAAACAATGTACTCGCATCAACATGGAGGACTTTTTCACCGTTCATCACGAGCTGGGACACATTCAGTACTACTTGCAGTACCAGCATCAGCCGAGTGTTTACCGCGAAGGAGCCAACCCTGGATTCCATGAGGCCGTCGGTGATGTGCTTTCTTTGTCCGTATCCACGCCGAAGCACTTGGAAAAGATTGGTCTGCTGAAGGACTTCGTGTTGGACGAAGAGTCCAAACTGAATCAGTTCTATCAAGCTGGACTTTCGAAGTTGGTGTTCCTACCGTTTGCCTACACGCTGGATAAGTACCGCTGGGAGATATTCCGGGGCGATGTGAAGCCGGAAAACTATAACTGCAAGTTCTGGGAGATGCGATCGAAGTACTCCGGCGTTGAACCACCGGTAGTCCGAAGTGAAAGTGATTTCGATGCCGCTGCGAAGTACCACGTGTCGGCCGATGTGGAATACCTCCGATACTTTGTGTCGTACATCGTGCAGTTCCAGTTCCATCGGGCTGCCTGCGAGAAGGCGGGCGAGTACGTGAAGGGAGATCCGGAGAAGACGCTGAATAACTGTGACATCTACCAGAGCACCGCGGCGGGTAACGCCTTGAAAGCTATGCTTGCCATGGGCTCCTCTAAACCGTGGCCAGATGCGATGGAGGTTCTGACCGGGCAGCGAAAGATGAGTGCCGATGCGCTGATCGAGTACTTCAAACCGCTCTACGATTGGTTGGTGAAAGAGAACAAAGCCCTCGGCGCGTACATTGGATGGGAGGAAAATCTTAGTGAGTTTTATTATGCGCTCTATTTTGAAATCCATATAATGCGCTTTAATTCTTTCTCATTACAGAATGTAAATAATCAAGTGCGGCAACGAAATACTAATGCAAATCGCACAGCACAAAATGATCTCCAGAAGCAGTATCGTCGAGTCCAATGGAAAAGATACTGAACAAATTATCATTGGTACTGTTTTGCTGGAGCTGCCTAGCGGGCGTAAAGTTATCAATAAACTAAGATAAGAAATTTCATTTTGTTGACATGGGTTTCATTTTGTCACGACACCAACAAACAATAAACTTCATTCATCGGATGACTCCCAATCATTTTTCGCATCCGAAACCTCTCGCTCGACCTGCCTATGATACAACGATTGATCCTGTTTGAAGAAACTAATTGAATAATAGATAATACTTATCAATTGATGCATTGTGTTACATAAGCCTTATCGCACTCAAAAGATACGGTTGGTTGAATAAAAGGGCATGCAAATGGGATGATACACTTTAGTATCACTTTACGAGTGATAGGTGTTCGAAGATGAAGTTAATTGTAGTGATTTCGTTAGCCATTGGCCTGGTGTACCACGTGAGCGGTGGCGCGATTCCCATTTCGGATGTAGAAGCTCAAGAACAAGAGGTGTTCCAATATTTGGAGGATATTGAGACGGAAATCCTGTCTCGTCGAAACGCCGCCAGCGAGGCAAACTGGGCCTACGACTCGAACATAACGGACGAAAACTTAGTTGTAAAGAATGAAGTAGCAACCGAGAATGCTGCTTTCTTTAAGGTACTTCAAAGTATAAAACACTAAGGAAAAGTTACTTCATTTAAGTTCTTCTATTTCAGCAAATCTCGGAAACGCTTTCCCAGTATGATTACGAAAGCTTCCAGGATGAAGATCTGAAGCGAAGGGTGAAAAGGCTCGTCGGGTTGGTTTATTCGGCATTGCCAGTAGACAAGTTTGCGGAAATATTGAATGCGGTCAATAACATGAAAGAAAACTACGCAAAAATAAAGGTGTGTGACTACCACGACCGCAACAAGTGCGATTTGGCCCTGGAACCGGAGTTGACGGAGATTCTTGCCAACAGTAGGGATGCTGAAGAGCTCAAATACTACTGGCAACAATGGTACGATGCGGCTGGAGCTCCAACCAGAGAGGATTTCCAGAAATATGTGGATCTGAACGGAGAGGCTGCTAAATTGAACAGTTGAGTGATACTGCTATCAAAAGTGTTTGGAGAGATAAGGCAAAGTTCTCTTTCTTCCCATAGATTATGCGACCGGAGCCGAATCTTGGTTGGCGGCTTACGAAGACGACACCTTCGAAGAGCAGGTTGATGCTGTTATCGAAGAACTCCGTCCATTCTATGAGCAGATCCATGGCTTTGTTCGCTACAAGTTGCGCGAGTTCTATGGTGAGGATGTTGTATCCGAAAAGGGACCCATTCCCATGCAGCTTCTCGGTAACATGTGGGCGCAGGGATGGGGAAACATTGCAGACATCACCAGCCCATTCGGTGACCGGCAGTTGTTGGATGTAACGGAAGAAATGCTCCGCCAAGGATACAACCCGATACAAATGTTCGAAATGGGAGACGAATTCTTCCAGTCGTTGAACATGTCCAAGGTTTCACAGTAAGTTCTGCAACTTCTATAGTTTTCATATTCATGTATAGTAAAATTAACTTTATTTATTGTGATAAGAACCTTCTGGGACAAGAGCATCCTCGAGAAGCCGGACGATGGTCGTGATCTTATTTGTCATGCCAGTGCATGGGACTTTTCGAAACCAGACGACGTACGCATCAAGCAGTGCACTCGCATCAACATGGAGGACTTCTTCACGGTGCACCATGAGCTGGGTCACATTCAGTACTATCTTCAGTATCAACACCTCCCGAGTGTGTACCGTTCGGGAGCTAACCCTGGATTCCATGAGGCCGTCGGTGATGTGCTCTCGCTATCGGTCTCAACGCCTAAACACTTGGAGAAGATTGGTCTGCTGAAGGACTTCGTGCTGGATGAAGAGTCCAAGCTGAACCAGTTCTATCGTTCAGCGTTGGACAAGTTGACGTTCTTGCCATTTGCCTACACCATCGATAAGTACCGTTGGGGAATCTTCCGTGGTGAAATCAAGCCCGAGGAATACAACTGCAAGTTCTGGGAGATGCGCTCGAAGTACTCCGGCGTAGAACCACCAGTAGTTCGCTCGGAAGCCGATTTAGACGCACCGGCCAAGTACCACGTGTCGGCCGATGTGGAGTATCTTCGCTATTTTGTCTCGTACATCATTCAGTTCCAGTTCCATCGAGCTGCTTGCGAGAAGGCCGGAGAGTACGTGAAGGGAGATCCGGTGAAGACATTGAACGACTGCGACATCTATCAGAGTGCTGAAGCGGGTAATGCTATTAAGGCGATGCTGGAGCTAGGTTCGTCGAAGCCTTGGCCAGATGCAATGGAGGTCTTGACCGGAGAGCGTCGCATGAGTGCCGATGCACTGATCGAATACTTCCAACCTCTGTATGATTGGTTGGTGGTTGAAAATGAACGACTAGGAGCATACGTTGGATGGGAACAAACAGATAGTAAGTTGCTGATAATGGGAAATGTTGATAACAAGCTTAACACAGTTATTTTTTATACAATTTTTTTTTCAGAATGCATCTCAGACTAACTAAAAATCGATGGAACTTTCAAGCGATCGGAAACATAAAAATATAATGAATATACTACATCTGTTGCTGCACCAACGAGGTGTTTAAGTTAGTTAAGGCTTAGTTAAGAAATAAGCCCACCTTTGGATAACTGTAACATTTCGGTAACCGGTACGATCGTTGATCCAAATAAAGAACCTTTCCGAGAGGGACGCGACGTACCGGAAACCAAATGCCCAAACATTTCGATTTCGCAAATAGAAGTTAATTTCGATGGCTGCCGCCGTGCTGCACCGTGCTGCATCAGCGAGTTAAGTGCCGTTCCGGGCGACCCGTTGGCGCGTATTGCTGCGTCAATACAACCCACGGCGCACCAAGTGTTCGGCCAGCGCGCGTTGCTGCGTCGGCAGCCCTCGATCGTTGGCAGGCCGGCTTACTGCCCTACTTATCAATAATCGATACACCCTACGGTGCGCCAAGTGTCCGGCCGACGCGCGTTGCTTCGTCAGCAGCCCTCCGTCAGCGGCCGGCCGGCTCGTTGCTCTACTTTTAAAATCATAAACAAATGCGACTTTTGGGTATATAATGGTAAGAAATTTTAGAATAAACCAGTGTTAAGTTGAAACTCAGACGATTCACTTCGTAGTTTATTTTTGACCGCTACACTCACTGCCATATCCGAAAAGCTTGAAGCGCCCAGTCCCCCCTTTCGAAGCATAGGCCTCCTCTATACGCAGAGGCAACTAGCTTGAGAGGTAATAGGGATCCAGGGACTTCAGCCATTAGCCGGCAGCAATTAATTTCACTTTTTCTCAGTTGCTCACCCTAACCAAGCTAGGAGGTCTTCCTTCGCGGGACCTGCTTGGTTAGTCGTGAAGTAACATTGGTGGCTCCAGAGAGGAAATTCACGAAAAGTCTCCTCAAACGTTTGAATTCTTGCTTGGGTAACCAGGACCAAGAAGAATCATATCAGCAAGCTCTCTGTCGATCAGAATCGTCAGAGAGATAAAAAGAGTGAAGCTTAGGCATCGGGAAAAAACCCAGTAGCTTGACTACGCCTTTTCAAAGCCACTCAGTAAAGATGTCGACCGCGACCAAGATGTCACGACGACCGAGCAAGTATTTTGTGGACAATAAGAATGGGAATTGTCGGTTGTGCGACAAACCCGATCCGAGCGATTCGCACATGGTCCAGTGTGACGAGTGCGATCGATGGTTCCATTTGACTTGCGCGAAGCTAACAAAGTTGCCAACAGCAGAAGAAGAATTTATGTGCATCAAGTGCAGCGCCGACCGAGCCAAAGCGCAAGATGAAGCAGGACCATCGGGAGGAGAAAAAGGCGAAAGAAAGGAGAAGAAAGCTAAAACCGCCGAACCGGAAGTTACCACCATAGCCGAGCTGGTAGCAGCATTGACCGTTGGTAACAAGGTCAGCACAAATCACTTACTTCGAATGTCGCTTAACGACCTACCCTACTTCGATGGCAATCCGAGAGATTGGCCTGCATTCGACAAAGCCTTCAGGGAAACCACAGAGGCAGCTAATTTCAACGACTTAGAAAATATGAATCGACTGCAGAGATGCCTGAAAGGCGACGCCCTGAGGAACGTCAAGGCACTTTTCTTCGATCCCGAGAATGTTGACATTATAATCGAACGCTTAAGAACTCTTTTTGGTAGATCAGAGCAAGTCTACCAAGAACTCTTAAGAGAGGTTCAAAGGAAGGCGGATCCAAACCGGATACCAGATTTAAGCATCGCACTGGAGAATTTAGTGGCGAACATAAAAACGCTGAACAAACCTTCCTACCTTAGCGACCACCGACTCATCAACGAACTTGCCAGCAAATTGCCACGAGACAAGCAGCTGAAGTGGCTTAGAATAACGGATGAATTGGAAGAACAAAGAGAGATGCCGACATTAGAACACTTCAGCACCTGGCTAGCGAACATCGCGAGTGAACTTCGTCGCCTACCCAAAGCGATCGACCGAAAACCATTGCATCTACACGACACTACGAAGCCAGCAAAGAATGCAAGTCCAAAACAAGAACGCAACACCAGTCCAAACGACTGGCATCGAGGTTGTCCAAACTGTAACGGCAATCACAATCTTCTGAATTGCGATCAATTCAAAAACAAGACGCCAGAAGAAAGGTACGAAGTAATAAAAAGGGAGAAACTCTGCTCGAGCTGCCTTCGATCCAACGGGCACGATGTAAACACATGTTGGTTTGCCAGAGAATGCGGTATCAACGGGTGCCAAGAAAAACATCACCGTATGATACACCTCACGACCGTGCAAAATGTACCAATAAACTACCACGACATCGGCCAGAGTCCAACAAACGTATACGTTGGAGTTCATATTGAAGCAAAACCGGAGTATAGGAAACCTCCTACGTTTAAAAAGCTAGAACGTGAAAAGTCAGAGAAGACAGCTATGCCGCAAGAAAACATTATGAGCACGTTTTCATCACCAAAATGTGAAAACTTCAGAAAAAAGGAAGCATGCCAACATTGCAGTGGACTTCACGTGCTTACACAGTGCGAAGAATTCTGCAAACTTCCCGCAGAGCAACGACACGATGTTGCGATTAGACATCGCCTGTGCCTTTCATGTCTCCTGACCGACGATCATCGTATGCGGCACTGTAAAGTATCTAAAAAATGTTCCAGAGAATTCTGTAACAGACGACATCATCCGCTAATGCATTGTAGCTCATCTAAGGAAAAGCCGTTGAGTAATCAAAAAGAAGACAAGCTGAATGAAAATCATACAAAGGAAGGTTCGGTTCAGAAACTTCAAAGCAACTATCAAAAACATAATTCATCTTCTGAACCAGTGAAAGAGAAGAAAACTGAATCGAACACATGCTTCAATAGTCGAACCGAAAAGGTTAAAATTCCTCATGAAGGAAAACAGCAGCGAAACGTTTTGGTAGACAACGCATGCAACGCAACAGCAGAACGTCCCAAAGAAAATCGAGCTAAAAGCGAACCACGTATTAATGAAAAGAAAAAGAAACAAAAAGACTATGAAAATCATGTAATACGATTTGAGAACTTCGTCAAAACGTCAGTCTCAAGATTCAAAATGGATAGTGCCGAAATGATAGATGCAATGGATAAGTTCTTGCTCACTTATCGAACTACGCCGAATCAACCACATGAATCATCATTGGTAGTAGACAACCAGATAAAGAGTATACAGCATCCGCCGCAGACTATCCCATCAAGTATAACATCTAGCAGAGCTTCAGTATGTACAACTAAGCACAATATTCAGCGAAAAAATTCT
Source organism: Anopheles coustani (assembly GCF_943734705.1). NCBI lineage: Eukaryota > Metazoa > Arthropoda > Insecta > Diptera > Culicidae > Anopheles > Anopheles coustani. The sequence continues at coordinate 34,372,967 of NC_071289.1, forward strand.
TCGGCTGAGCAACTCAACAATCTACACTGCGCAGATCAACTGCAGGATGAACCCGCCAAAGCTACAAGACAACCAAGCAGCCATGACAAATCTAAGACGACCGTCAAATGTCTTGATGCACCATCCAGCAACGTGCCAGTTGTCAAAACACAAGTCGCCCCGGATGGACAACTACGATCGGTGGAAGTTAAAACAGCCAGCACCACCCCCAAACGCCCAGTCGTCAAGGTTGCAGTCGTGGATTTAGAGCAAAAGGAGCACCTACTTCTGCACTCTGTATCCACTGCGCCACCGCCTAAGAGACCCAATAAAACACCACAACCCCTACCAGAAGAACCACCGGCCAAGAAAAAGGTAAAACGCATTGCGCCATGCAACTGGGCTCAAAAATTGCTACTGACACTCCTAGTACTCGGCGTCGGAACCACGGAAGCCGTCAACATTCAACCGGCGAACGAAGGCGGAATCTTCTTCAATCATCTAGGCAGCTGCTTAGTTCAACGAGGAATTCTACAAAGACGCATACCGCTGGACATCGTCCCCAGGGACGATATAGGTCACATGCATCAACTCCGTTTCGAGCTGCGATCGTTGTACACAAATTTCGCCAGTAAAAGTCAATTACCGGACGACACGCTGAAGGAGGCCGTCACAATGGTAAATATACAAAGTAGAGCCGCGGAAAGGGAGATACGTTTTACCTCTCGTGTAAGGAGAGTCGGAGGTATTCTAGGGTTTCTAAAAGATTTACTGGTAGGTGGAAGTGACGTAGAAAAAGAACTCGATGAAATGCAAACCACAGAAGAAATTAAATACAAGAGAATACTAAGTACTGTCACAATGGTTAACGAAAGGTCTAAAGAATTAGCACAAAAGTTTAAAGATAAAAGCGATAATTTGTTATCACACATAAAGCAAGCCAATTCAGAACAACAAGATATTTCGATAAAATTACACATTGTAGAGCTGACCTTGCTAGCCCATCAAGTAATCAATAATATTGCTGAAAAATATAGGTTGCTTAGAACCAGTCCTATACAAAAAGAAGAGCTAGAAATACTGTATGACCGAATAGAGAAAGAACTACCAGAAACCGTCCGCATAGTTCGAACACATCCCTCATTTTCCATTGAAGAAGGAGAGAAATCTCTGACTATTTTAGTAACAACAATATTAGTAGAAACTATTCCCTTCGAGGTATTCCAAGCCTATCCCGTTCCAGACAGAGTAAGGGACTCGATCATAACGATTGAAAAAACGAAAATAGCCATAAATGATCATTGGGCTCACTTCTATCCATCTTACCTAATCGAACTAAATCAAACCCATTTCATTGTAAACCATCCAATAATTGAAAAACGAATAGATTGCTTGTCAGGAAAAATACTCTCAGTAAATGAATCAACGAACTGTACTACAAGAAAATTGGAAACACCATATACAAAATTGATTCACATGAAAGAAGCAAACTCCGTGCTTTACTACACAGACAACATTAAAAGTATCAGATTACATTGCAATAGTACAGATATAGCACTTAGCAGCTACGCGGCAATTGTGGAATTGGAAGATAACTGCGTTATTGAATCAGCCAATGAGACTATAAAGGCCGATATTTCATTTAAGAAAATAACAAAATCCTACTTTAAGAAGCATGAAGAAACTCAAGAACCAGAGGTCATCGAAAACACGGAAACAAAAGTCCCAAGCATCTTCGTACTCCACGTCACATTGGTACAAATCGTCATTGGTACAATCATAATAATATTAGTTGTAGCTATCATGACGATCATAATGTGCGCACAGGGAAAATGTATCATTAAAAAGCTAGAAGCCACGGAAGCAAAACAAGAAGAAAAAACAGAAATGACCGAGTTCTTTAACAAACCTCGATTCGGGCCAAAATATAGAGGTAATTCACCGAGTTGAATTACGAGGGGGAGAATGTTGCTGCACCAACGAGGTGTTTAAGTTAGTTAAGGCTTAGTTAAGAAATAAGCCCACCTTTGGATAACTGTAACATTTCGGTAACCGGTACGATCGTTGATCCAAATAAAGAACCTTTCCGAGAGGGACGCGACGTACCGGAAACCAAATGCCCAAACATTTCGATTTCGCAAATAGAAGTTAATTTCGATGGCTGCCGCCGTGCTGCACCGTGCTGCATCAGCGAGTTAAGTGCCGTTCCGGGCGACCCGTTGGCGCGTATTGCTGCGTCAATACAACCCACGGCGCACCAAGTGTTCGGCCAGCGCGCGTTGCTGCGTCGGCAGCCCTCGATCGTTGGCAGGCCGGCTTACTGCCCTACTTATCAATAATCGATACACCCTACGGTGCGCCAAGTGTCCGGCCGACGCACGTTGCTTCGTCAGCAGCCCTCCGTCAGCGGCCGGCCGGCTCGTTGCTCTACTTTTAAAATCATAAACAAATGCGACTTTTGGGTATATAATGGTAAGAAATTTTAGAATAAACCAGTGTTAAGTTGAAACTCAGACGATTCACTTCGTAGTTTATTTTTGACCGCTACACTCACTGCCATATCCGAAAAGCTTGAAGCGCCCAGTCCCCCCTTTCGAAGCATAGGCCTCCTCTATACGCAGAGGCAACTAGCTTGAGAGGTAATAGGGATCCAGGGACTTCAGCCATTAGCCGGCAGCAATTAATTTCACTTTTTCTCAGTTGCTCACCCTAACCAAGCTAGGAGGTCTTCCTTCGCGGGACCTGCTTGGTTAGTCGTGAAGTAACAACATCTGAAACAGTGTTTGAATTTGATCTTTATACAAAAATACTATTACTATATCTCATTAAATTATTCCTTTATGAATATCTCTGAAAACGAAAATTGTAAGTATTATAGTAGTGAAAATAAACGATTGCGGTGTTATAGAAGTGCAATGAATGATAATGTAAGCACTTTGCTGAAATTACAAAATAATCGTCTGCGGTTTTGCTAAGAATTTTATCATTGCTGTTTGCCTTTGATAGTGGTCAGAAGAAAATCCTTTATTCATTTTTTGGCACAACGGGTCAATGTCAGGATTACGTTGTATACCACACACGTTTTCACCTGGTTCAGAAAAGGATTAACATTGCCAAACTTATTCGCCCTGGGTGTTGGACCATGAGTCGAACCATCAAACAGGTTTAGTTGCTACTATTTTCCCTATCGTAAATGTAGCTAAGATATGTTTCGTCCTTCTTTCTCTTCTCCATCCGAAATTTGACATGTTTGAACTCAACGTTGATAATTTTATTCCAGTTTAAGTCAGGAGCAAGTATCTCGAACTGGAGAGAATTTGTTTATTCAAAATTAAAAGAAATATGAACAGGTTGTATATTATTCTATTACATAATAATTAATAAAAAATAAAAGTTTAATGTCTAGGTCTCTATACAAACCAGTGTTTAAGTTTGCAATCTATATATTTATCTAACGTTATAGATTAGACATAATTGTATCTTCGTTAAATCTATGTATATTTCGACTTAAAGTTTAGCATGTAAACAAGATAAAATCATTTAAACGAAGAAGCTCGGAAGAGTGTCCAATAACCATCCACTTTCTAGCAGCAACATGGGTCTGATGTGAGCTAACATCGTAGCCGTTCGTAAGTAAATTTCCCAAGCATAAATTGTTGAAATCTGTAGGAAGTTCGAGAAAGGCCTGAAGAAGACGGTGAATAACTATGACATCTAAAAGATCTACTGCAGTGGGTAATGCTTCAAAGAGGCAACATTATCAAATCCAATACGAAACATAATAAACATCATAGATAATGTTTTTCTGGAGCTGAGTAGCGAGCAGCTGGTACGTTATTAATAAACTAAGATAAGAAATTTCATTTCGTTGACATTGAATTTCATTGTATTATGGTAGAGTTGAAATGGGTTCATTTATCGTATGACTCCCAATCATTATTCACATCCGAAACCTCCCGCTCGACCTGTCTCCGATACAAAGATTGATACCGTATCAAGAAACTAATTGAATAACAGATAATACTTATCGATTGATGCATTGTGTTACATAAGCCTTATCGCACGCAGAAGATACGGTTGGTTGAATAAAAGGCCATGCAAATGGGTTGATACACTTTAGTATCACTTTACGAGTGATAGGTGTTCGAAGATGAAGTTAATTGTAGTGATTTCGTTGGCCATTGGCTTGGTGTACCACGTGAGCGGTGGAGCGATTCCCACTGCGGATGTAGAAGCTCAAGAGCAAGAGGTGTTCCAATATTTGGAGGATATTGAGTCGGAAATTTTGTCTCGTCGAAACGCCGCCAGCGAGGCAAACTGGGCCTACGACTCGAACATAACGGACGAAAACTTGGACGTCAAAAATGATGTAGCAACCGAGAATGCTGGTTTCTTTAAGGTATTTTGAAGGATACGAAAATTTAGAACGGTTTGCGGCATTTAAGTTCTTCTATTTCAGCAAATCTCGGAAACGCTTTCCCAATATGATTACGAAAGCTTCCAGGATGAAGATCTGAAGCGAAGGGTGAAAAAGCTCGTCGGATTGGGTTATTCGGCGTTGCCAGTGGATAAGTTCGCGGAAATATTGAATGCGGTCAATAACATGAAAGAAAACTACGCAAAAATCAAGGTGTGTGACTACCACGACCGCAACAAGTGCGACTTGGCCCTGGAACCGGAGTTGACGGAGATTCTTGCCAACAGTAGGGATGCTGAAGAGCTCAAATACTACTGGCAACAGTGGTATGATGCGGCTGGGGCTCCAACCAGAGAGGATTTCCAGAAATATGTGGATCTGAACGGAGAGGCTGCTAAATTGAACAGTTGAGTGATGCTGCTATCAAAAGTGTTTGGAGAGATAAGGCAAGGTTCCCTTTCTTCCCATAGATTATGCGACCGGAGCCGAATCTTGGTTGGCGGCTTACGAAGACGACACCTTCGAAGAGCAGGTTGATGCCGTTATCGAAGAACTGCGTCCTTTCTATGAGCAGATTCATGGTTTTGTTCGCTACAAGTTGCGCGAGTTCTATGGTGAGGATGTTGTATCCGAAAAGGGACCCATTCCCATGCAGCTTCTCGGAAACATGTGGGCGCAGGGATGGGGAAACATTGCAGACATCACCAGCCCATTCGGTGACCGGCAGTTGTTGGATGTGACCGAAGAAATGCTCCGCCAAGGATACAACCCGATACAAATGTTCGAAATGGGGGATGAGTTCTTCCAGTCGCTGAACATGTCCAAGGTTCCACAGTAAGTGCCGCAAATTTTCTGACTTTAACGTTCAATTTTAGGAAAAGTGACATTGTTTACTGTGTTCAGGACCTTCTGGGACAAGAGCATTCTCGAGAAGCCGGACGATGGTCGTGATCTAATTTGTCATGCCAGTGCATGGGACTTTTCCAAACCAGACGACGTACGCATCAAGCAGTGCACCCGTGTGACCATGGAACAGTTCTTCACCGTTCATCATGAGCTGGGCCACGTGCAGTACTACCTGCAGTATCAACACCTCCCGAGTGTATACCGTTCGGGAGCCAACCCTGGATTCCATGAGGCCGTCGGTGATGTGCTCTCGCTCTCAGTCTCAACGCCCAAACACTTGGAGAAGATTGGTCTGCTAAAAGACTTCGTGCTGGATGAAGAGTCCAAGCTAAACCAGTTCTATCGTTCAGCATTGACAAAGTTGGCCTTCTTGCCATTTGCCTACACCATCGATAAGTACCGTTGGGGAATCTTCCGAGGTGAAATCAAGCCCGAGGAATACAACTGCAAGTTCTGGGAGATGCGCTCGAAGTACTCCGGCGTGGAACCTCCAGTAGTTCGCTCGGAAGCCGATTTAGACGCACCGGCCAAGTACCACGTGTCGGCCGATGTGGAGTATCTTCGCTATTTTGTCTCGTACATCATTCAGTTCCAGTTCCATCGGGCGGCTTGCGAGAAGGCCGGAGAGTACGTGAAGGGAGATCCGGTGAAGACATTGAACGATTGCGACATCTATCAGAGTGCTGAAGCGGGTAACGCTATTAAGGCGATGCTGGAGCTAGGTTCGTCGAAGCCTTGGCCAGATGCAATGGAGGTCTTGACCGGAGAGCGTCGCATGAGCGCCGATGCACTGATCGAATACTTCCAACCTCTATATGATTGGTTGGTGGTTGAAAATGAACGACTAGGAGCTTACGTTGGATGGGAACAAACAGATAGTAAGTTTCTGTTGCCTTAATATATGGGTTGTAAATGAATTACTTAAGCTTTAATTTTGTTTAATTTTTTTTCAGAATGTGTCTCTTAATAAATAACAATCGATGGGACCAACAATGATTGGAAATAAAAAGCGTATAAAGAATATACTAGCACAATGAGTGTGTTTAACACAACACAACAAGACTTTATTGTTTCTTTAGATTTATGATTTCTTCTTCACTATTAAGGGTTTTTGTAGATGATATAGGCAGGTTTGAATGGCGGCTGATGCATAACATTTTTACACATTTTAGTCGGTTTGTGTTTAGATAACCCAGATGGATGAAATTGCTGTTTTGAGATTCAACAGAAAGTTTATTTATGGGCAACGTTTTGGCTCGTAAGCCCTTAACGCATGACCAAGAGGTCGTTACGCCAAGAAGAAGAAGAAGCTCGCGATTCCACAGAAGTGGGACGCGATTCAACTCTAAGGCCGCTAATAGACGGCGCGCGTCCGCGTCCCGAATGTTATCGAACATCAGTCAAAATGGGGTCTAATTGACGTTTAACGAATTGTCATCTACCCGCGAGGGACGCGCATCGTCTAGCTAACTACCCGCCATTTTTTACGCGCGTCGCCAGCTTAAAAACATTTTTTTTTAAGTATTTAAGAAGAAAAACTCATTCTTTCTTAGCGTGGAAGGTGTGATGTGTGTTTTTATACAACATCCACTCAACGAACTAATTATAACTGAACATTTATATTGAAAGGCGCGACGGCTAGCGCGTGCCGAAAGTGAATTAGAAGATGTCAGTTTGACAGATTGTAGATAACATTCGGGACACGGACGCGTCGGACGCACTCCGTCTATAATCGGCCTAAGTGAAAACAGGTGTATTTCAATCATCGGTGGGGTTAGAGCTGATACCGGCTTGTGCTATCATCTCCTACAATTGTGATATCATCTGCCACGATTGTTGTATACATGCCTCACTTGGCTTGTCATCTATCACGTTTGTGGAATCATCTACTGCGTTTGTGGTATCATCTGATTAATTTGTGCTATCAAATGGAAAACCCTGTAAAAATGTATTCCAAAGGAATCTTTGATTCTTGGAAACATGGACAACGCCAGAAACATTGGAGTCAATACTGATGAAACTGGTTTGACCAGTTCGCCCGCAACTTCATCAATTCCATTTACCAAGCTCCTGCCACAGAAAGCAAAATAGCAAGAATGTGAAATTCTCGATACAACCCTACAACAACAAAAAAAAACAGAAGCCTAGAAAAGTCAAAGGATGCCGAATAAATTGTTATAATACATCCATATTTTTACTTACTCTTTTCTCAATAAAGTTCAAGGACACACTTAACATGATAGCTGACATTATTTTGAGCGTTGAAAAATGCAGCAATGAATTTATCACGCAACTCAACACCTTTTTGATTTAGTTTCTAGCCTATATTTTGAACGAAATGTGGAATAACATTTACAGAATGATCTGAAATACACCTACGATATCCAACATGCATAAAATATCTCATAACATATTTTGTTGCAACTTCTTAAAATCAAGAAACTAAAATTCGTGTGGTTTACCAGTTCCAATAAGCACCAACGAGGGGTAGGATTTAAATTTACGCCATCATTTCTATTCTAAGGTGGTATCTTTTTACATAAAATTCTAAACATCCCACCCCCCCCCCCCCCCCAAACCCCCCTCCCCTACCACCCCCCACCATCCTCTTCAACCGCTGTCTTTCAGCCCATCCATAATATATTGTGAACATACAATATGTTGAAAGCGGTTTATGTACCCCGAGTGGCCAAAAGGAATTTATTCAGCAATAAGCCGACCTGTGAAACCAGTTTCGCCAGTTAAGCATCCGGCAATGGCCAAGATGTTTTTTCTTTTCACCCAAGATGGCAATATTGTACGATGGCAAGTGTGGTGAACTTAATATGAGCCAAAGCAGATCAAAGCTGCATCAGTCGTACATCTGACTTCGACTTGTGCAGTTCAGTGTTTAGTGACAGTGAAGAGTGTGATCATTTGGACAAATGTCGCGTTTTAAAATATCAACGTGCAGCAATTCCAAATTGCTAAACACTCCTGCTTCTTTGAGGCATATTTTACTTGGCTTCCTAACACTGTGTGCCTGTGTGTTTGAAATTCAAGGCGATAGTGAAATTGTTGGGCTCATTCATAACGGCGTGGAAGCTCAACATGGGAAATGGCCATGGCATGCCACGCTGTTCATTGGAGATGGAGGACTTTGTGGAGGAACTTTCGTTGACAACAACACAATCCTCACTGGTAAATCATAAATACATAGAGCTTAAAAAAAGTCGGGCATCCCATAACCGGAAAATCTTTAGGGCGTGACTACATTAAGCGTATCATACCAAAAACCTGGTGCGGTCCAGGTGGTAAAAACCGTTTTTTCTCTCTTTCTAGCGCACCATCGTCACTGGTACGCTGTCACTAGACCGGTCCAAGTTTTTGGTATGGTACGCTTAATGTAGTCACGCCATTAAATTTTGATTTCTTCTTTTCTAAAACTGGGAACTCTAAAAATCGAATCATCGTAAAATTTTGATTTCTTCTTCTCTAAAACTGATATTGTTATGAAACTTCACGGGCTAATTTTCTTACATATGCCCTATACCAATATGCGGGAATGATTAGTGGAAACGCTTCATACGATATCATGTTTTTGAGCTATTTTTTACATTTTTAAAGAGGTAAAAACCCCTAGTGACGTTTCGTGTCGTTTGCACCTTCGATAATGATGACAATTTGGCTAAATCTCAACCAAAAATGTAACTCAAAGTAAAACGATTGTCCGATTTTTGAGCGCCTCACATTGATTGCATGCCACTCCCCATTCAAGAACACACCGTTGTCATATTTCTTAACTGTTTCAATTTTCCAGCCGCTCATTGTGTTTTTAACGGTGATAGTGTAAGAAGCAAAAATGATGTACAAGTGTCCGGTGGCCGTAAATATATAGATGCAACAACTGAAGACCTACAAGAATTGGAGGTGGCAAACATCATTGCCCATCCTGAGTATAACCATTCAAATTATGCAAACGATATTGCAATTATAAAGTTAACGGCTGATATCAACATAACGTACTTCGTACAACCAGTGTCTATTTGGAATTCGGATATTGATGAAAATCAAATATTTGGATCGCAAGGAACCGTGATTGGATTCGGTTTGGACGAAGGTGATGAAGAATCTGATACCCTTCAACAGGCAACGATACCTGTATTGGACACTCAAACGTGCCTTGCCTATGATAAAGAAACATATGGAAAATACCTAACTACTCAAATGTTTTGTGCTGGTGGAAAAGACATGGTCAGTGCTTGCAACGGAGATAGCGGGGGTGGGCTGTTTTTTAACATCAGTGGCAAGTGGGGCTTGCGAGGATTAGTGTCATTCAGCCCAATACGACCGAACGTGACCAAATCTCTATGTGACAGTTCCAAACCTACGGTGTTTACAGACGTTATCAAATATCGCAAATGGATTATGCGGTATACAAACACGACATCGTGGCTGAATGATCTAAAGCCGTGCAAAGACGGTACGATTGAAAAAGACACTGAATGCAACGCTGCGACTCGTTTTGAACATGGTTTCTTGTTGTGGATACTAGAATCAAATGAAAATGTGAGCATCTGGCGCTTTTCATTAAAAGATGATACAGCGTTCAACGGTCGTGAAGTCCTGGCCCAAAAATATATTTCCCGGCTCGATAAAGATTGTGTAGAGGGCCGTCTCTACTGGACGGAACGTGAAACACAATCTATTTTCAGTGCGAAGTACGATGGGACGGATAAGAAAGTCTTTATCACGAAGGAGGTCAATCCATTTAATATGGCAGTGGACTGGATCTCACGTCGTCTGTACTGGGTTGATCATGTAAATAGAACTATCGAGGTTGCCAGCTTGGACAATCCGGACTTGCGGACAACGGTGTTGATCAATGTTGATAGTAATGATAGAATCGCTGTCGATCCGCTGCAAAGTAAACTATACAGAACAGATGTAAATAGCGGGATTGAATGGTCCAATCTCGATGGATCAGAACAAGAACTGTTGTTGAATACTTCAGGGATTAGAGATATAACAGTTTCCATCGCCACTGGAGAACTCTGTTACATAAACAATGACACATCCAAGATCGACTGTATGGATAGTCGTAGCAGGCGGATCCGCACGATTGTCACCAATGTTACCAACACTGATCATTTAGCCGCAACGGATGAGAAAGTTTTTTGGTCGAACTACGCCAGGTTAGTATTACTCTGATTGGTGCACATTGATGGTGAACTTCTGTACATTGCTCTTTCCATTTCATAGTGACACGATCGAAAGTGTTAGCCTGGAGGGAGTACGTCAAAGATCTGTATTAAAACTGAACCATACAACGAAATATAAAAGCTTCTGGGTAACCCCAGTGGCTGATGTCTGCCCGATGTTCTTCAGTCCATGTGCCGTGCAAAATGGTGGCTGTCCAGAGAACACAATCTGCCTTCCCAATCCACGTACCCAATTAGGTACAATCTGCAGAAACACTAATTCGCAACCCGATGTCGTACCGGACCCATCAACAAATATACAATCTAAACCTATTACACCTATTCTTTATCGAGATGCTAAACCGGCAAAATGGCCATGGCATGCCACATTGTTAATCGAAGGTGTTCTTTGCGGAGGTACTTTCGTTGACAGCAGCACAGTCCTCACTGGTAAATCATATAATATATACATAGGCAGGTAGTCAAAGCCAGACACCTCAATAGCGGACAATTTTTAAACTTTATTTTCTTCTTTTCTAAAACTGATAACAATTCGAAACGACACTGGCTACATTACAACTTTATTCAAAGTGAAAAGATTGTCCGATTTAGGTATATCCAACTTTGATTGTCTGTCTTTGATTGACATTCAGCCATTCGCCGATCTCATAATTCATAACTGTTTCAATTTTCCAGCCGCTCATTGTGTTGTTCACCGTGGTAGTATAAGAAGTAAATATGATATGGAAGTGTACGGTGGCCGTAAATATAGAGATGCAACAACTCCAGACCTACAAGAATTAACGGTGGCAAACATTATTGTCCATCCTGAGTATAACCACTTAAATTTTGCAAACGATATTGCAATTCTAAAGTTGACGTCTGATATCAAAATGACGAAGTTCGTAAAACCAGTGAATATTTGGAATGCGGATATTGATGAAAATCAAATATTTGGATCGCAAGGAACCGTGATTGGATTCGGTTTGGACGAAAATGGTGTAGAAGCTGTAAAACTTCAAGAGGTAACGATACCTGTATTGGACACTAAAATGTGTCTTGCCTATGATAAAGGAGTGTACGGAAAATACTTAACACCTCAAATGTTTTGTGCTGGTGGAAAACCCTTTGTCACTATTTGCGGAGGTTTTGGAGGAATGTATTTCAAAATTAGTAATACTTGGTACTTGCGAGGGATTGTGGCATTCAGCCCTACAGAAACGACGAATAACATTCTATGTGACAGGTCCAAACCTGCGGTGTTTACAGATGTTACCAAATATCGAAAATGGATTATGCGGAACACAAACACGACACAGTGGTTGAAATCACTAAAACCTTGCAAGGATGGCGCAATTGGAAAAGACACTGAATGCAATGCAGCGAATCGTTCTGACTCTGGGTTCCTGCTTGCTACTCAAAAGGACAGCATCTTTCGTGTGCCAATGAATGGTGGACCATCCTTCAGCATAAGTGAGGGAAACTGGATGAATAACCTGGATTATGATTGTGCTGAGGGCCGCCTCTACTGGGCTGATTATTTGAATAAATCGATTTTCAGCGCCAAGTACGATGGGACGGATAAGAAAATGTTCATTTCGAAGGAACACGAATATCCAACGTTTGTTTCAGTAGACTGGATCTCGCGTCGTCTTTATTGGCTTGACAAAGTAAAAGAAACCATTGAGGTGGCGTGCTTGGATGACCCGGACTTGCGTACAACGGTACGTGTTGAAGTTGGTCAAATTTATGGCATCGCCATTGACTCATTGCAAGGAAAACTGTACGCATTGCATGGAGTCGGGATCGTGTCATACAATCTCGATGGGTCTGAACCAGAACCTTTGCCAAAGTTAGCCAATTCAAACGGTCGGTACACAGATATCAAGGTTTTGATGGCCACTGGAGAAGTCTGCTACGCTACCACCTTTAATCGAATTGATTGTATAGAACCTCGTAGGAAGCGGATCCGCACAATCGTCGACAACCTGACCAACAATCGTCGCTTAGCTGTGTCGGATGAAATGTTTTATTGGGCGCAAGAAAAGTGAGTAGTTTTTAAAACTAATCTTGCAACAATTTATCTACTTTACGTTTCTTTTGTTATCATTTCATAGTGTCATCGAAAGTATTAGCCATCATGGAGTGCGTCAAAAACCTTTAACACTGTTTGACGCAACGAGTGACATTGGATTCATCACAGCTGTAACCAACGTGTGCCCCAGGTTCTATAGTCCGTGTACCATCAAGAACGGCGGTTGCCCGTTGAACACGCTCTGCCTGCTAAATCCAAGCGTCGCGTCGGGGAAGATCTGCAAATCGATTATCAAATTGCACTGAAACACTTTCTGATGGCTGGAATCATCAAACATTAAAAATAATAACATTGGTGGTGAAACATCGGTTTTATTTTAAATTATTTATCCCTATTCGTTACTTCGTTTTCACCAAGGTGAGTCGTAAGAGATGTGAAGTCAAAAGCTTTGTCGTAGTAGCCATATTGAAATAGATTTTTGATGATCGTTCTTAGTTTTGTTTACCAATAAAAGCACACAACAACGATGACTTAGCGAATTGCCGGAACTAGTTTTAACTAGTTTTAACGGTAAAAATCCAGATAAAGGCCTCCTGGTGACTGTGCGTTTATTACACATGTTTCTGACTATACGTAATTCTTTTGGCCTCCTTAGAAGGCCTTTTCAAAGCAACTAACTTGGTGGGGATATTTTCAGGATTCAGGTTCGATATTTTCCAAAATTCTAGCTATTTTTCATTTTAGATCACTCTTACTCGTCGGGTGACTTTTTTGGACCCAGATTTTTACTTCACGCTTCAAATGTTCGATAGGATTTAGACCCGGTGACTGTGGGGGCGTTTTCAGCTGTTTGGGGACATTATACAGCAGGCATTCCCGCACCAAACCCGCAGTATGTTTTGGTTCGTTATCCTGCTGGTAAAAGTAAACTGCTGGAAGACGCAGTTTTGTCGCACTTTCTTTGACGTTGTTTTTCAAGATGTTTAAATACACCACTTTGTACATCGTGGTTTCGATGAAATCCATTTTTCCTACTCCGTTTGAGAACATAGAGCTCCATAACATAACGTTTACACCATTATGCTTGATGGTTGGGCTCGCAGTCAATGTGGGGTCATTCCGGTCAAACGGTGTGACGGCGTGAACGCTTGGAATACTGGCCTCCTCGTGGTGCCACTGGACCCCCTGACAACAGGGGTGACGAACAGAGTTCTGGGTGGGAGGTTTATCCGACCTCCCGCACACTACCAAGAGTAGTGCCCTGTTGGGCTAAGGATATGGTAGTGTGCCGCAGAAGGAATGGGCCTTGTAAGGTATCATTTATCCTGCTTTTTGATATCTAGCCCTCTGGTCTGTTTAGCCTCTCCGGAGGTTAGGATGGACCCTATGTCAGCGGACACGACCGCGAAGACGTAGGGAGTGTTTCGGAAGGGATTCACTCTCCTGGAAGATTCACGAGAAGTCGCAGAGGTCGAAGTCTAGTTGTGCTCTGTTGCCTTCCGGGGCACAGGACCTAGACCGATGCGCGAGCTATGAGTGGACGTCCGGCTACGAAGGAGTTGGTTACCGTTCTGGTTCCTCTCTCCTGGGGTTGCTGGTGGGCGAGTATGATGGGATAGCGTCTAACCATCGAAAGTCTTACCAGCAGCAGAACGGAAGGGTCGCTCGTGGCAAAGCGGACACGCTTAGTGCAGGCGCGCAAGCGCACAGTGTTTAAGGAGGGCAGGGCGGGCTATGGGGCGACTTGACTTTTGTCGGTGAGGGATCCACCTACCGTTGCCACAGGGTGATAACTATGCGACAATGGTCATGTCAATCCAGAAACCTGAACTGTCAAGGGCCTGGTACAACATCAGCCCGGCCAAGCGGACGAGGGCAAGTCCGACTTTGAGGCAATAAAGGATTGATCGGCGTAGGGCGCCGAGGTTTACGGCACCAAGGTGTCTAAGTCGTCCATGACTGAGTCAAATCAGACGTTGGACGACCCCAGGATTAGGACCAGACGTAGATTGCGCAGTAGCGTGATTTTGCGGCTGGTTTCAACGTGAGGAGGAACAAGACCAAGTACTCGATGTTTGTAAAGCTTTGGAGAGGGAGGCGTCGGAGGTGTAATGCCGTCGCCTCATCAAGCCATCGCGGATCATCATCTTGGACAGCGGTTGCGTTCAGCAAGAGTGGAGGAACAGACTGGTTACTCGAGGTTTGAGATGCTTTGGGGAGGGATGCACCGGGTTTAGTCACACACCCGCCAATCGCGGTACCAAGCCATCGCTGACCTCTTGGACACCGGTCGTGTTCAGGGCCTTGTACTATATCAAACAGGCCAAGGTGGACGACACGTAGACCGAGCAGGAGCTTGGTTTTGCGAGCCAGCAATCAACATCTGAGGGGTCAGATACTGGAAACCCGGCACGTAGACTAGGCAGGAGGTTAGTTTTGCGGGCTGACGAATCCGGATGGTATCAGAACCAATGTGCAAGTCCACAAGAAGGTTTTTAGGAGGTATTGGTGTCAGATAAGTCAGCTGTCGGATCGATCTTCTGAGCTGCTTAAGTTGCACTGCACCGAGTCCGTTGCTTTAGGCTTGGGAAAAAGCCCCTGGTGGTCAGGGTAGTACCTGTCAGACCTTTAGCGACACGCACTTTCACCCTTCAGGAGTTAGTCGCGTGCCACAGCGTCCGTAAACTGAGATTTTAACCTAAGGACGGATGCCTCTTTTGTCATTGCTTCTACCGTGTAGGTGCATAGCGTGATGGAAGGCGAAGGGCAAGAGGAGGGAGTAATATTGGTTGTGGTCTTACGGGGCCACGCCAATGTGAACCCTCGTCCAAAAAAAAAAAAAAATTATGCTTGATGTTTGGTATTACATGCTTCACATCTAGTTCCGTATTTTTCGTTCTCCACACAAGTTTTCGCCCATCGCTACCAACAAGATTTATTTTGGTTTCGTCAGTAAACAATACATCCGACCAAAATTTTGTGGGCTGATTAACATATTTTTTTTAGCAAATTCCTTTTTTTTATCTATTAGTAGCAGATATGAAAGGTTTCTTTCGTGCTATCCTTCTATTTAAACTATGTTTTCTTAATACTCTTTGGATAGTTTCAGCAGAAATTGTCCTAGAAATAGTGTACGATATCTCTTCGGCAAATTTTGGAGCACTGGGGGTTAGTTCTTGCCGTACCTTTCGAACAATTAATGTTACGGCGCGTTCTAGCAAACAGGCCCCGCGAAGGTAGACCTCCTAGCTTGCTATCTCGCGTGGTAACGATGTTTAGGAACAGGATTACCGATATTTGCCGGGACAAAATTGTCGAAGTCTCTGACTCTCTGCTACCATCTAGCTAGTTGCCTCAATGCGTGTATCGGAGGCCTATGCAAGAGATGGGGAGAGTTGATCGAAACGATCTTTTAGATTGGTGGCAGAATACCAGCGAGTGTAACAATCAAAATAATATACGAAGTAAATCGTTTGCGTTTCAACTTAACACTGATTTACTCTATAAATTGTTTCCGTTTATATACCAGAATTTCTTCATGGTATTTGTGCTTGTACAATACTTCAATAGCTTAAATGCATGTGTGTGGTAGGTGGCGAGAAGGATTTGTGTTCCTTATTTTGGAGTTTTTACCGTTCGGTTCTTTCGTGAATATCCTACCCACTCTATGATGCAACGCATTGCCTGAACATCCCGTTATCGTTGCGTCGTGTCCCTTGTCCGTTTTACTATGTTTATTTGGGATCAGGATCGCGATCGGTAACGAGAGTTTACATTTTGGGTTTGTTTAAGGCGCCGATCTACATATTTATTCCGTTGGCACATTGCGTAATCGCTGTTCCCTATGCCACGTGTTCGGTTCGTCCAAAACAATTGCGGGAACGACCCATGCGCTCAATGTATGTTGGTTTGGGCATCTCGTTTCCGGTACGTCGTGTCCTTTTCGGAAAGGTCTTTATTTGGACAAACGATCGTACTGGATACTGAAATGTTACGATTTATGGTGGGATTTTGCCTATCGACCTTTTTGTCTTCCTTTTGGTGCAGCGTTTCTTAAGTTTTTATGGTTCTGAGCCGTTTGAGTTCAAATTGACCGTTTTATTGTATTTTTTCCTCGAACACATCGTTGTTGCAGCAATAAGTAATCTTTCATCGTATGCTGTTAATATTCTTTTTCGCCCAGTTCGTGGAACATTCTTCACTCTTCCTTCGTATCGCCATCTGTCGATGACATGCTGGACTGTAGAATGTGTCCGTCCAACTATATATAGTGATATATCACCAACTTTTCGCATCGAATATCCTTTGCAATATAGTGAAAGAATTCGTTTCCTCAATTCAACTCCAGTTTCCTTTTTTGACTACTCCATTTCACAACAAAATTGAAAACTCCAAGGAAGTTACGTGTGAATGAAATTTGCAAGCTGTCCCGAACTCTAAATGACATAAATATCTATGCCTACTTGACCATTTTCAAGAAACTCCCAGAGGAACTAAACGGTGTACCATGACTTTTGCGAGTTCTGAATATGGTGTTTTTTCAGATAATGGCTTAAAACTAAGCCAATTTGGCCAATAAAAATCTTGTTCGAGACTTATTTGAAGCATCACAAGTTCCTCTATCATATGCTTTCAGAATTTTACAGCTACGGTGAGAATTGACCAAGGGAATTAGGGTTAAACGAGCAAATCGACACTGTATCTTCATATTTGGGAGTAACTGTATCTTGCGACTCACCGTTTATACAACGTAATTCAATGCGGCGGTTCATGCAAGATAGCTGAGTATAACATAATTATATACATATCGTCTGGTTCGGTATATCAGGCGAAACATCCAGAAATCATCCGAGGAGACCTCCTCTGGTTCGTGCTGGATAACAGCGACCAGCGAAAACACGCAGAACGTGTAGATGTTCTTTTTAATCCGCTTCTTCTTTTATGTCGTGGTATTGAAATGTGTGAAAAGCGTGGAGAAATTATCATCAGTAAGAACTCTCTGCTATGGATTCATACACACTTACTTACTGTCTGCCGCGAGAAAACCCGACCCGGGTTAACTACCTTGAGTCGGTCGATCCATGTGCCGCTATCCCGCCACGCTATGTGACTCCCGTTAATAACTGTGCCACTGAGTTTCATTCTAACAAATCGGTCCATTTCGTACACTACACGGTTAAAACAAAAAACAAACAACAAATGGGATGGAAAAACACAGCCTGCTTGTTGGTCAAACTTGCACCTTCACAGTAAACAAACAACTTTTAAAGGTTTGACTGCAAGTTCTTCTCGAAACACCAGTGCTCACCAAAAAAACACCTTTAGTAGGTTACGAGATGTACATGTAACTAAAGCCTTCCAAAAATACACCTTAGGCAGGTTTTGAGGTGTACATGTCAAAAAAGCCTACCAAAAATACACTTGGCAAGGTGTTTTTTTGGTAGACATGTATGCAGGGATCGAGTATAGGGTAAAAGAAAGATAAGGAATAGTAAAAGTACAAAGAAGGAAGAGCATAATAGAGTGTTAGTATGCCCCAACGGCATGCATATCTGGCAAGATCGCAAATGAGTTCAAATTCAAAATCAGGCGAAAAGCAGGATGTCCGAAATTTCGAATAAGCTAAATTAACGAGAGAAGTGAGAATGAAAGAGAGGGATTAGGAACACGCGAGTCCCACTTGGACTCGTTAGTCTTGTGGTATGTGTCGTAAAGCGAAGTTAAACGATGGAGGATTCCTTGAAATAAAGAGGAAAAACCCGTTAAAAATTGTACAAGGTGCAGAAGTCGTTTTTGGTAAGAAAAGATGGGAAGATGGTCAACAGTCACGACAATGTACACCTTTGGTAGAAAAGTGCAGCACGGTTCTCCTTGGGAAGTGCCGCGAGGAAGTTGTTGCAAGGTGCGAAGATACCGAACTTGTTGTTCAGTATTTTAGAATATAGTCAGATAGTTTAAAATTAGTTTAGTGTGTTAAAATTTATTGAAATTAGATTGTAACCTAAAAGAACGGTTGAAGAGGTATAAGTGTCGGTACGTTTGACAGGTCCGATTTGTTAATTGCGGATCCAATAAAGTAATGTTTTTATTACATTAGCTAGAACAACATTCAGAGAAGTGTTTCTATCGACTTGTATTTTTATAAAAGTCTAGGTAAAAAACTGGTAATATCTTCGTTTTAGTATAAATTTTAAAAAGAACCAGTGTACTCTAAGCACCTTGGGAGGGCGTGACGTTTTGATTTGTTATAACTATCTTGGTCATCTTAGCACATCTTTAACAGCAATCTTGGTCATTGGCCTTGACCTTGAACGGATCTTACTGATTGGTCGGTCCGAACCGGTCAAAACCGGTTCATCAAGGTCATAAATCACGCGGGTCAGACAAAGGTCATCGAACCGGTTACGACGCAAAAACTCTTGGCGCCATCTGGTGGCTTCACTAGCGTCATCTGCTGAGTGCAGACGGTACTTCGAGTCAGTTATAAACAAAGACAATTAACACACAGGTCGGGTCAAAGCTGTTGTTTGCTCCGCCATTCTTGTGACAGTTGGTTAAAAAAGTGTTTTCAAAAAATTCTAGCTTACTTGTGGGGGATCTCCGCCAAAATCTTCGCGAAATAGGTAATGGGTAATTTAAGATCACAGAATCCATGGTCTTGCGGATAGAAACTGTTCTTCTGAGTGAAATCATGGGATATGGATCCTTTTGCTCTCGCTGTCATTGCCGAAATTAAGTGTGTTGGTCTGCCTATACCCAGTCTTCCTCCAGAACATATTTCGAAAGCCTCAACTCATTTTTCTTTAGATGAAACATACCAAATTTGCAGTTTTACCCCACTTTCTTCGCTGTTCGTGAGAAGTAAACAAAATTTTAACCAACTGTCAAAAATTTTCCCACGGTTTTCGGTTCGTTACATGGTATGCTGCGACCTGTCTGTTAATTGTCTTTGGTTATAAATGTGAACGCTGCTAGCGTCATCTGGTGATATATACTAGCGCTCTCTGGTGGTCTATACTGACGCCCTCTAGTGAGCAACCATCGCGATTTTGCAGAAACTGTTTAATTTAATTTAATTTAAACATAACATAAATTTTGCTTTCAAAGTAAGAAGATTAAGGAACCACAATAAGGAAAAGAAAGCAATCATTCGAAACATTACTATTCAATTTGTCCTAATATTCAAGAGTAAGTTAAATGCTTGCTTGCTGGATTCATATCATCTATAATGTTTCGTTACTTAAAAGCAAAATGCTCTGGCAACCGATCTACCGCAGAAGGGGTTGAACGTACATTTTCGTTGCTTTGTGCCACGCTTCGACGATTTTTGGGGAAGGTAAACAAAACTACTTCTTCTTTCAGAAACAGGGAGTGGCATCACTGAGGGATAACATACTGCTACTCGTCGCTCTTTCTTGATGGCGAGATCTCCGAAGAATAGATGAAACCTCTTTCCTTCAAAATGCTTACAACTTCTCGAAAGCTAAAATAATTTGAAACCTGACATTCGACAGGTGGGTATCGAAAATTCCTGCCAATTTGGTTGATCGCAAAAATGGCCCCGACTGTCCATAGCTCCGATTGCCCTCATTTTTAATTGCCAAACAACACCATTACATCCGGAGGAAGTAAAAAAGAAAGATAGCGACCCGAGAAACAAGTGAACAATCGTTCCAAGTGGGCGGAAGACAGGTCGTGCATCCCATTCCCGGCGAATCGAAAGGTTTCATAATTACGATTACGAGTTCGGCGGGTTCGCTGTGGGTGGAAGTGATTTGGAATTAAGAACTCGGCCTCCTTCGGCGCTCAAAGAGAAAGACCTGGAGCCTGGGGGAATAAGTCGATAAACGGCGCGGAGTGAGAAACAACCGACGAATTGGAAGGAATAATTTAAAAGGAAACAAACACACACACACCAGATCGCCACCGAAACGCGTGACCGCCGTACTACGACACCGAGTCGGGCAGGGCGGACGATTTTGTGTGTGACTTTACAAATTGACAGCTATTAACAAGGTTTATGTCGCTTCCTTCGTCGGGCGCGAAGGTGTCGTCCCCGTGAAGTCCTCCCCCGGGCGCATTAGGAAAAGAAACCGAAGCATACGAAAGGGGTGAGCAAAAGCCATGCCCTCTACAACACACTGGCGACATTTGGAAGGAACTGAACGAGAGCGGATTAGAGGCTCGTCGTTGAAACCCGAATCGATGGGGCCTACCCCTTGCAATGCGGCCTTAGGCCGGCGACACACGTTCGACCTCGCGGCAAATCGATCGATCTATTTCTTGTGCAGCGTGTTTTCTCGCGCGGCGTTTACCCATCGTTAGGCCGGCGTGGTTCCAGGACTGCCTCCCAAAGGGTCCTCCTCACCCCCCTCAGGTTGGCCGGGGGAGCCCTGCGCGTCTCATTAAAAATTCATTATGAAATTAATATCACCGTGGGCGATCGCTAAACGAGTGATAATTATTAACAAGTTTAATCGCTTCACGAACCGACCGGGACTCTCTCACTTACCCACGACAGAACGCCAACGTCCTCTTGGGCTGGATTACGATTATCGACCCCATGGCCATTTCGTCGGTGAGTCAGGTGGATGAGCGAAGAGATACAGTGGGACTTTGCGTACGCGAGCAAGTGACGATCAAGCCGACCAACACCTAGCGCTTCGATGAAAAATTCCGTTAGAATGTATTTTTTTTATGTTTTTCCACATAATTAAATTCAAGTTTCAAAAGTAGCTAAGTAAACAGAGAATATTCAAGACACAATTAAAGAAAAACTATTATGAATACAAACTCCAGTTTTTCTTAACTTATGCTTCGGAACCCATTAAGAAAGATAAACCAGCTCAATTTTAATAGATGTAAAGTTTGATGAGTTCACTTTGTTGATTGTGGCAAAATGGCAAACCATGGGCCGAAATGGAAAGCCCAACTTATACCCAAAATGAGCCACCTCCACCAAACGCACCATCCGAACACACGTCAAAACAATCATAACCGTGCGCGTGTGTGTTTCCAGTTTATGTTTATCTGATGAAAACGTTAATTTTTTAGCTGTTTTGCTGGATGTTTTCCGTGTTCTGTTTCCGTTCCGTTCCCGTTCCCCTCTTTTCTTCCTCCGTCCTATTGTTTCCTCAAGCCATCGGCTCGCTTTTCCACTTGACGCCAAGTGTTGCTTTTTATGATGTGTTTTTCTTTTCTGCGCCCTCGTCTTTCGATTCGGTTGTTTTTCGGTTGTCGGGTTTCTGATTTCAACTCCCGCGGGGACCTGCTGCTGCTGGCTCCAAGGGATGCGGGAAAAATGGCGTTCGGGGGTCTCATCATTAGCCGAATGAGATAATCCACCCTGCCCATCCGCGGCAAGCCATTGGGGCCTCGAACGCCGCCCCCCGCTCTTCACACTCTCCCCGGACGGGCGCTGGCGGGAACCGAAACGCCACGAAAGACAGATAGGGCGAGCGAAGAAATAAGACTTGATTAATGAATCTTTAGTGTAATCGATATTTTGCCCCCTTCGTTCAGTTTTTGGTGGCGCGGGACGGGGGGTTTCGCTATCAAACCCCGCTCGGTTTTCCACCAACCACCGGAAGGGGGTGCCGCCATCAAAAGGGGAGAAAAACACAAGCGAACACAAAAATATGAACCGATCCGGGATGTCTTGAACAGTAGTAATGAGAATACCACTTTTTCTTGCCTCGATTTTGGCCTCTTCTCGAACGAATCAATCCCCGCCATCGAGCGTGTCTGGTATGCGATGATTGCCGTTTTTGGCGGAACACGGGAAGGCTGAGATCATCTCCGGGCGCACCGGGCACCGGGATATCTTAATTTGAATCTAATTTGAATGTGTTTTAATTATGACTTTGGTTGGCAAAAATGTGTTTTTTTTTTCTGTTTTCATGTCAGTGCTCCCATCCACAAGAACTTGAACCTGGGCCACCTGCAAGTTGGCGCGGGTTCCGGTTTACTTTCCGTGTGTTGCGCGTACACAATTGCAATTAATTAAGTCATAATAATCAGTTGTCTGTGATCGGGCGATCCCACCCAACGTGCGATGCGTTCCGGCCAGATAAAGCGTTCGCGAAATGAACGACACGACTTCAAATCGATAACCACCGGCAAGTGTTCGTTGATTGACATACATTTTTTTTTATTTGTAGAAACTGGTTTCGGACAAGTGAAATCGCTAGAAGGTGTGCTGGTGGGAATATTCGAGGATCGGAAGAAGATATGAAGAAAGACAGAAGAAATTGCCACAGGAATTGATTTATTTACCCCCCGAATACGGTGATGATGGATGTTTAAATTCAAGTTCAATGTGAACACAGAAATTGGCCATTTTATTGTTTAAAAATAGATCTTTGGAATTCGAATTGCACATAATAAATTGTTAGAATTAACGTATTTCCTTGGTGTACGTAAATTTACTTGGTGTTAAGTCCTTACCATTTTATGTCATAAAAATAAATGAAGTTGAGTAAAAGAAATAAAAACCATACAGATAAAATGTTAGAAACTTTTATTTTGTAATGATATAATATTTCAAAAGAGACTGTTTTGTTCAACTCATGTGCAAAAAGGCACCCAGTTCAGTGTTATAAATATAATTGCATAATGAGGAATTAATACGTGGAGCACATTTGTTTGATCTAACTTGAAATTATCTTTTAAAGGAAAATAATCACTGTAGTAACATCTATAAATTTTATTAATACGTTCATTAAACTCTTTTATGATTTCACATTCCGGTTTCTCCTGGGATTCTGAGACAATCTGGTTTAATTATAAAAGAAACCGGACATCATTGACCCAACCCCGAGTGGTAAGACGTGGTACTCGGAATTATCCGAGCAGCGATACAATTTCCATCGCCAACGGTGTGTGCTTCCTTATGTCGTAAAAGGGAAGGAGCGCCAGCGAGTGTTTTCTGCACCGCATCTTCAAATCATAATTCACGCAAAGACCGACCGACCCAAAATGTCTTTCCACCACCGCCCTCCCCCCAGGGAGGGAGACAGAGCCCATCCTTAAGGTTAAGAAACAAAACAGCAAAAACCGCGCACGATATAATGGGTATGATCATCAACCTGTTCGTTGATGCATAAAAATGAGAACCCATTGTTCTCCAGGTAACCCAGGCGGTCGGCTGGCGGGGCGTAATGTTGTGCCCCTTTTCTTACATGCTGCAGTCAAATGCTTGTTTTCCTCCAAGGAGTTGGGGACAGCTCGTCATAAATGGCATCATTCGTAGCACCAGTTCTTCTCTCCCGCCCGACGGTCACGGTACGTGTTTCGGGAGGGGTCTGGTCTGACCTGCTCTCGTACGCACGCTGAGAAACACCGAGCGCCGGGGTTGAGCTGATGATGATTATGATCTGATCAACCGTGCGCAGCTACCACCCAAAAGTGGACGGAATGTATGAGCATGAGTTTCTCGTGCGAACGCGCCAGCCCCCCACGCGCGCACGGTTTCCGACGCTTTGGTCGGTGAACCTGTTCGTTGCTGCCCTTCGTCTGTGGCGGAAAGGAAGGGTAGGTTTCGGTGCGATGAGCCCGGCGAAATCTGGGCACGGCCACGACACATCGGTGTACGTTATTCAAATCAATTTTTACATGCGTCTGGCGGAGGGTTCGTCCCGATGGGTAGAAAGAAAAAGCAGAAAACCATACACGAGGACTCGTAAGAAAAAAAGGGCGTAAGATGAACACTGACTTGTCGGGGGGATGAATTTTCATGATTCATAGTGCGCTGGGGAAGAACCTGCCTGCATGCCGTGGGGTGTTTTCCTAAGGGAAATGGGATCGTCGAGGGCTTGTTTGATTTTAATTCAATTTTATTGTGATTGCCATGCACCGAAAGCTCCACGACGGTGTCTCCCACTTGCGCAATTTAATCGTCTCGGCGTACGCACTATATGAAAATAAAAAATGAAACCCGCCCCACGGGCACCGAGAAGCGAGAAAGAAAAAAGAAACCATTTGTCAAAATTGATGCTTTTCGGTGCTTGTGCTTAGCGATCGGAAAAATGGCTTGTAATTAGAAGGAAAGGAAGGAAATTAAGAAACAAGGTTCGCACGCGATTGCTCACGCAAGCGAGAAATATCGTTCGATGTTTGGATGGGAAAGGATGGGCCCGGTTGTAATTAGTCATCATCGAAGGAAAACGATGAACCACGGAAGAAAGCACAGTGACGCAAACAGCAAGTGTTCTCCAAAGCGGTTAAAGGCTAAAGGGGCCCGACTTGAAAAAAAAACAAAACGGAAACAATAGAAGGAAGTTCTCTCAGAGCGCACTATGGGAAGACTAAATGTTTGGGAGGGACGTCTTATGGGAAAAAAGAGAACAGATATCAAACATCAACCAAGGAAATGGGTTTGGCTGCGAATGAATATATCACGTCAGTCATTGGACGTTAAGTGAAATTTTCCCTTTTTCCTTCTCGAAGCCGAGAAGAACCGTGCGCGCCCATCCACCCACAGGGGAGTGATCCGGGCGGGTTTGCGATCATAAGATTTGTTACTGCGCCTTTGTGTGTGTTTGCTCGATCGTGATCGTCATCTCTTCCGTTTGCGGTTGTTCGTCCCTCGCGACATTGTTTTTCCACTGCGTTGGAAGAACGTGCGTGTTTTGCCAATAAAAATGCCACGGCGCAGGGTAGCAGTGCCGATTTGTGGTTGATGGGACTGGGGAAAGTCTACTAGTCTCCTTTCGAGCGCATAAAGAAAGAAGAGCAACCTTTCTCGTAACGAACCTGCTGAGTTCTAGTTTTTTGTTTGCGTTCCACAAAGGTAAAATAGGAGCGCTCGCCGCATTTTCCCAGGGAACAAACCTACGGAGATCGGATGGTTTGATTGTTCTGGAGGTTAGTAGTTTGTGACTCTAGGAGGAATATAAATGTACCTTCGGTTGACTTTATGGAGCATGCCTTGTCTTCCCGTAAGTATCCAATAACATTTGTTGGTCATAACATCATACCTCGATTATCTAAATCAATCACCGCAAGATCGAAGATTGAACTAAAATATAACATTTGTAGCAATTTTCAGAAGATATTCGTGCGAACGAAAAAAAAACCTTACACCTTAAAGCTCGAGGTTAAGTTTGCTACTGTGTTTAGTGATCTGTCAAAATAGTTCATTTGGCTTATATTACAATTCATTTTACTTAGTTCCTGATTACTTTTTCGCTAATCCGTTTTTTTTCTTGCATTCATAAACGCATGAAGGCAACTGCCCAAGTTACATTGCCAACATCATGATAAAGAGTAATAAACATGGTTTTAATGCAACTCGTTAATGATGAAAATAATATTTCAAAATAAATAGAATAAAATTCAATATTACTTTTGTTTATAGAAAATGGGCTAAACGTAAAGAATCTTGAAAACGGTTATTGAGAACAGACTCCATGTTAGTCTACGATAACGGAAATAGTATTGAATGGTTGTTCAAATCTATCAAGTCAACCAACTCAAAGAATGAACCATTTCGGTACACGCTTTTATGAGTCCCAGACCAGCTGACAAGTGTCTTTCATCGTTCCGCCGTAATGCAACCCACCCAGAAGAACAGACTCCTTGCAGTAAAATCCATCTCGCCATCCTTTTAGCTCGACTTATTTGGGCAGCACGTAAAATTTGCATACACGCCCTCTACAGCGATTAACGAGTGGTGAACGTGCACGTGATCCCCAAGCAACGAAAACAAAAAAACAACGCTGGTGCTCCAAACTGGGCGGTGTCCGTTTTCGCCGGTAGGGCACACTTTCTTTACCCGGTAGCGCGTAGACTTTGGGGTTTGGGCCCCCCTTTTTGACATGCTCGCAAACCTCAAACATCATGCTTTCATTCGTCAATCGGCATCAAACTGATGGGAGATGGATAGCGCTACGAATTGGACCCGAAAGGATTCGTTTTCCCTTTTTCACCGTTTGGTTTTGTTTGTCCCCTCGTATTGTCGTCGTCTTACGCAAGCGATCGTCCTCCTAGCGGCGGACAATTTACGTCAAAAACCTCCAAGGAAAATGGGCCGGAAAACGGAGGAAACAATGAAGCTTTTATCAACCACGCATCCTCCGGCCGATGATATCCGCCTACCCATCAGATTTTCTCATCCCGCGAGGGTTGTTGTATCGAAATGATAATAAACTTCCATAGCGTAGCCCCCGAAATGGTGGAGAGTTATGGTGGCAGTTCGAACGTAACGGCCAAAGATTGTAGGGAGCGGAATGTCGAGATTACCTACGATCCCGTCGACGTGGCCAGATCGTACGCAAATTCACCGTTCCCTACCCGTCCGAAACCGGCCGTCACGATGCGATGAACCGCGGATGCGCGAACGACAACCCGGTTGAACCCGGGAAGTGCGAGCCGTCCCGTACGGTCTTGTCAGCCGTGGCAGTAGCCTCATGTCATCATCCACATAATACGCCATAATAATGACAATAAAACTGATCATCTCTTCCCGCGGAACGATGGCTCGAATAGGCTTCGGAGTGAAGAGCTGGGCCCAGCCCATATCGTCGGGCAATCTTGCCAATCGCTCGGTAGCGAAAGGCATAGCGTAGGACTTCTGATGTGTCTCTGATCCGGAGGTCCGACCCCTAGCCAACCTGTGCGCGTGGGGCTATGGGGGATGGAAATGCCGGGATGCTTTCGTTTTGAATGCTGCAATAATTTAAAATAATTGGCAACGGCAACGACTTTCCTCCGGTATTCCGAACCGGGCGAGATGACCGGTGTACTCGAGTGGGCTCGGAGAACGCTCGGAGATTGAGGATCCGGATCGGTCGCAAGAGTGACGGTGCTTGACTGACGGAACGGCCCCCGGAACGCACATGACGATGAGGTCGGCAGGTTTGCGCTCCGGGAAGGATGCAGATTTTACAAACAATAACACACAACCGGGCAGGTTGAAGATCTCCACGGGCCCACGAACCCAGCTTATGGCTGCCGGTGGCTTATTGGTCGACGATGATGACAATCGTTATGCGCTCGAGTGACCCTTCGCAAGCGAACGGATGTCATGGCCCGGGCTCCGGTGCGATGATTGCGATCGACACTTATCCACCGAAGGAGTGGCCGCGGCGCGTTGACCGACACGATGAAAGGTTTCCCGGTTTCAAAAGCCGTGGTCTTCTGGCACCGATCGGGGGAGGCCTCATCACCCGTCTCAGGGTCGTCTTTCTCAATAAACTCTAGATCTAGATGAAAGTGATCGTTGCATGATCGTTTGAATGGAGTGCAAAGAAATGGAACAGTATGGAAATTAGCAGCTTCCTTCTAGGAGCGAGCTGTCCCACGAGGATGATCTATTAACGGCTTTAGGTTGTGGCCCACTCGGATTGTTGACAGCTGAGCACCTACACGCATGGTTCACTTCTACATTTTCGATAACGATCAATTATAGTCTTCCATAGGTGGGTTAGTCATCGCTTCTTCAAGCTGAAGTCTTATGATGACTTTTACGAATTTGAGGAGTCAATAAAAATGAACAATAGATGGGGAATTTTTTTGTCAAATTTTGAACACGGTAGTCAACCCACGCCACTTGCGTTTCACACTAATGTAGCTAGAGATCCATTTAAAAAGCTTTCGTTTTAGTTTGAGGAAGGTCAAGTGGAGAAAACTGGATAATTTTAGCTACAATGTTTTGCAAGATACTTTCTATAGGAAGTAAAAGCAATACACCTTAAACTATCATAAGTCTTAATTTTATTTTACCGAAAAGTCCTCAAATTACTCATTGACACAGGGAACCAGTTCATTCCCTTCCGTATTCTAACAAATCAACGTTTTGTCCCTATTTGTCCCAATGTGTTCGCCGTTATTGCGATAATCTGGTTGGGAGAACCACTTATCCACTAACACTAGGGTCCACAACGGATGTCACCTGGTTCAGTTTGTTTGTGGTCTGCAAACAACTTTGCCACCATGTCTCCTTCTCCCTATCTAAAGTTATACTTGTAGCTGTTGTTCCGAGCAATCCATTAAATCAAAGTATTGTCGTAGATTGCGATCGCGGTCTCAGGTCTTTGCGGACCGAAGGGCATGATTGTCCCGCGAGCTGACACTTCGTCGACTTCAGTGGGAAACCGTTAGAGGTTAGAGGCGCACGGGCTCGGTCTCTGATCCGGTTATCTGACTGATCGATCGTTTGCTCGTTCGATCGATCGATCGATTGATCGTCGCATTGCGTTTTTCACCTCCGTTCCGGGACGAAAACAAGCACATAGTGACACACACACACACACATATGGTGCTCGGAGACACCCACGGAGCATCGGAACTCACTCGCGGAGTCGTCTGCAATCTGCGCCTGATCGCATCGCGGCTACCAGAAGCCCGCCCGCGACGATAGGTGATAGAGTTCGCGAGGGGAAGGTGCAAACGCTTAACCATGGGTCCCATTTTCGGGCCACCCTCCCGGATGGCCGGTTGCTCTCCCAGGTCGGTGGGAGGGCTTTAAGGACTTAAGCTTAGGAGAATGAGGTGTAAATTGTAAGACCATCAAGTCGTGGGTTGCCAACGATGGTGGTGTTGTCGTTGTGAAACAATTCTAACGAACTGAATAGCTGTTAGTCAGAGGGCTGCAGTTGCACCGAAAGCAAAGCAAGAGCGATCATCAACCTTATTTCCAGTTTATCGATGGCTGCGATCGGTTGCGAAGGTAGCAACCACTGTAGCACGGCAGCACCAAACCGGAGTGAGACAGGTCGCGCAAGGATCGCAAGCTGGGTGGCAGTCAACGATGGTCACCCGAGTGTGGCCTCCCGTCTGCAGGCCTGGGTGGTGCGCTGCTAGCTCCGGAGACATCTGAAATAGTTCAAGGTCAAGTCAATCACCTGGTCCTCGGAGTACCGCAGGCCTAGACCATCTCTCCAAGAAGGAGAGCCCAACGCCACCCGGGTGGAGTTGATCGTTACCTGATGACTTCATGGCTCTGTATGGTAAATCGGTTGACTTGCTCAGAGTCTCCTGAAGGATTGCCTGCGGGAGGAACGTGAGCCACCAACGACGAGGTTTGTGTCACAACCGATGACGCTAACCCACCGCCCATGTAGGTGGGTGTTGTGTGGTCTATTACCCGTGAATACATTTTCCGGTATGGTGGGTTTCCTATCCCTCCACCTTTCGCGATCGCGGTTTTGCTGCCGTCTTGGAAGGACGTGCCGCTTCCAAGAAATAGTCAATCCGTTCTGTTCCATTGCTCGCTGGTTCGCTCAGAGTGGATTGTTTTGCTTTGAGTATCGCTTATCTATGCTCAATTAAATGGTGAACATGTAGCAAGAAATGGACATCGTTAAACAAAAACTGTCCTCCCGTAACCGAGCGTATTGGAACTACATTCTAGACATGGCGATGGTTCCGAGCAGCCACGCAGGAAGTTAAATTGAACACATTAAGCTGGAAGGGAACTGCCGGCAAGTGGTGTAAGGAGATCAATACAGAGTAATGTTAGACCGGAGCTGCTAAGCTAGAATTACTACAAGAATTGCTACCTCTGCTCTTTGGAGTTTTTCGTCTGAATCTTTATTTTGTCTTATTTTGTCTGTACGCTCTAGATGTTTCTGAAAAATTATCAAATACCTATATCCGCTGTTTTTAGTTTTCAATTCCAGTCCAGCGAAACAGGAACGCCAAGTACTGAAACATTCCCAGACATATTAATATGATTTGTTTAATTTCTTCCCTTCGGACACCCCATTTCCTTTAATGCAAAACATTAAAGCGCCTTCAGCGCTACGATGCCTACGTGCACACGTCACGCTCCAATTGATCCTAATCGATCTCCGGGGCTGGAAAATTCAATTTAAAACAAGCGCATATCATCGGGTAATGGATAATAGTTATCGTGGGCTGGCAGTGCCGTAAGGCTGGCAGTGGTTAGCAAATTGAAATCTAATAACGCCATACCCATGCGAAGCCGGTTAGCAGCGAAACCCATCAAGGGAGTGAAATTTATTCTGGGGCAAACGTGGTTAACTAGGCCGGGCAAAAACAAAAAAACAACACGGGGCAAAATGAGCAAATCCCAGGTGGTGAAACGAGGCATTAAACAAATCACTGACAGACACACCGGCTACCGGACAGCAAAGGATCGATCGGGATCAGGAGGTCTGCTTCTGCGTCTTAACATCTCAACAACACCCACGAAAGTTCCCACATCGTCAGGCGAAGGGTTCGACGGTGCGGTGGCAGGTTGTTGGGAAGGGGGCCTCGGCATCAATTCATTGATTTGAGTGGCTTTGGGTAAATTTGTGGAAAAAGCGAAATGTAACGGTGCACTGGAGCTGGAGGCGTTGGAAAAATAAAACCTGGATCAACGAGACTCGAATCACTTTGCCTTTTGGTGCACAATCCATAACGGCACTGGGCAACGATGATGGTGCAACTGCAGTTGCGAGGTGCTCGGGCGCCAACTTTCTCACCAGCTGCCACCCGGGGGTTGCTCTGGCGTACAATCATCCACTAGCCCTCTGCCTGATGTAACTGAGCCCGACCTCTGACTGCTCTCAGTGGACCACAGGCGTCGACGAGAAAGCCACAAAGCGGAAGAAGCAAACGTTTGCGATATTGATTTACATGCAAATTTGGTTTTTGCTTTTCGTGTTACTTCAAACGCCACACTTTCCTCCCCACTGACAATGGGGGCTAGGGGATGGAGAGGAAGTTCCCACCGGGAGGACAGCGAAGAGTTCTTCCTTCCGTAAGTCCACACGGGCGCCAATTTCTCTTATTGTGCTTTCGTTTGAAAGTTCACGCTTCCGAGGATGACGGAGGATGATTTATGCCACCCAAAACGGATATCCTCTTTTCCACCAGACCAAGGGTTAGAGGTTGGAGAAATTTGT
Source organism: Anopheles coustani (assembly GCF_943734705.1). Taxonomy (NCBI): domain Eukaryota; kingdom Metazoa; phylum Arthropoda; class Insecta; order Diptera; family Culicidae; genus Anopheles; species Anopheles coustani. The sequence continues at coordinate 34,404,338 of NC_071289.1, forward strand.
AACTCAGACAAGCTCGAAGAAATGAGCTAAAGACAAGCCACGATTGCGCGTGAGAACTGCATCCACAAAAGAGCCTGAATTCTGCAGCAAGGTTTCAAACCCGCTGCACTCCGTAAAAAGGTGTTACTGTGCCACTGATGAGTTTTAGAGCTCTGCTCCACATTTTCTGAGGTTCGGGGCAAATTCCTTTCCACGGGTATCTGACCTTGCGAGAACGATTCGTTGTGACCGGAGCGAAGTTCATCCCTTAGGCACACAACTTAAGAAAGCTAACATTCGTTGCTTTCGAAAGATATTTCATTTTATCTTTAAAAAAACACATACAAACATCACTCGACCGCCCAACGGAGGTTTCGAAGGTCTTGGAATGTCCCTCCACCCCTGTCGAGCGAACGACGAAAAACGAAAATACAAAAAGCATAAACACCATCGAAGCCGATGGAAAAGTGCGATAATCTCAATTTGATCGGCAATCACGGACCCCACGGGCATCACACACAAAAAACAAACCAACGGGCTTTGACGAGGCAGTGACGAACAGTAGCAGCGGAAGCACCCGGGGAAGCCAAAAGCACCCTCCTCACCCGCCCCCTTTCGAGGGGACAAATTATGATGATTGTAGGAACCCACCTCCTTCCAACCCGGATCGTCCGGTCAGGACACACACTTTATTTTTTATTTTCGTTGTCTTCCACCGATCAACTCACCTGTCTCCATCAACGCCGGAGTCGGAGTGGTCGTGCCCAAAAAACGCGACTGTGTCAACCTGTGTGTTCGGCGCATATGTGTACCAGCGCGCGCCTTTGCTGGAAGCGGCTCGTGGCCAGCATCTCGCCCACGTAGTTAGCACCGCAGCGGGCCACGATTCCATAACCGTAACTTTGTTGATTTGTACGATTTGGCTTGGGTTTCGTCTTGCGGCGCAGTTCGGGGACCATTTTCACTCCACCACCGTTCGTTCCATTATTGCTACCGTACAATATTTGGTGAACATTTTTGTAAGCTATTTTACCTCTTCCCTCCCTTCTTCCACACTGTTGATCGAGAGATTTCCAGTGGCAGCAAATTTAGAGTGAGATGCGCGACAGTGTCACGCCGTCAAAATAGGATCTCGAGGATGCAGCACACAATCCGCCCATCGTTGGCGGACGAATCGTAATCGAAATCGTAAAATGTCAGTATGTCGGAATGCTGGGCAGTGCTTTCGGCGACACTGTTCCCGGTCCAAAACGGTCCGTTGTCATCTTTCGAGCTGCCAGGTGAATGGTTTTTAGATATTAAATTGCTAAAACATGGTGAACCGTGCTCGGAGAAAACGGTACAAATCCGTCGGTAGCGGCTCGGTTGATGACGACAATGAAATGGCAATCAGGGGGCTTAGTCGAAATGCCAAATGGGATGGAGTTTTGGTACAGGTTTCACGTGGTTTTGGTTATAGTTTTTAAACGGCTTAACGGTTTACAGTTTGGCACAGGAATGTCTTCTTTGCTGTGTTTGATTACAACGGCAATGTATCATGAAGATGTTAAATTAATGCAATTACTAATAGAGATGTTGGAACGGTTTCGATGCTATTTAAGTTATTTGATCTATGGCTTAAAAATAAAACAGTTTGCAACACAAGACTTCTGCAATGTTTTATTTTTAAACATACCTTTAAACATAAACATACATAGAATGTTGTTAAAATTAAATATGTTTCATAAAATAAATATTTTTACAAAGTTTCCACTTATAAAACAAAAACTTTACGGTCAGAAAATATCACGAATGACTTCATTGCTGTGTTTGAGTACAAGATTTATGCAGCAAATGTTCATGTTAAATACACAATATCATATAGAGATGTCAAGGTGGTTTTGATGTTATATATCTAAGTAATTAGATCTGTTATTTAAAGTAGACCACTTATAAATACAAGATGTTGTCAAGGTTTCTATAATAAAAACTGTTTCATAGAATAGCAGAGGTCACAATTCGGGTAAATAATACTGCCGGTCTCGAAACCAAGATCATATTTATGGCCAGCCTGATAATCGACGAAACGAATTTTGAAATTTGTATCGACCTTTCGGACAAACCGTTACAAATTAGGAAACACGACCATTTTTTGACCAAATGGCCAAAATTTAATCGAGCTGTTTTTTTTTCAATGAAAGACTTTCAACGTCTCATGCAGCCTCGAAATTCCTACTACGTCTAGGATATGGCTATTTCTGGCAGCGACACGTCACGTTGGGTGTGTTAGGGTGACTCGGTAGCCTTTTTTTCGCCAGGCTTCTACGCGGGGGCCGAACAGTTCCGGCACCTGTTGCTATCCGACGTCGGTGCCATAAAATGTGTTATTTGCTGCTCTCCGCAGCACTACGCTTGCATAATGTTTTTCTACCGTCTTACCCCGCGTCAAAAGAAAGAACCAAACAAAAAAAAATGACACTTCCCGCCGCGAATCCGTCCCGATTCGTTGTCGTTAGAGAGAATGGGCGCGTGAGCGGGAACGAAATGAAATCATTTGTTAGCTCCAACTCGGAGGGGCGGAGAATGGCGAGTCATCGATCGGGTAGCACCGGATGCTGCACGCAAAACGGCGCGTGAACCGCACATACAAATCCCCTTCTTTATTGGCACGACGATGTTTATTCAGAAATTTAAAAAACCATCCAGTAGCACCGGTAGGCCAGCGAATAGTTTGGTTAGGCATTTTTCAAGGCATTTGGTGATGGCAACCAGGACGTTCGCGGCACACGCCCGGCCATTCAAATGTTTGGAGGAAGGAAATGGAGCGATTTGCAGTGAACGAATGCTAATGCCGTTCGCTCGTACAACCTGTCCAATTTTTCACTCACGAATCTCACAACCTCGGCAAGGGGGAAGTGTTTTGTAATTTTTTTGTAGATTCTGGCCGCCTTTCTAGCAGGTTCGTCGCCTGCTGCCCGCCGCGAGGTCGTTCGTACAATAAACCGATGCGGCCGCATTCGAGGCCATGCGTGGATGATACCATCCGGAATGGAAAAAAGGGCAAAATCCAAATCGCCCAAGACCTATGCCGAACGGTCAAGTGCCAAAACGGTGATTTCGGAAGCTGTTAGCGACACACGTACACACACACGCACAACGACCGGGAGCTATAGCTATATGGCTTTCGGGGCATGCTTTTAGGCACTTGCGACTTAAGCGGCTTATTTTTCCGTTTGGCCCACCTAAGCCATCGCACGAAAACTGGATTCGTTTTGGGGGCAATTCGGTGGCAATATTCTCCGGATCAGCATCACTGCTGGTACGCTAAATTGATTGGAATCTGTTGCTGGCCGTTTGCTGTTTCCTTTTTTTCCTCTTTTGCTGCTTAGCGTGAATTGATACGCTGAGGTGGTGAATTTTTTCCCCCCGTTTCTTAAAACCGTTTCGCTCGCAGACAACACTAAGCGTTCGGTGGGTCGAGCTGGAGGTGAAAGATAAATTAAATTAAGAAATTAATTTCGGAGGCGTGAAATTTTCTTCGCTTCCATCCCATGGCAGGAAAAGTGCGGGGAATGGAACGATGCGGCATTGAATGGCTCCATTTTCGCCGACCCTCGGGCCGTTGCCGTTGTTTGATTTGCCTTTGCGCCGCGAGTGGGGTTAAAGTTTTACCCGGGCACAAGTGTGAAGACTTTATGAACGGTGGCGGCAGAAGGTGCTAAAACCGATTAAAGATTTTTATTTATGGGTTACAAGTGGGGAATGAGCCAAAAATAAAAAAGGCTAATAATAAAAGGGAAGCTCACGTAAAACCGATTGATGGCTTTTTCTGTTTAAAACAAAATAAAAATAGCGACACACACACACAAGGACAACATTTCCACAATTTTTTCACCACGTCCGAGGATAGCACCCCTTGATAGCATCAGAAATCGGAAGCACTTTTGGCAAATAAATTCGGCAGATCCGTGGGTTTGGCGAGCTCGTGACGAATTGCGCATTTATGTTTCCGATTCCATCCCGTCCCATCCGGGATGCGATCCGGGGGGAACAATTCGTTTTATATCTTGTAAAAGTAATAGGTTTTATACGCCTTTTCTTTGCTTTCGCCCTTTCCTGGAAGCTACGGGAGCGGCTCGTAAAGATCCGGCCCGCTGATAAATGCCAGAAATCAGCAAATCACATAAAAGTTACCACGAATGCGCTTAAGGCGGTGCTGGAGTGCTTTGGGGGCATTTATCACAATTTAAAAGGTTTTACATGTAGCAGCAAATGAGGCCAGCAACCGACAACGTCGATGCAGATTGGTTTCTTCTGAATATTTGTATTTGTACGATCACTGATGACATACAGCTTTAGATTGTGACGACACGTGGAAGAAAATTATATTTCACTTCTGCCACAGATTAAGGTCATATTCCTCGCTATCAAATTTCTTTCAAAGTAATGTAACATAGATAAAACTCTTGTGTACCTTAAAAATGCACGAAGCAATTTTAAGATTAGCTTTGTTGAAATCTGCTCAGCTTAACCGAACCTTCCTCAGCGTTCCGCGAACCAACAGTAGCCGATGCTCATTCCGGGCGTCACTCAGTCCCAAGGCGGTATGTAAATTTCCTACCCCCATGCAGGTTTTCAGATCAGATAAAACTGCCATCCAAAAACCGTCCTAACCGTCACCTTCACCGAGTAGCCAAAGCCAAGAGCCACTTACACCTGCTATCCACTCCGAGCGTCCATCGCTCCTCGGCGGTGGCTCGAATCAATGATTGAAAATCTTGTTCTCTAGAAGGATGTGGTGTTTGACTTTTTTTTCGCGTGTGTTTATCCTGCGCTTCCATCCGTCATCTCAGGACGTTTCCTTTTCGGTTTTGCAACCTCACCACGGTTGAGGACCACACACACGACGGTTAGGAGCAAAGCTGTCGTGCTCGGTTCAGGTTGTTCCTGACCGAGATCCGTTTCGTTACACTTGATCTCCCGGTCGCGAGAACTGGATCGAGTTTGAGGGGAAAAGTTTGTTTTTTATTCTGCTTCTGATTCGCCAACCGTTTCGAGGATCCAACGTCGGTAATGATCCTCGAGTGGCACCACTCGAGCTTACGGGTGGGATTGGCCGTGGAACGCAGGACGACATCACCAGCCGGATGCAGATACAGATTTGGAAAAAAAGCCTTGCCATGCGGTGGGGTGATCAGAACCGTTCGCTTATCAGTGAACAAGTTGTTCGCCTAATTAAAATGACGAAGTGGATGAATTAATAATGTTAACATTTCTGTCCCATTCGGAGAGCCATGAAGTCGCATTCTCGAAGTACCGCTTCCCGGACTTCGAACGGCTAACAGTGATCGCGATCCGAAATCATCCAACCCATCCCATTCGCGAGACGGACCTTGGCTCCAGCAATGGTCACCAACCAACCGGTGGCCTTGTTGCATTCGATCCGTATGTAATCTCTGCCGCTTCCAGAAACGACTTTGGGTGCGACATGTTTTTGATGGAAATAAATTGATTTCATTCCGTCCCCGAAGAGGTACTTGAGTTCAGTCGAATGGGTTAGCGTTGGTGGCCCAAAAACAACGGCTTGGCAAGCGAAAAGATACAGGTTCATCGATTGCATGCCACCGAAAACGGAGCACAACGACGGGAGTCCAGACGATCCCCGGTGGTTGCGATCGCGTTTTAATTAAATAAATAAGACATTACCTGGTTCCCTCCGAGCTGCTCGCTCTGGTAGTTCAAGGTTTTTGTTCAGCTGCCTCCGTTACTTGTTCAGTTTCACCTTCGTGATTGGTTTGGTCAGTACAGGTTGCACTGATTTCTCACAAAACCCCTTCTCGTTCCTCGTCCAAAACTCTCCCCCGCAAAATCTTACCAATGAAAAGGCTTCTTCCACCTACAGGCACATGTTGCCTTTTGCTTAAGGTTGTTTGAGGAAGCTGGGAGACATCGATGCTGGTTAGAGGCTGGTGGAACCTGGGCACAAAATGCACCTGAAATTAGCCCTGGAATATCCACTAATGAACCTGACTTTGTTCGGCACATTACCTTCTCGCAGGCTTAACAACAGGTTGGAAATGGGCCTGTAGAGGTTGGCTGAGTTTTTTTTGTCTCTTAGGAACTTGTCGCGGTTTCTAATAGCGCACGAAATTGCAATCGACCGGCATGGGAGAAGAAAGTGGTATGTTGGGTAAGGGCATCTGTTGTGCACATGTAAGCGAGACCTGTTAATCAGCCAAGGGTGTGAAGATGCCGAGATTTCTGATGGCCATGATTCAGAATTAAATAAAAAATTTATATTCAGAATAGAAAAGGTTATTCAAAAAAAATCATTACACTTTTGTTACAGCAAGCTTTAGGCAGAAAAGTTTTTGATCAAAAAATACCCATTTCTTTTAATAATTTTGTCCAATTATTACATTTCGTGCATCTACTTTCCTTCAGTGATATTTCTAAAAATAACTACAGTGTGCAAATGCAGCGGAAAACACTTGCGATGAAAATAAATCCGGTAGCATGGAGGATGGAAGGGAACCGGTACCCCGATACCCAGTGGCAGGTTCTTCATTAGCGTGAAACAGAAAGGCTTCGCGCACGACGCGAATGAAGGAAAATCGTGTGCTAATTTGGTATTCCGAAAAACAACCTGATGAAAAATTAATTACAACCCGTAATGTACGCTGCACCGCTGCTGCTGGAAGGAATGTTGTCTTCGCGGGTCCTAGTGTGTATTTTCTGTTTTCTACACTTTTTCCATCCTTGCCCTCGTGGTTCCGGAACGAGCGCAGGATGTCAGAGAAAAAGGTTGGATCGAACGATAAAAAGTGCGTGTAAAGATAGTTTTACCTTTATTTTCTTATCGATAAGGAATGATCGCAGAGCGTGTCTGGTTCGGCTGCGTACCGGGAGCGGAACATTATCGAGCGATTGCACTTACAATGTGGCATGTGTTCCCAAAAGGAACCGAAAAAGAAACGCCTTTAAAGCGTCCTACATCCTGGAATGCTGGGAATCCTTGTCGAAATTTGTCATCGTAGAATCGTCCGGTCCCCGCATCGAATGAAACATTCATAACACAATAATCTTCATGGTTTAAGAGCGCAGCCACCAAAAACCTCGAGGCCGCAGACGGAAGAAAGCCGCATGGAGATGATCTAGGCCCAGCGGTTTCGGTGTGGTGTTTATTTTTCCTTCCCCTTTCCCACCCCCAAGCAGGTTGTTGATGGCCGCATGTGTGATTGAACAACATCGTCCAACGCTCGATAAGCATCGGCTTGGGGGTCCGCTGCCGAATGAATATTAATAAGCCATCAAGTTCCATAGAAACAATAATTTTCACCAATTTTCAAGTCATTAAATCCAAATGAATACGACCTAATCGGGTGTTGCGTTGGTCGTTCCGAGGCAATCTTACCTCGTCCTTCACGAGGCCGAGATGGCTGGTCACTTTTCACCTCCATTTCGTTCTCTCTTCGCTCGGTCGCGGGACGAGATCTTCGCACGTCGATCTACATCGCCACGGCTCCGGGTTCCCGTGTTCCTGGAAGTCGTCTGAGCGGACCGTTCGCGCTCTGGAAGGGAAAAGCAAATCAATCCCCTCGCTGCTGCGCTGATGCGGACCACTGATAAGGATCGAAGAGAAACCAAAACCTAACCCCAGAAGAAGTGGCAGCTTGCTTCTTTTTCGGTGGCTCCCGGGGGCCTTCAGGGGGACTAGGAATCCAGAAGCCAACTGGAAACCAGCCACCGATCAGTCAGCAAGGAGATTTGGTTTAACCTCGCTCACGCTCCGATCCCCGGGAGGGTGGTCGATCCGTCCGGAGCGGGTAGCAGGTTATTATCATGTAGTTTTTATCACTGACCGCTGGTTACTGGTAGCATAATTTCTCCGCGCTTTTGCAGGAAAGCCGATACCACTTGGTGGAGGGTGGAAAACAAACACCAAACACCGGCGGACACCCGTGGCCGAGGGAACGAACCTGTCCACCAGACCCCAATGGGTGGCTCGCGTATCGGATATCGGCGCGATAATAGATTTCGGTTTTGACACTTGTGCGTCCCCCTTGCGTTTGCGCCGGGTAGAGAACGCCCAATCTTGTTTCAAAAGCGTAAACAAACCTGACGTGTTATTGGCTAACGCGACCAGGGGGTTTCCACGGTGACATCTCATCTTGACCATGGTCAAATTTAAATTAATTAAGTCTCCCGCTTGCGCCAGCTCCGCTCGAATCGGCGATCGGCAGCCGGCACGCCAGGTACCCGCACGACTTGGAACGATCCTTTCTCCCGGGGCCCTAGCCGGAGTCAATTTTTCTCCCGTACCCTCCCCCCATCGTAGGGGCACCCCTTTCGTTTCGAAAGTAACGGCCGCCAGGCGTAAGCGTGCGCTATCTATTATCGAAAAACTCAACTTGTTTTACATATTATTTCAATAAATTCATAAAAAAAGCAAACAGCTCCCGTGCTGCGTTTCTGATAATTTATTTTAATTTACGATGCTCACGATTTATGCCCGCCGCACCTCGCCGCGGATTGTCTATGTGTGTGTGTGTTTTGGACGTCTACGTTCGCTGCCCTTTTACCGGATCGAGCAACTCCTGCCTGGCGAGCAGGCGAATATTTTAGCATAGAAAATTCGCTGGGTGGGTGTAGAATATTGTTCCACGATCAGCGTCTCTCTCCCCCTTCTACGATGGAGTGTCTTATCTCTTACGCCGATACGTCGTATATTTGACTGGCGTGGACGCTTGCGTCTTGATGCTCGCCACCGATTAGACTCCGGCAGGTTGCACCGCGTTGCGGTGGAATGATCTTAATCATCCGGCTCCCGGATCCGGACCGGGACGGTAAGGATAACTGACAAACACACAAACACACATACATACACACATACATTCACTCTCGCCTAATCAACGTCGCCCGAAGCGAAGTGTGGCATTTTTGGCGAACTCTTGGCTGCCTGTGCTTGTTTACGATAATGCCTCATGGGTTGAATGTTTTGAATTTTCGATCAACCTTTTTGCATGGGCCGGTGGCTGGGGTGGTTTGGATGGGCGGGGAGGGGTTTGATTTTGCGTTTAGTGGAAAGCAAACAGATAAAGGAAAAAAAAGGCCCACAAAAATCACACGACGATATCGCAAGGTCTAGCGAAATAACAATAAAAATGAACACCATCCGATAACATAACTCAAACGTCTTCGAAACGAAATAGGCCTGTTGACGTGCCCGGATCGCGGGAGGCAGACACACAGAAATGGATGGTAGAAGTAATTATAATCTCAACCCCGAAATGATATTTCTTGATAATTTTTTTTCTCTTCGCACTCTCTCCCTCTCTCCTTCCGTCACCTTGCTGTGACAGCGTAGCCTTTAGTCTCGCATGTCATGTTTTTATCACAACCTTGGGCGGTTTGTGATCGGTTGGGTTAGATTTTGGATCGTTTTCCAAAACCTAAAGGTCCGCGTTGAGATAGTGTGAGGATTGTTTGCTCCTTTCCTCGCCCCACCCGGGAGCCTTCTACTCTCACTCTTTCCCCTTTCTCACGTGAGCGCTCATAACTCCATGCCTTCATTTCCTAGCAGGTATTTCACGTCGAAATTTATGGAAAGTGAGATCGGCGGATAAAGTGCATCGTTTGGATTCTTCGATGTCGTCGACTGTCTGTCATATTTTGTCGAGCGTCCACCCAATCCCCTTCCCCTCACGGGAGGCATCCCTCCCTCCCGGCGACCAAAAAGGGAAAATTAAACGGGTGGCTCGAAAAAGTTGGAGATTTCATTTTTTGTTTCTCGCACCGTGGAACCGATTGGAACGGTTTACTTTTACGACCGACGGGGCCTGTCCGTGGTTAGGCTTCGAGATTTGTGGCACGCTCTGCGACCCGTTTCGTTATTCCCCGTCCCTCTCCCCGTCTACTTGGTGTCGTGAGGCCGTCCACCTATTTGGCCTCCCCATTTCTACCGGTTACATCCCAATCGCGCGCAGGGAAATGGGGACCCGAAAAAAAGCGATCGAAATGGTGTCCAAATTGAGGAATTGACGGCACGGTGCGCCCGAAGGCGATGGTAAAATTAATGACTGTCGGTGACTCCGGTTGCGCCCGGATCGCTGGAAATCTTCTCCCACTAGAGCGCTAGAGCAAGGCCACAAAGGTAGGAATAGTTTATAAATTCACCGATTAACATGATCGGATTTATTGAACGCGCTAGAACTGAGCGGGAAAGCGGAAAAGGGAACAACAAATTTCCAATCGATTCAGCGTTCTTGACCTCCCCCGGGGGGGAGAGACCTCGACACGGTGAAGGTGCGGGAGAAATGCGAAGAAGACGTTGACAGAAATAATCATTTCGATCGCCACTATCGGACTTGGGCGCTCCGGTGGCACAAAACTCTGGTCCAGTTTGTTATTTCACCTTTTCCTCCCAGCCGCCCCATCCCTTTCCTAATTTATCCGCGCGCCGCAGTCTGTTGGTTAATAATCCATAAAAATATTAATTGAATTATGATTTATCGGCCGTTAAAATCACGCTGCCCTGCGGCGTTGGTAAACCGGATCCCGGAGTAATAATCCAACGCGGTCCGAACGCTACCTTTTTGAACACGGAGGGCCACACGCGTCACCGTACGGTCACAAAACCCGAGCGCATCCGACAACCAAATCCAATAATCGACAGCCATCAGATCCGATGTAAACCAAGCGCACCCGTTCGGATGCTTTGATTCGGGCGGGCGGTATACGAAAGACTTCGATGCCGCATTGTAATGCAAAGCGACAAACCTCGCACGTCGGATCCTGAAGCGATTCGGTTGGGACGGACCATTTTATCACAAAATGTTCCCGCTATTGTCAAAATTGATGAACGTTGCCTGCCGAAAAGCTTCTTCATCTTCTTCTTTCACCGGTCGAAAATACATCAAACATGGCGCGATCGTTAAATATTGAAATGATCTGTTGAGAAAGGATTTTCCTTTTTGCAAGAAATTACCAACCCATAATTCACCTTGCAACGGTGACGGATAGGCAAGGCACCTGTGTAAAAGCTTGATTAGGATGGTTTCAAATGGGCAATATGCAAATTGCTGGCATAATGAAGAAAAATGTGTTTAGTGCCATGTTTCGGCCGATACTTGATGGGTTCAATGGGTTGATTAATCGAATTCCGGTTATCGAAATTGGAAATGTTAATTTTGGCTGTTAGAAAAACGAACTTCAACCGTGATCATTTAAAAAAAATACAAGTTAACAAACTGCTTTAGGCATGAAATATCAAATGGTTGCAGAACATAAATTAGTAGGATCATATTTGTGTATAGATGAACTCAACGAATTTGATCAATTGAAACCCATGTACAAACCCGCAGTTCACGATCGTGCCATAAAAGACTTCATTGGCTTAACGAACGAGGTTGAACATTGTTCAATTTAAAATACTTTAGTTTGTAACGTAATTGAATTGATAAGATGTACTTCCGTTTGTATTTAGCGGAAGATTCATTTCGATAAAGTTTGTTGAGTGTTGAGTTTGTTTGAAGAGAAAAGTTAGATATAATTCCTTTTAGATGCATTCCTCAGTATTCAACCAAAAATGTAATTTTGATTAACATCACCGTAAACCCTACAACGTGTCGTACAAAACACGCAAGGCAAAAGTAAATAAGGCCACCAGGAGCGTCGAGCGCTGGCTTTTTTCTCCATTCGCTCATTTTTATTCCGTCATGTCGTGAAGAAGGAGAAACCCCGTCCGGACGATAATGTAATTGTAATAAGATCATAATAACAATAATCGGCTGGCAAATAAAAGCAAATGAGCATATTTGGAGTGGCGTTCGTGAGGAGAAATAATTAAACTTAAGCGTTCAGCGCGTTCCCAACCATTCCGGGCCGCTGTGCGATTATCGCGACAATATTCGTGGCTTACGGCTCCGTGAAGCTACACTCTCCAAGGAAATATAAAACCACGAACCAAAGGCCCTAAATAGGGCACGAAAGCAAATTTTCATCTGGTAGTTGCTTCTTTCCATTGCTAATATGATTTGATGGGACAAACAAGTATACTCTCTCGCCAAGTAGGTGCAACTTGCTATCGGGTTCCAATTATTTTCTGTTTCGATTTTCACCAACGGCGCGGCGGAGCCTGGTGACAAAATTTCGTCAACCACGTTGCGAGGTAGGGTTGCGAAAGTAGCGACAATACCGTTTACGGCGATTTAGTGCGCTAAATTAACTCCGGAGAAACCAACGGCAGAGCAGGGAGCCCGATCGATGGGTTCCGATAGTGGAGACCCCTTCGCGAACCGGGCTGGAATAAAATCATCATTAAAATGAATGAAGCGGCCAACCGCGAACCTGCGGAGACAAAATGGCACTGGATTGAACTGTTAATAAGAAACGACGAGGAACGAGACTAACTCGCGGAGACAGTTCGATACCGCCCACGATTGCTTCGGAAGTGGAGAAATGGTTCGTGCAACGTGCGCCATTGCGAACCAATGTTTGAGGACCAAAAATTACCCCGTCATTTATATTCCACATGCTTTGGTTGGGTTGTTTTCCAACTCTGTTTTGTTTCGTTATTAAAAAACGCTTCCCGGCTACCAGACTACAGTTTCCGCGCTCCATCGTAACCGGAAGAACGAGGGATCAAAGCGCTTTCAGTCACGAAACGATACCGAGAGGTGAGAGTGTAAGACACCTCCAGCGCAGCAGCAGCACATCAACACTTTCCAAAACCCGCGCATCGGTGTGGGACTTGTTTGGTGGCTTATTGTCATGGTAAAACTGCTACCGTTTTACTCCGCGGCTTAAATTTGAACGAGAAAAATAAGAAATACGTCGCACTACTTGTTGATGGATGGGTGAAATGGGAGCGAACAGGAGTGAAACGTGATCGAAACGGTTGTAGTATAATGCTTACCAAAGGAAATTTTATATTTTGAAACCTATCACGGATGTGGAACGGAGGGTTAATATTGAATTGTTTCTTATGAAAGTGATACAAACGTTTTCCAAAGTTCTTACCATTTTTAATAATATGAGGCTTCAAAGGTTCTAAGCACTTATCAATTCGTTCCAGAGTGCAGAGTGTTTATTTTTGTCGGATGCTGCTGCAGCATCAGAAAATGGCAAAATTCTCCCTGCCCTGGTAAGGAACAGTGAAGAGCTTTCTATTTCCCGCCATTCGGTAGCGATCTCTATACTCTCGCGCCTCCGCACGCTTTTGGAGTGTTTGTGAATTTTTGTATTTATTATTGTTACTTCAGCCACCGTCGCGAGTTGTTAGCCATCCCCTCTTCCTCATCCGGCGAACACCCCCGGCTGACTGATGATGATTGTTCGATAAAGGCGCTCAACAATACCGGGACGTCAGACGCGTCAGCTCCGTGGGCAACCTGCGCCTCCAAAGGTGGGACTGCCAGCGTGCAGGCCTTTGGCGGGCTGCAACGGATTTGAGTGGGTGGCGGGTCCACCACATCCCCTTTTGCATGCTCATCTTCCTCCCGTCCCACAACAGGCGAGCGAAAAACGATACTTCCACCCGAAAGCCAATATTCATGCAAATGAAGAACGCCCGCTTTCGCGCCACTGCGAAGGTGTGCTATGGGTCGCCGGGTGGCCGGGTTCCTGGCTTCCCGGTCCTGGACCACCCGCTCCCTGTCCCGTACCAGCAAGATCTTGCCGGCCGGCTGCAGTTTGTTTGCATGCAGCCTCACGTCGTGAGCTACGAATAAATTGCAATCAATCAAGAGAGCTTCAGGAGCAGCATGCGCTACGGCTTGTTTTTCGGCGGATAATTCGCCGGCGAAATGGTGTTTCACCCTTTTGCCATTTCTTGGTTCTCAATTCATCTCCTCACCCCTTCGTTGAGCCCGCTGCACCATCAGGTGAGGGTAAGGGGAGAAGGTGTCTAAAAAGTTCAGCGCTTTCTTGACCCCCACGCGCAACACCGACCATTACGCCTTTCTTTTACCGCCGCGTAAATTTCGCCAGATTTGCGGACCGCAAAAAAAAAAAGAAAAGCAGGACCATCTTCTTCGTCGTGCACGCTACGGAGGTGAAAAATGTATTCTTAAAGCGATGACACTTTCGACACGAACGCGCCAGAAGCGACCGGAACGCCGGTTCGGGATGGAAATGATTTCGAAGTGAAAAGATGCAACAGGGGGGGGGGCTAGAGGGTGGAACTCTCTTTCTTTCAACCCTGTGATGATTTGTTTTGATGTCGTTTCCCATCCCAACAACGCCGGTGGTAGCTTGTCAGTTGCTTGAAGCGGGGATCGTTGTTGCTTCCAAAGCACTTACTTTGTTTTGTGCATACATTTTCTCGCCCGGGAAGTGGGCTGACAGGCGTTGATCGGTTCGCCCGGGTCTTCTGCCGCGGTGAAACTGACCTAGTCACTTTGATTGGCACTAGTTTGTGTTCATTTGTACGAATACATTATGGGTGGAGCTTTGAATGTAGTTAACTTGTGCCTTTCCTTACTGGGTAGTTTTGGAGATCGAGAATTAAATCGAAAATGTTCTCCAATTTCAACAAACTCATCATTAAAACGCTCATTTTCTTTTTTATCCTTTGTGATTCCGTCCCAGCGATCTAGCTCACCCCTTCGCCAAGTTCAGGCTTCACTTGACATTTAGCTGTAAACTTCACACCGTGGATCAGAAATCGATACCCCGCAGCAACAATAAAGCATAGATTAGCAGAGTTTATGCCACTTTCTCCACCTTTCGGGTGCCATAAGCCAGGCCGCTCGAATATTCCCGCGAAACCCTTTTGCTTCGTTAGGCGATCCCTTCTCCCAATTGATCATGCGCAACCAGGTGCCCCAGAAAGCTCACTCATTAGCGTTCGGGTTCGAAGTCACCTGCTAGAAAGCGATCCGGGACGAAAATCGGACGGTGGCCCGCCGCCCGTGATTGCGGCGACAAACGGCTAATGCTAGTGCTAATATTAGATCACAATCTTACACTTTCGGTGCGGGCGCGCGCACGGTGGAATGAGCGCCCGAAGTGAAAGGGGAACCAAACGCCTGGCAAAGGACCGCCAAGGCATCGACGTTCCATTTTATCCATCGGTGTGTGGTTTTTATTTTCCATTCGGCAGCCCTGGACGACTCCTCGGACGCTATCGGGCTCCCTGGATCTAGTTTCGAAACAATAATTCACGATCGACGATCGGACGGTGGAAGGTAAGCCCAGTCTCGCCGATTCCCGTGGAAGAAAGTCTCGTACGACCGGGGGGCCCCGAAAACGGAACCAACCCCGAAATCGCCAACGTGGACGACGACGATGGCTGGTGTGGACGGCACTGAATGGAGGACTAATTATGGCCGCTCTAAATCAATCAAACTTATCGCAACGCTGCGATCGCGGAACCTCGCGGACACGGTGACTTCGGAGGAACGTGGCCATTCGTTGGGTGTTGTGGTAACGCACTGTACCCGTGCGGGTGGGTGAGACGATCGTGTGGTGTAACATTCCTTCGGCGCAGGGAGGCGATTGTGATTTAAGTGGTTCGAGCACGCAGTGGTGACACTCACGCTTGATGATCTAGCCCCAAGGAATTCTAGGCGTCACTAATAGATTCGTAATGATCCAAATCAGCTGCAAATATAGAGGTCACTGTTTGGAGTACCGTTCGATGCCTTGCAGCAAATATTTGCCTTCAGATTTAGATATGCAACTCTCCGGGCAGCTTAAGGTAGGTTGAATAGAAGTGATGAGGACTTCATGACGAACTTCCGAAGCTTGCGGATGTTCAACGTCAAGATATTGATCACATTCCGATATTTGCTTGTTTAAGACGAGATTGTCTGAAATTTGGGCAAGGGAAGAAGATCTAAGAAATGTAGATTATTGTTCATGATTTTAACAGACATTTGGGCAAACCTCCTTTTCGTAAACCCTGACTTCGATAGTAGTCAAAATCGAGCAGTTCAGTTCACAACAACGTAAGTTAAAATACTCTAGATGTACCACACTTTCTGGTATTTGCAATGAGTCACATCGGTATCAGGATGTGCGGCCTGCGATCATTCTCTCCATCGTTACTGATTCGCTTGCATAAGACTAGCTGGTGTGTTTGGGTGCCTTCGGTCGTTACAATGTATACACTTCGACCACCGATCAACCACTGTCGGTCGGTCAAACTATCAAATCCAAACTCCCAATCGCTCTTTGGCAAGGGCCACAAAGTTCACATGAGGTATCGGTCCGAATGTAGTTAGAAATTTAATGTAATTACCACGAATACCGCTTTTCGGACGCTCTGTCTCTCGCTCCATCCATTGGTTGGTTGATCCAGGGTGTCGGGCCTGAAAGTGATCGTTAGAAGATCACCAGTCTGGCCTCAGTCCAAACATCCTTCGATCGAGTGGCGGTTCGGGTTAAGTAGAAGGTACCTCAGGTGCTCGCGTCAGGAGGATTGGGGTGCCGCTCCGAGCGCTGGTTGAAACAAACGAACTTAATTTATGTAAAGCATCGCATAATTGAAGCGTTATGCAAATAGCGCCCAATCACCTTTCAACTTTCGACGATCCATTTTCCGTGCGAGACGGGTACGCGATCGTGACCTGCCGGGACGAGTGAGGCGTGAACGCGTTAGGCACCTACTTGCGGCAACAAGTGAGTACCGGGACGTCCCGTGGAGTCCCTTCTCGTCGAGACCAACCATGACTCTACGCAATATAAATGAAACATGTTCCACAGCACAGGTTGATGTCAGGTTGCGGAACGCTTAAGCGCCGGAGATGAGGAGCGCTTAAGCGCCTGACTTGGAAATCTCCTCTCAGGCATTCCGTCTGCACGCGCATTTGATCGGGCCATTTAAACTATCACAAAAATGTCCGAATATTGGGGTTACAATTTTTTTTTAATTACACGCGCAAATAGGATTATATCAACGTTCACCGTTTTCCAACCAAACCAGACTTGGACATTCGTGGACCGAAAGGTGCCTTCGAACCGATCAACAACTGGTCTGGTACCCTTCCGATTCCACCCTCGAGCTGGATGACGAGGATTTTTGCGAGAGCTCAACCGATCAATGGACGTTTGTTTGATTTCAGTGAGGGTAAATATTTGTCCACTTTTAGGCTTAGCTTTTCGGACGGTAAAAGGGGCTATCACTTTCAGCAGCTGGGAACGTCGAACGTAAACCGGACGGTGGTGTTAGGATTTAGTCCCCGGCTTCACGGCACGTGCTCTCGAATTGTCGGCCATTCTGGTCGAATCTGTCAATGGATCAATCCCTTGGCAGGCGGCACTTCGAAAATTTGATCAACCTTTGACGAGCGTTAAATACGATTAGTAAAACGATTCGGTAAAGTATGTACGATAGTTCAGAAACGACTCAATTTTTACAGAGATTAAATTTTGTGGACTGTTTCAAACATGAAACGTCTTTGAAAAATGTAAGACAATTCATTCGGCGTCGCTCGAGGACGTTTGAAAGCTTCGGTATTTATATTTCCATCCATCGGTTCCCATTTTTCGGTCAACAAGTTCCAAATTAATCCTATCATCAACAGACAATTGTCGTCTGTCACGTGGTTCGCTTGGACACTGAGTAGAGAATCATTTTTGTGACTGTCATGTGGCGTGATTTGATGCATCAAGGCACGGCGCGGACCTTTATTTACTTTGTGGTACCCGTCACAGCATCGGCTTTCGATCGGATTTTCATTCCTTTTTTCACGCCTGGAGATTTTGATCACTTGTCGGCCGGCATTTGGTCAATGTTGGGATGTTTTAATTCGTTACGCTTGTTATGGTGGAATGTTTTCGGGGCTTAGTATTTTCAAATAGAAGGAGTTGACCGGTGCCAACGCTACCATTATTCGTTCGTGTGCCAATTGGAGACGTTGGGAGATGTTTGCCCGCAAACGAAACGAGCGGTGACATTCGGTTCTTCGAGCGCTTAATTTGCTACAACAGGTTAGAGTCGATTGCGCAATTTATGAGATGTGAGGGTTTTTTAAACGATTTGTGAACTATCACTTATGTAATAATCACCCTCTGGTGGCGTAGAAGAAATCGTTGGAATCACAGATAAAGATATAAACAAATCTTTACTCCTTGTGCTTGTTACAAAGGAAACAGAGAAGTTTTCCTGCTTTCCTTTTTTCTTAGCTCTAATCCCCTTTTTTCAACAAGTGCTGTTTGAGAAGATCCGTCTAACAATATACGTAATATCACGTGATTTTGTAACAAAGTAATCAAAGTGTTGGAAACGCTAGAATTTCCTTCATTCTAATGAAAAACTGACAAATCGCTACAAAAGAGCCGACATTCTCCGGTACTGTCATAGATTAACTGCATCTAACCTTTCTTCCTGGTGGTCAGTCTTGTAAGATGTGTCCTCCAACGATCCAACAAAGCCTGAACACGGTGAGCGCATCCCACGGTTGCATTGGGGATTTAATTTTTCGCCAGTGCGGAAATCTTAGCGCCTCGAGAAAAGACATCACAAAAATCAACCCACTTGCCCGATACGGAGAAGATCGGTGTGGAAGGGAAGGGGGGTTTAAAATAAATCACCGACAGTTCACTTTTCACTGTTTCCTCAAACAACCCGACGACCGGCCCACGTCCGTGCGGGGTGTTTCTTGCATTGCGCCATGGGCGGGAAAAGCGCTCGGGTGGATCGATAATCAAACAAATCCCCCTTTCAAAGCACCCGAACCGAGGGCGTCATCGTGGAGGAACAGAACAGTAGGGAAAAATCAGCGAACAAGCGAATCGTGACTTCTGTTAGGACGGATTGAAGCGGTTGCAGCTGTGCCGTTTGAAGCGGACGAAGATCTTCCGCATGAACGCATTCATCTTGATGATTGAACGACTGCTGCAAGCATAAAGTTGTATTTTGACCTACGAATCACGTAGTTGGTTTAAGCCGAGGCATAAAAGATTGGAACGCTATGGGAGAAGTTTTGACCATTTTTCGAAAGCTTGACAGCTTTTAATTTGAAATTCGATTGACCGTTTGTCAAGGCTTACGGTACGGGTTGGTGATAGTACCCACCCGTGGAAAAGGTAATTATCTCCATTGCCATCACTTGCCGAATTCCTTCTCCGCAAACACATGCTCCAAAATGTGACTCGCCCGTTAATAGGGCCGGGCACACACACGGGCACTTGACGTTAACCGGCATGTGTACCGAAAACATATTTTGCACGCCATTACCCGGCCCCATAATGAGCGCTTCTGGCAATGGTTCGGTTCGGACGGTCGGGAGGGTCAATCGAAAGGCTCGACCACGGCCGATACCGCACCCAGCGTTCGGCGCGCATTTCACCTTCTCTTACGAAACCCAGCTCCAGCTCGCACGGCTCATTAGGGCGAACAGGCACCTTTCGCGCCGAGTGAATCGACATCGCATCGCTTCGGACGACCTCCCCGGGCCGAATGAGAGTGCGTCAGCCTCTCTAATGCTACGGTCGGCGGACCCGGGGAAGCTCGACACGCGGATGAGGCAATAAATTTGGTCAGGTGAAAATTCAAATTGCTCTCCCTACGCGCCCAATCGCACCGTGGCATCGCGGCGGGGTCGTTCCGTGCGGCGCGACTAGCTGATCACCACCCGCTGCTAGGGCGCTCCCGGACATTTTCGGACACCCCACACGTCAGGGCTGGAGCCCGCTCGGGGTGGCTTCGTTTGGGTCGATCGGCTGCCGGTACCTGTTACCTCCGTGGCCGATTTTCGGGGGAGTTCCATCTCGAGCCGCGACCGTTTGCTGCCTTGCGTGGTAACGTCTGCGAATAAGATCTCGTGCTCTGAGACAAGGGTTGAATCTGATCAGTAATGCACAGTGGTACGATGCTCTTCGAAATATGGGAGAAGAATATTTCAACTTGCAAGTAAATGTGACAATTAAAATATTATTTTGAATTTTTTATTTTGAATTTTTAGAGATTTTGAAAATCACCATTGGTTATCTAGTTGGATTATGTTATCGCTTCCCTCAAAACTTTTGGCTCTAAAAAATACAGCTTGTAACTTTGGAAGAACAAAAATGAACAAACATTCTATAGCTCATAAGCGTAGTAAACATTCACCAAGCCCTGCATAGTTCTTTACAAATGAACAAAAACTACTTAACCGTTCCCAAACACAGCGCAAAAAAAAAATCCCGGCCTGAACGAATAAAAGTAGCTCAATTTTGACAAATTATTCAGCAAGAACGCACTTGTCAATGTGGTATACGAACAGTTTGTTTACGTAGTGGAAAAGTAACGAAAACGAAAGCAATTAAAAGTGAAATTGTGAAGCATTACTCGATATAAAATAAACAATTATTGTTTTCTCCTACGTTTCACAGCGAAATTTGTTTTTTTCATACGGAGTGTCACGTCGTGCTGCGCCAGGTGCAATTTTTGCCCTGTGTTTAGTGATCACTTTAGACTCAGATTGCCTCTATATGTTACAGGTGCCTGAAAAGATTTTTTTCTGTTTTGCATGTCTTTGTTCGTAGTTCTTCGAGAAAACTAAAAAACATAGACTGATGGTTTTTTTTCCCCAGCTAAAAAAGCCCCGATAGCGTAACCTTTGGTCTATTTTATGCAGCTAAAACAATCGTCCAAGTCACTGCTCTGTTTTTTTTTCTATTGTTATAAACATTGTGGTTCTTTTAAGCTTTTTTAGAGAAAATGTCGTAAACAATTTTTGAAACGACAAAATTGAAAAATCCACATGAAATACAAAATCCACATGCAATTCCCAGTACAGGATCCACTGTGCAAAAATAGCAGAATGGGTCACCCCCTCTGCGGCATGTATGTGTGTTTATGCATGTTGTCTGTTGATTCACCAGACCAGCGTCTGGTCCCATCATTAGCGGAACAAGTTATTACCGAATGCGGTGGCGTTGGGATTAGCTTGATCAGCGACTTCAGCGAACGGGCGGCGAAATCGGCACACCACAAATCTGCCCAATCCTAGACTTAAACAGATACACACACACAGACACACGTTCGTGCAAACAAGCAGGCTGGTCCATCATTGAGCCAAGCATCCGTGGCGTAAATATAAATCAAGCGCCATGCAGAGGCGGCCTCCAACGGCAGATGGGGCAGGCAAAACAACAACCAAACACGGAGGAAAATGGAAAACATGGCACGACAAAATCAACCTTCCCCGGTGGCGTT
This sequence comes from Anopheles coustani, assembly GCF_943734705.1. NCBI lineage: Eukaryota > Metazoa > Arthropoda > Insecta > Diptera > Culicidae > Anopheles > Anopheles coustani. The sequence continues at coordinate 34,425,441 of NC_071289.1, forward strand.
TGTGCATGATCGCCAATCGCGGGCCAACGATTTGACGACAGGTCTCGATCTCGATCCATACTTTTGGTCTGCCTCTGCCCCCTCGTCCCATCCCCTGGACGTTTGGAATGGATAACTCCTGCCCGGCACCGACTAATTCGAGCTGAAATATGATTAACCAAAGCAATCATTTTCACAGTGAGAGTTCTCGGACGTCGCACGGGGTCGTCGCAGGCCCCGGCTCGAACCGATCAAATCCAGGTCGGCCTACTGCCGAGGGATCGCACCGAAACGAGGCTGCGCCCTACTGCTGCTTGCGCGGTGGCCGCCCCCCGGGGAGGAAGAGAAACAATTTAATTAGTAACTAGAGAGGCCTACCGAAAACGGCCCTGGCTTTGCGTCAGCCAGCTGGCGGAACCCCTAGGCATCGAGCTCGGTCAGTGGTCATCGTGGCCGCCGGTAGACAACCTGATCATTTTGGTACGGTTCGATCCCGCTGGAAAGCTTGTTCGATCGATCAGGGCGATCGGACAGTCGTTCGCAAATCAAGCCGTGGATGGACGGAAATGCGCGCCGGAGTTTTCCACGACGGATGTCTTGCGGCATCTCGCCGAACGTGACGCTCGGGAAAAACGCGGACGCTGCAAGGCTCGATTTCCGATTTCCAATATTTCACCGCCCTGTTCCCAATTAACATTCCGGCTCTCGATTCCGGCTCCATTTGGATGTCTATCTGAATTTGTTTTCTGGCTCGCCACGTTTGACCCCCCCGTGTCCACGGTGAGATGGATCAATCGAATGTCCAATCCAATTGGCATCCAGATTACAGGACCTCCCTTGTCAGTGTGTGTGTGTGTGTGCCTGTGTGGTTTGGTTTGATGCAGAAGGAACATGAAAGAGACGGACCGCCCGGAGGGTTTCGTGTCCGGGCCAAAGGAAAGAAATTGTCCGCCGTTGCTGCTGTTACTGCTGCTGCCGGTGCTGCGCGGCAATACACTCGATAACCTTTCGCCCGTTTTGATTTTCGCAGCCGGATCGATCCGAACGAGGGCGCCCGGCATGAACATACGGTCCCGGTCAACACCGCCGGCGTAGAGGGCAGGGCAAAAAGGCGGTTTTCGGGTTCAATAAATTTAATCGGCCCGATTATGCAACAATGATCGTCGTGTCGAATTCGTTATAGAAATGATTTAAACCATTTCGGGCCGATTTCGAAGGCAGCCGCGAAGTGTTTGCACTGCCGTTTTGCGCGCATGGAAGGAAACGCGATGAGAGACGTGTGCCAGAGGAACCGAACATAAAAAAGGAAACATCAAATTCGAACTGTCTGATTAGCGATTCTGAAGGACACATGTTTAAAATTCACGGAAACATAATTCACTCTTTCGAAACGACCCGGAGTGTCCTTTTACGGACTAGATTAATATATTAAAGGTGTGCTGATTGGAGGTTATTTATAGACCTTTTTTGGGACCTTTGAGCTATAACAAACAGTTTAATCTTTAATACGAATGGATTCATAAAAATTTCTAATGTATAGTTTCAGACTTTTCTTTTTTGTCTTACTCGACAGTATTGGACCATCAACTAGGTAAAACAGTTGTTCGTAATATTTTGATCCAATTCTAAACTTCCTTTTATGTCCTCTATATTGTGTTTCCATACTTTGTCTCGATAATTTACATATTATTGTTCTTTATTTATCGCTATTTTAAGACCTTTGAGGTATAACAAACAATTTATTCTTTAATTTAAATGGTTTTACGAAAATTTCTAACTTACAGTTTAAAACTTTTCTTTTTTTGTCTTACTTGACAGTATTGGATCATCAACTAGGTAAAACAGTTGTTCGTAATATTTTGATCCCAATGTCCAATTCTAAACTTTCTTTTATGTCCTCTATATTGTGTTTCCATTCTTTGTCTCGATAATTTACATATTATTGTTATTTATTTGCCACTTTCTTTTATTTTATTCTTTTTGATTCTTAAGTGTTACAAAACGTTTCATTCAAAATTTCATAGAAACGGATCATTAAATACTTTCAATGTATAGCCGCAAAGTTTCCCAATCGGGTTTAAATTAGCAATCAAGATTCGTCAGTGAATGAAAACAGTTTTACATTACATTTTGATCTGATAATTTTAAATATCCGTTAATGTACCGAATAATGTGCGAGCATTCTTTGGCGTGACAAATTGCGCCGGTGTTTTTAATTTGTCTGGTGCTAATAATCTGATTAACGTTCCTCCACCCGGTCGCGTACACGCACGCAAACCACAAAGATGATATTTTGTCGCTTTAACCCGTTCGGCCCATAATTCAGCATACCACCCGCATTTTAGCGCCCGATTAGTAGACAAAATGTGGTCTCGCTTGGGTGGGCTTTTGATTTTCGGGCACGGAAAAGGTACGGGATGGAGAGAAAAAGCAGACAGAAAAGGGGAACAGGGGAAAAAGAGATCCCTCATAAATAAACCACAAAACTGCTGAGACTGGCTAAACTAAAGACTAAATAATGATGATTGTCGTTTCGTGCAGGGGACGGATTTTTGGATGCGTCCATTTGTTCGAACGGTTTGGGGCGGCCGTGGCGGTGTTGTTTTAATTTTCCGTTCCTTTTCTTTTCTGGATCAGGACGGTCCGCATTCTGGCAGTATCATAAATCTTCCATCCGGTGACATTTGCGCTTCGGGCGCGCACTGTGAAAGCGATGGCGACAGGTTGCGTGTGCATATCAGAACCGTTCCGGCCAATGTTTCGGTTCGGGGCGCGTAAAAATTGAATAAGTTTCGTAGGGAAATTATGATAAATTATTGCGTTTATCGCCTCTTATTCCCGCACTCAGGTGACCGGGGGGGATGAATGGCGAAACGTGGTTCTTAATTTTTGATATCTTCCGCGCTGGCGGTATGGAAGCTTTTAACCGACAATCGAAACCGCAAGCCCGATCCCACGGGATGCAACAGGCGAGTTTGACATGACAATCAGACGGAAAAATGTGTCCAGCGAAATGATGCGACCACACAACACCGAACCGGGGAACTTCACGGTTGGGAACGATCCCCGGAGCATGACATTCCGGGTGATCGTCTCCTTTCAAAAAATTGAAATAACAGAACAATCGCAACCGATAATGCGGAACGGTAATATCCAAACCGGACCTCACCGGACCGGGTCGGTTGCGTGAGGTCATGCGGGCGCGAACAATCCGTGAACCTCAACGCGCACGCTCGGAGGAAGTGTCTTTAAATGGTTGCCCGCTCCTCGACGAAAAGGGGTCCACACCGTCCACCGGGGGAAACGAAATTACACACGGAGGAAATTCGGAAAATATCTGCCACAGTCCCGATGTTCCGTGTTTCATCAAGAGCTTCCCGTTTTGCCTGCCGGCCTTGCGCCGTCCGTCAAAAACCAGCGAAATCATCAGCGGAACGAAAAGAGAGAAAGATAATTTCTTGATCGTTTGAAAATTATCTCATTATTTGAGTTATGGACGGTAATTTGTGCCGATGGAATTGCACCACCTTGGGAGAGGGCCCGGGATGAGTCGCTCGCGAGGAAATTGTCTGTTTGTATCTTCGTTTGGGGAGTCGGTGTGGTATTTCCTGCCTTTTTTTTGTTGTTGTTGTTCGAAAATGTTTTCCTACTGTTTACCTGCTCTGCGTCATTGCGCGAACAGGTTGATTTCCGCTTGCGACTCGACGCTAACGACACCACACCGGAGGGGTCAAGTGTTAGGTAATGAACTTTGAGTCATGTGTGTTCGTGCAGTGGGAAGAGATCGAAAGGGAAAGATTTTTACAGCTATGGATGTGTGCTTGAACATCGATAAAGTGCCCATCAGCATCCATTTTCCATGTATTTTGCTTCTTTTAACGACACAAAAAAATATGTATATTATTTCACATAAATTCCATGGAAAATTTCTGCACGAAAGTAATCGTTGTCATCAAGAAATATAAAACGTTTAATAAAGTTTGATCATTTAAAATTCTGATTAATAAATCTAAATGCCTTTTTGTTCAATTTAAAAAACAGATAACAGAACAGAATTTAATAAAGAGGTTGATAAATCAGATTCAGATTGATTTTGCTTCGATTTAGAATAACAGATTCATGAAACGCAAAGAATCACTAAAATGCTAGGGAAAACCCCCCACACCCAAATTTTTTGTTTTTTTTGTCGCCCACTCCATGCTCATTAAAAAATCAATAGGATTCATGAAAACATAATTAAGATTCACAAATGTATCGGAAGATTTATAAATGTTTGAAGATTCGAATTGTAAAACATTCGTGAATCAATATGAACGAATCTTGGGTGAAAATGCATATGGCTGCTTTCCGCCAAAAGACTCATAAGGCACAACTCTACTCAACGAATGAGTTCTCCGGGACACACGCCTTTATTTTCTCCGCCAGCCCGGACGCAACGGTCAAACGCTTTGGTCAATGCACCACATTTTCATAACTCACAAACGAAATTTCGCAACGCCCTGCTCTCGCAAGGATGGCGGGGTGCAACTCGAACCAAAAATAATGACGAAATGAAAATATGCAAAACAAGGCCACGGCACCCGTTACCGTGCGCAAGCCGCGGCATGAGTGTGCGATTATGTGCCTGATTATGGATCAGGTACGGCACGACGAAACGGAACGGCAGCGAAACGCGCAACCTGGCCCGGAGGATCAGATACGGGCAGGACGGAAGGCGCGATTTTGTACCGAAAAAATCAAATTAAAAAATTCCTTTCCTCGGGAGCACGGCCGAGCTGGGTGTGCGAGGGGGGTGAGGGGGACGGCGTGTGGGAGGAGAGACCTTTAGGATCACCTGAAACCTGAATCGGCAGGGGGAAGGGGGAAGGCACGGTTGTTACGTAGCATGTGTCCTCGAAGGAGACGAAGGAGCGGAGCTGCGATGACCGTCAGGGGTCGCAAGCCGGTCCCGCCTTTTGCGGACTCCGAAATTCGGTTCGCGAGCTGCCTCCACGATGACGCTGATGATGGTGATGATGATGATGGTAGTCGGTGTTTGATTTCGTGCCTTTATCAACCTACCAATTCCAATCCGGCGACCAACTGGACCGATCGAACACCGATCGGTCGACCGTGCTTCACCTTTCGCGGATTTACCGTTCGAAACGATCGTTCGGTTGGAAGAAGCGGAAACGGTGGCACCCACCAGACGCGGGAAGGTGAAGAAACAAACACTTCTTTTCGGACGATTCCTGACCTCCGGTACTAAGGGCAGCGCCAGCTTCGGTTATGCTCCGGTGTTCGAGGCTGCAGACTGCGAGCTTTTTCACCCGCGCCGCGCGAGAACGCTACCATGTAATCATCAATTTATGATTATTATTAGTGCGAGTCGGTAGTCGGTGGTGATGGTGCGCCATGGCCCACAGTCCTTGTGCCAGTCGGCGGCGCTCTATGTTTTAATGGGCCGCTCAGCGATTTCAGTAAAATAAAGATCTCCAATGCAAAGTCCGCGATAGCGATCGTTCGAGCAGCCCATTTCCCTTTTGGTGTGTCCTTTTCAGCCGCCTACCGTTAGTATAAGATCTATCTTTAAAATCTGACCTCATGCGGGCCACGGACTCCCGAACGCCGAGCTGATAAAGACATCCGACGGGATTACCCAACCGGGAGTCGAGCAAGAATTGGGCAATAATGTTACATCACACCGAAGAACCTACCGGATACCTCCGGCTCGTCGAACAGGTGTGGAAGAATACTCCTTCGCCTTTAGCCTCGGTTACGGCACCGTCCCAATGTGGTCCTAAGACCCACCCGGGAAATGTGTCAGACTAATAAAGGCACTGTAAAAATTCCATCAAGGATTAAAAAGTGATGGGCGGGATGCGATCAGACTGACTTTGGGCCATCATTAAACGCCGTTCACCGGCGAGCGCCATCGTGAGGTGAAGGCTGCCCGGGTCGACGTCTCCAATGCACGCACCGTCCAGGCACTACGATAAAAACATAAACTTCATCCTGTTGGCCCGGAGGCTACCGTGGGCTCATTTTGCGCTTTTTTATTCATGCTTTAGGCAGAAGATCCCTTTTTTGGAGGGAGTTGACGCTCAGTTGGCATTAGGGAGGGAGGCAGTCGTGGGGAACGGGCATTTATGATCTAATTAAAAACTCTCGCCATAAACGATCATCAATACGATTAGTGCACGTAAATTAGTTCGCTTTGTCGTGATAATGAAGTGCGATGTTTTCACCTCCAAGGTTACGTTGGCGGACCGGTTTTGTTTCTTTCGCTGGCAGGCTCTCTATCCATCTCGCCAGTCAGTAAAGGTGATCACCTTACCCGTGGGGACCCCTGCCCGGGGATCATCCGTCATTCGATCGTTTTTGATCATTTTGGATGGACTCGTTTTGGGATCGTTTGCCATTAATCTTCTTCCCCCCGAGGAGAGAAGTTCCATTTCCCAGCGCGCCTTATAAGCCGTGCCGCGTCGCACATCATCCACCCTTTCGGATCGGAGTGTGGTCCGGAGATGATCCGCATCGATCATCACACCTCGCACAGCCCGCAGTGCGGAGTCTCTGCTAACTCTCCGCTGCACGCGGGGCAAATAGTTGCTATTTAGGTTCTTCCTGTTCGAAACGGGAGAATTAGCATAAATTTGCCCAAACCAAAACGCTCTGGGCGCGCTGGGGCTCGGTCGTCGCCATGGAACCGAGCGCGATGGTGAAGAAGTGATAAAATTTATTGCAAATTTTACACTCCATACGCCATACATATTCAAATGATATCGTCTTCGTACCGAGACTGACTGAGAAAAAATAGAAATCAGAATTAAAACCCGCTTAGCCTTTTAAATATCCGAGTGGCCCCCGGGCCCGGACAGGATGAGACTGATTGGCCACCACGGCCGGTCGGGCAGGTTTTCGGGTGTCATAAATACAGAAGTTGTGATTTTATTGGGCGTAATGATCGGGCCTCGCGCAGAAACTGTAAAGTTGCAGTGAGCTTTCAGGTTGGATTATTTTTTTAAATATTTTTGTGAGGGATTGGCTCTCCAAAGAAGGCGGCGGCCGTCTGGCTCCAGAATGGGTGTGGTTTGGTGCATACCTTTTGTCTTAATTTCGATCTGAGTCGTTCTTTGATGGACGGGAGGAATGTTTCGGACATAGATTTGGAGAATGTTAAGAAACTTGGAGAATGTCACCAGTTCTAGCAAAGTTTAGTATTAAAAAAGGATAATCTAAATCTTCATTAAATCAATTCAGGGCTATTTCAAAGATTTTGTAGTATAACTTATGACTGTGATGTTTGTGGCATGGTTGTCGCAAACTAGTCCATGGCTACAGCCTTGAACGATCGCGTTTAAGGTTCAAACTTTCGAAAGCTTTCTGGCCCCGTTGTTGAGGGCCCCCGAATTTGCCGCTTCTCAGCTGTCAATGAACTCCAAAATGATATATATTTCGCCTATAACAAATCAAATAAGACGTTACAATGCCCGACGTGAAGTACGCCTCACGGGGATCACTTTAGCCTAGGTGGTTTAGGTGATTATTCGCATCTTCAGCGTACAACAGCGCAAACAGCAGCGGGTCAATTGCACCCTCACTTGCCCAGAAAGAAAAAAAAGCCTCAATAAAAAAGGTACTGTATCGTAAGCATCAAATCACAAATAATTATGCTCGTTGCCGATCATCGTCTGAGCGCTGCTTCGGGGGCCAAAACCTCCGGTGCACGCGGTGCGCGTTGAAACCGTTCAATTTAAACTATTAGACGCGAAACCGATCGAAACGGATCGTTAATGATCGCTGGCCGTGGGTGCTCGGCGTGCCACGAACGCGAAGCGCGCTTTCCCCCCCTTTGGGTCAGACTTCTTCTCCTTTTCGTCCTTACTGTCTTATTCGCACGACCTCCGATTTGGAATACCGTTAGCTCCGATGTTGGTATCGGTGCAAGGTGTACCGAAAGGAGCACATTATCATTTCATTTAAATTATATCAAAAGACATAATTAAGGTGTACACGGTGTATATCTACCACAAAGCGGATCAATCCGTTCGACCGCGGCAAGATGACGGCGTTTGTGCTCGGGTGCTATGATCAAAGATTACGGCGTGCGTCCGTGGAGAAGAAGTTCTGCGGACGTGTTTTGGAATCAGCTTTTTTACTTCTACCGAAGCTTTTCAGAAAAGAAGGGACGAGAAAGGAAAGCAACGCAAGTGAAGTGACCAGCCTTTTGGGAGAAAATTGCCACGAGGTTCACGATGTGTCTCTGAGTCGCTTTGCCAGAGCAAATAAATCCACTACCACGAGTAGAGGCCGGTAATTTAACCCACCCGCTTGACAGTAACGAGAGTCCAAATGTTGGTTTTTCGATGTTTGATGCTTCATGATCATCGCCTGTTCAATCTCCCTACTTTCTACTGAACGTAAAGAGTAGAGTCAGAAGAAGTGGGAGTAGCCGCGAATTACCGTGGACTCATCCTAAGCAGTGGATTTAGAACGACCTGACCTTCTATCGCCAGTTGACGTGTAGGTGTGCGGGAGGTACCTGTGTTGATCGTACGGTGCGCGTCAAAAATGTAACTGTAACCCCCGAATTCTTTTTCCCGAGTGCTACTGAATACCGAGCAGCTCCCGGGAATCGGGTGGAGTTCCTTATAAAAACCTCAGGACGAAGGAGAACAAACAATAATAATACTGTTAATCACAATGTACCGAGTGCCGTTCCGGCGGGTGGATTAAAGACTCCGGTTGCCAATAGGTGACCCCTCCGAGGGTTCGAACGAGGACTACGTTGATCGATGGATTGAACCGCGGTCAGGGTGAAAGCCACCGTTAGCGCGATCCGCTTCACGCCAAGTCACGGTGTGGCAGTGTTACGGAAGCCCGTCCGGAGTGGTAGACATATAGCACACAAAAGAGCCTCGACAGCAAAGTCCACCGACGCAACGTTGATACGGCGTGGCCGACGTCCGAGATGGGTGTAGCCAACACGGGAAGCGCTTTCATCGGCAGTGACCCCTGACCCGGGTCTGGAGCTGGTGTCCGTGGCCTATGTCCGTCCGATTCAATTGATTAGTCATAGATGTCGGTAGGCGTCGACGGGACAACACGGACCGCACGTTGGCAAAGGCCAGCGTTAGGCACGTGTGTCTTCCGGTGATTCCTGGAGGAGATGGTGAAGGTGAATAAAAAAAAATCATGAAGTTGATTGTTCGATCGTTTCCAACATTCCAATGTCATCGCTGGGTTATGACGAGGAACGTGCGGGTCCGGCGTACCTCCGCGTGTTGATCCATTATCGTTGCCGACGGCCAAAGGGACGTGGAGCTCTGCAGCGAGGAGTATCCAGAAATAGTCACTTGTTTCGAGGTTACCAGCGGGCTCGTTTGATTGTCCAGCCTGCCGACACCAGCTTGTGGGACCTTGTGGAAGATTCCGTGTGGTGTGTCTCGGCTCGTCAGTTTGCTGACAGTCTCGGTTGCCGGTGCGGCCTCGGGCTCCTCATCATCCGACATTTTCGATAAACCTCCGTTATGGCGGATTTAAATACGAATGTGAATACTTCTCCGCCAGCAGAAGAAGGCAGGGAACCTTCTGAAAGGAGAGGGTCACGGACCGAACGCATGTGTTTTGTGCAAAGCCTTACCGGCAGCTCCAGCCAGCGAGGGTTGGATCGCGTGGCCCGTTTTGCGTAGGTGCTGAATGAAATCTATCTATTCCCTTGTCGTGGATATATTTACACCCGAAGCGTTTCACGCCTATTGCCGTGGCTTCTCCGGGGTCTCTAGGTAGCGCGTCCGTAGCGTACCGGACTGACCGTCCGCTCAGCCGCAAGACGTTGAGCTCCGTTTATCTGCGTGTCCACGATCCAGGGGCGTCACATCGAATCGCGGAGGATGATCAGGCAGAAAATAAAAAAAGGAACGGGTAAAAGTTCAGCGGGTCATGGAGCAAGTGTTTCTACCGGATCACCCGGGGGCCTTTTTTTTTTGGAAGATCGGAACGCCTGCAACACGTGCGCGAGTGAGGTCCGGCGTCCCGTGCTGAAGAGGTGAAAACCCCGACGGCAGCTCGAAATGGGCGTCGCTTGATCGTCGAGTAGGAAAGCTGAAGATGCGATGGCCGTTCCTAAAGCCCCTGCGACAGACATCACCGGCACCTCAACGGCGAACCCGGCGAGCGTCGAGGTTGATGTTATACACTAATCCGATAAATAGCACTCGAGCCGTTGATAAAGTAATGCGCCTTAAACGTTCGCATCGCGTGAAGATGCCGAATGCGCGAAGGTGCGCTTGTCCGCCTGGGTACGTCCATCGTGGTCGGAATGCTTCAGCGAAGGCCCGCCGATTCGGGGTTATCGAGGTCCGTTAGAGGCACACACACCTTGAGGTTTGTTTATTTGGCTTGGACCGTCTTTGAACGAGCCTGTTCAAGTGGCGTATTTAGACGAGTGTCAGGTTGTTGAGGAGCATAAAATTTGGATCATTTCCGGCGGGCGAAAACATTCTCGTTGTCGGCCGCTCCTCCCCTCATATTCCAAACTGATTCCGTGGCATTTCAGGCGGGTGAAAGGATCAGCTTTTGATGGGCATACTTTATGCAGCACGGTGCTGGTGCTCGCTTTAATTTCATTTTTCTCGTACGCTCTGGGTGGAGCAGCCATTTCTCCACCGGCCCTCAAGTGCCGGTATCGGTTGCATAATGAAATTTGGAGCACTAGCGGGGTTAACCGGCTGGGTCAACTTCATGGCGGACGCACAATGCCCAAGTCGCGTAACAATTTGATTTTCATATTTATTTTTACAACGAATCGACACGGTTTTGCATAACGAAAGCATAACGGACCTGAGCGGTGGAAAAAGTGGTTCAAATTCCGCCTGACGCCATGTTTGTGAATTTGTTTTTCCTCTCTATCGTCTAGGTATGCTTATGGAATATTTATACAAAAGCATAGCTGTTATAACTTACTATGAGTTGAACTAAATGAATAACTGAACGATTGCTAATGTTTAATTTGCTTACTAGTTTAGTATGAAATGTGTTGGGTAGCCCTTCTTCTTAATTCGGTAAAAAAAAAGTGTACACCAACTACAGAAGAAATACAAAAATTGACAAAAAACAAAACAAGCAGCATCAAGGATTTTCCTCCTATGTTTACCAACAAGTCTTTGTCGACAAATTGGAACTTTAATGCTTTGCCTAGCCTTAAGTGTTGAGATATTGTAGGAGATAAGACGACATATGCGCTCACATCGGTTTCGCTGCCTGCACCGCCTTGCCTCACTGCAACGACCTCTTACTTCTCCACCGTAAACTCATTGGTTGGTTAGCACAAACCTTTTGCAAAATTTAAACGATTGTTCCGAAGCTTACAATCCAATTTATTCCGTTTGAAGGAATGAACACAACAACAAAAAATCGCTGCCAAACGGCGCCTGAATGCAAATCCGCCTACGCATGTTTTTGTTGTTTAGAAAAAGGTGCTATACGGTGCAGCTTGGTCAATACTCAACGGCAACAGCACCGCGCGATTGTATTTCCGTGTTTCAGGAGCTAAATGCAGGAGCATGAGACCCCCGAACGGCGTCCGTTCGATCGTATCCGCCATCGTGCAGGGGAGGCCCTCAGGGTATGGAAGGTAGGCCGATTCCATGAACACCTTCCCAGCTAGCTTTGGCGTGGATTAGAAGGCGCCACCCTGGCGACGTCTGGCGAGATCAATAAATGCATGCATTTCCGTCAGTCAACGATCGTTCAAAGCTGCTCGGAGTGGCGCGTGTGGGCACACTATTGACGACTCGATGACTTCTTGCACTGGAGCCCAAGACGTGGTGAGCCGGCTAAGGGCTTCCCTCAAAGGACTCTAATCGGCTTTCCATTGCGTATCGACAGCGGTAGCTTGTTCTGAGGTTTGTTTGTCTTCCATCTTTGCGTAGGTCGAGTCACTTCTTGCTGTGAAGGAAACATTTTGAGTGATCCTGGTTTTTGTTGTTGTTGCTGCTAGTAGTAGCTGCCACTTTTCGCACCCTCGAACACTCCCTTTCCGGCCAGCTGCCATCGCTGACCGTGTGTATGTATGTCATGTTTAGTTCGCTATCGCTCTTGCTGACGATGCCGCCGTTTGGCTGGAGCCATTTAATCCTACAAATGATCCGTCGTCGGATCCGGTGATCGATGACATGGTCAGCATGGATGAAAGAAGGAGCTTTCAATGGAGCCTATCAGTCGTGCCTGTTGTCGGTTTCAATATGAAGCCTTCGGAGAACCTCCTCGGTAATCCGTACGTCAGGTGCATCGGATGGGCATCGGAAACCCATCTCAAAGACTTATGATTATTTGGTCCCCGACTTTTCTAGGGGGCTTCTTCAGGTGTCACAGACACGTTTATCGACTGGTTTAACCTGAGCCTTTCCGCGTGGTTCGATTTATGATCACCACGTACGCATTTTTCCTTCCCCTCTCGGCGTGGATCGATCAAACTTGAATGGTTCGTCAGCCGCGGCCCGGGAGGACGTGGACATAAATCTTTCATCGGACGCGCCGGTGCGTCCGTTCTTTCTCCTGCAAAAGATTCCTGGTGGGTACCATTTCTTTCTTATTTTTTGCTTTCCTGTCCGAAGAATGTTGCCTTCCATCGACACATTTCAACCCATCACTTGCCGCCGGAAAGCTAAGGCTCCGAGCAGCTAACGCACGGTGGCTGATCACGCTTCCGTTGCGCTGCCTAACCATTTCTCCCGGGGCATCGGCATTAGAAGCAGCCCAAAAATAGAGAGAACATAAATAATGATGGTTTTAATAACGTGTAATAATTGACAGGTTCCTGCGCTCGCGCGGTTGTCAGCGGAGGCACATTCGACCGGCCCTGAAAGTCCGGTAGTTTTCGGACGGACTAGCCTGGCGGACAGGTCAGGTTCAGCGCTATTCAACCGGGTACAATGGTTTTCACCCCTTCTTATTTCGGGAGGCGTCGAGAAAAAATCCTTCCTGGTGAAGACAGTTCGTTGCTTCTGGCATCGGAAAAACGCGTCATTGTGTGCGATTGTGGCGATAATTTTCTAAAGCTTCCCTTTGGCGGGAGGCCGAATTCATCCGGGAGTCCATTCCCTTCGCTTGATTTGATCAACCTGCGAATCAGAGTTTCGAGGGGGCCGGTAGAAAAGTAGGTCACAGGCTGTCAGGGCTGCCCTCCCGAATTCCGTCCACCAGAAATGAAGAAAAAAAAACTATCCTCCACGATAAAGCGAAAAGGTTTCTAAGTCGTCTTTCCTGGGCTGGGTAGAGGGTGGTAAAAACCGCCGGGTTGACCGATATTTAAATTTTTTTCTTCCTTCGGAATTCAATTGAAAAAGTTATTTGAACCCGCCGTAGGCACCGGAGTGGATCCATTAATCGGGGGTGATACAATTATTTACATACCATTCAATTAGCGTTAATAAGATCAGTCAATTTGCGCAAAAAGTTACTTCTTGAGGTGCCTTTCATATAGTAGATCATCTAAACGGAGCATAAAAAGTAGCTAAAATACAAAGCATAAAGGCATAAAAAGAAGCCGAGCACATGATTCCAAATTAACGAAGCTCATTTGATGCAAAAAAAATTCCATTGTTCATTCATCGTTACTATTAATTTGCCAATTTTTTTGTTTCATTTTATCGCCAAGCATACATAGTTTTCATAAATGAAAGTAACAATCTCTTGACCTAAAATCAGTACAACATGCGGCCATTCTCTTCGATTTAAATCAATTTCGGCGCTAAGCATCAACACCGGCGATTGTTCCCGAACGGCTTCGAGTCGATTAAGGAAAATATTTTATAAATTGTCAATGAATGGCCCGCTCCACGCAGCATTCGAACGACACGGAATGTGTTTTTAGCGTTCACCACCGAAAATCCCCCCATATCTAAATCCAGCCCATTATCATCACAATAAAATCCCGCGTGTCCACATTCCGGCGGCTTTGGCCGCGTGGAACCAACAATCAGCGCCTATTTGATGGCAATTTTATCTCGATACTATCAGAAATCGCCATCGATTTCTTCGCGCGATCACCGTAATCTCCCCCCGGGAGTCCCTGGGCGGCCACCACGATTCGTCGCCCATACGTGAATGACGCCCGGACGCGTACGCGCGTTACCCCAGGGGCCCACGTGAGCTAATTGAGTCATTTAAAGAGTCGTCATCGGAGTGTCGGGGCCTGGTCGGAGCTGGAGCGCTAATAGGAAAATATTTATCATAATTTAGCCGCACACAGAAGCGCACAAAAATAAGCAGCTCCGGCCAGGGCCAGTCCGCCGCACGTGCCACACACTCAGGCTGATGGGGCAAAATCATTCCGAGCGAGATTCCTTCTTTGGAAGACGCGTTGCGCTTTGTCCCCGGGCTCTTGCGCCAAACAATCGTGTCAGGTTGCATCAGAACGGTGTTGGGGACCAGCTGGGTACTGGAGCGGGCAGAAATTGAAGAAGAAAACGGTTCACAATCTCGTTTAAAAGCGCATACGCAACCGAAGCAAAATTAATGACCCATCATTAGGGGCACCAAAACATGACGTCTATCTGCGATCGATGCGTTTTCGTCCTACAAAGATGGGGTGCCTTTGTGGTGCGAAGGGGGTGCAAAGGAAGGGGATGGGCTGGGGAAATCGCGCTGTTGCTGTTTTGTTCAACAAGTTCCCCTTTGACACTGTCTAAACTGGTTCGGGTTTGGGTTAGGGTTTTTTTTCGCGATCGCCCGATTGATCGCCTTCTGCCAAAACTCCGCTGATCGATGGTGACGAATGTCTCAATCTCTTTGATCCTTTTATATTTATATCGCTCCCACCCCCTTTCTCCATCAGTTCTGCTCTCTATCTTGGAAGGTGTGTTTTATCGGTAGATGATCAGATAATTATGTTCATTTGTCGAAAATATCTTGTTTGAAATGAATTTGAAAAAAGGCACAGTTTCTCTTCGAAACCAAATCTGATTACGATCACTTCGCGTCTGGCCACTTCACGATCACTACAACAAAAAAAAAAAGAAAATAAAAATAAAAATCAGACCCCCCAGAGTAGAGAAAAATTTTACCACATTCACCTCCAAAGATTGTTTGGGCAGTGAGCACGAGCCACACTAAGACGTTCGTTGAACCGATTTGATCGATGAATGGGGCTAATGAAAAGATCACTTATCGCCGGATGAGCAATAGGAGTGCCCAGCGATGCGGTAGAAGGGGGGAAACATAAACAGCAGAACCCTCGAAGAACCAAAGGATTTGGTGAAATAGCTGACAGAATCGAATCGGAGTTTTCGTGGCCTTTCGAGTGGGTTCGCGGTCTCTAGACATCGGGCAGGTGAACCTAAGGCTAAGTGGTGGCTCGTGCCAGACGGCCTGCCAACCTCCCAAGGTGTTCCGCAGCTCGTACGTGCAAGTGCCTATGGCAACGTGCGCTCTTATAGGTAGGGCAACAGTTATTTAATTTCCGAATTCCTTCAAACACTTACGCCCGATCAAGCATCGATCATCGTTCGGTTTATTCGGTTCCTTGGGATGGAGGAAGGAAGGACGCCAAGAACTCCGGTGAGGGAAGGTCCGGTGAAATTAGACATCTCAGAACGTCCATCACGAGTATCGTTCTCGAGGCTTCGTTGGTGGCATAACGAGATCAATCAACCAGCAAGAGTGTTTTCCTAGAGCCGGGAAACTATGTACACAAGAACCTGCTGGAACCCCGACCTCCGGCATAGACGTTGCGGGTTCGGTATGAAGCGATGATGTACGTTCCCCGTCTAATGACCTATAACGGCATTTCTCGAAGGGAACGGCATTCCTAACGTTTGAACTCGTTTGCTGCGATGCCCGCTCGAGATGTGCTGTTCACATCAGGACACACCCGAACGCCTTTTCCAACACCTGATCAGGCCTCACTTGGCTGGCACAAGCCGACGATCAGGCTTCTAATGAGCGAAGTAGGTACTCGATGCACTGGAAGCTGTAGGCTTATCCACGTTTCACGCCGCGCGAAAGGGAGAGTTTTGTACTCGTCACTTAACCCTTCACACTCGGCTCTACTTGACTGATTGATCCTTCGGTAACATTACTCAAAGCCGCCTGGGAGGTTGATTGAATTGAAATAACGGTCAAATGAGATCATCTCTGCACCGAAAGGTAATGTGTGTATCATCATCATCATCATCATCACCAACAACAGCAGGAGAAGGTCATCCTTGCGCGCGCGCGCTCGCGGGTTCCGGAGCACGTGAGCTGAAAGAAACTAGGCTAGAAGTCAACCGGGCAAGCTGTCCGCTCTGCTTAGTCCGCGCACCTTGATTTCTCGGCCGGTGTCGGGAGGTAATGGTGAATCGGCCCGACTTCACATGTTTTCCCCACCCTCCACGTGGGGCTCATCGGGCGGGACAAAGGGTGACTCTGTTCAAGCCGCCGCCGGTATGTCAAAATGTGTTACGGAGAAAAATGAACCACATCGAATCTCGTCAATCACGGCCCAATTGGAGGGCTGCTCGGAGGGCGAAGACGTTTGCCGTTTTGCTTTTCAAGCCGATTGAGATTTGAGACCGAGTGAAAGAAAGGCAGAGACACATCGTTGGCCAGTGTGTCCCCCCCGCTCGCGTTCCCACCCGCAAGACATCCGCAAGCTGGCGAAGCATAGACGAAAAAGAAAACCCTCATGGAACGGATCGATATTACGAAAATATTTATCTTTTAACATGGTTACGCCTGTCCGGGCAGTTAATTTCTCTCTCCACGCGGACCCATTTGACACGAGTGATTTGTTTTCACCGAAAGTGATTCCATTCCGTGGCGGCGGCGGCAGCGGCGGCGAAGGCTGTCCCACCGTTCCCACTGAGCACCACAAAAAAGTGTGAGCCAAATTTCGCCCTAAACCGTTTGGCTTGCGGGAAGCTCGAAACGCCTGGGAATTTTGGGTTGGATTTTTGAGGCGTTAATTTGGCCGGTTCGACGCGCGGCAATTGGGCGGACGTAGGCTTGTAATTAAATTTCCTGTAAACGGTGCAAGCCCGGGTCAAGGGTGAAGTGTGAAGGGTAATTAATTTCAATTATGATCAGTGACACCTTGCGTGATCTTGGTATTAGCTGCACTTCGTGAGAGAGCTAGAAATAGGGATATGAAGAGATATATAATTTAAAAAATCAGCACTTGTTGATGAGATTTTACCAAACTTAAGCTTATCTTCACGCTGCTCGGTTTGCAAACAGGTACCAATGTTAATGAAGCAAGATACCACACGAGCCATTCGCACGGCCTGAGCTCGATTAAACTTCACCTTTCATACATTGTGGTCACATTCAGGCCAGATGCCGGGTGGGCGCCGGTGGTGTATGGGACTCGATTTCCACTTTCTCGAAACCCTATGATGCTTTCTTTTCCGTAGGTTTGCTCCAGTTGCGTCCCGTCCGTTGGTGTTTGTGTATGCGCTCGTCCGTCTTGAGCACTTGAGAGGATTCCGGAAACGAGATAAATGGCAGACAGTACCGCAAGGCCCACCTTTTGGACCGGCCAATGATCCAGGGAGAGAAGGAACCGGCAAGAGACCGGTGAGACAGGTTTGAATCGATCTGGATAGGCTAAGATTCAAATCGTACCGCCTGCGGCCTTCCCTGCGACAGCCAAACGCAGAGGACTGGAAAGGTGTGGTTGTCGCTGGGGTCCTACGCCCGGAATATCACTGACACCTTGGCTGGCGTGAAGCTTGAGTCGGTTCGACCTTGTTCAGATTCAGTGCAACCACCGGCGACCGGGGTGAGAGATGGGTTTTCCATCCCGGGATTTCGTTGTAACGGTTGCCAAGTGCGGGCCTCCGGGAATGGCCGAGATGCAGCCCGGGAAAGGGGGAGCGGTTTTGCGGTTTATTGGAAAATTACACCGACCGGCCGGGAGGGCACACCATCCGCTCCGTTGGCGCTCGTTTTCCTCCACCGAAAGGCAGCGAAACAGGCAGGTTTTGCACCTCGCACGCTATCCACTCCCCTCGGGGAGATTCACAAATCGTTTGCATTCAAATGGAATTACGTCCAATAAAATACCACCAAATTATGCACGTCCCATAACTCACCCACGGTTTCACAACTAACGACCGACCGGGGCACCTCCGAGTGCTAACGCCCTCCAACTCATTGCTCATTGGCGTTTGATTCAATTGAACTTCGGAGGTGATATATTAAGAAAAAAGAGAAGAAAATCGTATCTTTCACCCACGAGCTGCGAGTTTTTCATCCATCTACTTCGGTGCAGGTTGGTCGAAGAAAGTTGGCTAGATTCACGCGATCGTTGTTCATGTTCGTTGGACGCGGGTGGGAGACGTAAGCGTTCTTGGAAGCTCTGGTAAATTCTCACCGAAACGGACCGGACCGCATCGGATCGTCGACCCTCCTGGCCCGAAGCGAAAGCCCGGTTTTTATTGAGCAAGAAAAATGCCCATAATAATAGAAGTGAAGCGACCGAGTCGTAGCCGTAGAACCCGATAGGCCACTGGGCTATAACATTGCGCGGAGTTAAACCCGCTCGCATCATGCTAATGTACCGGCAGAAAAAGAAATTTGTTTGTGCTGCCCATTGAAACACACCGCGGCCTAATCACTAGCGTCTTGAGAAAATAACGTTCTACATTCACGAAATAAGCTGGAGCTGGCAAGGTGTAGTGCGAGTGGAGAGACGAGCGAAGGTACAACCTTTACGCCGGTAAAATCAATATGAAAACGCCACATTTATGGCAATCTATATTTTCCCCATTCCCGCACTCGGTAGATGGAAGGGCGCGCAAGGTAAGAATTGAATTTTAACAGCATGGTCCATTACTTCAGTGAAAAACGGTGACTAGATGAAGGAAGAACGGGAGGAAAGGTAAACGCTCTGGGAATACGCTGAAATGAGTCCGAAACGGGTAAAGCGATATTCTCGGCTGCCCTTCGGGAGTGCGGCCTGGGTGAAGATAAATATTATAAAGTATATGCTTAGCCGGGGATCAGCCAGAAGAAATTGAATACAAACAAGCACTAATCCGGACGCCCGGCATCCCTGCTGCACGATTGGATGGATTCCCGCGACAGTGAGTGATAGACGGACGCCGTTCGATGTTTTTCCTTTCGAACACGATCCACTATCGCGCTTGCAAAAGAGCTTTCTTCGATCTGACCGAGGGATTCTTGGGCGGTTTCGGAAAATTCTCCACCAGATCGTGCGTTGCTGCTGGCTTTCTTCGGAACGCTCGGCTTGCTCGTGCAGCCGCGCGAGGGGTAGGCAGCATCTGCTCATTGTTATCGAGCTTTGGACGCCGAAGGAGTCTTTAATCCCGCAGCTAAAGCCAAGTGCACGATCGGGCCCAAAGTGGCGATCGTTGGGATTTGTTTGTGGCCCGTAATCGAACGCTTTGAGCCGCGGGAGCCGATCCGGACGGGAATGTTTGCACACCGTTTGAGCTTTGTGGCCATGTTTTGCTACGGCATCAAGTGTAACCTTATCCCTTCGTGGACACTGGAGCACCTCAAACCGACTCTGACCAAAGCGTGGTGGATGAAATGGAGTCCAGGTTTAACAGTCTGAAATAACACGGAAACGTTAGCGAACCACCGACCGAAACACTGGTGGGCGCCAAGGTAAAGGGCACCCTCCGAATAACCGATCGTAACCATCACGAAGTGATTAGTTCGGTAATTAAAGCTAACATCTTACTCGCGGGATCTCACCCGGGGTACAGGTTTATTTCTACCCCCCTCCCGAACCCCTCCAGGAGCTCCACCGATTCCGCTGGACTCGAAAATCCTAATTGATTATTCAGCGCTTTGGTGCACACGAAATGTCGACGAAGAAGGCTAGGCGTGGGGAATGTTGGTTGCTGGTTGCTGGCGGTTGTTCTCGTTGATTACCCGCGCTGACCAACGTGCAACTTGCTCGGAGCTTTGCGGGAGGCGGTAGATTCACCGTCCATTTGCGATCACCATAGAAACGGTTCGATCGATCGTTTCGAAACCGATCGAAACTATCAGGTCGGACCAGTCTGGCGCGTTTGGCATGGTGAAGTTTATTGAAATCATTTCGCAGACACGCTCGGTAAATAACGGTGGGAAAGTAATTGTACACCGTGGAAAGTATGCACGTGAGGGCTTTTTATGCTCCCGGGAAAGACTCATCCTACTCTCCTAGTTTCCTTTTGATGGTATCCAGTACTAGTCGTAAGGGAAAAGGGAGTTTGCTTTTAAAATATTCAAATTGATTTTTGCAATGCAACTGAAAGCAATGTCGGACTGATGCAGTTTTGTTTCCACTATTGTTGTTGTTTATAATGGGAAAGATATAAAACTTGTTTGAACTCACCAGTTGATACCGAAAAAGACTGTTTCACCCTTTTTACTATTGTCACACTCAGTTCACTGCACTGTGCTCGAGGCTTGGTGTTTAGGATGCCAATAGAATTGTTGTTTCTGAATATTTTAATGCTACCATTGTCACACACACTGCACTACACATTCACGTCGAAGAACTGTGGAAGTTACAATATTCTTCACCTGTTACCTTTTTCACACTCAATACAATTCGCAGCACTGGACACTAAATGCCAAAATAACTGAACTTAAACTAAAACTTTCGTAAACTTTTTCGCAATATTCAGGAGCTACTCGAACATTCACTACCTTTTACCAAATTTGCTTCCATTGTGGCGCACTGTTCACGTAATCTAGCTTCAAGGTCGTTTGCCTGGTCAGCTCAAGCCATCGCATTTGCACGTGCTTTCTGTTATCTCTCTGTTCGGACATTACTCAATCCTGCGACGATCGATCAACTCTTGCAGGTGTTTCATGTAGAATTTCTCTCACACAAAATTTTCTCTCCAACATCCAAATCCGGGTTTGACCTAATTATTTTACCCTTTTAGTCGAATGATGAACTGGATTTGACGCTCCATTTCTCTCTTGTTGCTTAGATTCAAGAGCGTATTCTGCTTAGCTCTCCAGTTTTTACTTGTCAGGCGAACGATGTGCACCGATCCAATGCTTTCTAATTGCGATAAATGAAGTGTTTAAAGTAGCCTTTGGAATGATATTTGCGGAAACCCATTGATTAAAGTGGTAACAGTAGGCAGTGATTGAAAGGAAAAGTGTTCAAAGAGGGTTAAAGTGTAATTTTCTCGTAAATATATTGCTTCAAGGTTCTATGTCGAATATCTATTGTTAATCTCTGCGTGATGCGTATAATCGTTATGCGTATGTGTTTGAGTGTGCTAATCAGTGTTCTAATGTGTTCTTTTGTGAAGGTAGGGAAAGGGTAAGTATCAATATCATATTATTTAATGGAGAACTTTATTACATGGTTCTTTTTTGTTTCTTGTAGAAATGTGTTCATGGCAGTAGTGCTTGAAGTAGTAGGTGCAGTTTGGATCCTGGAGACCCTGGGACACAATTCGGTAAGTGTTACGTCATGTTATTTTGATACAATATTCATCAAATATTTTTAGGAATCACACATTGCAAACTTGATTTTTTCATACCATTTGAAGATCAATTTTCGGCAAAATATTAAATTAGCTGCTGATATAACAAGTGTATTATATTAGTGCAATCCACAAGAAAGAGTAATATGACCTTGTTTGCAAAGGATAAATGCTTCATGAAATAAGTATGGTATTTTAAATTGTTGGTGTCTTTTTTTTAACAGAAATAGCTTTTTACACGTTTGAAGTTGCATTCCACACAAATCAGCTCGATGGAATGTAACAACAAAACATAACAACCGTATTAAAAACTCGACCTTCACGGTGTTCGATAACACTCCGAGGGCACAAATGTGGGTCATTGAAATCGTAGCACCTTCTCAGTCAGCCACCAAACAAGGAATAGTGATGCACCGGGCATTAATCCAAGGGCGGTAATTTCGCCTCAATTAGTGCAAAACATTTTCCCACAGCAATCAGCTGATCAACGAAGCGAACTCTGCGCCTGGAGTGGGACGCATGGGAAAAGAGGGTGGCTGTGGGTGGAAGACAAAGTAAAAAATCAACCGACAAATGCAAGTGAGTGTCCTCAAACCGCGCTGCCCATTCGTCTGATGCACTGCGGCCCTCCGGTTTCCTTCATTTGTTGAACGGGGTGGAAAATCGCAACACCGCTAGAGAAAAGCAGTGCAACAAGACAAAACGACAAGGAAGGTCCGTGCAGACCGAAGGGCGCAACAAAACAGCACTAGAATTGCACTGTGTTCACCTCTGTGCTGCACTTGTTACACTTTGCCGATCGTGAAGCGTTGAGGTTGAGAGGGATGCGACTTTGCTTGGAGCGCTGGAGTGCCTTTTCCACCTTTCAGCTCAACCTCTTAAGTACCGGAGGAAAAAAAAACACAAAACACTGACTGATTTAAGAAGATAATGCCCCGGCAAAGGAGGCAGAAAAAAGGCCCATTTCACAGCACTTTAACCTTACCCCTTGCACTATTCCAAAACCCCTCGCCACCCTTCTGGTAAACTCTGGCAAATTTTCTTCCACCTCTATGACTCCCATCGTTAGCGAGCGAACGGATTCGGCACGGATTCGATGCGGCCGGTTAAGAAACAAACCTGTACCGACCGGCCGCAACATCGGCGAACATTGTACAGGTGGAAAAAATACACCGTAGGAACACGCTGGCAACCATCTGCCCTCAGTGACTGTGAAAACACACCAAACAAAGTGCAAATAATTTAATTTGAAGCCAACGGGCATTGCGGTTGCGCTCTTTTTTTGTGTGCCGAAGCAAGTGATCCTTAGTTCTTGGCGGTCGGTTAATGTCGTGAAAAGCGACTCGGACGTGGTTCAAGACGTGGTTCGACGGTGTCGGTTTAAGGTGTTTTTAAAGCGTTTGATTCACTGAGCAATGAGAAGCGGAAAAAGCGGCATTACATTCCTTGGTTTATTGACTAAAAAGGGAATTTATTAAGATTAAAAACTACCGTTTGTTGCTAGGTGAGTGGAATATTTTTAATAACATTAGTTTAAACACGATAAAAATCCTTCAACGATAAGCTTGCAAATACTGCTTAACATTAAGTATCAATAAGGCTGAATATTTTCTTCTTCGTATTGACCTAAGCAAACTGCAAGCGTAAACTAAACAATGTCGAAAAGAATTTCGATTATGATTCTTAATATGAATACCTTCCTCTTTTCTCCAATCAGGTTTTCCATTTCCACAAATACACACAAGAAATGCCGATCTTCTGATTGCATTCATCACAGTGGCAACAACGCTGATCACTGTCAATAAAACAAACCTTTCAGTGGCTGTGAAAAATCCTATTTGAGCATTGCTCACCGTCCCATGCCGGTGGATGATGGGCTTTAAAAATGTGTGTATATTTCATTAGATTGGCCACAATTGGAAAACCCGGAGTGGAGGTGTCGAAACGCCGGACGGACAACCGCCACGACAAAAGCGTTAAATTATTGCGAATTATAGAAATAAATATTTTCCTTCCAGTATGTCCAGGCCGAGCGCGGTATGGGAGAGATTTTCTTGCTTTATCTTATCTTTCCCTCCATGGGCACGATGCTTGGCTTCTTTGGAGCTAGCGGAGAGAGTTCAAAGACGCTGCAACCGCAAAACGCGTACCCTTTGGGTCTGCGTGTGTGCGTTTTTTTTCTCTTCTGCTTCGGATACGATTGATAAATGCAATTGAATGATTATTGTGCACCATGTTTTCTCTGCGACCCTCCGCCCTTTGGACCCAAACCCACCGTCCGGCAAAAAGGGAATAGAGAAAATAGCTAGCGGAACTCTCTTTTAACGCGCTTCGTTCTTCCTCTTCCTCCCTGATGCAGAGGATCCCCTGGTTGCATTGTAATAAAATGTATTGAAGAGCACATTTGGCCTGAAAGGTACATGTGTTTGGCGGGCGCTCGCGGTGCCAGTGTGCATTAGGCCGCGAGTCATCGTCTCAGACATGCCGCGGGCCTCGTTCGGCCCGAGCACAGGTTCACAGGAGTCTCAAGAATGGACCACTGGCGGATCAGAATGATGAAGTTCAAGTGCAATGTTTCACACGACTTGTGACACAGATTGCACCGCCACTGGTCACCGGGGAAGAGCGGAGGGGGACACACGGGGTGTATGTTTTGTGATTAGTAGTTAGTTAATCTCGTACGACGAACAGGGACGAACTGCTTTTCTCACACTGTCGGCACCCGGTTTTACCAGCGTCGCACGGGATACACGATGGAAAA
Source organism: Anopheles coustani (assembly GCF_943734705.1). Taxonomy (NCBI): domain Eukaryota; kingdom Metazoa; phylum Arthropoda; class Insecta; order Diptera; family Culicidae; genus Anopheles; species Anopheles coustani. Next base: position 34,449,612 of record NC_071289.1, read on the forward strand.
CTGCATGTCCGCTGGCAATTGCATCGGTTCATGACTGGAAGCCACCATCGCCAAAGGACCGACGACGAACGCAGGGAAGCGCAGCAAAGAAATGACGACTTGACGACAGTAACTCACCGTGCCACCGAGAAGAATCCCATTATGGGAGAATCACCGTTTTACGCGTTGGGGAAAAGGGTTTGATGTGAGGCGAAGAAACGGAGGCAAGGAGGAGAAAGCAACTCTGGCAGCGGCACAGGATACACTTGAATGATTCGCTCCCGTCAATTGCACCTATTGCACAAACGATGGGAATGACTTGTGCTGATGCTGAATGGATGCTATATTAGCGGTGCATTGAGCACTATTAAATTACTTGCATTTCGTGGCAGGGGAGAAAAAGAAGGACAAGATGGCTAGTTTGTTGGTTTGTGGTTGTTTTGTGTCGAAGGTTTTTTTTATCCCTGTTGCAGAAGTTAGCCATTTTACCTGAGCAATCACGAAGTAATGATCCGTTTTGTCATCGGTTGAGTCATGTGTGCTGCCGATCGAGGTTCATCGCCTTTGATGAAGTCTTTTCTACCTGGAAGCTCTGTATTGGAGGTGTTCTCGTGAGGCTGCACTTTATGGGTGGTGATTTCATCGCTACCGCTTGAATTTGTGTGCGATTTTGCCAGTTTGCATATCAACATATTGACATCATTCGTGGGAATTTCAAAAGTCAAAGAATTTTTTAACAATCAGTTTCTTGAAGAAACAAACGGCGAGCATGTTTTTGCTATAAAAAATCCTGTTACTGATGAAGAAATTGATCTTTGCACCGAAGGCAAGTTGCAACGATGGTTTAATTTTCCGGTTGTTGGCAAATTATAATCGCATTTGCCGCCCCATTCACGTTGTCGTTATTTGGATGGTTCACCATTGCCCGAAAGCAACCTGTGCGCCCTGGCGCCAGTGGTAGAGCTTTCCTTCTTCCTCTCTTTCCTGTTTGTTATTGCTTAATGCAATTAAAGAGCATAAAATAAGCTGCCCATAATGGCTTAATTATTTGCTTGCTTTGATCCACTCCAGGCCGAAGGTTACTGTGTGGGCCGGGGAAGCGGACAGAAATTGCTCGCCGTGAAAACTTATTGCAGATAAATGAAACTCTCACGGTGTCGAGGGCATAAGAAAGGGAAACACAAAGGCAAGTTCATTTTGTTGTGTCCGGCCCGTTCAATCTCTCAATCATCCCATTGAAGGATGGTTGCATCTTCGTTCTTTCTTCTCGGGATGGATGGGTTCTTTTCACTCGGAGCTTGATAAGGTAAATACGATTAAAGTTATTTGTGGAAGCTAACCTTGGCCGTCGGAGAGCTCGCAACTAAATTGCCACACTATAACGTTTGAACTGGTCTGGTGCATCAATGTTATAAAAATAAATGACTACGGTGAGAGATGTTTGCGAAAAAAATTAGAAGTACTCGGAATGCGATGATGTAATTAAAAATATCGCACCACATTGAGCCGCAATACAATTTGAAGATGATGGATGGATTTTAAAACGAAACAATTACCCAAAACTTACCTGTCTAATTGAGTTTTTTTGCGCTATTGTCTCATACTGTACATACAACTTCACCATGCAGCCAATTTGAGCCTTTTACATGTCGCAGTGAACTGTACTTTTTTATGCGATGATGAGCTTATTGAAGCAATTATGCGAACATCAGTCTTCGAAAGGCGTTCCATCAATCATCTGAAAGATCAATCGCAGACTGAAGCGTATCATGGCCACACCGTGTCTCGTGGAGTTTTATATTTCACTCCATCCTCACCAAACCACCAGAAATCGCCCGAAAAACCGTTCCATTAAGGAGATACAAACCGGAGGGAGAGAGTGTGTGCGAGTGAAAGACAGGCTGCTTATTAATCTCAAAATCAATCCATCTTCAAAAATCGATCCAAAACGGGCCTCGCCGGCCCAATGCCATCACTTTCGATTGACCCGCTAATTAGTTCCGCTTATCAGACCACCGGACCAGCTCTCCGCACCGCCGGCTGAAGAAGAGAAGATGCTTCGCGCTGGAAAGGTGCGTGAGAAAATTTTGATATTTTCGCCAACCGATAACGAGGCCCAATGAGGTACACGATAAAGGTGGATAGGAAAGGTGGATAAAGGGAGATATTGGAGAAAACGGCCATTCATTACACATCGTACCAACAAAAAAAAGGCGAAGAACAAATTGGCCTCCAATCGATCGGGCAAAACAATAAATCGCTGCAAACGAAATCATTCACCTGTTACCCCATAAGCGCTCTTCCCAATTGGCCCGAGCCATCCATCGACATCTTCACTCAGCTTGTTCGAGATTTTGTTTTTCCATTCCACTCCAGCACTTTCCCAGATCTAATCTGCACTGATTACAATTGATGTTAGACCGCGAAGCCTCCAGTGCTCCAAGGGTGGAACGTGCACGGCACGGTGAAAGGCACTGGAGAAGAGTGACTTAGGCGAAGGAAAGAAAAGGGGAAGAAAAAAAAGAAACACGCTAACAAGTTAATAATCTTTATATAATTACGCGCATGAAATTCATTACAAAACACAGCACGACCTCGGGGTTTCGGAAGACCACGGGCGATTTTATTTAAAGGGTGATGGAAGAAGGCCTCGCCTGGGGTAGGTATGGTTGGGACTCAGGGTGGAAGGGTGAGAAGAAACGGGATTTATGCTTGCAGGCATACGCCGTCGAGGTCGTCTGCAGCCAGCAGGCTCACCGGCCGGGTGGTACCTGTTGCCCGAAACCCGTGCTCTACAACTGATTCGGAAAGACGACGGCCCGAAAATTCATCATCCATCGGTCCGTTTCACGTTGAACGATACTCTCACTTTTTTCTTTATATGTTGCTGCGTCGATCATATGTGCCAGAGTGAGCCTTCGCTTCTCACCCTGGCGATCTTCGATCGATGTTCGAGCGCGCGGATGCCCCCTCCGATCAGTTTGAAGATTAATAGATCCCCAAAACATATTCTCATTGATCGGTTCGGTGGTGAGCCATTGTTTTGCTGTGCGGCAAGGGAGAAGAAGCCGCTCCAGAAAGCGTCGATCGTGAGGCAGAGGCCCTTCTTCTTTCTTCCGGACCACGTACGAGACTCCGTGCCCCATCCAACGGCCAGAGTGTGCGTCTGGCAGCGAACCGAAAACAATGAACCGCGGTTGATTCCTGCACAAAACGGCGCCCATTTCCACTGACCGATAGTTCACTCGCACACGGAACATCGCTCAAACTAATCAGTCCGGTGGATCAACGTACCGACCGAGCGCCCGGGATGATGTAAACTAGTTCGCACCGAAGCGTAAATTCAAAAGACATCAACGCCAGACGAGACAACGAACCCTTCGACAGACACGGCGCCTGGGGGGGGAGGTGGAAAGAAATTAACAAAACAAAAAAGCCACAAGTCACCGTCGTCTGGTGGCTGGTGGAAGAACGTCATCCCGATGTTCCCGCAGATCCACATCCAATCCTCCGCGAAACCCGCGACCACCGTTAGCTGGTGATTCTAATTGTTTCGGTTCGAGCTAGCTCTGCTTCTAAGGTTCTCTTTTCCCACCCACCTGCGACCTAGTAACCGAAAAGGGGGCAGCAGCATGACGCTAGGAAACAATTCATTAGGATACTAATTCGGTGTGTAATCTTCTGACGCCAAGTGCTCCCCTTTTATAAGGAAAGCGATCCTTTTGCTCCGAGACGAAGTTCGTCGACCACACAAAGCGACACACAGGTTGATACTCCTCAAATCTTAATTTCACCATCCATTCCGTGGTCTTCGAATAGCCCAGGATTTTTCTTTTTCCACGAGTATCAACCGTGACCGATCACCTTCGCTCGGAACGCAACCGTGGCTGGTGCGCTTTTGAGCTATTCGGTGGGCGTTGTCTTAGTGGTGGGCGAGGCGGTCTTAGGGGCTGGCGCACGTAAACGCCGTGCAACCACCTGCCCGACCGGGCTGAGACCGGTCCGATGGTGGCCTGATGGATTGTGGGAGAAATTTTGTGGTTAAATTGATTTTTAAGTGCCATGTTTTCTGTCACAACGGGTGTGAGAGTGTGGTTCGCGAAAGGGGTTGGGCTCGTTAGGGGGAGGCCAGACTCGTCAGAGGGATGTAATTAATTTCTTCGGGTGTTTTACGCGATGGGTGTGCGCAAGCGCGTTGAAGATTGGAGAAATTTTCTCGCCCTCGCGGTGTTTTCGATGATAGATTGTGGGATGTTCCAACTTTTCCCTGTCTTATGTATGGCAAGAAAATCGTAGGAAATGGAAGAAAACCAAAAATATGATACGTTTTGTATTACGGAATATTTCGTTTACTCTTAAAAACATAATTCACCAACGTATGCACATCCGAAATATGCCGTAAAATGTTGGTTAAACTTCACGGAATATGTGTTTTGCTTTTTTTAATGCTCATTTTTTTCTCAGCAAGAAACAGTTGACATATTTTGACCTGACCTTTGTTGTCTCACTCTTGTTGACAATATAATTACGAAACATCAGAACAACCGTCGGATGACAGTTAAGACGATTCTCCTTTTAAGCAAAACCTTGATATGATATGACTCACTCACCACGTTTCGGATCTCGAAGAAATCGTAATGAAAACATACGAATTCATCCCCCTAAAACCACAAGAAACACCACCATCATCATCTGCGTTCTCATCTGTGTCATTCGTTTCGTTCACCTTTGTAATGTGCATGTTTTACGACTTGTTGGAGTCGGCACGACAAAAACAAAACCTGTTCCATCTCATCCCCCCAAAAAAATGTGAAAAATATGGTGACTTAGGTGGCGATGGTCTTGGGGACGAAATAAAAAGCTGCACTATGGAGCGGTAAAAAAAGGACCGACAGCGGCAAACGAAAATCCAGTATTAATATTTCGGAGATAAGACGATCATGTAGAACTAAATTAAGCTAACGTAGGGAAATTAATCAAACATGACTCCTCCGACACGGGGTCACACTGGAGCCGGGCCGTGGTGCAGTCGTGCGACTTTCCCTTCGAAGGTTTTGTAGGTTTTCTTTTTTCTCTCTCTCGTCTCGTGTTTTTGGGGGGCCGTGACCGGAGCCTTTTCTTCACCTTCATGTTTCGGGATTCACGCGCGCGCGTGGTTGGGATGCGCTTGATTGGGCTCCGGTGGGGACTTTTCTCATGGACTCTTTGCCCACGCGGAAGCGAATCCCGAGCACGAACTGCTGCACATCGTACACGTGCTTTCATTGCGTGCTCCGCTTTTAAGGCTACAGCTCGAGCCCGAGGACAGGTGAGAAAGGGCCACCGCACGAAGCACGGAGCATGAGGGAAAAAAAATGAGGGTCTTTGGGGAATACTTGTTGCAACACAACACAGTTTTTCGTTTTTCCCGCACGCCCGCGAAGATGAACTCCCATCATGCAAAAACCGACCAAATCGATTCCCCGCGGGTGCCGGCGGTGGGCTAAATGATTTAATTTCTCCTGGGAATCCAAACCGTCGCTTCTTCGCGACTCTAGGAGATCGAGAAAAGGGTGGAGGGATATTTTCAGTCGAACCGAGGACGAATGAACTCGCGCGCGCGCGTGTGATGACGATCGGCGCAAGATCTACGCGTTTTTGTCCACGACTGACCTGAAACACTCCACGAGCGAGAGTTGTCTTTTTTTCGTCTAGGTTTTTTGGGGAAGAGCCGCACGAAGGAAGGAAGGTGGTAGCGCGCAAGATTTATGACGATAATTTTGTAATCACGAAGAGCGATTTTCTCAGTAAACTTGTTACAGTTTTTTTTGTTTGCTCTCGCCCCCAAGGGTGGACTTCCATCAGGTGGAGGTTGCTGCATTCGGTCGGCCCGATGGCTCCTTCGGCAGCCCGCCGATTGCACTTTTCGGATTGATTTGATCGTAGAGATGTTGTTTTTTTTTCTTTCGCCATTATGATTATTATTAATGCCTTCTTTGATTTGGATGGCTTCCTTGCCAAGAAGCGGCCAAGAAGGCGAACCCGTCGGGAAGGGAAGGGATGGGAGCGAAAACGACACCGGCAGGGACAGACCGGAGCGGCGTGTATCGTTGGCCGCGTGCATTACACTAATGAAACGTGACAGACTAATCAAAACCGTCGGTATCGGCGGAGGCACCCGATTAATGCGGAGAAAGGTCCGCGTCGATCGCGAAAGCAAGGAAGCGCTGGGCAGACGATGATGGAAGACGATCGAATCGTAAAATGATGTAAACAAAATAACGAAACCTTCCAACCGAGTCGCCCGAACTTTCGACGGTATGCGAGAACTCGAAGTGAATGTAATTGGGTTTATTTTATTGCAATCGAGGATTTGGGGTGAAAAAGGGGCACGGATAGTCGTCGCCGTTGGTCTGGGGCATTCGCTGTCCACTTTCTAATCATGCCCGTGAGGTGCTGCTGTGCAACTTTTTGACTCACTCTTTCGCCCTTTCTCGCTTCCTCTGGGAGTACTTTTTTTCCAGTATGTGTATTGGATTCCACCGAGCGCAACCTTGAGGGTCTTCTTCCCAAGGGATGCACGGTTGCAATGATCGATGCCATCCATCAGCAATCGAACGTGATCATGATTGATTCCTTTTGGTTCGATTGACGCCAAACAATCCAATTCGCTCGAAAGTCAACCAATGTCTCAAATAATGTTTGTGTTTCAATCGACCGAATGGTAGAGGGATTCGATTCCAACCAGAACGATCGGGACAGCGATGAGATAATTTTAATAGAAATGAGGAAATTTCTAAGATGCACAAACGAGATTTGCTCATAAACGGTGGATAATAACCGGACATTATTGAGTAATCTCTGACGATCTCTCACAGGAAGATCTGAGCAGCAGCAAACAATGTTGCTATTGGCTTTACTCTTGTTTTGTTTTGCTGCAGTTGAATATTATTTTTCGTAAGCGATATCTCGGTCAATTTGCGTCGATAATTGGGAGGAAAAAATGGCTTATGGGAAACTGTTGTTTGCCTCCCCGCCGGTCCCTTCATCCCGTCGCAGCAAGAAAACGCGCAAACCGCAGTAATCAAGACAGAAAACATTCGTTCTCGATGCTGGCTTTCTTTGCGTTATACCAAGGGAAGAAATTACGTAGATAAAAAAGGAAACAAATTGATCCGGGAAAAATTAGCTTAAAAAACCTCGATAAAGAAAAAGAAAACCCCTCACAAACTGTACATTATCATGCCACATTTTTATTGGTACCATTTTCACGTCATCATATTCCCAAGCACTTGTCCGGGCGGATGGGATACGTGAAAATAAGCATCGATAATGTCTGCCAAAACGGCCATTTCCTGTAGGAGCAATTTTTTTTGGTTCGTTCTGTTAGTGTATCTCGCGTTTATCCATTTTGCTGAAAACATTTTACGTAATGATTTCCCTGGAGCGGAGAATACAAAATAAGAAATCATTACGGTAGATATATTTCTCGGCAGCGAGAGAGGGCAATGGTCATAAACGTTGGATATTTTCTCCATTCCACCGGCGAGTTTGTGCAATACCGATTTGCGTGCCGAGAGCCGGTGGAAACTGTTTGGTGAGGTCGAACATCGAATAAGTTTATTTTTATTGGATCCTTTGCAATATAAATTCACCCGCACTTTTTTCCACATTTCGGTCGCCCGTACGCAACGCACGCTGCGTGTTTGTTTTGCCCGTGTGATTATCGGTAATGAAGAAAAAACCTTTATTTAATGCGAGGAAATTTGTAAAATCAGCATGCAACGGATCTCTGTGTGTGTGTTTATGTTTCTCTTGAGAAGGAATTTGGTACGCAGTTGGAGGAGAGAGTGGAAAAGTGTGGGGACCATCGCCTGGTCGGGCGGTTGGATGCTGATGAGGTTAACATGAAGCGATTGAACCGGATTATGATTAAATTATCGGTTTGATGCTGTAGAATGCTCTGGCTGTGCGGAGAAAGCACAAGAGGTACGAATTAGCATGGCCCGTAGTCTTTGGATAGGGTCGCCAGCCGTCGATCGGATTAGGTGCATCGAAACCGTAGCATAATGTAATGGACACGTTTTGAGCAACATTTACATAATAATGCCGGGTGTGCAATTAGTGTAGGGGAGATTTCGAGCAGTAAGAGTTCGGGTTCAACGATAGGGCTTTCGTTTAAAAGGTGGTTATTTTGCAATTATAGGTTAATGGAACCTAATGACTTAATTATGCTTTGTTAACTGTTTAAGTTTATATCCAAAGGATATCGAAACCGGATTGATCCAACAACATTTCGCTAGAAAGTTCTTCACTCTGCTAATGACATCATTTGAAAAAATTTGTCAAAATAAAGCTCAATAATGTGCAATAAATTATTGATAATTCAAAACAACCGTTTACTTGAAAGTTCTACCTGTATTGCACCTTCCAACGCGAGAAGAAAAAGATCACACTGTTCCTCCCCAAAACCCACTCGCAAGCCCCAGGTTACTCACGGCAGCGGCGTTGCTGACGAAAAATTAGCACTCGATAATGAGCTGTAAAGAGGGTAGTAAAATATCGCCAAATAAAAACGTTGCAAAATGCGCTGCCCGGCGGAGACGGGGGCGACGTTTAACGACATCGCCAAAGTTCGTGGCGCTTGGGGGTGCAAAAAAATTGGATCCATTTTCGGTACAATTATCGCTAAATAGCCTTGGCCGGGATGCGAACGTTTTCTTCGGCCGAACGTGGTCAAGGCTTAAACTGCAGTTGCACCGATCCGTTCTTACGGTTCAACCCGAACCCGTCCGATCGTTACGGTACGACTGCGCAAAGGGAAGAAATGGTGCGTGCTACGACGGTGGTGCCGATGATGATGATGATGATGATGATGATGGTGCTCGTTATGATGTTGATAAAATAAAAACATTCTCCTTATGCACCATATGCGCCGGCCGTCGAACGCCGGGCATGGGCAAGAATGCTGGTGGAATGCAGGCAAGTCCGCTGCGGACGCCAATCGAACGGCATCGAGCTGAAACAGATCGCATGCGACAGCGGGAGCTTCGTAGTTCCATCTTTCTTCGGCTCTTTCGCCGGTTCTTACGCTCGCTACCAACATTGTCGACAGGACGCTGTTGCACCGGGATGCAGGCAGAGAGCGACGTCCCAGCACACGGGACCGCTGGTCAACCCGTCGATGTTTATTTAAGGCGAAGAGTTATCGCTCTTAATTACATCAGACTGCATACCGATCCGGAGGTGGATGGAAAACGATTTCACATTCCTCGTCAATAGAAGGATTCCTCTTTTAATTGTCCAGTGTGCTGCTTCGATGGCCGGTCTTTCTACCGAGAATGGTTAGGAGTAAAGAGAGGAGCTAGAATTTAAATTATTTCCATAAAATTATCACTTCGAGGAAGGTCGATTGTCACGTCTAAGATTTTTACTTCTGATACCATTCTCTTTTTGTCATTTAAATCGGGATAAATCAAATACGTTTTGTGTGTTTTGTGACCATCGTTATATTTTGTTTGCATAACACTTTTCAAGTGTCACATTTCACATGCATAACCAGTGCAATGAAGTAATGTTGTGCCTACCATAATCATCGGTGTATTAATGCCCCTCGTTACTCGCTCGGAAACGTCATCGTAACGTAACCAGCCAAAGATGACATTCAACGATAGTGCGGTGGCACGTTCTGCCCGGAAGCGAATCGAAAAGATCGATAAAAAAATATCGCCGTGTCATAAAGATCCAATTAAAACCGGGAGAAATAAGGTCTAACAGGCAGCGGCAATCCAAAACCCCGATTCATCTGGCCGAACATATGCGAGGGAGCGAATCGGAATGGCGGCGTAGCCTTAGAAGGACTGCATCGCCCGTAGCTGCGCAGTGCGGCTATCGGTTGGACATAGAAATAATTAGAAACACATGACGTACGACATCTGCGATCTGGCAGGGGTGGAGAGAATGCGGGGCGTAGGCGTGCGTCGAGGTTCGTTTTAGGTAGTTTCAGCCGGTTCCTGGTCCAGGAGTTCTCGGTTCCCGCTACTAGGAAGGTCCAGGAGTTCGACCTGTTTGGACATTGGGCACGAGGAACATAACGAGTCGGTAGAATCTTGACACCGTTTAGCAAAAGGCGATGTTTCGCAGAAGCCATGGTCTCCGGTGTCCACCGTTGGCCGCATGCCAGAACAAGTGGCGCTAGACGTGGTGGTTCTTATTTCGCCATAAATTCGATCTCTAACGATGGCAATTTTGGACTTCTGCTTGGTTTCACCACCAAAACATTGAAATAGGAAAATATGTTAATTTTATTGTCTTGCTCTAAGAATCCAAATACATCCAATGGTTCACGGGAAGGATGGTGTCTTGAACACGCACCATACATTGCACTTGACATTCGACCACGAGCCGGTTCCGTGGGTTGGCCCTCCTGCGGGGATTGCAGCTTAGCCTCTAGCTCGACCCATACGTTCTAAACGATTCCGTACGAGACTCGATGTTTGCTGTTTTTACTCTTGGCTCTTGTTCGCTGGTGTTCAGATTTCTTTTCCCTCTCGTCTCCAGGAAGGTCCGGATACCGAATTTTGTACAAAACGATCGAAAACGCACGTTGAACGATATGTTCGTTGAAAAACCGTTTGCCCGATCGTTAGTGACAACAAACAAATTATCCATTCTAAGGCATGGAAGGAAATGCAGCCTTCTTCAGCCATCACATCGTCGAACAAATGTTTTAATGTTTCTAGCCGCACGTCCTGTCTGGACGACGCTGATTCTCCTGGGTGCCGTTGGAAAGTGTTGTGCGGTGTCAAATCTCCCGCCGGCCCGGCGTGTGTTACTTTCGACACCTACTTAAAGTGCGCAAACTGCGACACTGCTTTTATTTCCTGCGCGCACCATTCGTGGAGGGAGAAAATTGTCTTCGGAAAAAAGGGCACACATGTGGTGATCTATGCCCGGGCGCGGCCGTCGTGTACGACGGCTGATAGATGAGTGTTTCGTAGGAAAAGCCCATAAATCTTGCTTCCCCGGTCCCATCACGACGCCTGCTCACGGCCACGGTCACGGGCTGAAACTGTCCTGCCCTGGACAATGTAAAAGGTGAAGCGAAACCAAACTCTCACTCGATCGATCCGTGTAATATTTTAATTTCCATCTCGCCAATGATTACGATCGATCGGGCTGGTTCGATGCCGGGGCTGGGGCTTTTTGAACGCAAGTGTCTGGTGTCTGGTGGTTGTTTTGGCGCAACCGCATACAAGGCTAGGGTTGCGCTGATACGATCAACGCTGGGCATCTATCGTGGTGCGGAACATCGTCGCGATCGTCCGGAAAAGGACATACCGGACGCGATAGTATCGGACGAGCAGAGCCGGGAGTGATGTTCCCCGAGAGGTGTTGATACCGATCGGATCGACCGGTGTGTAGTACATTTCCGGTCCAGTTGTTTGCATATGGTATCGAGGGTAAGTGTCCACGGGACATTGACCGGTTGACGGTGGATGAAGTGTGATAGAAAGTTTGCAGTATTTTAAAACAACAAACAGTGAACTTGTATTAGTATTTACCGAACATTCCAGAAATAACCCTCAAAGTGCCAATGAAGTCACTTATTATTTCTTTTTAACGCCGAACTAAATATGGCCATTGTTCTGTAGCGCCCGCAAATGTTTATTCGACCATAACAATATAACCATAGATCATGCCTGAGTCAGCAGAAAATGGACCATCATAACGGTCACCATTCGCTTCCTGGACTATGGATGCGCGACACCCGACATCTTGCCAATTCCAAACCCCTCCAGACTCGCGCATATAACGTTCATATCTCACGCATAACAAAAAGGAGACCGTCCCCGGCCAGCAGCTGGGTTGCTGGGACTTGGTGCGAAAAGGGAACCACATTTTCTCCCCGCTTTTATTGGAGCAAAATCGTGTCATGATTTTCGAATAAAATAACATAATCTTCATCTAATTGTATAATTTTGCCATCCGAAGCCGAAGCGAGAGATGCCAGGGTTGGCCCTGGAGATTTATTACCATTTCTCTGCCGGGGTACCGACGAAGACGAAGACGACTACGGGCGGTGGGATCCTTGGGAATCGAGGATCCGCGCCCGATGGCTTTCCCCCCGTCGGGTCCAAGCGATTGGGACAGTTTCAACTTCCCGGGCAATAGATTGCAGATCGGCACAGTACACAGAGAGCACGGCATCGGAGCTGATTTGTGATTCGCGGTCCGCCCGGTCACACAGACCATACCAACAAAAAAAAAGGGTTCCCCCACTAAAAGCCACCAAATCGTGGTGCGCAAACCAAGGCATGGAGTGTAGCAGGGGATGACCGTCGCGGGCGCAAGATAAACTGTTGCCCTATGTGTTTGTATTTTGTTAGTGAACCTTGTCGGAACCAACTTTTTCTTTCTGCTGCTGGTGCCTTCCTATTCGCAGACCCTATCTCCGGCAAGAAACAGATCTTACCATATCAGACCTGTGACTGGCAATTCGTGGAGTTCGGACTGAGGCAGGTGAGCCATTAGTTCATTGCATTTCTTTTGCAAACGTTTGCGGCGAGTAAGTGCATCGCGCCGCGATGTCATCAGTGTTCGCCTTTCGTCGAGAGCATTGTGACGAGCTGGGGGAACGATTCAATCGAGTGGAGCCTGCGTGCCTTGAGTGCCAATATCGCACGTAGAAAGAACCCTCCCATCCCCGAACTCTAGTATGGATTAAGTTCAATGCGATCAAAGACATCCCTATCAATCGGTTCGTTTTTAGCGTGGATCGCGAATTTCATTTCCTATTACAGGGTCTTCGGACACCAAACGGGTGTCGGTCGGTGTGGTTCGGGTGGAGCACCTAGACGACACTCTCCGTAGCTCTTGACAGCTGATGGTGGCAGAGTGTCTTCGTTCTCCCTTTTTTCCGAACTCAAGAACATGCTGTTTGATACGGTTGGACACATCTGACAACGGGACGGGACGCAACAGCGAGTGCTATTAATCCATATCCGCACCGCAGATGCGGCGTCAAATCTGGACTTTCAGAGGGGTCTCACCAGGGTCTCTAACGCTTCAATCTACCGATCTGCCTTCCCTTCCGAGCGGGGAGTCCATCTAACGCGACGAATTCCACTTGAAGTTGATGTGTCTATAGGACGGAAGAAAGAAAAGAAAATCTCGCTCCTCAAGCGGAGGTTTGGGAGGAGGGACCCGATGTGTATCGGTTGATAAAAGGTCCACATGGCACCTTGGGGAACATATATCCGTCCGGTTCCAACAATCTCTAGGTGCAACGGAGAGCAGGATAACGGAAGAAAGTAAGTGCATTCCTTTTGCAGTCGACACGAGCCTGGATCGCGGTGGTTAGCGCTACAGCCAACCTTGTTTTGTCTCGCCGGAGCGACCCGGAGAAGCAATGGGCACCGGTGCCGTACCGGTGCAAAACGTTCGCCAAAGATTAATGTCGACCGCAGTTAGAGTGGACAGGTTGAACTTGATATTTTCACGCCAGCGACTGACAGTGAAGAGCCAATTTGCAGCCGTTTGTTGCCCGCTGATGGAGGATGGCGATGGTGATGATAGTATTCTCATCAGCATCATCATCATCATCATCGCCGTCGTCGTGATCATCAGTTGCAAATGCAGCGTGCAAGGGCTTAGGTCGTACAACAAACCGACTGTCATCGTTGCGAGGCGATGGAAAAGCAGATCTGTTTCTTGGCGTCGCTGAGCTGTTTATGCCTTGGTGTGGAAAATTAGTTTCCCTGGTAGGAAACGATTACAATTTTAAGCGGATAGGTGAAAAATGCTCTTTGAAGTCGTGTGGGACGCCATTAGAGTAGTAGACAGGACATGTTCGGAGTAAGATATCTGTTTGCTTTACTGGAAATTTGAGATAAGTAAGAAATCAATCACAAGGAACACAGGAAAAGCATCTGCTTAAAAAAAGCAATAAGGTAATGGTACCAATAGTAATTCATTTAGTCATGTAACTAACAATATGATGTAATTTATCAGTGTTAAGAACACCATATTTTATTGTTTATTGTTTATTGTAATGAAAAACTCAACGGACCGAACAGTGTCCCAATGAGTATCTAAAACTAAAACTAAAACTAGTGTAGACGCATGTGAACAAACTTATATTTGCATGTTAATACAAATTATGCTCGAAACACAATTATTTTTTAGGCTAGCTACTATTTTCACCGTACACAAAACAAATTCAGCGATTATTTGTTCCTAGTCGGTAGTTCCTATAATGGTATGGTTCCTATAGTTGTGGTATCCTTAATCTATAGCAGTGATCATATAAAAAATTTAGAAGATACTAAATCTACTTAAGCTGTTATTCATTATTGAGGCATATATCAAACAGAGCTACAAAATTGGTCATCGACCAATGTATTGTCTTGGTTATAGACCAAATTATTTATAGTCTTAAGGAAATGATGCCACACCTGATGAATTTTAATGGAATCCAGGATATAAGTACAGCCTGTTCAGAAAATATTAATTTAGGAACCTTAATGTATAACGAAGTGGGTTATTTTTATTTTTTTAACATTCCGTAGATGATCAAAGAACATTTCATACTAGAACAAATAATAAATAGGATTTTATTCCACTACATCCACTATTGGTATTAGCACCATTATGGAAACACTTACCCTAGTTAAATTCTAGTACTATGCTCAACAAATATGCGTAGTCCATGTGACAGCAATAAATATTTATGATTTTAACTATTTTATGATATGATATTTACGATATATTTATGATTTCAACTTGTAGTATAAAACAGAGCACAGTTAGAAAAGTAGTTTAACAAAATAACAAATTCTTTTATTATACCTTTAAGACACCATTTCAGCTTTTCTCTTCAGGCTCAAGAAGCAGCAAAGGGATAGTTGTAAGGTACATCCCAACAAATCGATTGTTTTCTTAAATCTAAGATTTGCAACTCCATTTCATAACCGAAACAACACGGCAGCCCCTCCGATGACCCGACATAAATCGACAAAGTAAGATGCAATCGGCTAGAGTGTGTACTTGGGCCTATTTTTCCGACCCAGTCCTCGGGACCGAACCCCGTCCGCCAACCGGGAGCTCGCAAATGAACTATTGCTTTATCAACATTGTTGATTCTTGGGTCACCGGCACCCGCTCGGAAGTGAGCGAATCGGCGTCGACCGCCGAACAAATCGATGAAAGTGGACCGATAGTCCCCAGTCGGGTGGGTTGCGGTATGGCAGCAGTAACGTGCGACCCCTGTTTCCCGCCCTTCCGGAGAAGGAGGAGGACATGGAGCGTCGTCGCCGACGCTATCCGATCCAATCGGTCCGGGGGGTCGTCTGGTTGTCGACTCCCGGATCAAGGCCTGGTGAATAATTGTGCAGAGAGCCCCATCCGATGGGCGGAGAGGGACGGAGGGCGGGGGAGGCCGCGGCTTAAGCCAACAAATTGATTATCAGCATTCGACTAAATTTAGCCATTATTTATTGAAATTGACCGCTACTTCTCATCGATTGCCCCGACGTGAGGCGGTGTGTTAGGTGAGGCTCGTGTGTTTGTTCCGTGCCGATAGATTTTCGCCGCGCTCGTTGTGCAATCTCGGACCGCGATCAATTTCTCCCCATCCTTCCCTCCCGTGGCCACCTCATCGAGGTGGAGGAGGTCCAGGTGCCCGATGGATACCTACGCCCCGGACAAATTACTCACATCGGGCGCGCACCATATAGCGCAAGCCTATCACGGTGGAATGAAACGATCCTTTTCGGGGTGGCTTTTGTAAGCACGTCATCAGCGCAGACGGGGAGGCAAATGAGGAAAAGAAAACAAACACACACACACATAGACAGGGTACGGTACTCGAAGATCTCGCTCGGAAGGGAGACGAGCCGCTTGGAGGACGCGAAACTATGCAATAAACTTGGCCTGGCACAGCTGGAACCATGCTGCGGGTGCAGTGATGACCTCTGCACCGGTACTCGGCGCACCGGAGACCGTTGTTACCCGGGACGCTGCCTTGGGGCAGAGGCAGACAGCGATCTTCCTGGCGGGCGCAAGGCTCCAGATGCGCTGGAGCTACAACAAACGTTCGAAACGGCTTGTACGCCACGAGGTAGCTCCTAGGGAAAACCCCCGACTCCCTCGTACCGTTGATCTTACATGGCATCCCGGGAGGCTCTCGCTAGCGCCGTACGCTGCTTGTTTGCCCGGCGCTGGCAAAAGGTCTCCGTTCCGTAGGTCTCCGGCATTTCTGGTACTTCCGACTCACACCGAACCGTCTCGTTCGGTGCAGAATTTATCGACGGCAACTATCTTTGCTGCCGTTGCCGGGGGCTTCCACGATATCCATTCGATGCTCGATGTGTGTTATTTGTTTTCACCGAACTTCCCAGACCTGGCTGGGGACATTCTTAGGGAGAGTCCTTCGTTACGTTTCCACCTTACGAAAAAAAATACTGTCACTTGTTCCACCACACACGCTAGTCCGACTCAAAGTTAACCAATTGAATCGATGTAAGCTCGTCCGTATAGTGTCCACGCCTAGAGTGGACAGCGAACCTGCGCACCGAAAGCCCTTGTAGCGAGTGTCGAAATTGACTTTTCGCTGACACGGGCTGCATTCGCTTGGGTTTCTCCGGCGAAACTGAAATAAAAATGGCGAAAACAAAAGCCGTACAAAATCGGGCGTCCGATAGGGGGAGGGAAAAATCAGACAGCAAGAAACACCGGCAATAAAAGGAAGCAACTACCTACTCCTTCCCATCCTCCTTCTCCACGTCACTCGTGCACACACGCCCTGGTCAACGGCCAACGTCCGACACAACAACTCCCGAAGGAGCTGCCGTTGCTGCCGAGTTCGGGGGACGTTGTCGGGAATTAATTGCTTCTCCCGGAAGGTATTTTCTTGTTTCCGAGGTTGCTGCGCACCGATCACCCAATCACCCCCTTCCCGGGTCTCCGTTACTCTCCCCATTTCGGTACCGCCCATCGCCTGGTGTGCCGTACCGGTGTGTGGTGTCCTTATCGGTGTTAAGACAAGGCTTCAGCACCATTCCGGCACCAGGAAAGGAAAGGGACGAAGCGGACCGGTGGTGGTTTACGATGGTTTCAATTTGTGCCGTGTGGAATTCGCGTATCAAGTGTTCGACGACAACGACGACGACGACGACGACTCCACGCCTCGCTGAATTTATCTTCACACCCGACCGTTTAAGGCATTTAAAGGACACGCCGTGGCGCGGATCGTGGTAGTTGTTTTACTTTTTATTGGCAAAACGGGAGTAATCCGATACCCGCACGACGGTGATCTGGCACTTGTGGCACTTTGGGCTGTTTGCCTTCTTGGGACTTTTCGGACGATCGTTCGCCGGTTCGGCGTTTGCGTTCGTCGTTTGGAGAGTGCAGTAGTGTGCAGTTTTCCCTTTTGATATTTAACGATTTCCCCTAGGGAGAGGATTCCTGATTGTGGGAAAATTAAAATTCCTGAAAAAAATATGAAAACACTTGCCAGGAGTGAAACAATTAAGGTTTTGTGGAACGATTTTAAAGAATTAAATTTTTTTTTCATGAAATGAAAAGCTTTCTACCGAAAAGCACAATTTTATATAATTGAAGATTTGAAAACTTGATAAAATCAGATATTCTCTATTCATTGTATGATGATATTGGGTACTATTGAATACGAAGCATCATGGTGGATTGGATACCAGAAAACAATCCCTACCAATTCGCTGCTTCCACTCTCTTTCTTTCTCCCTCCCCTTCCCTCTCAAAAAATCGTAAAGAATTCTTCGATTCCCGAAATAAATCCCAAGCAGTGCGGTCCTCCTCGTGGCGTGTCAGGTGTTGAAGTGATTTACGATTCTGGAGACCTGTCAGTACCATTCGCCACCTCGGCGTTCGAACGTTGTGGCCCCCCGCGCGCGCCCGAGCGCCCGTAAGTATTCCGTTTCACGCCTTCGCTACGAATTTGCAGGGCGTGAAGATTATGTAGCTTAATTTTATGGAAAAAGTGGTGAAAACAAACCCGAACTCAATTTAGTGTCCGAAATGCGTTTCTTTGGTGTGACCTCCCGCGGGAGGATAGCCCTTTTGTACGACAAGTGTCAACCGAGAGAAAAAAAAATGAAGAGAAGGAACCAGCGCACGATGCAGTATCGAGTGTCGGGCAGATCCTCCAACATCCCTCGATCTTCGGGCAACCCTTTTGCGCTACATTCTGGTCAGGATTGGTTTTTATTATCCCACTAAAGCGGAACCCGAAATCCGTCCCTGTTAATGAGCGCGTAAAATTCGATATCCATCATGTGCGTTTATTTATTTTTTGTTGTTGGTGGCATGGTGTTTAAGGTCAAAGGAGCGGACAACCGACCGAGTTGCATTCCATCCGGTTGTTCAACGCTTCTCTTCCCGCTCTTTTTTTTTCAAATGCAAACGACACCGACCTGCATCGGGAGGACGGGTTGTATATTCTAATTTGCCTCTAATTGATCCGGGGCGGCAGATTTCGCTTCCTTCTAAGATCACCCGTGCTCTCGTGCCCCGGTGAGCAGATGTTGGCGCTGTCGGACATCTTGCAGCGTGTTGTTGTGGATCCACATTTTGCCGCAGGTTGCACGGGGAAAAGAGGCGATCGACCGTTAGACCGGAGTTTGCTGCGGGCACGGATCTGTTCTATGCAAATGAAAATAGGGAAATCTACTTGCGTTGAAAGACTTCCCGGCCGACTGCCGCGATCTACTAGCTTCGCCGAAAACAGAACGCCGACAACGCCGATACCGAGTTGAATGTAGTCCAGTTTTGGGTTTCCTTCTTCTTCGGCTGGGAGGTTGGAATGCGGTTTTCGTGATCCTGATAAGCATCGTCCGTGCCGGGCCAGTTCGTGCCGATGGGAGTGAATGAGAATGAAAAATAAAACCAACAGCAGGACAGGCGCTCACAAGGATGACTCTCAAACCCGCCGCATCCGGATGCACCGACCACATCGGGTGGATCGGGTGCCAGTTTATTATGCAGCTATGCACCGGCGGCACTTTCCGATCACGAAGGACGAGCGAGAATAATATTCAATTGGATGGTGTGTAGTACCGCGAGCGCATTATCGTATACGATAACGAAACCAATTTAGCAACCTCCTAGGACTTGGGTTTAATTTTATTATGTTGGATTATGGTGTGACCCTGCCTCAGAGCGAAAGCAAAAGAGCAGAACAGCAGACAAAACAAAAGTTTTCTACTCGCAGATATGAGAACCAGCATGTTCATTCATCATCAGAGCCCGATTAAATGTCCTAGAGGTCCCAAGCAGCTATAAGTTGAAGGCCCCAAAAACATGCAATACATTCACCACACAATTTGTCATTTCAAAATTAATAATATCAATTATAGACTAAACCACATTTTTAAATAAGGAACCATTTTCATATCGAACAGCCTGATTTTCAAAGCCTTATTTCATGCAAAACCATCATTAATTAGATTAGAATTAGAAGAGAATCATTTAGCACTTATATTATTGTCTATGAACCAAATTGACAAGTATTTTATTTGTTCACCTTTTTAATGAACATGATTTAAGTCGATTTTAATTTTTTTTTTTTTTTATGTGGCACGACATCTCCTAGTGCAGGGATCGGCACACGTTTTCCAAAAAGGGCCAGATGATTTAAGAGAAACCGAAGGCGCGGGCCGAATACTTTGCTTTAATGTTTTCAAACCATTTGTAAAAAATTGGGAAAAGATAAAGTATTTAAAATGTTAGCGATAAACATATAACAGGAACACTTCGTTAAACAATTTTCATCTTCATTTTTGGGAAGAAAACAAACCTGGCAAATCCGATAAAAATTAAGATGGGTTTTTTGTATGAAGCACTAAAATATTCTTACGGGCCGGATAAAATCATTTGGCGGGCCGGATTTGGCCCGCGGGCCGCACTTTGCCGACCCCTGTCCTGGTGGGACAAGGCCTCTCTCCCAAGAGAGTTTGAAATGTTTGAAAATGAAAATAATTAGAATAATGTCAAGCAACATGACTATATTTGGAAATAAGCAAGACTTTTGCTAATCCTTGTCCATTATCCTCAAACTATTTTGAGAATTTTCCCCCCTAATAAAGTCATTACACTGATAGCTTTGTTGTATGTTAGTGCATGAACTTCGTATTTTAACCAAAAAAAAAAACACGGGTCCTTTTTTGCATCACAACACAATTCCGATGAATTAAATCATTTTCTCATTTTCATATGCTTCATTTAATTTAATGCAAAAATAACTTCACAAACTAATCACACATTTTATAAATCAAGCAACTTTGTTGCAAACTAATAAAAATAATTCTTAAATCAAAATGTAAAAAATTTGGTCCAAAAGGACGGGGCTCTCGAAAGCTCGGGGCCACAAGGAGCTGCTTAGTTTGCTTATCCTATGATCCACCTCTACTCATCATCAAGGCTTAGTTGCACCACGTGAAACACTTGTTCCAGTTCCGGTACCTTCAGGGAAAGAACATGTGTTTCGGACGTGCCTGTTATTGTTCGTGAAGAATGCATCGCCATCGGGCACACTATGGCCACATTAGTCGCGCCTCAGTTTTAATGCGTATTTCACGAGACCTTAATCGAAAATCCCTCACCCGCTCACGTCCGAATGGTTCCACACCCCACGGGCGTTCATTTATCATCGCCAGCGATCATCCCGGTTATTTTCCGAATCATACTTCGATCCATCGCGAGTCGCCTGTCAGATGGCGTCCGATTCGGGTGCATCCCAAACGCCATCGAAACCCATAAGCGCACGACGAACCCTTGGCGGGTTTTTAATCGAAGGCTGGTGGGTATTTCGAACCTGCAGCCCGCAGTGAATCTTCCACCGCTCCCATTTCCCGTGTGTCGAATCGATTCTATCCAAATATTATTAATGACACCTATGCGGTTCGTTGGTTAGAGGGTCGTTTTTAAAAAAATCAACCCGATAAGCTCCAAGGTAGTTTGGTTGAGGGGAAAATAAATTAAATCTATTTACTTTCCATGTTGTCTAGGTTCCGGTGGTACGCTTAGGTGTCCACTATGGAACCTTTCTGGTCATCCGCACATGTTGGATGGTAAATTTCCTCCTACGGGGGAGGATCCTTTATTTCATCTTTTTAATTTCGGTAATCCATTCAGAATACCATCAGGTCGGTGCATCTAATGGTGCAGCAATAAAATTGAGATCGATTCCGCTGTATGATATCGAACGGAGCACCTTTTGGCCCGTGCCGGTTTGTAGAAACGGGTGAAAAAAACCAGTCATTAAAATTTCCCCTACGAAAGTTCTACTTTTTACCAGGACCAAGGGAGTGAAGCGATTATCTACTGTCAGCTTCACTCGTCCGGGGTTAGCTGGGGAAGGAAAATCGTCCTCCCGGCGAGGGTGGATTGTTGTGTTTAATTAAGTAATGTTCAGAAAACCGGCACCGACGTACGATCCCAGGACGATTTTCAACCTCTAATGCGGGCCGAGGAACCGATGCTCGTCCACGAACGGGGCATGATGCAACACGCAATCGGCGTCTATACCTGCATGTCGGTTGGCCGAGGGCGAACTTTATGGATACCGTAATTAAAACACATGACTCTCGTTCCCGCACCAGCTGGCACCGCAACCTGTGTGTGCCTCTTCCGCCTCCGCCGGTCAACGACTTCAAGCAAATGGTGATGGAGGCTGCTGCAACAGACTGGTACCGGTACAAGAAGTGTTATGTTATGACCATGGTCGACAACGATGATGGCTCAACCGTGTCTTATCGGAGCTCGAAAAATTAACGAAACTGGTCCGCGTTTAGAGGTCCCTGGGTGGGTTTTTGAAGGGATCAAGTCGCGGCCCGAAAGGTTCACGCTCGTGACGGGATTTTTCATCCTACTTTGTCCCGTATGTGACTTCACCGCTTTGCTCGCTCGTGGGGTCTCCCGAGACGGTCCGAGATGCATCGCAATAATAAACACCTCGTTGGGCTTTCTTCATTCTCTCCTTTTTTTAATTTTATCGAGCACTTTGACGTTTCGTTCTGCTCACTTTAAAACACTGCAAGACGGTTTGGTCCTCGGGAGAAGCACCTCTGCGCTATCGGGTGGCATTATCAAGTCATAATTTAGTGGAATTTATTGTCAAACGCGAGAAATATGTTTTGTTTCGTACCACCTTTGTTTTCCTTTTTATCCTGCGTCTGCGCCATGGTTGCTTACACGTTTTATGGAACGCCACTTGGTATATGACTTTGTTTCTTTCGTTTTTTTCTCCCTTCTTGACCAACCCAGACTTGACCTTTTTTGTTTTCCTCTCGTCCGGCGTCCCTTGCCAGCCCGGTTTTTGATCCGCTTTCCAAAACCCGCCCGTTCTTATCGGCGGCACTGGTGGATCGTGGCTCACATTTTGTATTTTTACGGTGGCACATGACTTTACGGAGGCGTCTTATCGGGAATCCGTCCGCAGCCACCCGTTTTGATGATGTGGCCGGCGCGGGGTAACAGGTGGCCCCTAACCTCGGGCGTGTTGATGGTGTTGTTTTTCCCATTTCCCGCACCTGTGAACCCTGGTTTCGAGCATACCATTTTTTGTGAATCAAGATGTCACGGCGCGCGGAATGTTGACGTTTCGTTTCGGGCTTTCGGGAACGGGCCGTCGATGTTCTAGGAAGAAAACCGGTGACATAAACTTGGACCGGTAGGAGCCTGAAGGAGCGTCTCGAGTTTGAGGTGACTTGGGTGACCCTGGACCTCGTGCTTTTCCTCTCGAATCGTCCCAAGATTCGGTTTCAACTTTACATCAGATAAATCCGACGGTAATAAACATGTAGCCACGCATATGAGGCCGCATGTAAAACAACACGTTTTACATTTCATAATCGTAAGCGCATCGTCGCCGGTGAAAGTGGGTAAGTGGAAATGGTTTCGAGAGGGGCCAAATGATGAAGAGATTAGGGTGGTCATCTCGACAGCGGACTCGCAGAGGAGTTGTATGACGGAATTAAAAGGTTTTTAAATGTTCAGCTCTAAAGCAAGTGCCTCATACTCAAGTTGTTATGTTATGATCTTTAAAACTGAATGAAACAGTTCGGAACATAAAAAATATCTTAAAATTAAATTCTGAATGAGTTCTTTATATTATCTAAAAAAGTAACCTATGTAAAACACACAATTAAAACAAATATTGAACTCTAAAATCTTCCACAAAAAGCAAACAGTTAGTTCGAAATTTAAAAAGTTTTTATTTTGCGTTGATTTTTGTTTTAGATTTATAAGAACTTCAATATTTCTAACCTAAATTAGTGCTCGCTCACTGAATTGAATAGTAGATCGACAAAAAATGCTTTGTTAACAGTTGATCTTCAAACCGGAAACAACAAACGATCGCATCTTAGAACTGCCCGCCCGTTTGTTTGTAAATATTTGATACCATTCATGATTTATCGAAATACGCACCGGCTGAGCACTGCAGGAAGCTGAGAATTAGTTCCGTATCAGGTTGCACGCAGCGCAACTTGCATTTCCTCCCAGCGGAAGCGCGCCCGGTGCGTTTCAAATCTTTATTCCCTGGAGCATCCATCTCGACGAGTTTGGATGTTTTTCTTTTTGTTTGGTTTTGTGTGTTGGTATCTTTGGTTACATGGAGGAAGCAGTTTCAGATTTGTTTGGAAGATGCTTCGGCAGAGAAAACTCTCACTGGATCGAACAGATGGATGAACTGTTGGTAAGGCATTACTTATCCATGTTTGGACGTGGATCGGTACGATACAAGGTGTTCGTTATTCGATACGATCGCGAGAGGACATTTTCCTAGTGTCAAAACATTGCTACACGATCCGGGTGAGACGTGACGGTCGCCTGAATTGAATGAGCTCGAGAAGCCACCAGGCTAGAGCTCGAGAAGTTACCAGGCATCCCTCACCGCCGTTTCCCTTACACGAAGCGAGATGCTGCGAGAACGTCAGCATTTTATGGTTATTAATTAAAACGATAATTTATGACAATTCCATGCCACATCGCGGCAGTACACCCCACCTCGGCCGATTGGATCGCAGCCGGAGTTTTCGTGACAGGAAGTCCAAAGCACCGGCCGCAGTTTATCACTTGGTGCATGGGAGGCTCGCTGATCCGGCGCTGCCTTGTTTGTCCTGCCTTCTTCGATCAGCCGCCGGATAGTTTGTCCAAGAATCTTAACCACTTTCAAATAGGGCCTTCGAAGACGCCGCCAATTCGTGAGCATGGCTCGAGCGCCTCGTACCCAGCTGTTGGATCACCCTGGGCCACGAGCAAGGGAGAAAGCCGAACTCCAAAGTGTCCGACTGCAAATAAAACATGGCACAGCAATTTGGAGCAGAACGAGCCGCGTTGGCGCAGGCGAGAAAGGGCAAAGCGTGGCTTAACGGTTCTAATGACACTCACGATCGGCAGGGTTTTTAGTGTTTGGACTAGGTCGCGTCCTAAGAAGGAGGCATTCTGGCCGGCCTTTGCAGCTGGGAGGGAAAACTAGCTGGGCAAATAAAAAACGCCAAACGCCAAGGTAGAAGAAAAAACATTCTTGGTTGGATTCTTTCGTAGACAGAGTGGCGAGCGAGCGGAGGAGCTTTTAGAAATGCAAATCAGGCACCTTCACTCCGTGTACGATCGGAGCTATTTGCACGATCCGTGAGGTGGTATAAATTACTCGTGTCGTTGACGTCGTGAAGTGTTGTTTCTATTTTGTTAAGGATTTTGTAGTTGGTCGTTCGTTTTAGCTGGGCCTGTTGTTTTTCCCATTTTTTTTCTTATTACATTTTTACCGAGTGTGGTCTAATAGGTCCCTTCCACCCGCTGAAAGGTTCCCTACCCATGCTCGTGCAGCATTTTTGATAAGAATAATTTGTTCGACATCGCCATTTCGGGCGATCTTGGTGACCATAAATTTTCTCCATTTCCCCGTGCTCTACCTTCGTGGTCCACATAGTATAACACGTATCCGGACGGTGGGATATCCACGATAGTTAATCTGTGGGATACGCTTACTAATTTCGTATGGCATAGAGAAGAGAAAAACATTTTTTTAACATGTTTATTTTTCGTTTCGTTTTTAACTGTATTTATGAAGTTTCAGAATTCTGAAGATACCAAAAAAATAACAAATTATTATTTGCGTTATTATTTTTTCAATTATCGAAAAATTTTCTCGTATATCAAATTATTCTGTCCGCAAACAAATGATTACATGGGAAAGGTTTCCAATATGGGGAAAGATCTATTTCTCACAACAAAACGTTTGTGAGCCGTACTCAGAACGAATCCAAAATGAGCAAATAAACACATGACAAAACAAAACAAACTACCCATAAAAGACGAAACCAAAAAAAAAATGCTACACTTCCCAGCAGCTTCGATATGCACAATATCTTGTGCATCGTCCTGATGCTGGTGGGAATGTATACCTTTTACCTTTACCTATCGATCGTTTTTCTCCTTTTTGCTTTTTGCACCGAAGTTGTTGGAAGCGTAGCAAGGTGTAGGGCAAAAAAAACGAACCCGTTCATGAACCACAGCACTTTGCAAAACACCACTATCGGCCCACACAGCGGTTAGCAAACCGATCTGGGAGAGCAATTGCAGGAGAAGCAGGAATGGAGGACGAAAAAATCAAGGATCTCAAGGATTTGAAGCTTTCTACGGATCAGCAGGTTTCGCCTTTGTATCGTTCGCTCTAGGTTACCTTTTCCATTGTGTGCAAGTTTTTCGGGAAAATCAGTAAAGAGAGCCATCAGTGCGGCGTGTCCTTTTCGGTCGTGGATTTCTGTGGGTCAATCAATCGCCGGCGTTCGTTCGCCGAATTCGCATAGCTCTTTGGGTCGTTCACATGCCACAAGTGGCATTGGTGGAATAGTTCGGAGATCGGGAAGCTTTGGGAGTTCCTTCTTTCACCGAACCGTTCCCAGCTCCGGGGAACATGAGAAACGCTGCGGTCCCCGAGTTCGACGGCGGTCCAAATTGAAACATTCTTTCACGCTAAATTTTCAAAGGAGCAAAACAACGCCGAGAATATCAAGTGAAGGGAGAGGAACGCTCCATTCGACAGGTACATTCCTCGGTTTCACCACGATCGATGACCTGCGATCGGCTGGGATGTTTCATTTCTCTATCCTATGTTTTCTCTACTCATCTTCTCGAGCTGCTGGTCGATGAATAGAATTTGCCGAATTAGTTCTCAGGCGAACCGATACCGAAGACTTTTTTTTTATAGCATGACTAAGGCCACAACAGTGCACTGGGAAGGTTGCTTTCCAATTCAGCGCCTTAAACGCCACTGCACGACGGGCCATTTGATGCTGCTGGCCTTTTCTGTGCTTCGTGCTTTAATTGTTTGCCGGTGGGAGCCTTCCGCCCGCCAGGAGTGGCTAATTTGGATGGATGGGCTTCGCTTCTCACAGCGATCATAATCACATGATCAGCGGCTTTGACACCGCGAACGCGGTGTCCGCGAAACCGTGTCGGATGTGGCTGTGGAAGGAACGAAGGAATGTAGGAAAAATAGGCAAGTGAAAATTTCCCACCGTGGGAAATACTTTAACGAGGTTCGGGATTGAGGGCCGTTTTTCCACTCGGGCCCTCAAAATGTGCGGTTCCGAGTGTTTTTTTTTTCTGCCATTTTCTGGCATTTGCTGTGTATTGATTAGAGCTCAAGCCCTTGTGCGCGTTTGTGGTACGAGAGGCGTGCGGGGAACGACCTGCTTCTTCAGTTGTTCGATTCGATAAAGTACCCCAGATAATACGGTTACTGACGACCGGCCGGTGCCGGGTTTCCCAACGTTAACGGCTCCAATCGTTTAACGATCCGGGAAGTGATCGAATCATCGCTCGCCGGGTGAACAAGTACAGCCGACGATGCGAAAACCTGCCGATTCCGAATGGCCGGGCCAAATCAGAACGGAAGAAACCCACCTCACCGTGGGAGGAGGCCCCAATTTTCCAATAGTTCGAACCGAAAACGAACCGTGGAAAGCCAAGGTCCAGCCAGGTTGTGGCCCTGGGGACCATTTAGTGGGAATGATTAGAGCCCGGGTAATAATATTTGTACACGTTTCGACCGGTTCAATCAATTGCGCGGGTTCGATGGTGCGCAGGTTTTTGCCTCGGTTTTTATTCGCAACATTCCCGAGCATATAATCATCACCGGTCGATCATTTACAGTTCCGGCGCTCTCTGCGTGGAACTTTCTTCTCCCCTTCGCTGAGGAACAGAGGAAGATGCAGGGTTCTCGGTCGTTTTGTTGTTTTCATGCCCAATCATGATGACCGCTTCGCTCTAAGTCACGCCAGTGCCGCGTTTGAGCCGCCTGCCGATGTGCATGTTCAATGTTAATGATTTCATCCGACCGATCCATACCGGCTCCTCGGGAGGGAAGTGGATGATGACCATCACTGCGCCAAGTGCCGATGCTGTGGAACCGTGGGGATCACCATCGAGGTGTTCATTTTTTTGTTGTAAGTGAGCGCTTCTTTAACCCCCGTATCATTATCACCATCGATCGGGCACAATCCGCAATCGAAGAATCGAACGCCGCCTGGAACACGACGATCGTGGGTTACTTTTCTTCTTCCCACCCCCGACTGTGATGATGAAGAAGCAGAAAGAAGAAGCAAATCACAACTAACGTCGAAGGGATGACTCTGATTCGCAAAAAAAAAGTGAAGTATATCCCGGGCCAAAAGATCAAGCGGTTGCTGACCATGGCCGTGGCCTATTATGGGCTATTCATTAGTGTGTACTTTGGATGATGGGTCTTTGCTCGATTGGATGACCCCAACCCGGCGCGGGAGAAGGTCGCAAGGGTGTCGAAGTTGCACTTGGCGGGATGTCTGGTCGATCTGGATGAGGTTATGGCCGGTAGTTGCTACGCTCTGGGAAAATTTTGCTTCACTGAAGATGATCTTTCGGGCACAGAAGAAAAGTGTTACAATTTTGGAAGTACTTTCACAATATCTTAACCAAATTATGTTCAGAATATCATGTTAAGATAAGCTTCATTATTAAGTTTTACTTTTAACGGCCAGGCCTTCATATGTAGATTTCAAAAACTTCTTAAAAACCACGATCCAACTATAAACTCGAGAAGTCGCGTCCTTCGAGTGGATCGATCGGAACATCTTTAAACGTCCACCCCCGTCGGTAACGACCTCTCATACCAATTTCCAGCTCCACGCAGCAAGTGTCCGCGATTTCTTCGCCGTGGATCCCAATCGCGCCACATATCATTATATCACCGGACGGAAAATATGCGCCTCGTCATCGATCATACGCTCTCACCGGTTTGGTTCTGCCGGAGCTGGGAAATCCTACGCCCGTTCGTCCGCGATCCATCGATCGATTGATCGCCGCCGTTACCGTTTATGTCCCGGAGGCGCACTGGAGCGTCGTGATGGAGTGAAGAATTTTTCGATCCCCTCCCCGGTCTTCATCCATCCTGAATCGTCCATCGATCCTCGGCCGGTTAGGTAATCGTGCCAAACAAACTGGCCAACTTTGTCCGCCGGTGAATTATGAGGCTCGAACCTGGCACTGGAGCGCGCTAGGGGACGATAACACGATAGTGCAATTTCCGTGTCAAGAGGTCAAACCGCGTGAAGCGTGTTTTTAGCCGCACCAATAGGTTTAAAGCCGTCGGTTTCGGAAGAGGAACGAAGGCGCAGACTTTTAACTTTCGTGAGGTGCATAAGTGTCCGAAGGAAATCACGTAAAACGTCCTGCTGCACTCGTCACCGGAGGCCATCGGCGGCGTTAGGCGCGCAGGGGGCTGGCTGGCTAACGACACTGTGGCATGTGATAATGATGGGGTAACAGTTTTACACTTCGTCCGATAATCACCGTTCAATTTGGGCGATACTTTGGAGGGAAAAAACGGTTGACCAGGTTGAGGAACTCCGTGATCAAAAGGATTGGCGTGACGTTGTAACGGACCCAGTGCAAAGTCGGTTGATGTATCAACGCTCCAATGCGAACGTCTTGGAGTCTTGAGGAGGGCCGAAGCTCAGAAGGGAGTCGGATGTGGTGTGCAGAACCAAACAACAAATTAGCAGGCAATTACCCGGTACAAGGGTACAATGTAAGTCGAAAGTACCGAGAAATCGGGGGGTCTTAGAAGGCGACAGGAGTGGGAAACCCTCGAGTCTCCCGGTGTATCCAATCTCTCCGACTCTTTTTTGATGCCGACAACCTGGACACATTTAATTCTTGTTTATTCCTACGGGGCTACACAGATCGAACCGGGTCGGTGGAGTCTTCCCCTAGCGCCAACATCTCACTTCCTCCCAGTCCCAGCAGAGGTTTTGCAGATTGGCTTGAAAAAGGGCCGCCATTCCCGGAGGGATCAGCAGCCAGGAACCGCCGGAACGCCGTTGCCCGGCCCGGACAAAGTGGTTCATTTATCAAACTTACAACCATAAACCATGCACCATGCGGAACAAGAGGCGCCCGGGGGCGCTGATTCTTCTGGCCGGCCGTCGCTGATAAATCTGGGCCCATCACCATGTTCCTCATCATCATCATCATCATCGCCGTCGTCGTGGTTCCGCCATCATCGTCGCCATCATCGTTGACGGACCGCCGAGTAAGTGCGCCGTGTAAGTTATTAACATATCGTGCAAATAAATTAAATATTAGTATCACATTAATTACAGCATTTCGCTCGCTGAGGGTGCTCGCTTTTGATGCACGCAGACCGCCGGGCAGCCGGCCGCACCGGAGTCCGGACTCCTGGGTTGCGCGGAACTATTTGCGCATGCACTACGCAAAACGGAAAGGATGGATTAAGGTACCGGAGTATGTTTCCGGCGACGCAGCAGGCATCAAGTGGTTGGGTGAGGGCCGACCGGACAAACAACAACCGGCGGCAGGCGACATGATTGCAACACGCGCTCCACTGACGGTGCAGAAGGTGGCCGAGTTGGCGAGGCGCGGAGGACGGCTCAACGGAGAAAGAAGGCAAACCGGAGAGTTATTTATGAGCTGCCCATCGGCGGCAACAACGGGAGGATTGAGCCGAAACTAAATCGTTTCGATTAGCGCGACTAGTTTTCGTTCCAACTGCGATGATGCGGTTGGCGAAGACGGACGCTGAGGACGCGTTGCGTTGACTGCACCGATACCCCCGCCGCTCATTGGGCCCGGGAGTCGCATTTCGGAGCTCGGCGAGCCACCGGCCACCATTGGGCTTATAGGTGGCACGCGTTCCGTTGATCGGGGTTCGGCATGGCGAAGATCAAAGGCCCGTCCGCCCGGTGGCTTATCGGTTTTGGCCCCTTGCGGCGTGTTTTATTTCCACCCGGGAGGTGCTTCACGGGAGCTTCGAATTGATAATGGGCGATAAACCGATGCTAAATAATGTGCTGCTGAAGATGTTTCAGATTACCTGCCCATGCGTGGAGTATTGGCAAATGAGGATGCGATTCTGGAACTCGTGTGTTTTTGCTGATCGAAGTTGATATGTTTGTTTTGCGTCAGAATTCTTGCAGAACAGTCGCCTTTGCGTACACCTTCTGTTAGTCTCAGCTGTTTGAAGATACGCTCTAGTGTCGTTTTACATGTTCTCTATAGTGCTTTCGTCTTGCCTTAGAATCAGCTTTTGGCAACGTAAGAATATATCCATTCACTCAAGCTGGTGGCACGTGCCTAAGCGACAACGGAAGGATTTATGAACTGCGCGTTGCGTTTATGATAATGTTGTAATTTATAATCTGACTTCGTGCCTAAATAGGGGTGTTGCCTAACAGCTTGCGTGTATGAACAACGATTGCACCATTCGATGCTGCTCAGCGACACAAAGCCACCTTATCAAAATGTAATCGGTTGAGGCAAGCAATAAATCAACGATTTCAATTTAATTGCACTTAAAGAACCTCACCGGTTGGGGTGAACCAGTTGGCTTACAGTGGGTGCATTGCGACGGCTAAGTACCATGCGCATGCACTTTCAGAGTAAGCTCAACCCGCGGGAGGATACCGGGCGATGTGCGATACCCTTAAATGAAACGCCTCCAAATCCGCGGTGTGGTAATGCAACCGAACGGCCTACCCGCTGGGAGGAAGGAAGAGGATCTCTATTTATTTAGACGACATGCTGTCCACCCACCCGAGGAAGCACACACATTTGCCAACACCTTCAGCTAATCGTCTCGGCAAGGAATCCAAAGCAACGTCCAAAGGGTGTCGCCGGGGGAGTTGGTGTACGAACGAGCCACAGGTCACCGGTACGGTTTGTTCCAACCCCTCCCTCCTCCGTAGGACTACCCGACCCTAGGTCGGGAAAATTTATGAAAAGTTCCTCAAAATTAACCACGGCGGAGCCTTCTAGCGGGTCGCGTGGGCGGACAGAAAAGCCACGCCATGGGCGCCTGAGTCGCCGTCATGTACAAACCTGAGCCGACCCGAGATTAGCAATGCTCGAATGTGGTCGCCTCGATGTTGGGTTTGTCATGTCGTTGCGGCCCCGCTCGAATTATTATGGAGGTGTGAAACAATTTGTTACGATTAGAGGGATTTTTTCTCTGCATTTTGCTCCGGGAGACAACTCATTACACACGTTCGGGGCTGGCCTGTGTCCGTTGTATGGCTGCATTGGTTGGGTATTAATTAAGTCGTAGCTTTATCAAACGCATCGAGCGGAGTGGGTGTCGGAGGTTAAATCGATTAAAAGTACAGGCATGATCGATCGATCTATCGATCCTACGCAGTTTTGTCGCACATGAAAGGTAGGGTGTTCGGTGAGTGATAAATTGAAAAATTATGCGAAAGAAAAGTAGAGGAGCGAAACCCTTTATCTTATTTTTTTAAAACACAAAGACTGTACAATAAATACGAATATACTTTCATTCAACTGTTCAGTGAACTACAAGACAACTTTCAAGACGCTTCAACTCATGCACTTTCAATAAATTAAAAAAAAATGGTTTTTACACATAGCAATAAGAATTCTGCTGGGAAAAGAAATGCATATAAGAGAGAGAAAAATTTAAGAGAAGTGCATTTCTGTTACTTACAATGGAAGAGCTTGTTACTCTTCAGAGGAAATTTGTTCCTTCTGAAGCATTCTCACATTTTTCAAAGTGAACCCTGAAAGAACAAGGAAATTCCAGCCAGTATTTTCAAAAATTTGCTCGTTTCATGGTTTTATTCGGTTTAATCAAGCCTGTCTAAGTACCGTTTTTGTCTAGAGAAGTGTTAAGCTCAACAGTGTACACGTGTGTTTTGCAGAGTTTCTAGAAACAAAACTCGAAAGTTGTCCGAGAAAGGTACTAATATGTTTAGGCAACATATACCACCTATTTATTTAAGGGATAACTGGTATTGAACATTTTTGGCATAAACGACTCTGGCCCAGTTCAATGCCTAAATCTTTTGCATTCCGACGAAATAAGACACAAAAGTATTGAAAAAACGTTCGAAGGTGGTAAAAAAATCTATATCAAATAAGACATTATAACTATATCATAAAATTATAAGGTGTTGAGATTTGTATTCAAACTTATTGAAAAGCATGTATAACCAGAGATTCTCTGTGGTCTTCTTCTTCTTCTTGGCGTAACGACCTTGTTGGTCATGCCTGCCCTGTAAAGGGCTTACGAGACTTTTTACCCTATGTGTACGTGGATAGTCAGTCCTCTCGTACAGGGGAGGGTCCGGTCTCGGTTGGGATTCGAACCCACGCCGTCGAGGTGGTGAGCCCCGGCGCTCATGGGCCGATTTTCTAACCGGCGCTACCGCTCGGCTGTCGCGGACCCCCCGTCGCGGATTCTCTGTGGTATTTTCAGTAAATCACGGCTGTTTCATCGCCTTAGTTGCGAAACTAATTCCCCATAAACAATCTTCACTCGCACCTTCCCTTTCGGTACCTGGATGACTAAGAAAATACGCCATGCAACAGGCGTAGCGAAAATGATCGAAATAACTCAATCATCGCATAATTACGCTTAATTTATTAAGTCCCGCGCTCAATTATCTGATGGTTGAAATTCCTGCATCCTTCTGACAGCACCGCCGTCGTCGTCTTCGGTGTACAACGTGGTAAAGGGCTTCCTTCGACACTTCGATGACGCCTCGCCGAGTCGACCGATCGCTTCATCAGCCTTCCATCAACGCGTTGCATTCCTTTTGAAGTTCTTTCAGCAGGTTTCCTCACGGCGATTCTCAGCGATCCATTCTTTTCCCTTTTCGTGCTTTATCTTTCGCCTTGCCTTACTTTGCTCCCTTAGCTTCCTTTACACAACGGTGTTCCTGGGAGAAGAAAACAATCGACGCAACGCAAGTCGATATCGGGTGCAAGTGCAAGTGCGTCCGCTTTTTGCGGTCTTCGATCGGTCGGTCCGGTTTGGCTCTTCCGTCTCAGGCTTGATTGAAGAGTGCAATACCTTCCGTGTCGATGACTTGCGCGATCGAACACCGGCGCAAGCAACGGGTGGATGGAATTCGAAGGATGTTGATGCCACGCCATTCGCTTTGCGACCGATCCTTTGGCTAAAGCGCGCCCGATCGCACCACGTACGCAATGATTGCGCGTGAAAACAGTTGTTTCGTAACCGCAGGAGCGAGACTTCAGCAGGTTTTCACTTCTTTGTTCGAATCAACTTGCCGTGGTGCAGGTTTTCTTGAGAATACAGTTTTTGTTGTTACTCCATTCTGTCTTTCTTTCATTGCATTGTCGTTGGGCTTCTTGTTTTTGCGAGGCTGATTATTCCTATAATTGGCCACTAATCGGATTCGTTGGGCTGACGAGTTGAGGCAATTGAAACTGACAGGAATTTTTAGCTGACGAATGCATCGCGTCGTCCTTTTGTTCTTTTCTGTGTAGGAATAAGTAAATGAATTCTTTCCACGGTAGAAGTTTTTGTAACAAAATAAAAATGTTATAATATTTTATCTATTTATGGTTACTTATTTATCCACACACCTTTTCATATGCAGAAGGAGTAAGGGTTAAATGTCTGCGCAAAACATTGAAAGAAGAGGTTTAAAAATAAATATTCGATTCTTTTAAAAAACCACTGTATGGAGCAGGCTTACGCCAATATTCTGAAGGAGAACATTTAATCGATTGGGGGAGTCAAACGTTATTTAGTGCACCCAATTGTGGTCAAATTTATTCCCTTGGTAACGCAGATTCGACACGAACACTTGACACGATTTGCGCAACTGCTTTTGATTCTCTTTTTCTCTGTCCAAAAGAGTGGACCCATCTTGATACATTTTTTCTCGAAACGAACTCTTGTGAGGATTCGTTTCGCTGTCAATTAATCCACTTGTAGGTGATGAAAAATGGATAAAACATCCACATTTGGAAATCTGTGGTGCATTTGTATTTGAATTTGCCTTTCTTTTTTGTCTTATATTCTGTTAAAGAGTTTTTGGGCATTATTTTACACAGATATATCGAACTCTCCGTCGATTGTGCGCCGATTGTACACATCAGAACGATCATGTAGTTGTATATTTTTGTATGTTGTTTTCTTAAACAACATTCTACCTTGAAAACAGATTCTTTTTTGTTTGTAGATTGTGTAGTTCTTTTTTGTTTGTAGCTTTTAAAATAGGTTCTGCTGATTTTTTTACAAGTGAATGGAACATTCACGACTTTTTCCTAACATATTTAAATAAAGATCAGGCTCGGAAGTAATGGTTTTTGCGTACAAGTTTTTTCTACATAGTGATTTTAGATACCCTGTTTTTCTGCTTGTAAATTCATTGTTTCCCTTACTCTGATTTTTCTGGGTCCTTGGGTGCTCTACTTGAAATGATCTTCACTGCGAGCACATCCTCCTCCAAACCGTTTGTTACCGGGACTAATTTGTATGTTCTTTCTTTTTTATTTATGCACAGCACCATTATCGTTCCCACATGTGCTCGGATGCGTGTTTTTTTCCCACCGCTCATCGCTACTTCCTTCCTTTCCATTGTGAAACATTCCGTGAACAATCATCGATTTGTGGCTCGTACTGTCACCCGGGCGGAACCCCCGAGCCGAGCCGGAGGATGTTTGGTTTTTTCCCTATCTTTCGCCCATCCTTCCGAACGCTCATCGTTCACGTGATATGCGAACAAGTGCTGCACAAGTCCTTTTTTCTTCGTGAAGATGTTCCTGGAAAGGAAAGAAACCAAATTAAAAAAAAAAACGATAGGCCTGAGATCCTTTGCATGATCATGCCGTTTCCTTTTGTCGCCTCATATTTCAACCTGTTCTCCGGTTCCCGTTAGAACATCCTCACGATCCCGTACCCTGGGAAGATAATCAAGCACAGGGTGTCCCATCGCGCCGTGTCGTTCCATTCACGAAGCGACGCGGCCTTCTTTCGAGTCACCCTGCCACTGAGAGGCAACTATTCAAGCATGGAGTGAAACACAATATATGATTAGTTTTTGGGTGCCCCTTCATCGCATCCTTCCAGTGCCGTGCCTTACCCACAGCGCTGTCAGCCTCACACGGTCCTTGGTTTTCTGCTCCTTTCCACAAGAGGAAAACAACAAAAAAAAAACGGTACAGTTCTACGCGGCAAACCATTTCCATCTCATTTCCGTACGCACGGAAGGCGGTGGTTGTGGGATCGGCAACGCATCGGAAATGGTGAGAAAAAATCAGTTGATCCTTCGCCCCGAGCGTTGGACGATTGTTCCAGTTCCTTTTGGTGTCTGGTGCATGGGAGAAAAACTGGGCCGAGGTTTATGGGTTTTTTTCCCAGCCGCTTGTTTCGTGGACGCTATCGAAAATAATATTCCCAGCGCGATATTTCCATCCTCCCCTGGCGCGAACTCCTTCCGACGTTATCGTAGATTCTAAACATGACGGAAGTGATTGGTTTTTAAAGAACTCCTCATGCTCCCGTAGCCCATTCGATAGTAATATCGGCCGTGTAAGATGAGTTATGAACCTCTGCAAAGCACCGATTCATTACCATATCGTTAGGGGGCATTTGAGGATCTCCAAAAAACTGTACGAGGCTACCGGAGTTTTTAGTTATTAACAAAAAAATCTCCTAACCTCTGGGTAACAGGAACTTCCGGTACACTAGGGTGATCCAGTTTGTTTTTTTTGCCTAGCACGCAGCTTCCTCTTTCCTTAATAAAGTTTTGATTGAAATGGGACGTGTTTTGGGGAACCGCTTTCGAATGGAATAATTTATACCGTTCCGGTTAGTCTGGCACCAGCAGCAAAAACATATCATTCTCCCAAAGGAACAAGAACAGCTGGGTCTTAGTTTTTCTTGCTTGGCAAGGCGGAAGAGGTTCTTTTTTCTTATGGACATTCTAGGAAGTGGGCTGTAAAAAAGTGTAAGGTGCAGAAGAATCATAACGCATTTTGAAAATCATAAATGTCACGAACAGCGAGCAGATGGAGCTCTTCTGTGTTGTTTTTTTAACGAAACATTCGTTATTTTTCTTGTCGTTGAATATTGTGTGGTTTTTACTTTGTACAGAGAATACATCTAATATTTGAACATTTTTTGTATATATTTTATTATTTTAATCCAATTTAAAATTAAGTATGCTTTTCTGCTACATTTTCTTGTTCCTTTACTTTTTTCCGTTTTTTCCCCATTGAACAATATTCCAATTGAAAGGTAAATCGTGAAAATCAGGTGATGTGAACCGGAGGAAGAAACCGACGGAATGCAACGAAAGCCGGGAAACGGGTACATTCCTTAACGAGCAGCGTCGAGTCGAGCTTGTTATAAGTCAGAAACTGTCGATCCCGGTGGACAATCGGCGGCTAATCTCGCTATCGAATCCGAAATTCGACAATCCGATGTCCTCTCACCCTTCGTTTTCACGGCGAAAGGACATGCAGGGATGGGAGGAACTTGGTGAATGGAGTGTTGTTGTTGGCCCTGTCGATTCCTTAATTAAATTGGAAGCCCGATTGCACTTGTCCACCTCCACGAAGTACCAGAAGAGACGGTTAGGATTGGAAGTTGGAACGGCATTAAAAAATCCACCAAAACTGGTGCACAAGCTCCCCGAAATGCCTTCCGATGGTCCCAAAGGACTCGCTGGCTGCTCGCTTTTTTATTCGCCACACACACACACACACACACACACACCCGCTCGCTCCACCTCGGGAAAGTGATTTACGAACATGGCTCTGCACACCTTTTTGAAGGCTCGGTGCCAGTGTGGTAGACCTACGCCGACCTCACGCTGAGGAGGTTTCCGCTTATCGGCGTACTTTCATCGGTCGGATTTCGGTCCGGATGAAGCACAAATCCTTCCCAATCTTCCCTTCGCCGGTGTTTTCTTTTCTGTGCTCCACGCTCTCATCAGTCTTTTTGCGGGGATCTTCTGAACAAACGACGGACGGTCGAGCCGGTGCAGGATAAGGCCTCTTCCTCCTCGTCGAAACTGTCACCCAAATTGGCGAAACCTCGGCGGCGGAGGAGGACCGTTTCGGGTTCCCAAAATAAACTAAAGGTGCCCACGTTGCGCACAATCGCGACGGTTGACAAACGAAGATCACGCGAAGGAACGCGATCACCTTCCTTACTGGGGGATTTGGGATTTTGGGGATCACGAGATCCCATGGTACCGTTCTCAAGTTCAATCGGACAGGTTAAATCCCGAAAACAGCGAGACCGTTTGGTCTCGATTTAACTTTATTATTATTG
Source organism: Anopheles coustani (assembly GCF_943734705.1). NCBI lineage: Eukaryota > Metazoa > Arthropoda > Insecta > Diptera > Culicidae > Anopheles > Anopheles coustani. Next base: position 34,487,221 of record NC_071289.1, read on the forward strand.
AATTTCGATATCTCCTCACCTCCGATACCTTACAGACACACACACACACACGCGCTCGCGCGATCGGGCACGCTCTCTAAGAAGGCCCATACCGAGGGTACCTGTTGCAAGACGCCTTTTTTGGGCGCAGGAGAAAAAACTTGCAATTGTGGCCCAGAAGTCGTGAGCGACCGGACAATCTGCCGTAAGACGTTCCTGCTGCTGCTGCTGGTGCTCTGATTTGTTTGTGGTATTTTGTTGCATTTGCACCGTGCCCAGCAGTGCATCGGTGCAGGCAAAAGGGCGTCGGTATCGTCTTGCGATTCGTCTTCAATCCAGCCCCATCCTCCATCCGTTCCGATGGCTTTTGTTTGCACGCTAAATTTACTCGACACAGCAGCGCAATAAATCGTGTCTTATCAGTAAAATATGTTCGACAAAAGTGCATAAAGAAGAAGCGTTGCTGACTCGCGCTTCTTGATCGGGCGCGGGCGTTCCGAACGCTCGGTGGGGGTTTTGGAGGAGCGGTAGAAGTTCGTTACCGTGCGCAAAAGGCGGCGAGCGATGTACCGCTGGGTCGCTCGACATCGTCTCGTCGCCAAGCAATCGCCCGTAGGAAGGTGAAGGTTGCCGGTTTTCGCGCAAGAAAATGCTTCGACATCCTGGCCGTGGGACGTCGACGACGAAGGCGATGGCGTTGAAGCAACATCGGACGGTATCGATTGGCAAAGACGGACTCCACCATGAGCCCGCTAGTGATGAGAAAAACAACTCTTTTTTGAGATTTGAGTCATACCGAATAATCATAGTGATGATTCGAAACTTTAAGTCACTCTTTGTGATTCAAATCAGTTATTGGTCGTCTCAGAGATTTTACTCCTTAGCAGGGAATTCCAAAAAGGTGGAAGAGTAAACAAAGGACGGATTCAAATGTTGAACACGGATTTGAATCTCAAACTGGGAAATGCTTAACAAGGATTCGAGTTCCCAACAAGGATTTGAATCTCGATAGAATATGAGTAAATAAAAGAATTGATAGTCGCCAAAGCGATTTGAATACTCAACATGGATTTGAATTCCTCAAGAATCAGTATAAGGCTAAATAAGTTAGGGCGGAAGTTAATCCCTCTTTGGTATTCATATCTCTGTGGCGACTAGTAACTCTTTAATTCACTCTTGCGATATTAATCCTTGCTTGGGATTCAGATCTCAACTTGGGATTCGAATCCCAAAATTCCTTTGCTCACTCAGTCACTCATTCGAAACCTTGTTGATGACTCAAAGAGGAGTTACATAAACTGTCCGTGAGGATTTAAATCAATAATTTCAATAGTAAGATTCTACTCCCCAACTCATTACGTACATCACTAGTGCACACACACACAGAGCGATGTAACTTTCCCGAAAACCTGCGGGACCGGATCGCCGGAAGCCATCACAGCTGGGCTCTGGGGATCGGGATTCGGTGTGCTTTATTTCTGTTGTTCTACAGCCCTGTTTTTCCTTCCCGTCTTTTCGCCGAGCGCGCGATCGAGCTCGTTCGAGGATGGGTTCTTGTTAATTTTGCGCCAGTGACAGTTGGACGCTTGTTTTGATTTTATTTATTTTCCATCCCGCGATACAACCCGGATTGCTATATTTAAATCCTCAACCCCCTTCGCGCGGTGCTTCACATTCGGTGCGATTTGTTTCTCGCTGCTTCCTGCATTGATTCGCACAACCCACCGTTCCGTTCAGGTAGGTGCATCATTACCCTCTGATGTGCACCTCCCGGAGCCCGAAGAAAAACACGCCTCCGGTAGGAGCTACCACTCTTTCTGAAGCGCTTTTTCCTGCCCGTGTTCGCAGAAGGCCCACATTCATTCGTTACGGACCTTTGATTTGATGCTTCTTCCCTGCCCGCGCCAAAACGCGAGCGACATTCGCGTTCGCACCCTCGCCCCATTCACCATCGATCACGTGGCCGGTTGGGCGCATCTCCAAAGGGCCCCCACCGGGGACCTGACCGTGACCGTGAGGGAATCCAGAGAGGCACCGCATTGGTTGGTGATGTCGGTCTCGGACCGGCGTCGATTTATCTGGTTCGTGCCGCGCGAATTTTTCACGCTTCTTCGCGCGGATCAATGCCAAACGGTGTGCGAAGCGAGCAATGCCAAGGCAGACCTTCGACGGGGCCAGCGTTACAGTGTCCCGTGCTTCCGAGCCAGCAGATTTGACTACTTGTTTGCGGTAGGTTTATCTCCCCGTTTGCTTAAATTTTATGTTCCTTCCCTTGCGCGGGCAAGGGGAACCCACCAAAGCTGGTGCTGGCCGACCTTACCTTACCGTTTCTTCCCCGGAGGGAAGCTTCCTCTGCTGGGGCCGATTTTTGCGCCGCTTATTAAAACCACTCAATTCGTGACACTGAATTATCATAAACACGTACACTGTGTCCAATTAACCTGTAACATGACGAAAGAATAAATAAGCCGAGTGCGATAGCACCGGAGCACCGTTGCGGGCCGGAGGGTCGGCTACCTGTACGAGGTGTGCTTGAGGTTGCCCTTTCCCTTTTACCCCTCCCCGTGAGCTTGTTTACTGTTTTGCACCACTTTGGACCACCGGTTGCTCCACCGTGTTCCCTGCTTTAGGAAGGAATCGAAATCAGATTCAACAACCGCCCGCCGACACCGCGGGAAAGGACCAAACCCGTGTGCTCCTGGGCCGGGCTTTCGTTTCGCTTCACGTCGGCACGACCTGGCACGGACGGTGCAACAGGTTGCCTTGGTGGTGCGAGATTCTTCACGGTGGCCCTCGCCGTAAATGTTAAGGTCACTGAACGGGAAGTGTGTGGGTTGGTGAATTTGGAAAGCATTTTATTTTACTCCGAGGCGATGGTTCCAAATGAAATTGGTTCAAAAGTAGCAGATGGATAATTTAAATTAGGAAGAGATTAAATCAAACTGTGACATTTTTTATTTGTTTACAAAAAGGTAAATTTTAAATTCACAATATAAGAAAAATGTAGCTCTATAATAAAACACACTTCTCTTTCGTATGCTTCCATAAAGCACGAGCGGCGTTATCGGACGGCGTACATAATTTGATGCCAATTGTTTGCCTCGTTACAAGCCTCCCACGATTCTTCACGGGCTTTGGAGGCTTGGAGTTGGGGGTGTTTGGAGTTGTTTGTTTGCTTTTGGTCGGATTGTGCAAATAAGCAACGCGCGCCGGTGGACACCGTTGTTTGGCCTCCCCAAATCGGCGGGTTCGATTGGAACTAATTTTCTATTATCGAATTTCTATTTTACCAACTTCGGTTTGCAAAATCGTGCATTCGAAAAGGGTATTTTTGGTGATCGTGGTGGCACTGGAGTCGAGTGGTTTTCCCTCCCGGCGAAGATCGTGCGAGACTGAAACCCCCACACGGGAAAAGGCAAGATGGAACAAACCACGCGGTCAGTGGTTTGGTGGGTTTTTCGTATGCAAATTATCGCTCGCCTAGCCTTCTCGTTCGTTCGGCACGTTGTTTATTGTGTGTTTTCGTGCACGTTGACGACCGCTTCTGGCGGGTGTTTGATTAAAATTGGACCGTGTCTGACTGGTGGGCATATTTTCTCCGTCCCAACTCCCTCCTTCGGAGACCAAAGACATTGCTACTCTGTTTTCGTGCCTCTTGTGTCCCCGCGAAACCGGAACGGATTTGACCCCGTGCACCCCGAGCACACCGACGACACACCCGTCGAAGGTCGAGTGGCAGACAACCAGCCTTTCTGATGGAAATTGTCTCCTCCTGTGACGAGGAACACATGTTTCCCGGTGCTCGGTGCTTTTAAAAACACGGGAACACCGGAAGCCAGTCCACCCGAACGACGCCGTCGGCCGACCGGATGTCGAACTTCACCGGGTTTATGAACTCTCGGTCGCAGACGGGCTGCGAGATGCGTCGCCACCTTTTGTCCGCCGAGAACGAGAGCAGGAAATTGCATTTTAATTTCTTCGGCTGCACCCGAAAACCGTGCGCAGCCTTGTGACCTTTATTCCACGCACCGGATCGACCGGAACCGGAGCCCACCACTCGTTCGGTCGTTGTCGAAATGGGAAAGAATACGGCATGGGACGGATGGGGAAAGAAAGGAAAAAATCTTCCACTCCTCGGGACCTTTGTGACCTCGTTTTTGAAAGGAAAATAATGTAAATTCAAATCGGTTCCAGTGCCTGAAGAGGACGGGGCACGGGAACTATGGTGCGCTAGAACGTTGCCCCGGCGAACAGAACATGTGAGGCAAGTTGGAATGTTTCGAATGCGGAATTCATATGCACGTGCACGTGTTCACCTTTCCCGGGATCCGTCCGTGCTCAAGACACAAACACACCGGCACGTCTGAAGAAAGGGTTGGTTTTTTGGAGTGATCTCAATGATTTCCAGCACTTCCGGTCGGATGGAAGAACGCGTCCAACGCTGTTTGCCTGTTGGAAATTTTATTCTACAACGAGGATGTCGGATACATTGTCAACAATGTTAAAATTTTTCCCCCACCGTTCCAATTGGTTTGCTAAATTATTTCAAGTGCTTAACCTTCCACTCGACGCAATGCACCCTTGAGGTCGGTTCATCGACATAAATTTGCAACCCAATACGCCAAACCACCGGCCAACCGTGAGCGCAAACATCGGCAAAAGAACGGATGTCGCTATCGATGATCACCGCTGATCGATAAAGCTGCCGATTTCTGCACGATCCCTGGGTGGGATGGAGGGTGGAAGCATGAGAGGTAAAGGTATCTTATCCCAAAAACCGAAACACTGGGAGCGCCATTAAGCGGCAACGGATCGTTTATCGACGCGGTTTTCGGGTGGTTTTTGGTGGCAATTAAAAGTGCATAATCGTGCGTGGCCAATGAGACGGTAATTATGGGACTCATATAAATTTGTAAATCGAATTAAAACGGTCCACGCTGGAAACTCCATTCCATCCTTCTTGCGCCATCGGCGGGTTTTGCAAAAACTGTGCGCCACCGCTTTCATGGGAACCTGACGGAAATTGGCCGTTTCTACCAGCGATAGCGATTTCTCGCAACGTGCTGATTTAGCATCGATCGGTGCGATATCGATCGGTTCGTTCCTGGCCCTTCCTTTCCACGGGGTGGAGAAGGGAAGAATAAAGCTAAAACCACCGCGCAAACATGCGATAACGATAAATCTTCCGGTCCCTTCGGGTGAGTTCGTGCCGTGCACTCGAAGGTGGCTGAGAACCGAGAAATAAAACGCCGGCCCCGATTTATAGTAGCGTTAAATTTGGCAAGTTCAACGATCGACCCCCCCGACCAAGCGGTTCGGCTTATGTAGCCGATGGAGAAAATGCACCGCAGACCAAATCAAACGGTAATGGTTGCCGTGCGACCGCACCGGTCCCCTTTGCGGTACAAATGTATCACTTTTCGGCTTATATTTATATTTATTTACATTTCCGATACTCACCTGATCCCGGACATTGGTGAAATTCCACATAAATTTGGCTCAGCCAGCCACGAGCGGGAGTGAGGCTCCTCGGGCGACATTCCGTCGGATCCATTCTGTTCGATTGTGCTGGGACTTCGGATGGAAGGAAGTTCGTATTTTCTGCACAAGCGAACGAGGCACGCCAGTGTTATCCTTTACGGCAGGTTTTCGCGGATTCAAAATACCTTCGTTTAAATCGTTAAGCGATGATCATCGTCGCATGTTTGCAGGGATGCATAAGAAAGAACCCCAGGTTACATTTTGTAGCACAATTTTTATGAATAGTTATCCATTTTATTTTGAAAGTGTTTATTTTAATTTGCCCACCAATTTTACAAGCTTTCTTTGAGAAAATTTAGTATCCGATCGATTAATGCTTTTTTATGTTCAATTTCAATATTCCAAAATATTTCTCACAAGTTATGCATACCATTTCTTTTCGATTTGTATATTATAAAATCTGTACCAATTCAATGGCATCTATCTGAGAAATACTTTTTTTAGCCGATTGTATGATAATTTTTTAGTTAAATTTCAATTATGCCACATATTTTCCTCGAGTTCACCTGCTTGAATTGAGGTAGCAATAATGTACCTAAAATTCGGCGCAACATTGTTTTCTTATCGGTCAACCTGCTGGAATTTATTTTTACACAACCTTAAAAGTGCAGCTTCTTTCGTTTGCTTATCGATAAGCCACCCTTTAGGTTTTTTCTTCGGGTCCTTTTGAATATTTTTTGTGTGCTTTTTGCGGGCACAAAAAGAGGCAGCAAATAAACGCACCCCTGCGCTGTCCAATCGCATCGATTTAATAAATTAAATCGAACGAAAATATAAATAAATAAGGAGCCGGGGCGATGAACGAACGATTCCGTTGAGAGCCGCATTTATTTGGCGCATGTTTCCACGGAGGATGGCAGGATCAAAAAAAAGTAAAACCCAGGAGGAACATAAAGTACTGCAGGAGTACGGGGGAAAAATCCGCACCAAAACTCGACACGAACGGATATCAGTAACGATTTGGGTGTGTCTTCTTCGTTTGCTTGCTTCGGGTATGAGCACGGTTCTCTTTCTACTGTTTGTACTGTTGGTCAGCCCGAAGAAAGAAAAAAAACCCTGGCAAGAATGCAATACGTCACCAACGGTCGGTGCATCGTGCCCGGTGCAAAGTGCATCCATCGAACCCCGAAGGGCCTGCCGTCAAGGAGATGCGAAAGTTGGAGCCGACCCGATGGGGGGGGAGAGCGAAAACACATCGAAGGGAAAACCCGAGCAAGACGGGGTGAAGCTGAAATTGAATGCAAATAAATTTCTTATTGGCAGTTTGCCAATCTGCCGCGTTCGTTTACATATTTGGGTAATGTGAGCTCCGTCGCATGGTCGTTCCCTTTCAGATCTGGACCCGTTCGCCGCCTCCCGCGTACCCTTCGCGTGGAGATGTTATCAGGATCGGGTTTGTCACCAGAAAAAGCACCAGTAACAAACCGAATCCAGTATACCAGCGCGAAAAACCGAAACGGTGCGATGGCGCAGCAACAAGTAGATCGCTCGAACTTGCTCCGAAAGCCGTCTCCGCTCGTTCTTTCCTTCCCAAGTACTCATCTACCAAACGCTACCCGGGATAAACATGCATGAGATGGTATAAATAAACAGTGGGACCGAATTGAAGCATCGAGCGCAATTGATTTAACCCTCCGGATGATTCGCTAAAAATATCCCCAAACTCCAGGTGAGCTCCGGGCCTGGCAACAAGTGAATGAATTAGTCACCCGAATTTGAACGCCGAAAGTCGTAATTCTCGAGCCCTCGTAGATCTGAAAACCAGATCGACCCAAACCATTACCCATGGACCGATTTCTAACGCCAAAAAGGGGAACTAACGTCATGAGGCTAACGTTTTGCGAAGCGTCCAAATCCTTTGCAGAAAAAAAAACATAAAAAAACCCTGTTCGATCACGGATCGGTAAGTACCAGCGCAAGTGCGGCGTTGGGGGAGGGGGAGAGGCTGAAACTGGACTAATATTTACCTTCAATTTTCGTCGATGGCACCGGAGCATAAATATTCATAGGTCATGCATGCCTAAACGAATTTACATATAATTGAATGAATATTATCCATTCATTAATGAGACGCGGCGAGTGAGGGAGAGTGAGAGAGAGAGAGAGAGAGACAGGACCCACCGATCCCAAAATGTGGGCAAACGGTTCACCAACGTGTGCGCCCTTGTTAAGGGCATGCCATCCCGGCCAACTGACTGCCCGCGTTTTAGGAGGGCCAAAGGAAAACGTGGAAAAATTAAAGAAATAAAACCCAACTTAACCTCACGTCCCCTCGTCCTCGAGCAGGAGTGGTCATCCCCCATTTTCGTGCTGAACACCGATGAGACCGGGGGCACGGGTAAGGTAAGGTGGGCACATTGGGCAAACATATGTTATAAATAATGTTTTACCTCACCTCATCATCATCATCACCATCGTCATCGTGAGCGCGTTTGTTTCCTTCTTTCGCATCCATCCTTGCGGCGGTCCTTTTTTCCCGTTTTCCCCTTGGCCAGGTGAGGTGCAATCGGTATCCCTCGCTGTCACGAGTGACCATAACCGAATGGGGGTATCTATAAATTTCGATCAAATTATGGAATGATACTAAATTATGTTTATTAAAAGCAGACACGCGTCCATATTGCACTTTTCACGGGCGATCCACGGAAAACCAATAGAAAGGGAACCGACGATGATGATGATGATGATGATGATGGGTGTATGGGTGTGTGTTTGTGGGGATGTTTGTTTGGCTTGGGTGTTGCGGGTTTTGCAGATCGTCGATTAAATCCAACTGTTTGCCGAGCGCGAGTTCGAGCGAGGCGGAAACAGCACAAAGTCGAGTTTTAGGGTCGGCTTTAAATGAACCGATGAAGGCATGATTTGGCTAATGATGTGATTGGGATGGAGTCGGGGAAAAGAAAACAACAACTCGAAAAGCAGGAGAAAGAGGGAGGAAAAGATAGATCGCTAAACGCCGCGCTCGACACGTGCCCATTTATGAGGCTGAGTCGGGTCAATGGTTAAAAATCGGTTTTTACCAAATCGGGAAACGCAAAAGGATGCAAAATTCACCTAGAAAAGGCATATGGAACCGGACGCTGGAAGTGGAAGAACGTTGACAAATGAGATTTGCACGAATTGGCGAATAAAATGTAATGCATCGAACTTTTAAGTTTAGCAACGTTGAATACATTGTTCACTGGCATGGTGATTTGGAGCAATGTGTTTGTGGAATTGTTTTTACTAAGACGAGGAGTGAGTTATTAGAATTCGGAATAATTAATATGAATTATTTTATGCATAGAATTAATTATAATTTGCCACAAGAAATCTACACATAAGGGGCAAACATATCTTAAAATATTATAAAATAACACTGCAGATCGATGTTTGCGATGATCATCAGAATATCGATCAATTCATCAACTTTTTCTTAATAAAAATGATTGATAAAACGAATTTTCAATGTTTTTGAAGGCTCTTAATCCTCAACATATTAATCAATCTATTTTAACGGATCTGAAAAATTGAACTCATTTGATTGAATTTTGAAATTAATAAACTCTAGCTATAATTCAACTGTGATTCATTATCAACACAAAAAAAATCAAATTATCTTTAGACATTTTAAAACTACACTGCAGTTCGATGTTTGGGATGATCACTAAAATATTGTTGAACTCATTAGTTTTTCCGCATCAAAAAGATTGGTAAAATGAATTTGCAATGTTTTTGAAGATTCGTAAATCTCGAAATATTTATAAATCGATTTAAAATACTGAAACACATGATTGAATCTCATCGAAAAATTAACACAATAAAACTCTAGTTACGATTCATTGGTATGTCAATATCAACACAAAACACAAATTACTTTCATAAGTGATTTTCTCTGTAGCCTGCTTGACAAAAAAGCATGTAAAATCAACCCAATGCATCTCATTCGCTGGAAATGGCGACACTTCATTTATCCATCATGGCGAGCACTCAGCGAGCAATATCCATTAGCGTGGAAAACGTTTCGTTTTCCGTTCGATGCCGTTACCACCCAGGTGCGCCACGCACAGCCAGCCACACGGCCCGCAAGTGGACACAATTTAACGAAATCGGTCACCTCTCCGGCGGCCGGTCAAACCCGTTGACTTCCGACTTGACCACGGTGGACTCTGCTCCAGTTCTCCACCTGCACGCTGCGGCGGCCGAACTGCATGCACCCCGATCCCCGGACCGGGTGCAACATAGAAGCACATTCCGCCATCACCATTATCGTCGTCGTCGTCGTCGTCGTTGTCGGCGTCGTCAGCGGCAGCAGCAAGCCCATCGGGACACCCCGTTAGGAGGTTTGAAAAATGATGCGGCACCGATAACTGTCAACTGCTGCTGGGAGCAAACCGCCCGGTTTGGGGACGGAAACCGAAGACCCATATCTAACGGAAATCATACTCCAACCTCGGTCCCGGGGACCAGGGGGGAGGAGGATCGACAATCGACACCAGTTGGCGGCTGGGGTGGTTGTCCCGTTTCTGTCCATGTGGATCCTAAGCCCTCCGCGAGATCACCCAGCACGCGTGCACGGGTTAGCTTTTCCGTACAGCTTTTTTCCCCTTTCTTTTCTTGCTTTTTTATCGCACGACGCAGCTACCAGTCACCCCGTCCCGGGCCCAACCCGAAGCCCAGCCTCGGCATGAGTTATGATTATTAATAATCATCGTAAAAATATCTGACACCGTGCGTTTACATTTATGCTGCCGACGCTGCTGCTCTCGTTTCACACTGGTCCGGCTTCACCTTTCTTGAACGGTTTGGTCTTCCCCTCGGTGGCCACAAATGCACCCGCACCGATGCAAGTCTCGGCGGTGCGGCCAAAACCAAAATGGACACCGGAGATTCCGGAGATGTGACGCTGAACTTATGGAAAGCGATCGTCGCTGCGACGGGAACAGGTGAGCCTGTGTCGGTGAGCTCCATTCCGGAGTAGATCGAATCAAACGGCTTTACCGGAGGGAAGGAGGGAGGGAATAAAAATATTTTTACAGCATCGAGAATATATTAATAAAAGCCTCTTTTATGATACTTAATATGGTGCTAGAGCGACCGGCGGCCGAACAATGTGTGAGGTATCGTTTCTCGCCCGTTGAAAGATGCCCACGATCGGCGTCGGTGTGGTTTGGAAATAAGCAGATAAATTTGTAGTTCTTTTATGTGTTATTTATCGGAGCCCTCCTTCTCGTCCTCCTTGCCGGTTCCACGAAGTGACGTGAATCGGCCGTTGATTCCAACACCTTGTCCCGGGAATCAGACGAATCGCCGATTTCGTTGTCGCTGTTAGTAGGTTCTAGTTTCTCACTCTACCACGATGCGTTACCTGGATTGTCCTACGTACCCGAAGGTTGCTCATCAGTTGATTGGAGCTGCTCGATCTCGGATTTCCCGGGTGGCCCAGTCACAACGATGCACCACCGCTCTCAGGAATTATCTTAATGCGTGTATAGTTTATTCCCGCGCGCTGATAAAACACACCTCGGGAGGGAATTATCGCCTTCAGTGGATTTCGGTGCCTCCGAGGTCGTCTCGTTTTAATACACCCCTTGGCCCGTTACCGAAAGCCATAAACCACGCGATCGTTTTGACCCGGACTCCCAGCGAAGAGGGTCAACAAGGGATTGATTTAACTCCCCCAACCACGCACGCTCGAGAGCCCAACTAATCAAATTTTCCTCTCCCTCGAGATGCTCCAGTCCATCTCTTTAGGGTGGAAGATTGGTTGGCCTGTGACCGCTGTTTTGATAGATTATGCTAATTAACATGTGCACTCATATGTCGTCCACCGATCGTTGATTGGAACATTGGATTTGCTCGTGTTCCGTGTTTCTTTGGATACGAACCCGAGAGTGGGGGAAATAAAGACGATGTGACCGGGATGATGCTGAAATATGACAGATGAACATGATCAGCCATTCGATACCCTCCGACACCCTTTGCCATCATTTCGAAGGTATAAAAAGGTCCGCAAGGCAAACGTCCGATAAATTTGTGACCGAAATAGCTTAGGATTATAGCACTAGGAGATGGAAAAGGGTTTTGTTTTGTTCGATCCTTCCCCCCCTACGAGGTGCCGCTTGACCGCTCAGAGGGCTATTATGCTAACACGTGCCACACGCCCGCATAACTCGATGAAGCCGAAGATGAAGGTCATGGTGCAGGTTTTTAAAAATTGAATTCCCAGCTGTATAAACTAGGACTAAATCAACAGAACTTCTTGAAAATAGTTTAACACGTATAGTAAAATCCTTTTTACAATTTACAAACCATGCAAAAAAATAAAATAGAAGGAGAAAGTGAGACATTTTAACTGAACTTTTAACATTTTTTTAAATATATGAAGAATTTAATTCAGTATGTTAAAGTGATATCTGGATTTTATCCGGATTTCTCTTTTCGACGTAAATATTAATCGAAAATTGCTTTCAAAGTATGAAATCAAGAAACATGCTGTTCTCACGTGTTTCAATACAGTTTCTGACAATAAATTTTGCAATTTAGTCAGGTTTATTCAATTGCATAAACATGTTAGTTAACGAACAATACAAAAACAATTGAACTCATAATCCATGCATTTTTGTTATTCGGACTATAATATCCATATCGTTTGGAGATACTTTGAAAATAGCCAGTGAAATAGTCATAACCAGGATACGTATTACTCGACAGTTTGGGTAATTTCTCCAATAAATTTGACACTTATTACAAACCATTTCTTCAAATAAACATTTTAAATACAAATAAGGACTTTTAAAAACGTTTTGCAGTTGTGTTCATAATTGAAAAGATGTTATAGAACCGATAGATAAAAATTTGGGGTACTTTTTCTAAACGGATTGCGTGAAATTAATATTTTAATCTTAACGGGTGCATCCCTTTACCACAACTATTTTCATTGCAATTGTTCAAGGATTGCTCATGTTGAAGCAAACATCCGTTGCAAGTAATCATCTGCTTCTCAGAATAACACCGCCCTGCAGGTAGCTGCACACGATAAGAGCGTAAGATAAAGCAGCAACCTGCCGGATGGAGAGAAAAAAAAATCCACATGCACCAGCAAGTGGAACCTCATTCCTAGAAAACCGGGCTGCATAAAACTATTCCAACACGCGGCCCCTTAACACGAACACCGGACACCGACGCAGGTAGAAGCGGAATAGCGCGTGATGCATAAATTATTCCGTCGGGGCCGAAAAAACCAATGCGGGTACAGGTGATTTACTTGCCCTCTTAATTTATAGCCCAAGTTCAGCCGCAACTCGTCCGTCGTCGGTGTTGTAGCCCACCGAAGTTCACCGGTCGTTTGCTGTGGTCGCCGAAGACCTGCGCTGCAACCTGCTCCTCCCGGTGGGGTGTCCTTGAGCGGTTGTGGCCTGCATTATTATTAATCCTGGTAGCAGGTTTCAGGCCGGGCCGGCAGCCGGCGATGTCTCTTCTTGTTCCTCGTTGGTAGGGCTGTACGAACCGGTGGTGGTTGCTCCCGAGTAACCCGATCCCTCGTCGTCCGGGCGGCTAATTGCCTGGCCGAGCTGGCCCGGTCGGTTCTGTGCGCGAGCAGTACCTTGACGCACCAGCCACCCCGTCGTAGATCGCAACCGGTGCAGATCGGTTCGCTGAAGATCTTCATCTTGCGAACAGCCGTGAGCCACCCCTGCCTCACTCGTCTGGGCATTCTGAGCTTCGGCTACCGACCTGGAACACCACCCGAGCGAATGATCTTCCAGAAGAAGATCTGCAGACAGCGACCGACCGGAGATGAGATACGGGAACATCTTAACGCCTCGTTTTACAAGCCCCTTTTTTCCGCCTGGCGGAATTAGTCCCGGAGGCCGCGGGAGCAATGAATCTCGTTTGTCGTGGTGCGTCGTCCCCGGAACACATTACATTGCGAGGTGCCTTTACTTTTTTCCACCTTTCCCCTGCCCCGATGTGCCACCAGACCGTTTTTTCTCATTTACCAAGACCAGAAGCACCACACTCCATCATCATTGTCTAATCTTGACGATCTCGGGAGATCTCCGCTCTATAGAGCCTCGGTGGCAGCGTTGGCGGACATAGACGACGGCGGCCGGGCCTTGAGCCTTTCGGCGAACGGACTGGCAGCTGCACTGGTTCGGTACATCCTCGGTGCGATTGCGTGCAACCGGAGATACGCGCGCGCCCGGTTCACTTGTCGAGCCGCTGGTACTTGACGCAAAGATTAAGCACCCACACTGCTGTCGCTGCCTTTGCATCTCCGGTAGCGAAGCGATTGGCCCCGAGAAGCAAGGGCAGCCTTCCTAAAGGCTCATGTTTGCCGTGGAGTGAACACTTATGCACACTCGCTCCGTCCGCCTCGCGTCTCTGTCCCTTATCGTATCGCCTAGAGCGCAGGATAAAGATTCTGGAGTGCTGAGAATGGGACTACATTCGTCATAAATAATCGTGGCTCGTTAGGGCGCTCGTGACGTGCTCCAACAATAATGCATTTGGCGGGATTTCGGGGCCTGTTATGTACGTGTGTGTGTTTTTTTCCTTTAGTCTCCCTCGGCCTCGCCAGTTCTCCAGGATGCGGCGCGGTACACATTGTTCGGTACGCCCGGTAGCACGCCAAGGGTGCAGCATGAGTTATGCTGCGTTTGCGAAGCTTGAAGATTTATTTTTACCCTCACGGGAGCCTTTCTCCGAGCGAGCATCTCGGGCGTCCGACGTGAGAAAGTGAAGGCTGGATCGGTGGGAGTGATGGGTTCACCAGGCGCACCATTTCCCAGGCTCCCAGTTGCTTGGCGGTAATAAAAATTATCCGTGGTGTAATTTTACTTACGGGAAAGGACATTTTCTCACGTAAAAATTACACTTAAAAAAAGGTGCTAATTATAGTCTAGAGGTATTGTAAAAAATAGATCCTTTACCAGCAAAACAAAACTGGTCAATACCAAACTTATCCAAGGTTCACTTGAAGTCATTTGAAATAAATTTTAGGTATCTTTAATACCATGTGAAAATAAAAAAACCGGCACTACTCCAATAAAGTTTGTACATGGCATGGTACTAAAATATAAATCATTTACTTTATGAGGAACATTTATTTTATGAAAGTTGAAATGAGAGATTGTTCTTTGCACTATTTATATTGATGCAATTTTGAATTCGATACAAAATTATGTCTTCTTGCACTAAACACGCACCAAAAAGTGAGTACACAGCACAATGTTTCATTATGTTAGCTCTTCATTGGTTTTTTGGGGTTTAGTAGGTTATTTGGTTTATTAATATTTAGTGACGTTGACAGTGATCGTTTCAATTAGTTCAACAGTGGTTGATGACAAATTTACTTCCTTTTTGTCCTATAGTGTTCAGAAAAGGTACTTCTTTGGAGAAGAGAACGAATATCACTGAATTACAAATAAAAATTAAGAGAAAAGCTATTGTAAAGATGCTATTTTATTGAAAATAAACCAAACAATCATAGCTGGAATCGTTTTGCAATAGAAAAATAGGAAAGGTGTTGAAATTTGACTTCAAACCAGTTGTTTTATTTTCATATCGAATCGGATGATTCTGATGGATCAATTGTAGGTGTTTTAAATAATTTCATATAAAATTTCTTTGAAATGCCATACTCTAACCCCAAATGGGAAACATAAAGATATTCTTTACGAGCGTGTTAAAATCTAAAACATTTTTAAAAATAAAGTGTTTACCAGACAACCCCCGAAGGGTATAACTTATCCGACAATTGACTGATCCACAAAGTAAAGGGAAAAACATGTGTCCCCTCATCAGTTTCACACGTTGGTAAGCAACACTATCCAGTACTTCCAGCACAAGTGTACTGCTACAGTTCCAAATGTTCCCGCCTTCAAAACGGCCGACCTTGAAAATAAACTATGACGAGTGGCTTCGCACTATGTTGTCTTGTTCAACATGTAAACACAATTTGCTTCGGAAGAAAACAGATGCCGAACTATATCTGTGAACAACGAATGACGGGAAACACTTGACTTAACGCTGCCGTCAGCCGAAATCCCACCAGCGAAGCTAGGCTAGTAACTTGTTTCATGGAGCGGTTCGACCCCGAAAACGAACGAATTGCTGCAAACATCGTGTCAACGGAGGTGGCACAACATATTCAACACTTTTCGTCGTGTGAACCCTTTTTTCTCACGCGAGGAGAAATAAAATATCGGCTAGAAAAAGGCTAAGGAGAGAGGGAGGGAAACAGTCGGGCCGGAAAGTGGTCGAATAACAAGTCTCGGATGTCTTACACGGGACAAGTGTCTTCGAAGCGGGTCTTAACCCTGCGTTAAAGTCGGGTAAAAACAGATAAGAAATAAATCTGGCATGGCGTTAGATAAGTGTAAAACGGCGCTGCCAGCGGGATGAAGAATTTCCGCGCCCGATCCGATTTGAATTCGCCGATTCGCCGGCAGAAAGCTTTTCTGCACGAAGACGACCGGGACCTCCCAGGCGGCCGGCCGCCGGTTTGTCGCAGAAGGCGCAAATTAGTTTCGCCGCGCTGCTTATCGCGTCTATCCACGATCCGGGGTGGCAAACGGATGCCTGTCGGTTGCTGCGGCACGAAGGCGTAAAAACGTGCCCAAGACCTGAACCCGATAGTCCAGTGAGATAATCCCCCCCGACCCCCATTTGCGCGGCAGCGTCGACGTCAACACGCACCGCAGAAAACCGACCGACCGACCGACGCACTATGGAGCGAAAAGAGCAAATTGCCGGGATAAAATTCAGAATCAAATGTTTTGCAATTTTTACATTGTAATATCGTGTAATACTATTATATTACAAGGAATTATGATGTTTCTGGACAATCCCGCCAGGTGGCGCTGCAAAAACCTAATATTTTTGGATTTTTCTATGGGTGCATTAATTTTTCAATCTTTTTTTTTATATTAACTTAAAGATTTTATTTAGTTTGATATAAAACAAACTAAATTTACAAAAAAAATTCATTCCAAATATTGTTATCTGGAAAATAATTGATATTTAAAGCATCTAACGTGGACATAACTTCTGAACTATTCTGAGCTTGTACCATCATATTCTTGGATTTGAATTGGCAAGGGTCTGTTACTCTTTGAGGAGCCGTAATTTACGAAGAATGTTTTAAATATGAAAGTTTTATTTAAATTTAATTTTTTTTAAATTCAAATAAAAGAATGCTCTCATAAAAATGTCTTTAATATTGAATTCTCGTTACATTTTACGGACGTGTTCTCTTCTATCCTTTCTGTATATTTTATTTCCACCTTCTGCTGCTTCCTCTCTTAAGGATCCCAATGGACCTTGGTCATTTACAGTTGATGGCTATTAAAATATTTCGAATCCTTTCTATAAGTTCTGTTTCTATTTGCAAAATATCGCTCAATTTTGCTATGTTTGATAAAGACCGACGACAGACATTTCCCGTCGTACTATTTCCACCCATTCACCTTGGTTCATCTACTTTAAAACCAAATTCCTTGTACATCTTTTCCAATACAATGTTTTTTGACCATTTTACATGTATTTATAATTTTTTGTAACCTTCCGTTTCTTAAATTCAATTCTGTACGAAATGTGAAGCAAGCATTCGAAAAATCTCATCCAACATATAATAAATTCTCAGGATTTGGAATCCATTTTATAATTGCTCTACACTGTTCACTCTTCACTGTATCAAGTTTATCCAGATGATATCTGAATTGTCACTAATGAACGAAAGACGGATAGGAGTTAATGCTGATACTAGCTAATAACTGTCTCGTGCAGTACTTTCTCTGGAACCATGAAACAGTTGATTGTAAATGCTGTATTCACTAGATCCATCAATGCCTCACGAGCGCAATAATACGACGCTTAGTGAATCACACAAAGAAGATGAAAGGTGCCGCAAGATTTCTGCTTTTTGCATTTCAATTATTCTACACGCAGTGTGATTCACCAACTCTTGAAGATTAACTTCAACTTTTACAGGTAAGGGTACAAACAGAACAAAATTTTAGTGTAGAGTACATTATTAATAGGAATATTGGGTATAAAAAGATGGGTTTGTGAGCTGTAGAACAAGAAAAAGCGACCTAATGCATTCAAAGCAAACCAAACCAAATTTCATTCTTTGCCAGTGACTTGGCTTGTCTTTCCCCTTTTACGTGATGTTCAACCACTACCCTGCTTCACATTTTTACGATACGATCATCGACCTATATTTGATTGAATTAGAATTTCATATATTTCTTACCACACATGCTGCTGCATATGGCATGATGGAGACGCCTAGTAGGTGATAAACTATAAGCTTTACATATAAAGTACAGCATAACATAAAGATGCGCGCGTATGCGCAAAAAAAACTATCATTTATTGTTACAAAACATTCTAGGCTATAAGTGGGTATGCATCATATTACAATCTTTCACAATCCTTAGCGATGGCGTAAGGTTAAAAACAGAAAATTGAAAAATTTTCCAGGAGTTTTGCGAAACAATGCTTAATATTTTGTGACATTCAATTTCAATTTGCTTAAACTGTCAACAATTTTAAAGCATGATAATAAACCTTTCCAAAACTGTGCTTGAAATTCGATTCCGGCCATTATTATAGGAGTTACAGACCTTCAAAGTTGATGGATTTTTTTCAATTTTTCACGCAATATTTTCACAAATCTTGACTTTGACGGGCTGTTTCTCAGAACCTGGAAGAACAGAGGCTCTAGTTTTTGGGTCATTTCTTAGTTTCATCTTGTAGTTTAAGAAAACATATCTCATTTTTCTGAAATCCAAAAATGAATTTTTGATTTTTATCCCGGCTTCGCTCCATCGTGCGACGGCGCAGTCAAAGCTATCTTCCGGCGGCGATCAACACCGGGCCCGTCTTATGCTGAGCCGCGCACTTCTCGCGACTAGTTTTCGGGGTAGGATTTCTAACGACTTTTTTTTCCAACTTCTAGATCCGCCCGCCGAGTCGGATGCGGCGAGCGGGGAAACGTGTTCGCGATGTGTGTAGTTTAATTTTTCAAATTTTCATACCTAACTTCCCCGCGCAAAACGGGGGGGCGTCGCGAGCGGGTGGTAGGACTTTGAACCGGTGGGAATTCGATACCGCCATACCAACGTGCAACGAACTATGCTGCGGACGCGGTTCAATCAGCATAGGATCATACCTCGCCCGGCATTAGACGCGAGCAGGCGCCCGTTGCATGCCAGCACGTGGTCGCGCATTTGGAACGCATTCGCGGCTGCAATTGCAGCGGCTGACCTTGGATCGAACGTCGACGGCGCCGTGGTGATCGAAAGATTTATCCTATTTTTTCCTCCATAGCTTTATATTTGTGCCAAACCCGAGAGACCTGTAGGAGGTTGCGAATTTTGTTCTACTTCGGTTGAACGCCCGCCACTCCGCGCGCTGGTCACACAGGTGCCGCACAACAAGTTGGTGACTAATTTAGTAAATAGTTGCACCGGGCTCTGGAAATCTGGAAAACCCCTTCCCCGAACCCCACCGACCGTGGGTTTCCTTTGGGCTTTGGGGTTACCGGTTCGTTCGGGCACGATCGATGACTCATTCGACGGATATGCCGGTCGGCATGTGCTTTGGAATCCGGTGTTTTTGCCGAGACGAGGTTGGTGGCCTAGACCGCTTGTGTGTTTGCGCCTCAACTGGTGTTTCATTGATGTTTTGCGGCTGGTTCTCTAGCTGTAAGGCTCATGGCTGCATTGAATTGGCGTTCATTTGTCAACGATCATAATTTTCTTTAGTTTTATTCACTTTTATCAGTTGCTTTTTGACACATAATGCAACGAGAACACTATCGCCTACAAGTTTATATTATTTCTATTGAAATGAGTTGAATTTTTGGGCCATTTCAATCCGATATTTATTTATTGTCCAACCACAAACTCTTACCTTTGGCCTTTACATCTTATGGCCTTAAATTAGATATGCTTACACCATATGCAAAAGTGGATTAAACGTTCTAGAGGCCCCAAGTAGCTTTAAACTGAAGACCTTAAAACATACATTACATTCACCATACAATTTTTCTTTTTAAAATTTACAAAATTTTAATCAAGATCAAACTATAAAAAGCAATGATATTTAGGTTTTCCTTCAATTTACCTCTTTGATATTTTATGCGTATGTTTTTCTATCGGGATTATTTTATTCTATTTTATTTTTTATCAATAACTTTCCAAGAGAAGCATAAAAATAAAACAAATGGTTCACTTTTTGAGCAAATAACTTTTCAGTCGTTTTAAAACTCGATTCGATAAATAAAAAAACAATTATTAGTATTATTTCTTTAACTCTTTTTCGATAAATAAAAAAAACAATTATTAGTATTATTTCTATATTTCATTTAACGTTATATTTTATTCAAATGTGAAGACACTTTTGTTAATTTATATTCTTCCATTATCTTCAAACAGTTCTAGAATTTTCCTCTTCCTCAATCACTAATCACTTCAAAATTAAGAAATCACGAGAAGGTTGGTGACCTTTTCTTTACAAGAGCTCAATTCAGATAGTTCAGTTGCATCATCCTCACATTTTCAGAATCTTATATACCTTAATTCGAAAGTAAATCCACAAACTCTTCACGCATTTGATAAGATAAGCCAGTTTCTGGTAAAATATTTCAACATTTAAATTTGCAAAATATGGGCAAAATGTATGAGGCCCTCGATAGCTTGGGACCCTGAGCAGCTGCTTAGTTTGCTTATCCTATGAACCACCTCTGTATATTTGACCATATATTTTTGCAAAATTTCCACCACTCAGACCTGTTATGAACTTTTTTAACCGTGTCGTTCTTAGAGCACCATAAACTCAAACCGAACATGATTCAGAATAAATAAGATTATCTTCAACCTTCCTTGCAACATGTGCACACATTCGGTAACGAACCATTTCGCTTCCAAAGATCTACACCAGGCGTCAACTACATGTTTCGCAACAAAATGATGACGCAGTTTAAAAACCAACCCAGTGTACACAAACATTTCGTCAACCGCCCAAACTGCACGAGAAAGTGCTTCCTTTCGAAGCCGGCCTAGGTTGCGCAACTGTACAGAGAATGCGCAGTTTTGGTTCTTTACTGGAAGGGCAAGGCAGTTTCTTTTTCACTCTCTTTCACATGCAGAATTTAAATACCCTTTAACCATGCGGCGTTCGACAGATAGTTTGCAGTTGAAAAACGGTTAAAACGCAACTGCCTCTGTGCGACAAGTTGTTTGCGTCTTGAAGGAAACGGGCGTTATCAGATAATCCACCTGGAGAGGGGTGTTTTTAACTTCCCGTGTTAGTGCGCAGAAGGCGGCTGAAGGTGCTGTGTTCTTGCATGCAAAAATGATACGGTTTGGCATCAAATATTTACCACCTGATAAGGGCTTCCTGGGAATAGGCGCGAGTGCACGTGAAACTATAACTAGGGGTGACATGTTAAAAGTCACATTGCCAACGGTTTTTTCCACTACCATTTCTTTCCCTTCTTTTGCTTAAAAAGAGAAAGATTGAATTTTCAGCTCGCGGAGTCGCGCACCACGGGTCGGATTTATAACATGCACGGGCGCAACACATCGCTGAACTTGATCGCTGGGACCTTGCCATTCACCTGGGCACCATCTTGGGCGGACGCGGGTCGATTTTATCAACCCCGTAGCAGCTGGAAGGGGAAGGCGCCCAACAACGGATTTCCTTATTCTCCTGTCACAGCATATTTGGATAAGCCACTGCCGCGGAGCGGGCAATTAAAGTGATCCACATGAACAATGACATTGAATTGGAGGCTCTACGGAATTGCACGCCATATGGGAATGCGTACTTACCGGAGACGGATGGGAGACGGCAGACACGGCCGTTGCATAATTGACAACGG
This sequence comes from Anopheles coustani, assembly GCF_943734705.1. Lineage (NCBI taxonomy): Eukaryota > Metazoa > Arthropoda > Insecta > Diptera > Culicidae > Anopheles > Anopheles coustani. Next base: position 34,508,618 of record NC_071289.1, read on the forward strand.
ACAACGGTCTCGACAATGATGCCGAGTGCTGGCTATCGATGAAATTATCAATTCTTTACCCATAAACAGTAACCACCATCCATAACCCTGTGTACCTGCAGCACTTTTTGGGTTTTGGCGAACTCGACGGAAACGACCGAAAGGTTGGGATATTCCGGATCATAAATCTGCCGCCGCAAATGCTCACGGTCAGCTCCCCGCTTCGGATCCCTCGAGAAGGGGAAGAACTTGACGGAAGGCCTTCCTGGGGATGTAGGCAAATTTCGCCTTTCGCCCTTTTCTGGCGAAGATCAAGGAGAGCGCCCCGGAGATATTCAATTGTGCGCCGTCAAACAGTTTGCTGCCTTGCGGTATTTGCTCGCTCGTTTACTTTGTCATTGGTCAGGAGTTGAAGTAATCCGTTGGAAATTTGGGTGAAGGGCTATCACTGTTCGCATGCAAAAAGGGTCAGTCTCAGATTTGCGTGTTTTTTTCACCAGGGTCATTACCCAGATTTTTGTCGGGCCTACCCCATCCTTGTGCATTTATCCTACCCAATAAACCACGGCAACTTATTGGAAGTCGTTTTTTACTTCGATACGTAAGGTGAAATCTGACTATCCCTCAAGCATGATGTATTGACTTTAGTGGCGGTGTTGTTTCTCAATCGTATTACTTCACCTCTTTTTGCTGGTAGCACCTTGTAGGGTGCACAGTTTTGCTTGTTCGGATGAAAACACCCAGAAGAAAGGACTGATAGATTCCCGCAAAAAAAAAAATTGTTTGGGCAAGGTGAATTATTTAATTGACGAGACCCCGGACCCCGCAGAAATGGCTACTTATAAGTTGATAATATTTCCTTTTCCAGCTGTTAAATTGATGACAACGTTCCGGGCTGAGAGGCAAGGTGAAAGAGAAGCCCGCACGGAATGGCATTCCGATTTGGCGCGCGTGCGTGCCCTTGCGTGTTCGCGTGTGGATGGTTTATTTTTGCCATTTTGGACGGATGTTGTTATTCCAATCCCTTCCTTTAGGACACCCCCGATGTAAAGCGCGCGTGAGTTGGTAAAAATAAAACAAACAACCACATTTTGAAACACCGGCGATGAGTGCCGAGTGGGATCAGGTATAGGGCGGAGGGCACCCAAGTGAGACGGAAGAAATCCTTGACGTTTTTCTTGACCGAGGATTACACCACCTCAAGGAAGATTGTGCTTGCCGGGCTGTGAAGGACTCCTCCGCTGATCGATCGTGTGCTTCGGTTGTTCTTTCTCCCAAAGGTCGGCCCAACATCTCTTTGGTTCGTTTACAAGCTGCTGAGCAAATACGAACAAGTTGCACAGTTTGTTGCAACTTATCACCAGATGCTTGGGCATTTTGAGCCTCACATCGTGTTCAGACTTGGTGCACCCAGGTGATTAAAATTCCTTCGAGTGGAAGAAAAAAGGAGGCCAAAAACCCAGACAGAGATGGGGGCCTAAGGAACGCAGGGGTCTGTGGACATCCCTAGACACGCGCTGGAAGGCCGGCTTAAGCGCCACCAGCGTGAAGGACGAACCGCCACGAAGGCAAGGTGTCTCCCCGGTGGTGAACTTCAGTCACATGTTTATTTGCTTATTTTTTATTTCACCCTCTCGAGCAAATCAACTCGATTCGCGTCGCTTTCGCCCCGCTCTTCAGATGTCCGATGGACACCACCTTTCCTGATGTGGTGTGAATTATGCGGGTAAACCGTCGGGCAGATGAGTGATGACGGTGTGGACGGGTGAGGTTGTGACTGCGTTGGCAACTCCGTTACGGCCGTGGACAAGAAGTGGCAGCACGAAAAAAAAACAAAAAGCACAGCGCCATCCTTCAAGCCATATCGCAGAACCGATGGCGGTCGCGGTCGTTACCGCTTAATAAGGTGCACTTTTTCACACTCTCACCTTCCTTCAGGTGGCCGTGGCAGATTGTTGTTCCCGTTTTTTTTCCTCTCCCCATGGGATGCAAGTTTGTGCTAGTCCTGTCCAGGTTAAATATTTCACTCAGCAGACGCCAAGGTGTGCTTATCGATACTCGGTGATGGTCACCGGCGGTTCAATCGGATATCGATTGCTCGTTCAAGTGTCAGAAACGAAAAAATGGAAGGTGATTTTGCACAAAGAAACTGTCGGCTGTGAAGGAGGCATCTCGAGTTTCGATCGTTGATAAATTCATTTTAAATGCCAATCGGTGGTATTTATGTCTTGTATAATATGTCGAAGATGTACGAAGGACTCTCCTCGGTGGAAGACTTGAGCTCGACAAAACTCAATGCACTTTACAGAATACGCACAACCAATTTGGCTGGCTTACAAGTGAAGAAGCTCTACTTTTACCGCTTTCTCTTCCCGTATCAGCATCACAACAGATTGCGCTCCGCCTCGAGATGTTTCCGCTCGATAATCCGCTTATAGCTTCGCAAAACAATGCGTGACTGTCGCCCGCCCGATGATCGTTCTCATTAATTTCTCCCTCAGCCTAATGTCGGGTCGAAAAAATGAAAGTCGGGAGGAACTAGTAAAGCGGGTAGTAAAGCAATAAAACTCGGTGGGTATTCAAAAACGGAACCAGTGTCGCTCGCGTGCGTTATGAGTCGCGCGAAGCTGGAAGATTCGGAACGGTGGCGCCGAGCATTTCACTTGCGCTGGCAAATGGCAATCGTGAGCACAGTATTACACCGTGTCACACGCGATCTGGCCAGCTTCACCTTCCGATTGGAAAGTTTGGAAAGGTTTTTGGGAGCTGAACAACCGACTTCGTCGAGGGAGCGAAAGTTCACGACCAACGGACGGATAGATAACATCGCAGGAAGTCCAAAGCAGTCTGACGCCAACCCAGATTGTTGTGACAATCTGCTGCCCCCACCCCCAAAAGGCAACGCAGTATAGCCGGGTGTCTGTTTTCGGGAGCTACCAAGCGCTCGATGGAGTTCTGACAGCGATGTCACTTGACGTTGGCCACCCCAAATCTATTCCGAAGCTTGAGACACACGCGCGCGCGCCCAAGCATACGTAACCCGTTTGTGGCGTCACTACGCGCACCGTGGGGATTCTGGGTGGCGCTCGGTCTGAACACGCCAGAGCCTTTACGTAACCCCAGAGCACACGGTGTAGCCCCAAAACACCCGGCCAACGATCAGTCAAAATCGCTGTAGGCGTTAACACCAGCGCGGGGTGTATTTTTATTTTGGAAGTTCCCCTCGGGGGGAACCTCTGATAGCTGAGGGTAGTACCATGGAACCCGCGCGTTCGGGACTTCAGAACCCGAGCAGCTGTACAGCGCAGCAACGGGCAGCAAGGGTGGCCACCACCTTACCCTGGTGTGTTTCCAATTTAATTATCAAACTATCGAAACCAATCCATCGACGGCAACAAGGTGCGTGCGATGGTGGACAGGTGGTGGAGACCAACCCCAACCACAAACCACAACCAAAACACCAGGGTTGGCAACCTGACGGAGAAACTATCCACGACTAACCCTATCACTCCGGTCGATCTATCCATATCTATCTACGCACTCCAGTAGGGCGACACGGAATGAATTGGAAATGGATTGGAACGACGACGAATAGGAGAACTGACTGGGAGTTGCCTATTGACATCGGGCGCTATTTATTGTTGCGCTTGTTCTATTTTGACCTTCACGTCATATATCACAGCAGGTTAGCAGGTTGAAAACCCACCTCGGATGGTGGGTTTTTCTTCCAGTTATTCCTTCACTTCACGTTTGGGTTGTGTTTTATTTTTCGTCTTCTTAGGGAAAGTTACGGTACCAGCTATGTAACGCACCTCCCCCACGGGGTGACTCCTACCTTTTCCATTCGTTTTGTATTCCCCCAGTGCTTGCATCTATGGAAGGGGGCGCTATTACCATACCGAATCAGGTACCGACCACCTGGAGCCCGAGAGCATTTGGAGAAAAGGCTCTGCCTCTGACCTCAAGCTTGAAGAATTTGGACCAGGAAATATTTGGAACCACGGCGACCACACACAAGGGCGGCTGCGTCTGCTAGGACATGGACCGGGCCATATGCTTCGGATGGGTTTCGATCGCTGCTGGTAGACATCACCCACATAATTTGGCTTCGGTGTTCGGAAGGTCACCGATGCGGTTGAGCTGCAATCAAACGAGCTGCGAGCCTTTTACAGGACGAGCGGACTTCGGGCAACGCTGAGGCAACGACTTAACTTCCACCGTGAGGCCTTCCCTGCGGAGGGGTGATTAATATCCACTTGCTTTAACAGGCTCTTTATCCTTCTTTATTGGACAATCATCGACCTAGGAGGTCGACGATAGTTCACACCACCGCCAGCTTGGAATCGTCCGAGCCCTGCCCTGCTTTCGGGACTCCGGGTCTGTCCCTTTCCTCTCCCCCGAGGTCCTGCGGTCCCGGGAAGGCACCGGGGATTCCGGGGACCGAGCAAACAGAGACATTCGCGCCCAGGAATCTCTCTCCCCCGCTGCGGGACTCGGGTGGGTGCGGAAATTTATGTCCCTTCGCGCTCGGAGACACGAGACGATCGTTTCGTTCACGGCAAACCAAGCACCCGGTACCTCTTCGTCGATGTCTGACACTCCTGAGCTCTATCCGAGAGTTGAAAAGCCGGTCCAGCGTTCGGGCAGCATCGGTAGGCTGTATTCCTTTTTCGGACGGCCTAGGGGATTTATCATCCACGGGGAGTTCCTCCGGAGCCCGCGAGCTGTGCGCCCTCGCCGACCATCGCCGGCATACTTTCATAATAATTTTGTAATCGTAAATTGTTGCCGCCCGCCGGTCGCCGTTCGTTCGTCCGCGATCCCTTACGAGCCTAGCCCACAGTCCGTTCGTCTGCTGGTTTGCAACATAGTTTCCGGCCTGCTCCTCAGGGGGAGATAGAAAAAAATGAGAGAGAGATGGAGAGAGAATATCACCACACAAAATCCGACCCCAGTGCCGGGTGCTGAAGAGAACGGTACAAGTTTGATGCGACAACGCGAGGTTTCGCGCAAGGAATCTCAACCCTGGCGTCACGTGGTGGACTGACAGTTCGCCCAGAGTCCAGAGTTCAGTGTCTAGGGTGCATGGCGGGCTTGGGGACTACTGCAGCGACAAAACAACTTGATCTACAGCAGATCCCCTCATCTGTTTTGCACCCCCACCGATCACCCCTACCCCGGGCCGTTTCGCGTTGGATGCGAAAATTAATTTGTCAAAAGTGTTGCGATATTTATGTGACTTCGGCCACAATCAGGGCGATCGCACGCCGGACCCCGTCGGCAGTATCCTGCTGGGGGCTCGCGGTCGTGGACGTGGACACGGTTCCCTCGGCGGGGGATCTTTCCACCCCAGCTTCGATGTCGGTGGTCGATGAGTGGTATCTGCGAAATAACAAGAAAGAAAAAAACAACACCACACACACAAATCGGAAACGCTTAGAGTTAATGAGATATTGACTCAGCAGCGGGACACCGGTTGCCAAACTGTGCGCCCCGAAGAAGATGTTGCCCGGTTGAATCGGGTCCGAATACATTAACCGATAGAGGAGAAGGCTGTGCCTGATGTGGGCGTTGCTATGGAAGCGCAATAGGATGGGTGTTGGGACTACTTCATACGATTACTGTGGAGGTTCGTTCACGTCTATGCTGTTCAGTTATTTATTTTAAAGAATTTAAGTTGTTTGTTTCGTTTAACTTAAACTTTTTGTATAACGATGTTTTAGTTACGCGTAAAAAGTCTTCTAATGTTTCCTCCTATACTCTTGGCCCTCCTTCATGGACAATTATTTGTACGAGAAGTAATTGCTCCCCTCCCAGAAAATTGCTCCCCTTTCCCGGGTTCAACATTAATTTTATCGTATAACCAGAGCGGTGTCTAATTGACGATTTTTCAAAAAGAACTACCTGTTCGTTCAAGCCCGACAACGGGGCCGCCGAGCGTCATAAAAGGAAACTTGCCCCTGGGAGTTGCTGGTGGCCACCTTTCACCTAAAACCATACCGTTCAACCGGCCACTTGATTAAACATCCGTGTTGGTTCGAGGAAGGAACGGCGAACCAAAGCCCAAATAAGAAAAAAAATCCTCCTAATGTAACAAGTGTGGTACCGGTGTGGAAAGGCGGTATAAAGCAGGGTAAGGTGACGGAGTGGTTGCGGCCGTAGATTATAAATCGCAGATGGAAAGTAACAGATCTGATTAAACAGGGGAAACATCTAACACGGCCGCAATCTCGCAGCTGATCTTTAATCGCTGCACACGCGTGGTTCGCCCTTCGCCGGGCGACGAGGAAAATTGGAAAGGGAAGGAGACGAACAGCCACACACACACAAATACACACACGGACCGGGACAGGAAACAAATGCACCACCGTGGCGCGGATCGGTAAACATAATTAGTGCATTAAAATAGCCGATGCCAACCGGTCCGGTGTTGTACCGCTTTAATGATATTGTTAAATTGTGAGCATGAAAGAGGGCAGCCCGGCAGTAGATGCTCGGTTCACGGAGCTGGCCACAATTTGTTGCTCTAAAACGCTCTCGAACAGGAACGGTTGCGACGCACAAGTGCACTTTTCCCACAGGAGTTGTAGGGTTTTTCCCTTCCACGAGCCGCTTACCTTTTGACGACCTAACAGACCGCGTTGTTTGTCCTCTTTGGGAGAGGTTCCTCCGTAGGATGATGCGAAAGAAAGTAAGTTGAAAACATTTACTCATGCCCTATTAGGGTGTAATCATATTTTAAACGGAAGAAATTCAGATGGAAATTATGTTGATGTTGCCAGTCCATCGCCCGAATTGTGTGGAAAGCTGATCTACCCATCCGCGTTCAGGAACAAAGCGATTGAACCGTATGCTAAGGATGGTGCATTCCAATCCCCAACTGATAGATTATGAGTTCCACGATAGACTGAAGAGAAGCAACACACCAAATCATGCGCGCAACGGTAGCAGCATTATAAACCATTCCGATATTTACGACTTCAATAAAACAATAAAAAACAGTAGTAGCTTTCAAATGAGGTTATAAATTTTGCTATCGATTACACATGCCGGGGCGCGAATGCATTTGACGAGGGGCCGTCGGGTGAGGCTTTTTCCGATGGAGAAATGCATGCATGTATCATAAACGGCGGACCGATGGGAGATCGTGTCCTCTGGAAGGGGTGGGATGGCGGTTGGGACATTCGTGCGACACGCCATTCCGCCCGAATGCAGCACCGAGGGGGGGGGGAGCGCGTTCTCCGCGATCCACGATAAGTGAAGTCGGTCCGAAAAGTAGGGAAATAAAATACAAACACCTAATACACCAGAACAATGACATGGCCTTCCCCCCGGGGGTTGCATATGGCTGCGCCCGCGGGAAGCATAAGTCTTTGGCGATTGTTCACGTCCACGGGCCACAGCCACCGGGTTGGTCTCTTTACATAATCACACCAGATCGGCCCTGTGCGGGGGGAGTTGCTCCGCATTATGATACCGTTTTATTGCATTTTTTTGTTCGCTTCTTCTGTTTCGCCCCAGGACGGGGTGGAAGAAATTATAAGAAAATCATATCGAAATGGAGATGAGCTGTAGGACCTGTGCTACAAAGAAGCAGTTATCCACACTCACACAACCACAAACACCAGCTATCCGTACGAATTTAATGTACTCGTTTCGATTGTAAATCATACGACTTTCCAAATCGTGCCATCGATCATAGAAGGAGGAAGAAAAGGCTGTTAGTTTTGCGAGAGTTTTTCTATTGTTATGAAGAGATGGTGAGGTATTTTTATTTCCCTTGAGATGCATTCGGTTACATATGATTATGCAACGTGAAAATGCTTCTCTTCGAAGAAAGCTACACTTTGTTAATCGTTATTTCTCTTTCTCAACAGTGTCTGGTTGAGCGAAGACTTGTGAAGCGAGTTTTGTCCTATTCTTAATTTGAACAAATAAAAAAATATTTGTCTTTCAATTTTCCAAACCGATCAAAGATAGTTATTTTTCCGAATATTTGACCGATCGAGCAATCGTTCGAGTTGATCGATATTCCGGGGTCCTAATCCGATCAGAAATGCACACAAACAACAACGCTAAACAACAAGCACTCGAAAATGCACCTCCATTCTTTCTAAATAGGACGTGATGAAAATAAACAAACCATAGATCGCACAATCTTGGGTCAGTTGAGCGGCACAAACAAAAAAACACTCGAAGTATCGCCTCAATCCACCCAAAAGTATTTGTCCGGTTGAAAATGCTCTTTATTTCTTTATGGGAATACCTTTTCATACCGAATAGCAACGCTTTTCCCGTGTGGTGATGCCCTAACGTTAGCCTTTCCGAAAGGAATCCTTCCAGCGTACACTTCGAGGCTCATTCATGCGTGAGAAACGTTTTACGAAACACACATTCTCAAAAGGAATCGCTCCCGATGAAAGGTTCGGCTAGCTTTCCAAAGGCTCCTGGCCGCTTCCATCGCAGGTCCACACGCGGATGTCAAGATTTATGAACTATTTTCTCACAATTCCCCGAAAAAAAGGGAATCCTTTTTTACAGTGCCAATACCTGCTGGCCTCGACCACAAACGATCGAACTCGAACTCGCCGGAGGGCTTAACGCTTAAGACGGGCTCCGCGCTCCAAGAAGGGCCCTAATCGGAGCCCCGAAAGGACTCCGGGCCCGGCAAAAGGGAACGGGAAGAACAAAAAACAACCTGTGAATTTTTCGGTTTCGTGTTATACTTTTGTATCAGCTTCCACGTTTTTTTTTTCTTACCGTTCCCCTTCGTTCCGCTCTTTCGCCGCTTTGAGTCCTTGAATAAGTTTCCTCGAAAGCATTCATGCCCCGATCAGGTTACCAGGGGAATGGTTCAGGTGAAATTTTCGATCTTACATCGCCTCACAACGCACCTTCCCTGCTTCGTTTTTTATCCAACACGCGGGGTCAACCATTGCGCGGGTGGAAGATCCTCGTTCCAAGGTGAGGAGTTTTGTATTCCTTCCTTTGCCCTCGTTTCCCATCGATGTCGCTCTCCGTTCATTGTTCTTCAATTTTTCTCAATGAAATTAAAGCTCTCGTACTGCATGGTCAACCGAACGGGGGGAAAGGAAACGACCTTTAGGCAGTTCCATTCATCGGAAAATCGACAAGGATCACTTCGAGAAGGATTAAGAGCGCGCTATGAAGAGTGTGTAGAGTGTTGTGTTCTGTTGTAGGTAGATGATTGATTTCGCTCTTCGTTCAAGAACGTTAGTGGTTCATTCTTTGCGCTTTCGACAGCTCCCGAGGATGTAATCTCGTATGTCCTGCCCTGGCCGAACAAAGCACACCCTCGGAATGAGCAGCTTTTATGAATGAAAGTAAATTGTCTGCGTGCTCCCGGCGGGTTTGAGGCCATCGTCCAGTCACAGAGCGGATCACTTTTCACCTACTTAGCTGACGGGAGACGGGAGGAAAAAGAAAGTATCCTATTAAAACCTTTATGCATCACTTTCCGGGAAGCTGCCGTGCTTCTTTTAGGTAGCGATCCTTAACGAGATCAACGTGCACACAACGCTCTCGTGGGTGAGATCGAATGTTTTGATGCCTTTTTTATTGGCCATAATGTGGTCAATCTAGGGCAAGGGGAGCGTAGTTACCGTGGCAGGATTAGCAGCGTGTCCCTGGGCGAGGCGAAAGGTTTGGTGAAATTCTTTCGGAGGAGTGAAGTGAAGCGAGAAATGAAACGGTCAGGTATCGGACACCATTAGAACCCACCGGGGGGGGTTATCGCTGGCGTGCGGCGATTGTCCAACGCGACGCGATCGCGTCCATTAATAATGATAATAAATCAAGCGCAAGTGGGCATCGGAACAAAACCGCCCGGCAGAAGATCGACCCGGTCCCGGGGAATGTTTGCCGCGTTCTCGACATCCGCAACACTCGAGTGTCCGTTTTTCCCTATGCGCGCGAGCATTCCACCGACTCGCGCCTCCCCACGCACGATAAGTAGCCGCCGACGGAGCCATAAGTGACGCTTGTTTTTTCGCAACACCTCACCCGAAAACCGGGCCAGCTCCCGGGGGCTCCTACCGTTTAATTGATATCATTACTCGCCTAACAACAAATAAAGCATGTTCTCGCGCAACATTCATCATCCCATCCGATGGCGTTAGCCTTCCCGTGGCCGGAAACTCGGACGGGGCGGCCATAAACCGATGGTGGGACGGGGGCCTTTGTTTGGACAGCTAATTTATTGGAGGCGAAGTGCACAGCCGGCAAAAGTCCTTGCCGGGCAGTTGCTTCGCGGGGTTTTGATTTATGTCGCCTCTAATGGGCACCGATAGTCGTCGGTGGCATTCTTGGGGGATTTTATTTTGCCTGCCATGAGATGAATTTGAGAATTCTCCCTAATTTTCGACCATAACTCAGCCGGGCAATCGGATAATTTGCAAATCAGATAAAACCGGCCTACGGTGGTGGTCCATTTTGTGTTAATCGGAATTCTTAATCAAATTGGAAACCGGCGAAGATTCACAGCAAGAAGATGACGCTCACAAATACGAAGAAATGGAGGATCGTTATGTTACTTTACAAAATAAATGGTTTGAATGTGAACAAATCATTGGGATGTATTATCTAAAAGATCCTTGCAATGGGTTGCTTTCTTTAGTTTGAGACTGTTGTAGTTTTTCAGTGAATTATCATAATTATTTATAAAGTGATACGGATATAGCGAAATAAATTTAGAAGAAACTAAGGACAAAAAAGAGCGTTCCATGCAATCGTGCAACATAATCTTGCGCCAAAGCATCCAACTTTCGATGTCTCCCGGATGGCCACTCTCCAATTTACATCGTTCGTCGCATATCTGCGGCCTCGCATCGAAGCTATTTGTAGCTGACTAAACAGCAATAAATAGCTCCCTGTAACAGCGCATTGCATCGGGCGCGATGATGCCACAGGAACATGTTTACCTCCCCCGTCGGAAACTGGGGAACGTCCACAAGGAGGTGGAAATTGCTGTGTCGTATTTTCCACCGCAAACACCTGAATCTATTAGCGGACGCAAGACGGTGGAGTTCCTCCCCCCCGACTCAACGTCCTTTCACGCGTAAATGCCAACACGTGGAAGCTGTTTTGCGCGCGCTCCAAAGAAAACATTGAACGTCTTCGAGGTCTGGATTTCTGATAAATACTTTTGTGATCCCCGGTCCACCCGCACCGGCGTGCACCATCTGGCGGCGCGGAATGTAAAGTGTTTGGCCATTTTGTTGCGCACCTTTTCGGGGCGTCCGTCCGAAGAGGACACCTCAGCTGATCGGCGAACAGCCTTGCAACAGGTACTCTAACCCGCGGAGACATCCTAGAGTTCGGAGATCGAAGGCGATCCCGAAACGCATAAGTTTCGTCTCGGCGTCGAGCAGGTCGCAGTAAGTGTCGGACGGTGTAATCGGTAATGCATGTAGGTATTTATGGATTGCATCTGTTCCGCGGTGTTCGGCCGGTTCCTCCCGGCACGGTAGTGGTTTTGGTAGTACTTTTATTATATCCCCATGTCGCCGCATCGGCGTGTTGCGATCGCTGGTCGATACCGTCCGGCAGGCTTCCGTCCGTCGAAAAGGAGCTCGTTAAAACCCGCAACCCCTCCCACGTCCCACTTGCTGGGGAAAACCTAAAGGAACGAACCGAATGATGTCGGTACAACCGTGTCGACCTGTATCTCCATCGGACGCGACGACGACGACGGCGGACGCTCGGTAGTTTACTGTGCGAGTTGCCGAGTTTAGCTACTTATCGATGTTCGCAGGTTCACGTTTTTATGCAACCCGCATCATCCCCCCCGTTCAATGCCAGGGCCAATATTGTTTGTCGATTAGTTCGCTTGCATCGCCGACGGCTTTGGTCTTGCGTCCGATCCCCGGGTGGTTTCTCAGGTGAACTTCCTTATCGTGCTGGCACGGGATCTCTCCCCATGGAACCCTTCTCCAGGCGCAGCGTATTGAGATTGTCAGCAGCATCGGTACCATCAGCAGCATCTCTATCGCATCTCGCTCTCCCGCTCTTTGGACGACTGGAGTCAGTGCAGCAAAATGGATCCAGAAGACCTTCGGAAGATTACGGACACGAGCGATACCTGGCCTTTGGTGGAGCTCCAGTGCACTGTGGGGTTAGTGCAGTCCATATTGCGAGGGCGTATTTTTAAAAGAAAATGTTTATCGAGTTGTGATAATTTTGTTTGAAATTAAAGTTAAGGGCCGAAAAGGATTAGTATCATATTAATGAAGAAAAAAAGGATAACATCACACGAAAATATTTAGAATGTTAAATAAAAATATTAAAAATGGTATGCTTGATTGAACAAATTTTAAATTATTTAAAAAATAATTTAGAAAAGAGTTACAACGTAGCCAACGATGTGAAACACTTTTTGATTTAGAAATCACTTTTTGATTTAAATTCGAGTTTTCGTCAAAACATTTTTAATACACTAAAACGGACTGTGCAACTCGGCTGGAGCCTTAAAGATTACTAGCGGGAGGCCAAAACGAGTAACCGTGCATAGGGGAAGCCAACGAGCCTTCATTCAGCAGCAGATAAAATAATGTACACGGTGCTGCGTTTATTGATTTTTCGTGTTTTATCGATCGGCTCGCGTCCAAAAAGGTGGAGTGGGAAGGGGCATTCAGCACTTCGGCCGCTACTTTCCGAACTCCTTCCAACTTCTAGTTCATCCTCCGAAGAAGTACCACCTCCTGTGTGTATACCTATGAACATACCCTCCAACTCCCGCGACTTCAGATAACTGGTAGTCTGGTGAAAAGAACCTGTACGGGAACAAATCGCGATCAGCAACCGCAGTTCACGCGATCACCCGTCCGTGCAGTCCTTGGAACGAATCGAGCCAACGAGAACGGTCCCGATTAGCTGGCGAAGATGGTAGCTGGCGGGGTTTGGTTTCCTGGTACAAACCTGCGAGTTTTCGTGCCTTTTGGAATTTATCATGATCCTCCAAAGCGTATCGATCTGGACTTATCTGAGCGTATGATCAAAGTGGTTGGTTATGCGCGACCGTTTTATGATCGATGCGCAGGTTAGCGTTGGACTTTTTGAAGTAAAGTTTTGTGAAGTATTTTCAAATTAACACAAGTACACCTACTTCGGATGCTTCAACCTCAGTCGCCATAATGTAGAATTCCTTTAGAGCACGACTACGACAAGTTGCAAGAATTGCCCATTTTTCGCATCTCATATCGTAAACAAACAGAAGTCGTCGAGCAAAATGGTGTTACTGGTGCCTTCCCCTTTTCCAACCTCGACCACCGATTGGAGCCGTTCATACTTTAACGTTTTCCATCGATTACTTTTCCGTGAACCGATTTCCAACCGTCACCACACCGAACGCGCACCCAAATGGTCCGTTTGTCGAAATGGGTTACGATCCTCGGACGAGGCCCCGTTTCGAAGGGAAGTTCCTGGTCCTCCCGGAGGTATTTTCCTCCTCAGAGACGTCCTACAGTTGCTGCTTATCTGGCGCAGTTATGCTGTGGCTCATATCGTCATCGCCCCATAGGTTCTGCCCCGGCTAGCTCGTGCCTTTCCAATTCGCCTCTCCTTTTTATCGCCCGTTTTCACCCTGGAGGATCATGAGACACACGGGAAACTCGAGGCACCTTGAAGCATAAGCGAGGGAGAGCTGTCGTTATCGAACAATAATTATAATTTATGAATTCATGTTGTCTTATTTGTTATTGTTTTTATTGGGTTTCACGAGCGCACCGGTCTTCGCGAAAAAAACAAACAGTGCCCGGGGAAAATAGTCGCGGACCTGCCGTCAGGTATCCCTGCCATGCGATTTTCTCGCAGGAAACAGTAGCGGTGCGCTCCGATGATCTCCTCCCATTGAGAGGGTTATCACTTGGTAGAGTTTTTCGGTAAATTTATGTTGTCCTCCGTGCGGACAGCGCAACGCTACCGGCGCAGCAAATGGCATCCTCACGGAGGGAAAAAGCGTTCCAGTATTTCATCGCTGTCGTGGTCCATTTTCCGAGCGCGCAAACCGAGGGAAAAAAGACATTGTTGTGCCTCCTCCCGACCGAATCGTGGTCATGGTCGATTCACGAAACCCTTTTCATACACCATTTCAGTTCTACTGCTCAATACTCGATCGGGATATGGGAGATTCGTTGGGAGAGTTCGTTCGATGAGGTGGGTACCTTCGGTAGCACCTTTCTTTTTCGGTTTCCTTTCGATCGACACTAAATTTGTGCTCGGAAGCTGGCCTCTAATGACGTTCGTAAGGAGTTCCCAATGCTCTGAGTGGGTGAAGAGTGTCAGGCCACACGGTGTCTGATGTAACAACGCGCATAACCTGTACGATATTGTTTATTGTTCTACACAGAACCCTGAAAAGCTACTGGACACAAGAGCTAACGATAACTCACGATCATTTTGCGTCGATGGTCAACGAAGAGACGGCTCGGTGGAAGAGCTCGTTGTACGCGCTCAGAAGACGACGTCCTCACTGGACCTTGGTCAATAACAGCCCTACCCGACAAGAACCATCCGATAAAGTGCTTCTTTTCGCGCATTTTGTACGCTGTCATACGGTGGAAGATTTATGATAGGCTACGACGACTCGGCCAGAATTGCTATCCGAAGGAAGTTTCACGCCATGTTATACACCTGGACATGACGCGCGACCATATCGGATTAGGTGAAGGGATTCTCGAGGTGAAGGGTTCTCTTTCCTGAAACCGATCGAACACCGTGCGCGGAGAAACGCACCTGTCCAATATCTTCCCGGCTTCTGACCGCTAACGGTTTCTTTCTGCGGTTCAGTTTTTTTTATGTTGCAGCTTTCCGACATGATGCCATCGACCGTTGAGATCGACGTAGAGAAGGAGCAGAAGCTACCGAAAGAAACCACCTCCATACCGCAAGTACAAAGATTAGATGTTGCCGAAGCGAACCATTCATATGTACTAACGCTCGGACAAAACACGCATAGGAAGAAGGAGGTCGAGAAGGCTCCAGCTTCAGCCCACCTACATAATCCGATCCACCAAATCCGTGTAAGACCTTTCCCCTCCTCAGACCAACGACGCGAACCCGTTCCAAACCGATCGTTCGATTTCGCCGCAGCCGATCATCCCCTAAACATATCATTATCGAACGTAAATGAAGCATAATTAAAATCAATGAGTCAATATAATTCCCTATTCCACCCTTTATGTGGAGGATTTTGGGCTCTTTCCGAAAATTCTTCTCCTCCTCGGGGTTGTCCGGCGGGAGGGTGGTTGTATGATTGTATGTTCGGATTCGGAAAACTGTTGTTTAGGCGAGGGAATGCTCAAAACAGTAGTCCACTTCGGTCAGGTAAAAGGTAATGAACTCAATGATGATTGTCTCTCGACGAAATACCATTCCTTTTCGAGACACAGTGCGTTCGTGTGTTGGAGGATTTGGGACATTTTTTTCACGCTTCACCTTCAGTGGGTTCCACTTTGGACAATTTTTTATAGTTTTGCATGAAGAATAACAATGGTTTTCAAAGGCTTTAAATGTTATCTAATATCATTCAACACTTCGTTCTGTAGATTTAAGGGGCGACAAAAACAGGCACAAAATATGCATTGAAAATTATTTTCATATGCTTCATTGGCACACTATCCACCATCCACGTGCTCTTTGAAAGTCGTACCTGTGCCTCGAGCCTTCCATTCCTCCACCTCGGCGATGTCTCCCACCTCCAACCCATCTATCGTTGCTTAGGCTGCTGCGATTTTCGTTTAGTCATTCCGAAAATTATGAAATAAGGCAGTTATAAAACACAAACCATCACTTATCGTTGCCATACTGCGGGAAGGTTGCCGAAGGCGAGGCGGAGGGTGGTTGTTGCGAGAGCAAACCAAACGGTAGGAAGCCCAAAATCAAAGAGGGAAGAAAATGGAACCGGCCAAACCCGGGAAGGTACAGGAAATTTCAAACCTTTCCCCACTCATTTCAGCCTTTAAATCGGCCGGGATGCCATTATTTGGCGAGGGCAAGAGTCCCTTCTGCGTGTGTGTGTGTCTCAAAGGGAGCCAAGACTTGGGGGGACCGAACGCAGAACAGAAGTTTTGTGCAAACGAAAACATTTGTAAATAGTAGGTAGGAGTCTGAAACGCCCGAGACGGAAGCGCCGGGACGGAAAATGTGCCGTTGTGAGGATGGGGAGAAAGGGCAAAGGGGGTCCGGGCGTGATGTCTTCATTTGTTTAATGGATCGAAGGCTTGAGGGAATGGCCCCCCAAAATGGGCAAGTAGCTCCGCGCGAACCGGGGTTGCAATCGATAAATGAACGGTTCGATCGAAGATTAGTGCGCCAAGTGTGCCCGGAGGTCGTTTCTTCGGCGGGTCGGAAGGGTAAATGGGGAGTGAAAAGAAAAAAGGAAAACATATAACCCGCTCACCCGGTCCAGGGAATTCAGAACACGAATCACATCATGTTACAGTTAGAAAAATTGGATGAACTTCTAGCGAAGCGATGCCAGAACGTTCTATTCTCCCTTTTGCATGCGAATCGAAAAGAAGACCATAAATTACGCGAGGGCATCGGAAAATGATCGAATCGCCTCCAACGACCCGGACAAGTGCGCGTCCCGGGCGAAGGAAAAGTAGAATCGTTCTAACCTTTTGTGCGAACCCATCGCCGTCGGGTTACCGTTGGTCTCGACTTCCTTTGCCGAAGAACCCGAAGAACGCGAAGAAAGGCTTACCCACTTGATGCGCACGATGATGGACAGGAAAAGATCGCTTCACCCAATCCACGTTAAAAGGGTTCTGCGCGTATTTGTGTCTGTGTAATTAGGGGAGGCCTTTTCCGCCTCTACAATTAATGCGTTGGCAGCTACCGTTGCGCGATTGATTCTAAATGTTCGGTTTTGATTACACGGCGGAGGTCGTCGAGTCAGGTTCCTGCCGCGTCCCGAGCACGTTTCGGGGCTTCCACCGATGTGGGTTAATCGTCCCGGTCCTGAAAGTCCCGGTTCAGATGTGAATGAACTTGGGCTTATACCGATCGGTGCAGGTGAGGAGGTTCCTTCGAAACAATAGAATGAATGAGTTCGGTGCTGAGGGCCTCGAACTCGAAAAATAAGACTTTCCTTTCTGAACTTTGCATGAGGTGTCGTTTCGATCCTGCCCTGGAACCTGGGACTGGATTCGAACTCCTCCCATCTAATTGTAGCCCGGGCTGATAAACGGAAAGACACACACGCGCGGCACTGATCGTCGCCACTCCGATCGTCGACGATCGATAAGATTGAATTAAGGTCGAAGGCCTCTAATCGAGCCATCGAAGAACGATAGATTCATCCCGCCTCGGCAGGCCCATCCTCACATTAGACACGAATGAAGAACTCCTACCTCGAATGCAGAATCCGAAATGGGAGAGTCTGTAACGTCAAGTGGCGGACGCCTTTCTCCACGACCTGAGAAAGCCTCGGGGCGCTGTTTAATTCTTCCACTCAAACATCCTCGAGAACAATCGCGCGGGACCCGAAGAGTTTGTGAATGAAAAGTAAATGTCGTGGCCAAACCTACCCATTCTTACAATGGCTTAAAGGAGGAGGCTTTTTTGCCTTCCTTTTTTTTCTCCTACATCCCCTCCCCTCAGCTTGACACATCAGAGGTGTACGCGAACGAAAGACTTCAACGCGCGATAGGAGAGGAACTCCGCCTCGTCGAATTTCTGCTACACGCGCGCTGCTTTGCTCGTGTTGGGGGTGGTAAATTAATGAATGAGCATGAATTTATGAAGCATTGCAGCGGGGTGCAGTCCAAGGATGGGCCGATGCAACACCCGATGCTAGCACGCGCTAGCATTTGCTTCCTTTTATAGGCAGAAGATGCGTTACGGGCTGCGCTGTATAAGCTGTTTCTGACGAAGTTGTTTCAAACGCAACGATAATTAATGGCTCGAAGTTGTGTAAAACTTGTAGCCATGTTTTCTTACTTCTTAGAAGTCCAGAAAAACTGACATTTATGTGTTTAAAAAAATATTTTTCCCTTATGGCAAATTTGTTAAAAACAAACCATTAAGAAAGAACCAAAGTTATGCATCCCGAACAGCTGTTGGGTAAATAGATGAACTCCTTCTCGTTCATCTACACGGAGCAGTCGGTCCCTGCACTTGAATTAATTAGCTCTCGCTCGAATCACAGCAGCCCGGCACTGCCGCAGCTGCATTTCCTAATCGGGCAAATGATAGCAATGAATTCTGAAGCGGGTTTGCGTTCGCGGAAACAAAGCGGAAAAGAAGCGAAGAGGGAAAAGTTTAAAAAAATTTAACATCGCCGGATCGTCTTCAGGGGCTCGCAAGCTACGCGTTGCGCATGGGGAAATAAATTGCGGATAATCAAAATACGATTTGAAAATAAACAACAATATAAACAATTTAATACACGTTATAAATTTCAACCCGCTCGCGAGAAAAGAAGCCAGCCGGAAAGAATCGTAGCATTCGGTGGATGCTTCTTGCCGACGACGCCCATGCGTTGGCTGGTGTGTCTTTGCGTGTGTGTGAGAGTGAGATAGTGTTTTCTTATAACATTATTAGTCTTAGCTGTGGTGCCATTCCCCGATCTCAACTGCGTACCATGCGCGACGACCGCGCGGATAAAAATCGCTGAAGATCTTCTTCATTTAAATTGTAGAAAGCACACGGTTGGAACGCCAAACACCTACACTTGTCCGGGCATGCGTTGTTTCGGGGAGACGATCGTGCGTGACCGCAAATGCGAAATGGTTTGAAATTCTTCCTGCCCCCCCTGTCCCTCCCGCTGATGGGGTGGGAAAAGGGAAAAGAAATGCCTCAAGAACCAGAATAATGTCCACACTCAGGGCTCGGTGCCCACTTTTACGAACGCAAAACTCAACCCCCTCTTTGCTGCATCCACCCGATTTTGCAGCGGTAATTATTAGTTACGGATTGGCGTCCGGGCAGGGCGTTTGCCCGGCCGCTGCAGGTTGAATGTGCCCGGGCGGAAGAATTCCTCTGCGTAGTCCCGAGAACGAATTTGTGCCGGGGAAAGATAAGTGCATTCCCGCACCCATAAGTGCACGCGAATCGGTTCGAGCCGTTCGAGGTCCGGGGATTGAGAGTTAACTCGTAATTTATAAGGACGTGCGTTCCGCGGGGATCGATCGATTGCTCCACATGCTGCTGCTGCGGCGGCGACTTTCCGCCGTGAAGACGAACTGCACGTGGGCCACAAAACCCCGTGCCAAGGGCAGCAATTGAGAGCAATCAAGCGAAGAACCGAAGAACCGAATGGAGGAGGGGGGGGGGGGGGTTTCCACAGAAAGCTGGAATTCCTCCGACGGGGAAGAGAAGCTGGAGTTTAAAGGCGAGAAAGAATACAATTCCGATTCCACGATGGTCACGGTTCGGGGCGCATAAACAATTCACTTGTTCCGCCAGCGGTTGGGCGCAAGTGATCACGGCCAAGGCGAGGAACCTCTCCCCTCCGATGGAGATTTTCTTTGACTTTCGGCGAGGGGCGAGACGGTGGGGAGGTATCGTTTATCATCGCATGATGCATTTGATGCGTGCCTTCCATCGCCCCGCGATTATGATGACGATCGGTGCGCGGCCGCGATGATGAAATGCCGCCAAGGGTTGGGCCTGAGATTTCCGACCACACCCAAAACACAAAAACAAAACGACAAAAAAATGTACAGAATGAAGAAAAAACGCGATCACCACGTTGCGCGAACTCCATTCGTCGGCGGTGCGTGGATGCGGATGAGAGGCCGTTCTTCACGCTCAAGAAAGTTTCCTTGCCTTTGGGAGGATGGGGTTTTTGGGGTGAGGATAAAGCGAGGAGCACATAAAATGAAGCCAGTGAACATTATGGGGACCTCATGCGAAGGAATTTCCCCGCAACCCAGGACTTTCGATGGGAATGCAACCGGGCAAGGGTTCACAGCAAATCTGAGAACGATCCGATGCGATGCGTGCAATTATAAATTTACGGTCAGCGCAGGTTGCGTCGCGATTATGGATCTGAAAAGGGGACTGGAAATAAAATTCGGAAGTTTAATGATGATTATTGTGAAATTTTTGGTTTTTCGTTCTTTTGCATTACGTGAATTTTGAAGTTATTTTATACCATCTTTTCATGTTGTTTGACAGCTTTTTATGTCTCCTTGAAATCCTGAGTTTGTTCTGAGGATTGTTTAAATTTTTGAATTTTTCAAATTATTGCCTTCAACATGTCTTGATCAATATTGGGAAATCAAAAAATGCTCGAACATGTTAACGATAGCAACAACCACAACAATGCGCCACGGTAAACAGGTTGTGGGTTGACGGAAGACATCTATTTCCCATCGATTTAAGTTCTTGGGCCTGACATCTTAATGCCATTAAGGTGCAATAACAGTTAAAACTAATGGTACTCCACTCTGGTTCGAATTTCACGTCCCCCGATAGGAAATTATGGGTGCTCAATCTAAACTCTCCGTTACAACATTCCTGTGTTATGCTAAAATCGCTCCACCAAAACCTTTTCCTTTGGTCAAACAACGCCCCTCACCCCCCCCCCCCTCCCCCCCCGTTTTTAACGGCTCCGCAAAGCGATACGGTGGAGGTGAAAAAGTCTTATCGTGCGGGCGCGATAATGCAGCTGGTTATATTCATAGTTTCAAGGCAGGGTTCGGGCCGGCTCCGTGATCGATCCTCGCAAGTGTGCGCCTAGTGTTTTTCAACGGCGTGCGCACCTCGTAAGGTGGAGCACGTTAAAAACAAACCTGCCACTTGGGAGATAGATTTTGTTCCGCTCTCCCCGGTTTCGTCGCTTACCGCCTTATAACGAAGTCAAAAGCAAGAATAAAAAAACAAACACGTCCCATCTACCGGGGTTCCGTGGATGGCCAAAGGGGGAAGCAACCCTGAGAGAGCGGGGAGGACTAAAAACACACTCATCTCTAATCCAATAATTTTCCTCTTAATCGATTATCCATTAGCATAATGTCGCGATCGAGCACACCGAGGGTCGGAAATGGGAGCAACTTTATTTATTTGTCTTTTGCCGTAGCTGCTCGCGTTAGCATCCCCTCCGTCCCCGTCCCCTCATACCCCCACGAAGGCCGAACATATCGTAGGACGCACGCCGGTCCCTGTTTTCCTATGATACCGCTCGATGATCATTGTTCCGCGCCAAAGTACTCATAAATTCGATGGCAGTTTTGCTTGTCGCAACTACGCGGGCTTCGAATTAGACAAAAAAAGCCAAAGAATCAGAGAAGAATGCCGAATCCACCATTCATTCATTCGTCCCGCTCGTTTGTTCCATCGTTTTCCACCCGAAAGCCGACCGGATCCCATTAATTTATTCTAATCAAATTAATTAGAAAGTGATGTTTAACATATTTTTTATGTTTTAATTTAATCTCCCTAGCGTGTGGCAGCTCGCGAGCGAAGGAAGCTGCATAGAATGGCGTCCTGGGACCACCCTACCACCCCCGGGGTCCGGCCCGGAATGGTTTCGTGTTGTTTCGGGATGTATTTCTTGTTGTCATCGTTATCGGTGAACGAGCGATACAACGGCCCCGTGAAAGAATTCTTCAAACGATTGAGGTATTTGTTGCGCGAAGACTCGGGCGGGTTGAAGGGGAAAAAAACCGAAAAAAACGAAAAAGAAATGCTCTGTTCAGCTGCTCAGCTGGGGCCTCCTCGTTGAGCCGGTTGGGTACAAACGAAAAACACTTGATTTAAATGTTTTATTTTATTGCTTACAGCAGTCATTCGACGTCCGTCTGGACGTTGGAATGCCTGCGTGAAGAGATAGTGGAAAATACTTGCCAACGAAGCGTTGGAAAGCGTTGAAAAAACGTTCCGACGAAGCGATCGGTGGAAAAATGGGACCGAGAAAGCACACGTCGCTTCGGGAGAAGAAATTTAGATGCAAATTATGTTATTTAGAAAATTATATTTATTGTTGAAACCGCGCGGCGTTTCAACTCACCCCCCCCCCCCCCCCCCCCCGCCCCTTCCCACCACCGCGGGACGACCGATCTTTCTACCCGGAGCGTGCTGCTCATTTTCGGTTCGCTCCCCTTTCGCTTCCCCGCCGGAACGCCAGGATTTCGGCGCCCCCGAAGAGATCCCCTCCAGAGCCAGAAGCGAGTGTGTTTTATGGGCATCGGTTATGCCCATTTTAGTCAAATGTGTCCGCGCCGCTGACGTATGCTGATAGCATAACGCCTTCCACGACTTCAGGTGGGTGAAGAAAGGCTAGGGTTGGAAAAGAAAACAGAAAGGAGGGAAAAACACAGCCCAAACCAACCAGAAATGAAACGAATCGCATCGCAGTCTTTATCGTAAATTTTCGATCGAATAATGAACGGTGTTCTTTTTTTCTTCTTCCCCCTCCGTTCGAACACATTTTAAGTTTCGGGCAGGTACTTCTCGTGGCGTCCTTTCTGGAGCGCCTCGTCTCGGTTCCTTTTGGAGAGTGTGTTTAGCGATCGGACGTTCGCGTGGCTACGGGCTTTTCCAAAACACACGCCGCGGCAGGTTGAACCGATGGGCCGAAGAAGCCGGCGACGGTGAAGGTCTGCGAGCCACGTGCAGCATTATGAATCATGGAAATTATGCAAATCACATTTTCAGCGGACCAATAAATGGGGAATTTACGATTGCAGTTATGGCCGATTGGGCCTTCGGTTGGTTGCGCTTGAAGGAAAAAAAAAAAAAAAAGAGTGACGCCAAATAGATTTACGGCACGGCATTTTCTGGATGGGATGAGATCGGTAGGACATATTAAGGGACTAACACAAGAAAGATGGTCAAAGGGAAGCAATTATATTTCTTTTAACCATAGAAACAGTATGCAATGTTTTCTAAAATGAAATTTAGCTTAAAGAGGAGTGACAAAGGACAATTTTAAACATTTTAACCAAAACCGTGGGATAAACGAATGCTTTACTGAATCAACTGCTGATCCCAAACGGAGGCGACAACTGTTCCCGAGCCTGTCCAACTGAACCAAACTGATGCTCCAAAAAGCCCAACCACTTTTACTTCTCGCCCGGGGCAGTTTTGTCAACAGGAAATGGCTCCGGCAGGCAACGCCTTGGCCTTCGGCAAACATTTACATAATTTTATTCGGTTCGGGGTTTCGGCGCGGGACAAAAAATTACGAAATGCGACAGTTTATTCATATTTAGATGAAGGTTGATCGTTGCCCTTTTTATTCCGAGGCGATCGGTCGTACGTTAAGTCGTGGAAACGGGTTAAACTCCCGCGCTCGACTAAGGTGACGAAGGATGTTTCACGGATGCACCGGCGAACGGCTTTCCCGCGGGAAGAACCCATTCAAACAGCGGCATGTCAACGTTGACGAAATACGAACTGATTTGGAGTTCAAAGTGTTCTTTCTGATCGGTCCATGGTTCGTCCCGTAGCTCTCTGTCCTTCACATCAATTCGGTGGCATGCTTTTTTCGATTTTTCCTTCGTTCGCCCGAACGGAAACACTACTCATGCTCACATCATGTCACTTCAAAGTACACCCAGATGGAGGCCCGCCTGGTAAGCCTCTCGGACGGCGAGAGTGAAAGAGAAACCCGCGGTGGCATAGGCAAACACATAAATTGTGTATTTATTAACAAAATTCAAACATGACCGCCTTCGAACGGGATGGACAACCCTGAGCAAGAGAAGGAAAAAAAACTCCACACCAAAAGAAAATAATTTCAAACTCCGAAAAGTTTCATTCACAAAAATCCGTTCCCATTGATCGCGATCATTGTGTCGGGCGGCCGTTTTCCCATCGACCACCAAGCCCGGGAGTTTCTACTCCTACCGGTGGTTCTTATCCGTCAGTAGATTTTTTTACATTTTATGTCTCGTTTGTGTATGTTTTCCAAAGCGATCGTAGCTAAGCATAAGTTACAACGGCTCTCGTCTCATGATCATCGGTGGATTTACATCACAAAAGTGTACCGAGTTGTGTGTGTATGTGTGTGTGTGTGTGTGTGTGTTCTCGTCGAAAGCAAGAGAGCCTAAAGGAACCATTTTCACACGCTTTCGACCGAGAACCATTCTTTTTCGGTTGTTGATCGGTCATTGAACGCGCGCAGTCAGGTTCAATAGATTTTATAAATATATTTTTTTTAATAGTTCAAAATGATGAGTAAGAACACATGAGCGTTGACTTCTGCTTAAAGATGACGAACAGGGTTAATCGTTAACTTTTCCATTAAAACAATGTGTCTGAACTGTCAGATGTGGTGAAGGAATCGCAAAATTTAATAAACCAACCAACCTTCTGGTTATGCGCGCCCATACGCCCGGGCAATTATTGCAGACAAATCGAGCGGATAAGATCATGTGTAGAGATCGTGCGCAGTTTCGTTCGCATAAAATCTGCCGCACAGAATCAAAACCTGCCCATCAACCCGGGTGGAGCAGCTAGTCCAGGCAGGGAAGGCCTGTATGAAGCAGAACCTGCCGAGCTGGGGGCAACCGGATCCGGTTGGTCCAGAAGGCGAAGGCGGGAAGCCTGCAGCTGACACGACGACGAACACATTCGACGAACATGCGCTGCCGGGAAGAACGTTGCCATCAACTGCTAAGCCCGGTAGCTCACCGTGAACGCTTCATTATGATAAACTTTATTATTTTTATTAAACGAAGCAACGCACTAAGGGAAGGGAAGACGAGACGAGGCAGAGGGGTAGAAAAATGGCACAAAATATGGTGAAGATGGGAAAAATAATACCACCAGAGTTCGCGGACTTTCCTCAGCGCTCGACGGGCAAGTGGTGGTCGTTGGCCGCCCTGCAATGTCGGACTGATGCTGTGTGTTGCATCGTATCGCGCATGATTTACGAGCGAGAATTGTTCCTTAACGATACCATTTTTCTTCACGTCCTGATCGTCTTTTTCCTTGCGCTAAGCGAAGGAAGCTCCCGGATTCGGCAGTGTGCGCATTTCCCTGTGGTTTCCTTGTTTTTCTTTTACTCGCTCCGTGCCAGCAAGACCGAGGATGCGTCAGCGTTGCACCGCGAATGAAGGTGATTTAATAAAGTGCTTCTGCAAGCCATCCACCGGGCACGTCCTACATATATCCGCAACGTTCCAGCCAGAATCTGCAAACGGCGGGTATTCTGGTAACTTCACACTGATTCGCGATTCGAGCGAACTAGAAAACAAATTTAGGTCCCCTACCTGACTCGGGAACATCCCACAACGGGCCCTTTTTCCTTCCCTGCGGAGGTCGTTGACCGCACGATGGTCACATCATAACGGCATAACTCACTTCTCAACTCACGCTGCCTAAACCGTTCGCCGTTTTGCGTGTGGTTTTGCGAATTTGATGTTTGGACGTCCGGCTTTTGTGGTTCTTTGTTTTGGTTTTATTTTCGGTTGCGCAGATTTCTAATCTCTTCATCCCACATCAAATGTTCGGACCAACCGGCTTGTCCTAGACCTCCCGGATAGGCCCCGGTCCCGAAAGCCCCATCCCGCTTGGTCAGGTAGTCAGGTTCTGGATGGGGAAATCTTCAGTGTTTAGTTTTGTTTTTTTTTGGTTTGGGGTTCGCTCTGCGACAAGTTCCTCCAGTGCCTCCCACCCCTGCGCCGCACCCTCTGCATCAATCAACCGACCGACAGGTAACAGTAAACGGCAGCATTCGGCCGCCCGGTTTTTGCGCGGCGTTTATGTTGTTTCAGCTTCATTTTTCGAGGAAATGAATTATTAGCATATCGTTTCGGTTTTTTTTTTCGGGCGGGGAGTAAAAATTGCAAAAACATTCAACACAATGGGTCCTCCTGGGGGTGGGAAGGAGAGAGTAGGGCACTGGAAGATGCTTGTAGAAGATGCAGGAAGCAAGTAGGCAGCGAGGAAAAGTCCGGCAAAGGCAAAAAAAAACCGCAGTTGGAGCCAATGTCGGACCGACAACCTCACCGTTCGGCAGCAAAAACAAACGAAGATTTGACTCGCTGACCCTTCCCGCCCTCTCGGGGGTCTGTGCCGTGCGATCCCGTTCCTCCCAGCCCTTCCAGGACATATGTGTGAAACCTATGGTTCGCCGACTTTGCGGATAAAGGTTTCCTCGGGACCCCAGAAAACGTTGGGGCAGTTTTGCAAGCGAAATTTAAAATCGGTGTACCGTTCTCGACCTCCAAGAAAAAATAAAAGATGGTAGTGGTAGGTTAAGGTACTAAAAAAAGCCAAGATGAGCACATAATTGTGGTGCGCGATATTGGAATAGGCATAAAACAAACTCCCAGACAGGACCGAAAAAAAAAGCCTCACACCGACGGAATTGGGAAATGTTGCCCAAGATTAAATAAAACATCACACATGAAGGCGATCATAACGTGAAATATTCTTTTTTACCTCGCGCGAAACATCCGCGAGACGGTGCCTGCTTATGGGGAGATGGATTTCGTGGGCTGAAACACAAGAGTTAGTCCCTACGAGAGGTGTAGAGAAAAACAAGCACCGTGCCGGAGCGGCCAGAACTGCCAGAACGTTGCGGCGGAAGAGTTTCCACCGGCGAAAACAATCCCGAAGACCTTTTTCTTAGAGGCCACCGACCGGATTGGACGAAGATCGCGCGGCACGTAACCGCCACGAAGGTTAGCAGGTTCAGCACGGCGTGCTGTGTCAGGTTGTGGATGCCGCGGACCAACATGATGCGGTTCATCCAGAGGTCGTTCGCTCGTTCGCTCGCCATTTGCGTGGTGGCTTTTTGGCCGAATTTTGGAGGTTTTTTTCCTTTTTTCCTTCCCTACTCCAGTCGAGGGCAAGATGAGAAATTGGTAACAAACGTGCGGTCAGTGCACGAGCTTTGTGTTACAGGTTTTTTCGGACCATGTTTCCATTATGGGACTGACGGGTTTTTGGTTCCCTTTTTAGAGCCGCTACGCGCGTGTTGTTGGTTTGGTTTTCGTTGCGTTTTTGCGAGAAGGATGCAACATTGGAGTCAAATGAATTTTTACTGCTAAGAAAAACGCTTCAAAAATGTATATTCACAAATCAAAAGACATTGATTGAAAATCGTATGAACACTGACATTTATTACTCCAAAATATCTATTATCATTTGGGATGATTCCAGACATAGACATTCGATTTGTAAAAAAAACTGCAACGGGTTGTTTTTGCTCCTCTCATATTCACGATTTCATTCTTCTACCTGACGATAAAAGCATCTATTCAACGGCAAAGAAAAGACTCCTCTTGGGCAACACAATGGACCACCGCGGGAGAAGAATTTGAAGGAGGCCTTTTCTCACCGTTTAGATCGTTTGCATAAAACCGATCTCAAGTATAACCTTCTCCCCGTCACTTCCACCCACCGGTGGTTTCTTCAAGTGTTCGGCGAATGGATGAATGAATCAACCGTAGTATAACGTATTCGTACCGTTTCCGCCCTGCTACAGGTGCCTTTCGTGCCGCACGGTTTCGAGTGTTCTCGTCGCTTCGCGCCGCCGGGAAGGAAGTATCGATTCCGCAACATTAAAGGCGCAGACAGTTTCACGCCACCCAGCGTGTTGTTGGTGCCGAGAGTGCGCTATGGTTGTTTGCGGGCCGGAAATACCGGACAGAAAAAAAGCGCAACAAGCGGAGGGAGGGTTATTTTAATATTTTTCAAATAAACTACCATCCGCCACCGACACGTCCGTGAGATTCTTCCAGCGCGGGCGACGTCTTGAGCCAAGTCAAAAGCAAACGGAAGAAGGATTCCAAAATCCAACCATTGACCACTCTCTCTAGAGGCGTTGATCGCAGGCTTGGGAGTTTTTTTGTTCGTGTAAATCGAAAAAACTTTTGAAAATTGATGGCTCAATCAGGAGTTGCGCGGGTTCATAAATTTGTCCGCTGGCCACTTGTGTGTGCGCCACGCTCCGCTTCTATTAAGTTTGGGCTCCAAAAAAAACCCGCCTCAAACCGCCGATCAGAGCACATGGGACAATCGGGAAACAATCATGAATGAGTGCATAAATAGTGTAACCTTTTTGCTGGAACAATGGCGCAAAATGTCCGGGGAAACGCGAGCGAGCGCGCGCGTTTGGCTGAGTTTTCCATCCCGCGATCGTTAATCATCGGTACGCTGGTGGCACATTTGCATTCGCCTGCCTTCTCGGCACGGGAGAGAGGCCAGAGGTGCCTGGGGTTTTATCTAGCGCCTGGTCCGGTATCGGCCCGAAAAAAGGACCCGGATTAGATAAGACGCACCAACCCCGAAGAGCCAAGAGTTGGCAGCGTGGCGCGCAACTAATTGATGAATTTGTTCATCTGATTGGGCGCTTTGTTTCGCGCGGGGAGACAAATAAATCTTTTCTGCCGTTCGGAGTGGCTGGAGCTTTCGGGGTTGGCTTCCCTCCTCTTCACCATCAAGTTTCGTTATCGATCAATTTTCTTGTCGCACAAACAAATTCCCCCGCGTGGCGACACCGGCCCACAGCGCAAACCACAAAACGGATTGAAGTTTGAAGCTACGCGCGGTTTTGTTTTGGACCAACCCGGCCGACCCTAATGAGCCCCGCCGACAAATTGTTTCGACAAACACGGCCCTTTAATCCGGACCGCAAATCATTTTTCAATCAGGTTCATACGGAAATTAATTCCGATAAGCGACAGTGTCGGCATCATTAGGCATTGTTCGAGGGTGTGCGGCCCATTATCGGGGGGTTTTCAAAACGCGTGAGAAAATATGGTAATTGCGGTCGGTAATAAATGGAGCTAATTACCAGCTTATCGGGGAGTTTCATTTCAACATCGAGATATATTGCTATTTTGGTGATAACAAAAGATTTAAAAATTTCTCCAAGTTAAGGAACGCCGGCAAGTTTCCTCGGCTTTTCGGGGAGGACACAGATACCAGACTGGCGGGCAAGCTTTCACTCTGGTCCATCCTCTGAAAACCCTCCGTTTGACGGAAGGTCCCAACTTTTGATTAAATTCACGACAGATTTTAAATCCAAGACTTCGCCCTCCAGTTTTCGATTTTTGGCAAAATTTTGCATCGAAGTCCCTTGCCCTTGTTTTTCTCTTGTTCCTTTATTTCTGTGCAATTTCACTGTCTTAACGCACCCCGGAGAAAAAAAACGAAACCAATTAACAATCACTGCTCCGAAATGTCCGGCGCGCAGTGATGACGAAAGACTAAAAACTCATTAAAATCACCTCGACCTGAACCAGAAGATGGGGAGGGGGAGGGGAATGCGCCAAACCCATCCCAGACCGATGTCTGCGCTCCGATACGGAGCGGAGATAAAGGATTTCCCATCATCATTCCATCAGTCACCCGAGCCCCGCGGGGCCGACCCGACCGTTCTCCGTTGCGTTGAAGTGTAAAAGTTATTAATGTCTCACCGAGCATTGGGGAAGCCATATGGACGTGAAACAAACGGAAAACATAATAATAATAATGGCAAAATAAAACCCCGTTCGTCTGTGCGCGCGCGCGCAAAAGGTTGCATCCCGAAAATCACTTCCCGCTCTTCTTCTTCTTGTGCTTCGTCAGGTCGCGCAGGTTTCGGCGAGATTGATAACGCCACCGCCGAGGGGTCGCCGAGTCTTTTAATCACACAAAATCCTGCATCCAGCGCGTCCGCTGGATCCTTTCGAGCACCCTTTCGGGAGAAACGCGGGAGGTGACGCTCCGGGACGTGGATTCGTGATTCGTTATGCGTGGAGCAAAACTTTTCCCGAACCTCCGAACTGGTCCAGTGGGTCACCGGCCACCATCGGTCGCGGTCTGTGTCCTCCATTCAAGTGTTCCGATGCTGCTTCAGATGCCTGCGAACAAGTTGAAGCATCCTTACCTCCAAGAACCCACTCTCTCGTTCACTCTCCCCCCTCGTCATCTTTAACCCTCCCGAGGGAAAGAAAGATTGAATCTTCTCTGCTGCCACCTTTCGCGCCGACATTCCAGCGCGTTCGCCCGGGCGGTTCGTCCTTTCGCGGATCGCGATCGTGCCGAAAAATCCGTGCCGTGGCACAAAAGCGGAACACGCGCTTTTGAGCGCGTTCGCTTGTTCGTGCGCAAACACGTTGCATTTAAATTTTAAGGCCAGCTGCAGCAGATGGTGCACCGTCGAGATGCAGATTTTGCACGGACACACCTACCCCCCGCACTGCTTTCACCCCCGCACTGAGTCGGCGAAAGCTCGCGAAAAACCGAAGCATGTTAATATGCGTATAACCTCAAATTTAAATTTAAATTCCCCTCAGCCTGACAAGTGTAGGACCGGGTTCGGAGGATCAGAGTCGCGGTGTGCAAGTACGACACAAGGTGAAGGGAGGTGTACTTTTGGGGAAAAGTTGCTGGAGGTCATTCGGAAACCTAAGGCTGAGTGGAGGGATGGTGCCAGCGAAGGGAAGGATGTTGCAAACCAGGTCCGATTTGACTGACGGTAATTTTCAAGGAAGCCTTGAATCGTGTTTCTCTTAAGCCGAAATTTCATTACACGTCCAATGGAAACCCTTTCGGTACCGCCAACACCGGCCCGTTTTACCTTCGCTTTGCACTCAGCTTGAAGCTCAGTTCGGGTGCGGTATTTTGACAGAATGAATTTGCCCTCAACCGTTGTTTAATCGGTTTTTAAGTTCATTCTTTAAAACTACCCTGCAGATCGCGCTTTTCCTTCCCAGCTCCGCGAAGGGTTCCGCCAAGTTCACCCTGTCAGCCAACGGTTTTTTCTACCCCTGCAAAATCTTGTGCCCCTCCTTGCGCCATTCCGAGAGGTCAGAAGGTCCCATGCTAAAGAAGCGAACTGAAAAACGGATGCAGGAACGTTTCGCCTTCGAGGACCCATGTTGCCAAGTCCTTGCCCGGAGTCGGTAGGCAGATGGGAAGAGAGGAAGGCACCCCGAAACCGGACGAGCGAGCTTCAGCCGTTTGTTGAAAAATGTAATGTAAACATGTCATGCAAATATTTGTGCCTTTTTAACGCGAATGATTAATTGGATTTTTGGCGAAACCGTGTGCGGGAACCGCAGCGATCCTCGGCGAGTCAACGGGCGAGAAGGACGAAGGAAGGAGCTCACGTTGGAGTTCGCAGATACTGGGTGAGCCCTTGCTTCCGACGGGAGACGGTGGCCGACACTTTCCCGGCATGGACGGCGGCTGGAGATGGCGAAACTGATAGCTTGTAATGCCATGTTTGCGGTATACCGTCTTTTCGGCACGTGATCGCTCTGGCCGGGGCTTTCGTCGGAATCGATTACTTTCTTCCGGCGAATTAGCGAAAGCCGTTTTCAATTTGGAAACCCTTTTTCGAAGCTATTGTGCGCTGCATCCGGGCGAAACGGTACGCCGGGTATGACATTTTTCATGGCGGTATTAATGTCATTTTAGATTTTAAATGAAATATATTAACCCTAATACAAAAAAAAAGAAGTCAACGTTGCCTTAATTTTGGTAAGGTTCAGGTTGAAATTGTACTTGAAAATCAAAGAAAATTGTATCGATATATTGGAAAACAATCAAATCTCCAACAGCCTGCTTCTTCTTCCGAATTTATTGGAAGTTCCTTCTTTGAAAAAACACTACCTATCTCAAAACGACTCGTAAAGGGCATCCAAAAGACCTGCGTCATGCTGCCCAGCGACACCAAAGCGTTTCCATTTGGGCTCCCCACGGTGCGCAGAAAACCCGGTCCGAACAACGTCTCGAGCGACTCCTTCCGAAAACGAAAGTGGGGCTGTTCTCTGTAATTGATTTAAAATAATTTAACATTACAGCTACCAATTTGCGCCGCAGACACTGCACGCGGCCACATTGCGGTCAAATTAAATTCCAATAATTCTTCGATCTTAATTTCGGACCAACCGCACTGCGGTGTGAAGGATACGAAATTGCCATTTGGTCGGAACCTCCCATCGGATGGATGGTTTTTGGATCTTCAACAAACTTCATTTCATTATAGCTTGAAGACACTTTGAGCTGGTGTCTTCGTAGAAATCGGGTTTCCGATCATCTCCAATGGTCTTACTTTCTCTGTGGCACTTGTCCTAAGACTGTTGTGCTTCCTTCAGGGTATCAGGTATGTTGAAGTTCATCAAACGCATGGGACCTGTAACGTCAACAGAATGTTACAATGTTGCTGTCATGAGAATTCCTCTTTTTAAAAGGATTTCCCATGTAATTTTTGGAGCTCTTTACTAGTTTATATTTTAAAGCTTTCAGTTGCAAAAGCTAGGGTCGTTAACCAACTAAATTTATTCTGCTTTGCGCTTATATTCCATCTAAATTTGCTTAAAAATGTCATTAGGATGTTTACAGTCCTTTATTTAGTACAACTCAAAAATATTTAACACGTTGTCAGCCAAGCGTTTTTAAGACAATCTTTTTTGATAAAATTTTTTTATAGCATTTCTTAAACCGATAGTTTTCGATACTTGTTAAAGCACTTGTTTTCAATATTGCTATATTTTTATGTAGCATTTGCATTTATTTATGGATCAAAAAAAATTTAGCACTAATTGCTGCTATCACCCACTTCTGGGTGACATGGCAGTCTTCGTGTTGAATTGATAGTAAAATATTTTAGTTGTTGTAAGTTGAAATTTGCTCAATACTGCTATTTAGGTTAGTACCATTCGGAATAATTTATTAAAATATTAGTACTATTGATTTCTTTTTTGATGATAGTTAACGAATTCCCACGCTCTCTTTTTATCGCACCTGTTCAAATACCGATCGTGTCCAGAGGGTATCACAAGCCCACCTGTACCTGAAACGTGCACAACCGTTTCGCAGAGAAATGGAGTTAGATTTTCCCGTTCCACCAGAAGGGTCTGCTTATCAGTGCCACGCTATCGGTGCCTGCTTTCCACCTGCTTTTTTGCCTTTCTAACGTCGGCTCTTCGTGTTTAGTGCGACCGCAAACGTCGTTCGTGTTTCGTTATCGTGATTAGGGGTTAGTTAAACGCATAACGCAACCAACTGTTTATCCGTTTTCGTTCGATCAATTAATAAGGTCTCACGCAAGTGACTCCGCACGGCGAGGGTTAAATTAGTTGGGTTGTTTGCGTAGGTTTGGGTAATTTGTTTCCCATGCGATGGCTTGGAAATGGAGCTATTTCGGCTCGAGTGCAACATTGAGGCGTTAGTATTGTTTATCAAAGGAAGAAACTAACTGCTTCCAGCTTTTCACTTTGCTTCAGATGTGTGTCTTTGCACGGACTCAATTAGTTCGAGTATCGGTTGACGCTAAACCATCGATGGATTTGTTTTCATTTTCGTCTAATTTATTGGCTTTCGGCCGTCGAAATCGAACCCAACTGACTGATCTTGTTGTTTTCCCCCGAAAATCCTACATCTCGCCCGGCCCGAAATACGCCAGCGCGCAGTTGTATGTTGCCATAGAGAAAGTATAAACAAACGGATGAATTCGATCTTGTTCGAAACGTGTCGCCTTTCCCCCCCAAGTCCTTTTAAGCGCGGGAATTTTGGTCGATGGGAAAGATCCCGGTCCAAAAAGGTAATCATAATTTGTCGAACGGAGCATAAACAAACGGAGAACCGAAGTACACCGTTCCGAAGATAGGGGTGAGCGTGAACCCACACTTCGCCTTCGGTAAAACGTAGCGCTATGCGCTAGATTGATTCTGAAGCGCACCGTACGGTAATAAATGTGTGGGAAAATCCCAGTTTTCCCTGCAACTGCATCGATATTCCAACGCGAGTTGTGGTGCAGCACGAAGGTTGCATGTTAGCTCGACTCGGAATGTTTCCGGCCGGAAGGACAAGTGAATCGGAACAAGGATAGGGGCGAGCTGTTCGCTTGTTGAATGAGTGCCTGTTTTCTCTTCCTGTCACGTTGTCGGTGTCATAATGATCCATTCCGACGGGGACGATATCAGGACGCAGCTGGCCATTTGTAGAAGGTCCTTTGGTGAAAAAACTGGATACGTGTAATTAACGAACCGAGGATTTTTTTTTCTGAAACATTGAACTAGCACCAAGGGGAAATTTATTTTAGTTTTGGGGGTAGAGCAGTATCACACTTGCAACAAGCGTATTTTGAGACGAACTAGCAAAGATCATATTCCTGTGAGAATGATTTAATATGATCGTATGAGCGATGTGTGTACATAAATCTTTCGATCTTTCATTTTACAACATAGCCAACACAACATTGTACAACGCCTAGATCATGTGCAGTAGATAAAGATTTTTACTCGCAGAACGATGTGCTCAATCTGAAAGTTAGTGCCGTGATCTGGACTTCCCACTCACGTGCACGACGCAAATATCCAAAGCTGGTTCGAAAAACAAACAAGTTCTACATGCATTATACTTCTCCGTACAAAAGAATACATCCTTACACGAGTCCCGCACATGTAAATAATCAACAAACAATGCACTTTGCCAAGCGCGTCCAACCACAGTCCCTGGACGATTCACGGTCCTGGACCCGATGCCAATTAGCAACGCGGCTATGCAAATAACCGATCCCTTCGGTATAACCTGTGTGGTGAACCTCACGTCCCTAGCGAATAGCGATCCCTATGATTATGGTTTCGATCACTCCCAGACCAAGTGTGTGTGTGTGCTGCATCGTCCTTTTCATGGCTCTTGTCTTGGGCTACCCAAGGTTCAAGTTCAGGTTCAGCACTCCAAGAATGCACCGGTCGCACAAATCCTTTATCCGCGAGACCGGATCTTTCCCGCACGATCCAGCACAGCCAGCGCCATGTAGCAACCATCGACCTCGCGTGTGTGTGTGTGTGTGTGTGCGCATGGGTGATCGATCTTTATGGATCAGCGATCGAAGATCTGCGCCAGCCGAAGACTATCTGCGCGATCACAATTGCGGCATCGCGCGCCGCCAGAGATGCCGCGCAAAAATTAAGTGGAGAAAAATACCATAAATAGCGCGAGTGGAGCGTGTGTGTATATTGGTAAAAGGGTTGCCATCAAGTGCACCGAACGCAACAACAACAACAACAACAACAACAACAACGGTGTGTGCGCCAAACGGTAATGAGTTATTCGCTTAATGGTCCGAAACGAATGCACCGGCATCGGAACCCTGGGATATCCTCGGATTCGCTTGGGAGCGCTGGTTCCAACGGGAGTGATGACGAACAATCGATACACCGAACAGCATATTCCCTTGGCCCTGAACTTGGCTCGCGCAAGAAGCAACCCCAACTTGCCTTATACAGCCACCAGCCGAACCGAACCACGGAGTCCAAATTAACATTCCTTCCTCCCGTGGGACCTTTACGCTTTTCAGCGGCGAATCACGGCTCGCCACCCGCCAGCCTCGATGATCTACCGGATCTTAATCGGCATTGCGCGAGAGGCGTCTCTGGAGGGCACCGAACCATAGAATCTCCATCCTGTAGTGGAGGGTGAATTTTGGAAACGAACCAGCTTTTCCCAAATACGACCGCAAACGGTTGCTTCATAATACATGCCACCGTGAACATCGCGTTTAGAGGATAAATTACTTCGTTAATTGATATCGTGATGACCAAATATGAGTGGAATCCGTGCGACTTCACCGTCCAGATTCCGTACGGTATGGTTACACGTGGGGTTCAGTTTCCTGCTTCATGGAAGTGGAGAAATAGAAAAAGTCTTTAAAAGAACGCTATAAATATTGCAATTACGGATGTTGCTGGAGATAAACAAGTGAAAAGTTATTTTGGTGTCACGAAGTATAACAAAAGACATCATCAAAAAATATTCATTTTCCTGGAGCCTTGATTTGTAAAGTTCTTTAGACATTTAAAATAATACCCCGGTTATACCCGAAATTCAAAAACGTATCTCACCTGTTGGTACCTTGACACAGGCTTAAGATATTTAAGATCCAATGTTTATTCCCTAGGTTCCATAATAAACCCGGTATGCGTGATCAGGAAAAGTAACGACACCACTTCATCAAATTTATGAACCCCAAATTATAGTATTTCAGGTACATCGTTTGCCATAACACGATATCGCCCCCATGTTTCGGGCCACGCTACTTTACCGCGAATTGATGACATGGCGGACTTACTGTGGCGCACCAGGTAGATTTGGCCGTTTGGCGCGGGCAATGCAAAAATCCCACCATTTTTGGTGGCAGGGGCGGGGATGAAAAATAACGATATGAAACTAAAAACACCTCCTTCCAACGGACGCCTGAACTCAGGGGCTTCGGGGAGCCTCCGATCGAATGGTGTGTTTATTTTTCACAGACAATTTATAGAGCGGTTTTCGGCCGGGCACAAACATCCTTTCAGGCGAGAGAGAAGGTTGAACACTGGGAAAGAAGCTGGGGGTCGGGGTGGGAGATCTTCGATGTCTCCGCGGCGCCAGACGAAAAAGCCGGGAGAAAATAGTTGTCCCAAAAAATGTCCGGAAAAAAGTCAGCCGGCACACTGCTGAGCTACGCAACACGGCACCGATCAGGATCGCTGATGTCTGCTCTGGAGGAGACGAGACGACACAGCATCAAGTATCGCCCGAGAAGCTAGGGGGGAAAAGGAGTAGCGGTTGAAATTATGAAGCAATCAACTCGATGGGTGTCTTAATGTCTTTCGTGAGAAAATGTGCGACCGGTCCCGGGCGAAACAGGTTGTTTCTTCGGGTGGGACACCTTACGAAAGACTGTGTAGGTTGTTTGTTCCGTTGTTTTCTCTCTCTTTCACCTGCTGTTTTACGTAGTTGTAGCGTTTTAAGTGATCCTCAGTCAGCCGAATCGATCCGGAATACATATTGACTTAAGTGTCGCCGATGATGACGCTCGCGCCGATGGAGGTCTTGGGTGTTATCCTACCACTTTCGAAAATCAACCAAAACATCCTGACTGTTACAGGATACGTCGTGTCCCTGGTATGTCTTTTAATACCTATACAATACCAATGATTTCCAATAACTCCTAGTTATGAGTGATCTCAAAAGTTCCTTGATATATTATTTTGACTTGATTTATTATTTACTCTTATAAATCTTATTAAACTCCACAGTGTCGTACCGATTTGTAGCGATCCGTTCCATTCCCAATTCACCCTCAGGGACTTGTTCCGGTGTACCCAAAATGTCGTCCCATATTCGGTCCCGCGGTCTTTGGCATCCACTCTCTATCTCGCCGTCTCGCTTTTGGAGCTATTTCTTGAGCGATCTCGGTGCACTTTAAATCTAATCAAATGCACCACCGAACCGCTTCGGGCGAAATCGGTGCCGGCCCAGAAATTATGTGATTAACCAGAGGACAGCCGCCTCGTGGAACAACTGATTGACAGCTCCCGTTGTTCGTGGCGAGAGGTAGTCGAAGGGACCGGGCAGACGAGAAGACAGGGCAGAAGAAAAGCACATGGCACGCCGAGGGGACGCGCTCGGCTTCATCTGCTCCGATCTATCCGAGCTCTTCCGTCGACATTGGTTCGGTTGTTAGGCTGCGGAGTAACACGATTTAGTTATTTTTGGAGATGTTTGTCAGCAGCCTGTCAGTTTGACATTTGAACCTTTTCCGTTTCGTTCGTGGCCCGGCTCCTGAACACACAGTTCTCCTTCCGCCGACCGCTTTTCCGTCGACCGCTGGGCGCTTCCCTACCCGCAGCCAGCGATGCAAGAGTAGTCTTAATTTGTTTACTGACCGCCGCAAGGTGACATTTCGCTTTGTAAACGTGCTCGATCCGATTGCAGGAGGGAAGATGAGAGAGAAGGGTGGTTAATTTTCGGTTCCTATCTGGGTCACGCTTTTACCTGCAATCATGCTGCCACAAGTTGGAGACGATCTGCTGAGGAGCAAACCTTCTTGTGGTAGGATAAACAAAAAAACTAGCACAAGTACGAGAAAGACGAAGTCGTGGTGTCAATCATAAACATGATCAATGTGCGTTCTACGCTGTGTGGTACAAGTGTTCACTTCTTCACAGCGGAATATACGCGCGTACTTTCATGCAGCCTCTTTTTTTCGCACAACTCATCCAAGGTTACGCGTGGGACTGGTTCTGTCCTCCTGGCTCGAGTGGTGTGTGGGTGGTGCACTGGAGTGGCGAAACCGGATTCCAGACTTTCTGCCTATAATAGGCCTCTGTAGGAACAGGTGTTAAACCTGCCGATCTCGTGAGACTTTACGGGAGAAGTTGGCAATCGCCAAAGAATCATATAGGGAACTGCCAACCTCTAATATTGTTCATGGGATCAATTGCTGTTGGTAAGGTTTAACATTTGAGAATCATCTGAACTTTTATTTAACGAATTTAGCATCAAACATTATTTAAGATTAGTATATACTATCATATAATCATTCTCCTGAATGATATTCTGTCCAAAAGCCGCGCTTACATCCAACTCTTGACAGAGAAGATTTCACCCGTCAGATCTTGGAGGCCCTAGAGGCAACAACTTGACTTCCCGTCCGTCTCCCATGGAAGACCTTCGCGTGCCGCAGCACGCGGGAGACGGATTGACCTGGTGCAAATTAACTCTGCCCCGGTGCGAGGGCCTTTTTCTCAAACTGTCGCCCCAAGGCCGATGGAGAACAGACGGACGGACGGGTTAGACAGACAAGAGTGCCCGCGTTGTCTCACTGGCTGACTGGCTTAATCTCCGTTGAATCCTGAACCCTTCGGGATGGACTGTTCGGATTGCGCCTGCCATATCAGCATGCCATAGTTCACGTAAGGTTAACATTTTGCGGGGCACCCTTTAACGCCATGCTCTCTCGATGACAAGTCCCTGGGAGGGGCTAAGGGACCCTTCACGAGGGGTCATTCGCAAGGGAAGGACTCACGAACCACTCCTTCCTTAAGTGCGGCACTTGAGTCTGTCGACCGTTTAAAGTTTGCAAACCAAAGGTGGGAGAAATCAACGGTGGGAAATGAACCGGTAATGCACCACTGTTGCACCGGCATGACTTCATCGAGTGCAGTTTGCGCTCTGTCAAAATCTGGTGCCCAAAATTTCGACCTGTCCGACTCTGATGGGTGGTACGGAGGATTCGGAAGTTCGGAAGAGGTGAAGGTCAACAGGAATGTACGAAGAAAGGCGGTTTCCCGCATGTCTCGAAAAATGAAATCTGCTTAAGCC
This sequence comes from Anopheles coustani, assembly GCF_943734705.1. Taxonomy (NCBI): domain Eukaryota; kingdom Metazoa; phylum Arthropoda; class Insecta; order Diptera; family Culicidae; genus Anopheles; species Anopheles coustani. Next base: position 34,547,606 of record NC_071289.1, read on the forward strand.
GCATCGTGAGGCCCAAAGTGGCGTAAGGTTTCGTGGACGAGTAAGATAAATGGCTTGTTACCACATCCTTTCCCCCCCAATCCCGCACAGCCGGGACATTGTTTGCCATTGTTCCGTCGCCGGTATTCATATTAATATACAAACCTGCCAAACTGCGCTGGCCGTTGCTAATAAGCTTTCCCTCCGTTTCCTCCACTACCCAATTCCTGGGGATGAGATTGAATGGACCGTTGTAATTCCAGCTCTCTGGATTGCGAATCGAGCTTCAACTTATTGTGTGCGAGGTGGGGTTGTGTCTCGCAACGGACCAGATTGAAATCGTGTAGAGATCGGTGTAAAACGGTGCTTTTCGCACTTCCACACAATCGACGCCGAAGCGCCTGCCCGGAAGGCACAAAAATTCGGCGCAAAACGGCGATCGTATCGCATCCTCGCATGGCCGTCCCGAGGAAGAAGCGCAAAGGCACAAGAAGGCAACCGTAAAGAGTAAACAAACATTCGGCAACATCAAAATTGGTTTCATTAAAACGCGTTTACAATTCATTTCCCACTTTGCGACAACGGGGATGGGTTGTCCGGTGTCCCGAGACGGTGGCGTCTTGGTTTCCTCTGTTCAGCTTCTTCACTCTTCTTCCTCGGCAACCGGTGAATGATTTTCGATACTTTTATCACCTTTTACGGGCTGCAGTTGCGCGTTGCGCTTCAAAGAGTGATTTAAATTATGATTAATGTTGGACACCGGATTACCTCAGATTTGCATTACTTCCACGCAGCGAAGGGCCGTTCCGGTATTCGACAGGGGGATTCCTGTTTCTTCTTTTTGTGATACTTTGTGACCGCAAACGAAATCCACTCGAGCCGCGTGTCCCCGATTGTAGGAGAGGAAGGAGAAAATTGCTCTTCGACCGAACACGTTTGACATTGGCGCGAAGTCGAGTGCTTTCGAAATTGAAAGTATTGAGCAAATGTTTGGAAGCTGGTGTTTTTTTCAGTCTTGTTTTTTTGTCGCTGTGCATATGGCGCTTGTTGCACTTTCTTTCTGCAGAGCCATGGAATTATGTCCGGGTGCAGTTGCATCTGACGTGTTGCAAATTTCTCGACAAAAATTTCATTTTTATTTACACTACGAGAATGAATTTATTATATTGAAGAAAGCAATTTCCAAGCTTTATTAATGAGGTAAGAAATAATTCAATTTTTAGACATTTGATGTTTAAAGACCCATTTACGATCGTTCAAACCATCTTACACTGTTGCTCCGGTTGACTAAAGCCAATTATTGCCAAAGCGATTACAACCCCTTCGACTGAGTAGTAATAAGGCAGCATTGGCCGTTTATCGTCGAGCCGATGCTAATAAAACGGTTCCCTCCCCCTAGCGAAACTCTGGCAGCAGCAGGAGTAAAAAACAGGGATGTGTCGAGGTCCCCACCGTGTTGATATTTCACTCCATCTCGCCATCAAGAACCAATAACAGAACACATTTGACTTTAACGAGCCATAAAACATGCTGTAACAAAACTTCCCTTCCGGAGCGGCCAGGAAAGCGGGCGGGTATCAAACCTGTGCCTTGGACTTGTTTGCCAGCCGGAGCTGCGAGGAAAGAAATCAGTGCAAACATTCAATACTGGAGCAATCGAGCGGTCAGAACGATCCGTGTGCGAGGGGCGAACGAAAGAATCGATCTCGAAGTTCCGCATCGAACGATCGAGCGAACGGTGGTTAGGGAGGAAGAGCCAACGGGACGCAACCGATGGGGGTACAATTTATTCCTCAATAATATAATTATCACACTCGCATAAATATAAGATAAAACTTAATAAAATATAGGAAAATAACGTATAATCATTTATTTACTACGTCGCGAACGACGAGGTGATTCAAGAGTGCGTTCGTGCGCAATCAACATTCGCACCGTGCCGCACGGGGACCGGCAGGATTTGCCAGCTCCGGGCAGTTCTCGAGGACTTCGCTGCGGGCCTTTCGCGTGTGCGGGTGCATAAATTAGGCTCCCTTCCTCCACCCTGCCACGTGACGCTTCGAGGGAATACAATTCTTCAGCCATCGGGCGGACTTCTTGCCGGAATCGTCCAGCGTTCATTGGAGGAATCTGAATCCTTGTCGCTAGAGGGAGCCCATGAGGGGGAAAGGCAGCACAAAGGCTGTCGGTGAGGTGCGAAATTGAAGATTCATCATGACATTTTGTACCGTGGCCTTTCGACGCCATAAAATTGCAGATTTTTGTCGCCCAGCGCAACGATCGCTGATCGCTTTATTACCACACCGGGTGCGCGCACACACACACACCGGTCGATTCCAGCGGGCGAGCATATCAGATCGATCCTGGTACTTGGTGGCAAAGGTATATCCGTCGTCCTTGTCGTTCGTGGGAGGAAAGCGGCGGATGCTGCCGGGGAGGGACACCTTAATTTATGTTCAACCCATACACGGGGAAGGTCCTTGCCCAGCCGATTGCAGACACTGATAGCGATCTTTTGCGATGGCTCGGGAGCGCTAGAGGAGTGGTGCGACGAAAATGAGATACGACGAGGGCACAACGGGATTGACGGTGGGGTCAAACGGCGAGAACGGACCGGGAAACCGTCGGCGCGATCGGTGAGAGATTTAAGTGAAACTGATTATTCACCGAAAAAATAAACCAGCCACGATAGTCTCCCGCAATTCTTTCCCCGGAGGTGGAAGGGGTAAGGAAGAGCGCGGTAGGGGTGGTGTTCCAGTCGCGCCTGGTGACAGGTTCGCTAGATGCCAATCTGGCAACCCCGTTGTTCCCGTTATCGTGTCGTAAATTGAGATAAATTTGCACCGATTAACCGCCGAATGGGAGCCCAATTTAGCTTTCCCGGAAAAAGGCTCCACCCCATTCGTCATTTCGCAGTCGCAACTGTGGGGTTATTTTGAGTTTTTTCAACTTCGTGGCTCGCGAAACGATTACATTACGTTAAATTTCGTACACCGTGGGTCACCTGTTTTATGGCGTGTCATTTCGGGTCTTGTTTTTCTCGTCGTTTTTGGTATAATTTAATGCTGATGTGTTCATATTTTTTAAAGTGAACAAATTTTCCTCAGAGATCTTGATAGCGCAGATTCGTTATTTTCATTGAATTGTTAACGTTCGATAAGCGGAACGTTTTCACATATCTTAATACTTCGCTGTCGTATGAGTTTTCGTTAATTAAGCAAGGAACCATTAATCAAATTTATTTTGTATTTTTACTTCCCGAATTTCGCTTTTTTTAATAATTTACAAAAACTAACATTTCTGAATATTTTGAAGTGTACTGAGACAATTACTGTTTAAAAAGAACATCACATCCTCGTTCCGATTTTCCAAAGGGTTGTCTACTTTAAAAAATATCTTGTTATAAAAAGTGTTATAGGACTCTGTAACAGTAATTCAACATTTAGTTAGTTATCATTGATAACTTATCAAGTAAAATAATGTTTTTTATATTATCACACACTCTGAAATAACCTTTTAACCCTTGCAAATGCACAGAGGCGAATCTACCTATGAGAGGACTGAGTGGAGGGGGAGGGCTCCGAAGGGCCAGCGGTGAAAATCTAAGAATCTACCGTTATTATTTGTCCATTTTAGTTTTCAATGTTGGATATGAGCAGCGAGCGAAAACAGATTTTTCTAGTTACATTTTTAGTATAATTTGGGTTTGCCTTATCATTGCTATTTTTCAATTTTAAAGTCTAAGTAGCGTATGTTTTCGTCTACCTTGTTTTGGTCTTATCTTTCTGTTTGAAGTGAATACGATTCCCTTGCAAAAGTTTGAATTGGTATCGATGCAAACTATGTATCTTATCGCAATTTAAATTGATCAAAAGATTTGATGTTTAAATTACTATTTGAAACTAGCTGACCCGTTTGATGTTGTTAAAAATTGGTTTAACGGTCACATTATATTTCTTAAGTACATTTTACAATTTCATTGTATTTACCCTTTTTACGTCGTAATAAGCTTATAGTGAGGCTGCTAATGATTATCATCCTTATTTTGTTATTAATCAAGCAGACCAATTGAATGAACGATGTTTTGTGCACGCCTGGTAAGCCATGTATGACGTACATATTAGTTTTCTAAATTGGGTTTCTATTAGAGCTTTTTAAGAATCTGCTAAGGTGTATTGCCGATGTCTAATAACTGTTTGGAAAAAGTAGAAGCTGATGGATCCTGTAGCATTTGGACGTGCCTGTTTATGCTTAGCTAAAGTTTTTCAAAATTGCTCCATAACACCGATGAGTAAGGCAAGTTCAGGTGATCTTATCAGCATAGGTGAATCGTGGCACTACGGGAAAAGTTTGCCTGAAATCACCTGAGAGGAGAAACACAGTACAGTTGGTCCCCGCAGTACGCGAATGTTTGGGACCAAACGCAATAGCGTATATCGAATTTTCGCGTATTGCGGATTCCTCTGCCATATCGTTTATACTTCATATTGAAGAGTTGACACTGAGAGGGAACCGCTTATTTAACTTATCTTCCAAATCACTAATAAATGTTCCATTTTTTCTATTCCAGTGCATATTAAAAACTTCATTCTACCAAAACAAAGTAAAATTGACTAATCAGAAGTCGAGCAACCCTATGAGCTGTCAGTTGTAAAAAATCGCGTATATCGAGTATAGCGTACTGCAGGGACCTACTGTATTACTGGAACAATCTTTATTACACTTCACGTCTTTGAGTGTTCTGTACAGCGCCTCAAGAGAATGCTTCTTTGCCATGGTGCATTCTTCCCAGAAAATTATTTGTCACTGTTCCATGACCTAGGCCATGAGTGATTGATTTTTGATGTTTCATACGCCTTTTGGGTTCCTATTGATGTTTAGAAGTAGCCTAAATGATGAATGCGTCGTTCTACCTCCATTTTCAACTACAATTCCAGATGAAGCAACTGGTATTGCAAAGTCATTGTTTGCTCGTATTTTGGAAAGCAAGAGCGATATGAGAAATGTTTTGCCAGTTCGGACTGGGGCATCCAAAAAAAGATACCACTTTGTCCCGTTGATACTGCCATGATAATGCGTTCGTAAACATATGCTTGTTCATCAGTCAACATTGATACGTTGTGAGAAACGATATCCAACATGACTGCAATATTATGCTGCAGTTCACGACTTATTTCAGTGTCCATCAAATTAGATGCACTTCGATTCGGCGAACCTAAAACATAATAATAACTTAGCGGTAAATTTTTAATTACCATGCAAAGATCCTCGATACTAATCATAGCTTGTCGGACTAAATTCAGCGACATTAATGTTTGAACACACGTTTTGTTGTATCATGACTATGCGCCGCATTTTGTCCTGGTAACAGTAAAACTTACGCCACGTTGGATTGCATATAAACGTGACGAATAAGCATGCTCGTCCCTATTCGCGAGTTCATAGCCTCGCTGTAGTAACTATACTGAAATTCGTTTTCACAACACTGGTAAATGAGAAGGTTTTCTCACTGCTCTAAGCAACAATAATTTGAACACATATTCTACTACCACCAATTAACAACATTAGTTATTATTACCAAAAATTAACAAAGATTTTACTATCGTCACTAATATGAAACGACTTGTTTGAATTAAATTCACCACTTTTGTATTAAACTCACCACGACAGTATGTCAAAAGGCATGTTGCTGTGTCCGTTTATACTTGTTGTAGTTCACTTTATGTGTCATTGCTGAATGTAAACAAAACAAACAAACCAATGTATGACGATAGAAAATTGTAATTAATTAAAAAAGTATAAAATTTTCAGATATGAGACATAGTTAAAAACCTATTCTCATACCTAAGGAACGTGTGTGCAAAGTTTGAGTTTAAATGGTTCAGTCGTTTAGGAGGAGTTTGAACACTAACACCGTGACACAAGAATTTTATAGATATAGATGTATCGTGTGACAATGAAAGATCAGAAGATTAATAGAAGTTATTTGCAGTCCACATAAAATACATTTTATTATCAAAACAATAGATTTGAAAGTGTTTAAAAAAAAAGAGAGAACGATATCAACGGAGAAAAAGTAGTTTCGAATAGAAAATTATCATGTTATCATCATCGGTTAGGAGGATTAGGGAACAACAACAAGCAAATAGAGGCTTAAGAAATATGAATTATCCATCACATCATAATGTTCATGAATTTATCAAAATAGTTTTAAAACAAATATGAATCTAAATCCGATCGGAAATTATAAAACAAATCAAACCGGCTTTAAGCTATAACATTATTTGAAAATATTCTCCTGGTATTTTGCAAGTAGATCAATCAGCTTTCGTTGTATGACATGAATTTGAATTAGAAAAAATAACAGAATACTTTTTAAAATGATTATAACTATTGATGAATATAAAAATTATATTACAGTACTTCAAATATGTACAAGAGATTACAAGCTCTTATAAATCAAATAAGTCTAACTTTGTCTTAGGTATACACAAACCGTCGTATTCACCGATTGGGACCCTGGAATAGTTTGATCCGCTTCAGCCAGTGCACTTTCAACCATCGAACCAGAGCAAGTTCCACGTGGCTGTTTAACTTTCGATTTCAGTAGCACCTCGCATTACTTAACCCTTTTATGATACCTTTACGCGGCGGCTTTCACAAAAACAACAACACATTAAAACACGCCAGCAGGAAATGCTGGCAGGTTCCCTTTTTTTCTGCGCCAAGGCCGCCGTCAAACGTAATGTCGATCGCTCATTTTCGTGAACTTTCGCATCGTGGCCCGCAACGTAACCCGTAATAATTGCACCCCGTGTTGGGTCGAACGATCCCGTCCCACAACTCCATCTCAAGGCTCCTGGAGAGCCAACCCGTCCTTGGCCGAAGGGTGGAAGCGATCGCTGTTGTGCGCCGAAAATTGAATTATTAAAACCTCACATTTCGGCCAGTTTCGATTTCATTTTATTTATGCGCAGACGAGCTGGACCTTCCCTTTCGCCATGGTTTCCGCCTTTTTGGTGGACGCATTTGCAAACCGTTCACAAATGGGGTTTAGTGCTGTGTGCAGCTTCCACCACCACCATCACCACCCCCATCAACGCCTAAACACCACCTAAACGTTCGACGGGGTGTTAAAATAACAGCTCGTTCACAGTGCGAGGATGCGTTAAAAGTGCTAAATCGCGCACAAATTCGACTCTCGCTCAGCAACGTTCACCACCGGTGAAGAAACAGCGCACACGCGGAGGTGCAATTTTCAGGGCGCATTTCGAGTCTGGGAAAATCCACCAATATTTAAAACCCTTCCACCGCCAACACCCCCCGGCGGGGTCAAACTGCGCTGGCGCTTCCGGAAGCTGGCCCGAAGAGCAGGTTTTTGCACTTTCGTAAATTATACCCCGAAAAAAAAATTAAACAACCGAAAGCCACCCCGTCTCAGGGTCGTGCAAGGTTGTGTGCGAAATGTGCACGAACTTTTCTTACCTAGAGGAGAGTAATTGCCCGGGTGCTTGTGGGCCCCATTGAAAAAATGAAAAATTAAAGCGATTCACTCCAAACTGTTGTTTTCGAATAAGATCGTTTTTCTTTTCATCTTCGCCTTCGCGCACAAGTTACATCCATTAACTGTGGCACCTGTGCGAGGCGGTAAGAGGAAGCGGACGTCATGTGCGAAATCGAGCAGGTTGAAGATGGTGGTCAAGATTACGTAAGACCTCACCCTGGGCCGCAGGCACTTGGATGGAGAGAACATTTCGGTGCAGTGAAAACTGATCCTGACGTGTTTGTTTTTGACTCCGGTAAAGATACATCGAGGGTCTGGTGACATACATACCAGAAAAGTGACCCTTGTATAAGGTATGAAAAGTGTTGAAAGGAATTATTTCGACTCGAAAAGACACCGATAAACTCGTCCACCATATTGCCCCGCTAGATTGCGCATCGACAGTGATCGTAATAAATTTCGAAATGCTGCCTTTTCGCTGAGGATCACCAAATTTTTCAACCAAGGAGTACATTGAAACATAATACAACAGGTTAATTTTTGATATCACAGAACACCACTGAAAGATAATACTGAGCCTTTTAAATGATGCCACCTGAAAATGCAGACCTAAAAACCGTTTGTAACTGCCATAAAGAAGTTTGAAACATACCTTCCCGACTAAGCAGGCCGCGGCTGGAGTAAGGAGGCGATTTGTTTATTCCCCAGCGCCAAACAATCCCTAAACGGGCGATGCAAATTTTCTCCTTTTGGAAGTGATCTTTACGACCGGCTTCCACGCGCTCAAATTGAAACTCGATCGACCCATAAACCTAGCCACCTAATGGTTCGTGCGAGGGAGAGAGAGGGAGAGTGGGAAGGAAAGATCGCGTACCGTCTTGGGCGCCAGGGTCCATACAAAGAAACGTGCCTTTTCAGCCGCGGATAACTTTCTACCCGGCGTGTCACCAGGGTGCGCGATTTTCTTTTTTTCAAACGGTTCTGCTTCCAGCAGGAGTCGGGAAAGAGCATGTAACGCCCACGCACCTGCGTTGTTCCGAGCTGCTTCCGTCCGCGGATGGGGTTGTTGCAAAGGGGTGGGACGGAACTCCTAACCTTGATTCGTGGTGGCAGCGAAAATAAACCACAGTCCCGCCAACCGACACCGGAGCCCATTCTCAGGTGGTATATTCAGCTTACCGCAGACTAACGCGGTCAAAAACAAGAAAAGAAAAAAATCGAAACGGATAGACGCCTAGGCTGTGTACGGTGGAAAACACATTTCCCGATTTGACTGTTTGGGATTTAGAGTATTTTCACCTCTCCCTCTCTCTTACGGCGAAAGACCTAACCGACGTCGTCGTCGTCGTGTTAATCAAAATATCATAAATCATGCTTGCGGGTAACTTTCCCCGATTGCCTTCGTTTCCTTACGCCTCCTCCGACCCTCGGCTTTCTTACTTCTCCCTGCTTAACCTCACACGAGAAATTTCGTGTAGGTTGGCCACTGCTTTGCGCCAATTGTCTGCCGAAAGGAACACAAACCTGCACGGCGGTGCGCTTGTTGTGTTTGCTTGTGGTAAGTTAATTAACCAGCGTGCAGCTTCCAGCGGCATGGAAAATCTGGTGTCACTCCCAACCTCTGGGGCACCCAACCCAAACTCACGCTCAAACATCCCACCTGCTTTCGCGTTGGTGCATTTCGTGGCACGCCGGAACCTGCCCATGACCGCTCCCGGCGACGGATCGCAAAACGCAAAACCACATCAAAGTGATAAAAGGAGAGAAAAGGCGGAAGTGGGTACCCGTGAAGAGTCGGGACCATCACCATCGCCAGTTCGCCCGGAGCCAGAGGCTCTTTGGTGGATGCGCGGCCCACTACCGCCCTAATGAGCGTGGTTCCCGTGATGGCCGGAAAATTGCAAAACTAACAGTGGCGTGGGCTGCTTGCCCGGATGCACCACGTTGACGAATTTCCCTGCGATGGGGAGGGGTCATAATGAGGTGTCAGGTTCGTTGCTTCGAAGCTTCTGCTGTGGCGAAAAAGGAAACACCTCGATAAGATTTGGTGTGACGGTTTGATTTCCAAATCATGTCGATTGGTTGCCGTTCGTAAAACGGTGACAATTGATCAAACCTAGGCAGATAAGAGAAGATAGCGCATGACACGTGGAACTGGTAGGCCTTTTTTAAACCACCCCTCGCAGTGCAGGAATGATGCCGCTCACCGTGACATTAGTGTGGGTTGTGTATCCCATTCCGTTTGGATGCATTTCGTTCCAAAACATCGAAGGGATCTTTTTTTCCCCTCAGCCAACGAACGAAAACACAAACGCGTTACGGGTCCACACCTGTCCTGCGGAGGAGAGTCAGACCGAGAGTAAACACAGATGCAGCTGACGTGGCACTGAAGGGCACCCTTACCTATCTCTTGATGTCCTTTTCAGTCGCTTTCCGGAACGTCTCTTTTCTTCCGTTGCGGCTCTGCTGTTAACGGTCGTTGGTGTGCGGGGAAGCAAGGGACAGGCGGGCGTACAACATGCATTTCCTCCACACCCAGATGCAAACGAGGCGTACTTTAATCAATTTCAGGGCCCTCAACCACCCCACTCCCACTTGTCGCGCACTCCCAGGTCGAATGCGGTATCCGCATCACGGTGCATCAAAACGAGATAAAACTGATTTAACACCTACACGCTCGCAGCCCGTACAGATTGTTATTAAAGGAAAACAGCGTACAGGTACTGTGCAGTTTCTTTCCTCGTCTTTGGGTCTTTTTTTTCATGCACCCCTAACGCAACCAACATCGTCCCTTCGTCAAAAAGCGGAGCGTAATGATGATTGCCGGCGGGTTGACGCGTTTGTCGTGGAAAGGAACATAATCGATAGGGTCTCCTTAACGCGGCGAAACGCTTTTAACAATGGATCGATGCGAAATGAAGATGAGCTCCGAGTGGGCGCAGTTAGCGGATGGATTATCCTACGAGGGGCCAATAATCGCAAAGGGAAAAGTTAATTTCTCGTATTTTAATTGATGCCTCTTTACGGCATGTACGCCTAAAATTGGCAAAATAAATTATAAGAACTTGCATCTGCAAGTAAAACGAAACCTTTTCCATTTCTCCATGTGACGGTATCAAGTGACCCAAATGGTGGTGAATGTTGTCAGGCATCGATCTCGGCGCCGGAGATGGGTTTGGCCGAGTGAAAGCATTTCACAGGCACATTTTTCAGTTCGTGAGCAACGACCTACAATGTCAATCAATCAAAACGAGAATCAAACTATGATTTGCTATGTGGTTTACCGGGAAAAGATATATTGCATGAAGTGAGAGCAGTTTCAGAATACGTATCTTTCTTGTGCAATCTTAATTAGAACCAAGCCAGTATTCAAGAGTTACAACAATAGACATCGTTTGGGAAGAAGTTCAACTATTTCCTCCGAAAGATTCATCTTTGGTTCATCTCTCGCTTTCTATTTCCGCCTCTCCAAAGCCGCACCTATGCCAATTTTTATAGTTTTCCTTTTTTATTTTTTCCTCGCAGCAAGCATAAAAATAACCAAACCAACGAAGCAATGATCATGCATCAAGCGGTGAGTGATAAATGAAGATAATCGAAGCTGGTGGGCGTCAAGCGTTGCTCCATCTTGGTGCCACAACAAGGTGTAATGATCTTGGCAAGGGCAGGGGGGAGGGGTGTATTTTTATTTTTTCTTTATAAGTGCATGCTCCCATGTTGTTGGCAAATTAAACGGCATCTCAGCATATTAACGAGATGATGAGAGATAAGTTTGCAGAATGACAGATCATACGTTCTAAACATCACGGAAAAATTACGGGTCTTTGGCCTAATAAATTTAATTTTTTGGCTTTAAATAAAGCAGTAGAAATTCTATTTCAAAATTGTTTGGAGTTGTTGTATCTTTAGCTTTTTGTCCAATACTTTCCTGTTCTTCTTTTTGAATCGTTCTTGAAAACTGAACATACAGCTATCATTAACAATTCTATTAAAACGAGTAAATGTAATGAAAACTAAACTTACAATAATTTTTGACAATTTCGGTTTTCGGTTGATGTAATGAAATCTAAACAAATAATCATTTTTAACAATTGCGACAAAACAGGTTGGTGTAGTGAAAAATATCCATATTATTCGGAGCCAATCAATCTCTGCACGAATCGCATGACAAACTCGTTAGTCTCAATCGTGGCCCCAAGCAATGCAGGCCTGCACTTGCAGCACGAAGAGCGTGTGGGCGCGCTAAACTCCACATCGAATGGTGGAATAGCTGGCTGTGTGTAAGATCCGGTGTCGAGGATCTGCATGCAAACCGCGCCACGATTCCACCACAATGGAAGGTGAATTCACGCAAATGGAGACCCGCCGGGTGACTAATTCTCAAACCGGAGACATTAAACTACCGGGCTTCCTAATGTTTATTCAAATGCAGAACATGTATGTTGGTGTGTGTAAGTGTCTGTTGCCGGTGATCTCCCCTGGCGTCTGCTCCTGGCGTCCGCGTGTCGTACACCAGACGGGGTGCAAAAGTGCACCATTCGTACATTTGTAAACAATAAACAAATCTATCATATTCTTCTGCAACCACCCGGCACTGCGCCCAACCCTGCTGGGGTCAGCATCCCCTCCCCCCACCTGTGCTGGGTGTTTGGCGTCGATGAGGACAACGAGACTGTTTTTCTGTCTGGGCTAGTGTTGTCGTCGTTGTTTACGCCATTATTTCCTTGCTCGAGAATGAGAAAGTGCAACTGCAACTGCACTTCCTTTCGCTACTGAAATGCTCGTAAGTGGAAGTAGGGAGAAGGAAGGGTAGGTGCCGGGAAGGAAATCAACACAGAGAACCATAAACAACGCGTCGCCATGGCATGAATGGTTGTGGGTGCACCTGCGCTTCCGTCGGTGTCCGGTGCAACGGCTCCTTCGACGACGACGACGACGACGACAAAAACGATACAAATACAATGCAACCAGCCGCCTGCAACACTCCCTCTCCTCCCCCTCCAAAGTCCACCTCGTCGTCGGGTCAGGTCTAGGTTTGATCCAATTTTACCCAACCGGCGGCCACCATACATGGCCCTTGCCCCTCTCCCATACTCGTGGGATGCCCTGGAGTGGAGCGGGTAATGCTTGTGGGAAAAAAGGGGTTTCGCGAAAAGCTCCCCACCAAGAGCCCCGATTCGGTGTCCGTTTTTGGAAAAAAGACCATTTTACGATGACGTCGGCAAAGCGATATTTATTTTCGTCCTCCCGAGGCGGCAAACACGAATATAATCATCCATTCAATGCAATCCCTGCCGGCATACGAGCAATTAAAAGTAGGCAAAAGTTCAAAGCACAGGCGGTGGCTTTTATGGAAAGGAAATCGTTACAGGTTGTGTGGCCTTATCTAGAAACCCAATTTGTGGGTTTTGATCAAAGCAATAGAATTTTATTACCAAAAATACAAAGCCAGAAAAGTTATACCAAAACACGTTTAAAGAGAGTTTTCATAAAAATTTGTTCCAAAAATCAATCCAAGATTGATCATAGTTATGTTTTATACTCTAGTCATTCGATGGACACATTTTATGAATATTTAAATAAGTTTATTCATATGTTTTTTAGGTTTGTAGCTCTCTTTATGATCTTTTTAATTTATTTTAAGAAGTCCATCGAATTAATAAATATTTCGTCACTCATTTTTCAACATCCTTGTGATTCCAAGCTTTTGTTAAATTTTCCTCAACATGATTTCAATATTGATTTTTGTTTTGATTTATTTTTCCACTTTTACATTCAGTTTTGGTGTTCATGCACGGCGTGACACTATTTTGTAGGCCTTATTTTTCGATACTCCAACAAAACCCCACCTGCAGCCCAGTTTTGGGCTTGTGGCAAACTCCGGTCGGCAAAGTTGAAAGCCCCGGCCGATGCTGTCGACAAGCGGCGGTGACGACGTCCCGGGCGACTGCACCAATGCACGATAGAGCATAAAACAAATACCGCCACTGACCGGCCCGGCACCCCCTCCCACATCACCCACCACACCTTCCTTCCTTTCCCATGACTTTATTAATTTTCTCCTCCATGAAAGCGGCGCTCGATTTTGATAGTGATCCTTGCCGGCCTCGGGCACTCGTAAATCCTTTACGCCTGCGTCTACACTCGGTTCTAGTCCTACCCTCCCCAACGAACTGACCGGGAACCTCATTTCTGCACGCAGCGCTTCTAACAGCATGTGGGGTCCGCATAAATTGTTTAATTTGATATTAATTATTTCATTTATTCACCCCGTGTCCGGGGAGCCAAAAAGGCCGCCGAAGGGAAACGGTGGAGGTAAGAGAGTAAGTGGGGCTTTCCCCCTTATAGTCGGCTGATTTTGCTGCGTTTCGAACACCACCACCAGCCTACCACCATCACGTCGCCAAATGGCGTTTTTGTGTTCGAGGTCGTAAATTAAAAATTATGAATATCAATCCCCGCAATTGCACCTTCCCGGGTGCGGGCCAGAGCGGGCGAGTGCGCTGGTCACCGGTTTCGTTTTCTTCGCCCGGCTTTGGCGAGGACGACCACCCACCCACCGGGAACGAACCTGCCGCTGGAACTCCAAGCATGAGCGCGCGCTCGCGCTCACCCGCCTTGTCGTGCATCGAAATCTTCGAAACGTCCACCGCGGGTCCAAAGAAAATGATGAATGGGATCGCGCTTGGACATGGGAGAGAACGAGCACACGGGAAAATGAGTTTTAAAAAATTATCCACACATACACACACACATTCGACGCATAGCAAGGCGCTGGGACAAAAGTAGTTCCGTTTCCGTATCATCTTCCTGCTTAAGATACGCCACACTTTTAAGATGCGCGCTCCATCCAGCGACCGGTTGGAAAGTGAGGTGGGATGTTTAGTTGCCTTGTGTCCCCTCGACATTTGGCAGCGTTAATCGATGGCTCTTATGGAGCGATGGAGCGAACCGCCGAAGTACGACCGAGCTGGCGTGCGCCCGACGCAAAATCCCGACCTATTAGTGTCACGTGCTCCGTCGAAGGGCAGGCAGCATAAATAAGGCGAGCAAATATCATCATCACCGGCTCTCCAGCGCGCCCTGCGTGGTCTGGCCCTCGACCGGCGGGACACGATAGCAACCTGCGCCGGCATTATCGTGTGTAATAAATCGGAGCCTCTCGGCGGCCATCCGGCGGTCCCAATGGCGGTGAAATTAATTATTTGAAGCTGATGATTTTCTCCCGCTACGCCGCCGACTGCTGCACGCAACTGCACCGACCTGGACCCGGGGCCATTAGGAAAAGGACAGCCCTTAACCGACAGCGCCGGACACAATCGCGAGTCATGAGCATTTATGCTATCAGTCGGCTAAGCCATGTTACGCTTGCGTACTTACAACCGGCGCTCACGTGTAGATCACGCCAAAACCGAACGGCCACGGGGTCCGTTTTCCTTTCGGAAGACTCTCTCTCTCCCTGGTGGAGCCTTCCGGAACTTTTATTTATGGCGCATTAAAATTAATGCATGATTTATGGTGACAATTTTATTATCACAAACGCTGCCGGGTTGAAAACCCAAAGGCACATGCGTATCGGAGGATGGAAGAGAAAAGGACTTTGGAATGGTCGGTCAGAAAAAAAAGAAAGCAACATGTTCCATTCGCCCGGGTGTAATTTTGTTGGGGACAACTAGTTTCCTTTTATTGTTGGTTGAAGGAAAAGTAGTTGCAATTAAACTCACGCTCTCTCCAGTTAGGACGCTAGTCCTTAGAAGATCAGCTACTAGAAATCTGATCCCTATTTCGTCTAACTCCTGCACAAACTACACGAAAATGTGTTTCAGCTTCTTTAACAAATTATTCTAGAAGTAAGAATGCGAGCTGAATTCATTCCCTTCAAGACGATACTTGAGTACGAAAATACGAGTGATAAATTGTGGATTGCAAATGCAGCGGCCAAGAAATTGGTGATCTTCATGGAATCAAGGTGGTCGAATGATGGGGCATGTATTCCTGAGCTAGATGAAGCTTAATTAATCTGCTCCCGAACAGGGTGATGATATCGGCCAGACATGATTGATGCATCGGAGTGTGGTAGCAGTGGCATTCCTAGTAGAAATAGACCGCGTCCTGAAACCGAGATGAAAAGATTAAATTATGCAGCGAATGTTGATTACGATCGCGCAGTGTGATAGTATCGGATTTCACCGATTGTGAGGCGCTTCTAAGATGGGTAGTGCAGAGGAAGTCGAAGCGTTCTTGGTGATAAAAACATTTTCTACTCAATTTCATAGGAGTAGTTGGGTGAAGTTTATAATAGAATTAACCTTCATATCGCGCGGTATATGCCGACGATAGGGTTTACTTTGAGGATCCGCAACAGCCGAGCGGTAGCGCCGGTTAGAAAATCGGATCATGAGCGTCGTGGCTCACCACCTCGACGGCGTGGGTTCGAATCCCAACCGAGACCCCGGACCCTCCCTTGTAGTAGAGGACAGACTATCCACGAACACATAGGTTAAAAAGTATTGTAAGCCCTTAACGGGCAAGCATGACTAACAAGGTCGTTACGCCAAGAAGACGAAGAATATGCTGACCACAGGTCCTTCTCCCAAAAATGTCAATCGTCTCCGCAAACCAGTTCTGAGTACAGACGGATGATATGGATCGTCATTGTATATTTAATATCATATGGCTGCGGGCCGAACCCTTTTGCGTGCAAGAACATACTTAAAGTTCTGGTCTTAACTTCCGTATGTACGTTATCGACTTCTTAAATCATCATTCCATATTTAATCGTTAGTCCGAACATTATAACGCAAAATCATTAAAAATATACAAAAAAAAAAATGATTAATTCTTATTTTTTCAAGGTGGTTGATCCTTGCTAAATTCTTCAAGTTCAACCCCACGACTCATTGAAGCAAAGAGAGGGTGTCCTACTTTCAGTACGTCAAATGCAGCAAACCCCCATCGATGTCACCCATTCCACTCAATTAGCCTACAACATTAGCGACCAGGGCACGTGTGTGGTCCGTCAATGCGCTTAGAGCGTCTCGCGTACGCTTGGCCGCCCGCAGCCGCCAACTTCAATCAGGTTCAGCACTGTCGGCTGACGATCGCGAATGTGGAGTGCAAAAAGCGTATCGAATCCGTTGGCAAATGATTGAATTTTATAGAGCTGAATCATAACTCACCGGCGGCGTCTGGCCGCCGAATCCGAGGTGAAATCAGGACCAAACCGCGCGACAGTTTGTAGGAGGAAGGACAGGGCCACACCACGGCGGGCTGTCGTCAAACCAACTTGTCGAAGCGCCTTTTGCGCTGGCGCTTGGTTTTCTTTTATATTCGACTCGATTGGAAGGATTTCACTCGCGCACAGCGAGAGTTACGAGCCTATCGAGCGTTAAAAATGTGGCCATACGTTGGGTATGACGAGAGCCCATCACCACGGTAAGAGAAATCGGGCCCAAGCTCGACTCGTTGCATGTGCATACACAATTATGAACATATGTAAGTGCGCGCTTCGATCCGTTGGATTGATTTCCCCTTCGCTCTTTGCTGAATGCGGTGAAATTCGATACCATGGGCGCACATTCAGGTGCCTCCAGGCCTCCCGGTCGGTTCGCTTTTCCGCGGACCGATGACGTCGACCGGCGACGGGACGGTTGGCATTATTTTCTCCTTTGGGTCCTTTGCGATTGATCGAACAATAAGTTCCTTAACGGATTGAATGCAATGCGAGGTCTAAACGAATGAACAAACGAACGAGCGAGTCGAGGAATAAATATGTACAGAAGTATAAGAATAAATCCCACCCCACGTTTTGAGGTGAAATTGAAACGGGACACGCAAAATCCTGCTGTCCCCTCAGCCTGTCCCCTTGTGCCTCTCTAATCAAGTCTCCAGAGGACCAATTTAGAAATTAAACGGACTATAATGAAGCTATTTTCAACAAATTTAATTTGATCCCATCTGTGGGAGAGGGGTTTGGGGACAGCTTGCCGGGGACAGCAATGCGACAGATATCTTTTCTCCTAACGAAAGCCTCGCGGACCCTAAACTGAGTCCGCTATAACGAGAGCAAACGGTGCGTCGAACTCCCACAACTGTCAGTGTTTGGAGCCCTTTTCCGAGCTTTTCTGCCATCGGGGTTCGCGGTGAAATGGACCTGCGCCGAGGGCTCGCTTTGGTGTGAGGGTGACACAACCTGAGGCTTCACTGTCAAAGTCGACGACTCTCGACTGTTTGCGAAGGTGGTGCTTACGTTCAATGGCGTTTGTTGAGTCTATCGGGGGGGATAGCGGGGATGGTTCTAGGGAGCACAGTTTACTTTTCTCGAAGTGCCATGGCAAATGGCGCTCAAACAAACACACGCAAGTTAGCGCAAGACAGCACGTGGAGGGACGCCCTCGTCAGGCCTACTCCAAACGGCCGGTGCAATGTGGCGGTAATAAATTCACATTTCTTCAATTATATTTCTTCAGACGGAGTAAATCATTTCCGACAGATCTGTGTCTGGGGAGTTCACCGGTACAACGTTGCTGAAGAGCGAGGAGGGCCAAGAGAAGGTTGGAAAATCGCGGCAAGCAGAGTGTGCTATTCGACTCCAGGGTTGGGTGGTTTGTTTTCCCTTCCCTCGGCTGCCAGGGCTGGCTCTCCAGGGAAAAGGTTCTGATAGCTCCAGGACACGCGAGCCCCCTGTCGATCGTATTAGACAAGCTGGTGTGTAGTCATTGATCGTAATACGAATGTGTGCAGCGGGCAGAAAATATTATATATTGAGAGAAAGTTAAAATATATCAAAACATAAGTTTTAAGAATAATTTCTAATAACATAGGCATTCTAGAGTTAGTAAAATTAACATATCAAAAACAAACTAAACAATTTTTTAAAAATTAAACCCTAACAATCTCAAACCCAACCAAAACTTCTAATTGAAATTGATAAAGTATAATTGACCTCAGGCAATGATTTGTTGAAAATAAATGTTTCTAGAAACATGAATCGTTTGGGTCTGACATATTAATTTCCAATCCCGTGTCAGCTCCTTTACTCCTTAATCCTTTTCAAGCTAGTATTAAATATGTTTTGTACCGTTAGCTCCTGAGGCAAAAACTTTTATCAATTAAATGTAAATCTAAATGCAAATGTAGTCCTTACAACCATAGCCTCTAACCCACCCATCATTGAAATAGCTCATGCTGCCTATAACGCATGGTTTTGTCTCTTGATTTCACTTCAAAAGTCTCTATCGAAAACTTTGGTTAATTAAAACGATTGTAAATATTAAGATTACTGTTCTAACTAAACATTTTTTTGTGAAGCTGCGGCAGGGATTGCAAAAATGACAAAATAATTTACGTTTAGGTGCTATGGAAATATGTTTATATCCCCAAATTTACCGCTTCAGAAAGAATGTTGAAATGTGCCCAAAAATGGACTCGGAATCCTTTATTTTTTAAATCATGTTAAAAGGTACCAGTTAGTTTTAAAGTATAAACGATATGATGTTTATTGTTGTTACAGAATTATTATCTAGGAAAAAAGCAATTAAACTGTTTATTTTCGTGTTTTCGGCTAGAGATTGAAATTGATGAGTTGCTATTTCAATTTCACATCACCAGCTTCGAACTAGAGTTTTAAAAAACACTGATTTTTTTCTAAATTATGCAACCACTGAAAGACATGTATCATCAAATTTCATATTTTAAAATCTCTTCATTAAAACCTGATATATAGATTACCTTCATCAGATAAAATCAACAACCGAAGCTCCAACAGAAACTAGCAGATTTCTTATCAATTTTTTATTCTAGCAGAGCATGTAGATTGCCTGCCTTCCACTAGCAATAAATTACTATCAACGCCCAATAAAAATCGAACCTGACCTGCTTCCTTCCATTTTTACACTAGAAATTACCCTGAAAACGTCATTCCTAGGAATTAAAATTTGTTGCTTTTAAATTAGGCTAATAGCTGACAGGTATTATTCTATTAGCGAGCGATCGGAATGAATGTGCCTTCCGTTGCAACGCTCGGTGGCCGCACCTTTCCAATCGAACCCCGAGCACTAATAAATGTAATAAAAATTGCCCTCCAACGTTCTCACCTAATCAAAAATCCACCGGTGGGTTGTAGTGTGCGGCAGTGCTGCTGCCTTGCAAGTGGAAAGTGCTCGGTCACACTTCGGAACAGGATTACTTTCAATTAAGACCAGCTTTTCCTTAACACGGCGCGCCGCGCGATCCCGCAGTGGATTGTGAGCACGTGGCAGGGCACAAAAGCTCCCCTCGAATGCACCTTCATCGGTGGCGCCCGTTTGCCGACCGGCTCGACCCACTCCTTTACGATCGGAAAATGCGATTATGTCGGCTTTCGGATGATCGTCGCCCGCGTTTGATTGCTGCCCGTTCATCGTCGTCGTCGTCGTCGTTCCTGCCGGGCTGCGTTATTCTTTGCTTCCACATGGGGCACACTCGAGTGGCGGGATAAGAAAATGTAGTTATATTTCTGTCAACGTGCCGCAAAAGGACCCTGCACACTTAAAAGGGTCCCGCGCTCGTTTCGAGTAGAGGATTGCTTAATTACGGCACCACCGGGACCGCAGCTCGGTGCCCGCCGGAGGAACAGTTGCATCCAATCACTCGCGAAACGGCACGGGACCTTGAAAATCTCCGCCCGTGCCCTCAAGAAATACACACGCACACACAACCCGGAACCAAAAGTGAAAACGGACAGAAATCTCAGAAGTGGTACCGGGTGTGTGAGTGTGTAGAGTATATCCTTCGGGAGGAATAAATATGACAGAATGCGTGCAACGAGCGCCGGCAGGAGGTCGCCAGTACGAAAATAGCTGCAATCGCGACGCAAGATGCACAACCACTTGCCTGGCGTGGCTGGCGAGGAGGCAGGCGGTTGGCCGAGGAGGGGACCAGAGTCGCCCATATGTCGAAGATGAAGATGCACTTTGTGGAAGCGACGCACCGACCGAAGAAAAAAGGTCGAGTGGAAGGAGAGTGGCAGCAAGAGCGGCAGGGCGCATGTGCAGCGAGGCGAAGACAAACATATGGCTCGAGCCACGGGCAGAAGGAAAAAGGATCCTCCGCCATCCGTTCCAGCAAGGATCGGTGCAGGAAGGTGAAGATTAATTACGTAGGGATGGTGGTGGTGGTGGTGATGGTGGTACGTTGAACGATCGTGATAGATGAAGACGGTGCGGGATGGAAACAGTTCCGCTGGGTGACTAAGAGGGTGCATAAGTGCGTCCAGGACCTTATGGTTTCCGGGTGGCAGTTGTGGAGGTGGTGGCACGCGCATAA
Source organism: Anopheles coustani (assembly GCF_943734705.1). Taxonomy (NCBI): domain Eukaryota; kingdom Metazoa; phylum Arthropoda; class Insecta; order Diptera; family Culicidae; genus Anopheles; species Anopheles coustani. The sequence continues at coordinate 34,568,394 of NC_071289.1, forward strand.
TCCACAAACATACAGCGCGATCGCGATCGGAAGGTTCCTTTAATGAGTTGTGATGGTATTTTTAGATTGCTGGCAACAACCCGTCACGCACCGTACGGCAACATCAACTTGACGCCATATTGTCAAATGCGGCCCAACCGGCGACGCACGGTACCGCACCTAATTGGAGCATGGTGGCCGCATCGAGGATCGCATCGAAGGATCGTGACGAATGTGTCCCTCGAGTCGAGTACCATCTGACGCGCGCTTTTCATTTCGACCCCCGGATCCACAACCCGAAACCTGCGTCAATCTCTGAGGTGCCCGGCAAAAGGTTCCCCGATCGCATTCCACTAATTGACGTTTCGTCGAATCGAATCGGATCGACGCTGCCGGATTTTAACGAGTCCCGAATTCCGTTTGATTGATGAAACGCCCTCCGAGTATCCGCGTCCGAACCGGGGACCTTATTGGCTATCAATCAGCAAAACCTTGGAGCGGTCCAGTACGTTGATACCTGTTGTCAGGGGCTGCGTCCTGTAGGCGGACACGTGTTCGACCGGCCGGTCTTTTTTCCGGGTTCGGCAACAGACTCAGGTTCGGAAAATTGACGTGTCTAGCCCTCTGTCTCTCCCTCCCTGATGCTTGAACAGCGAACATAGGATACGACCGCACGGAATTCAATGCAAATTTATGCGCATTCATTTGACTTGCGTGATAGCGTTGGACATACGCAAGCATAAAAACACACACACACGCACGTGCAACCTATTAGAACCCCACCGGGGTGGAACTATCCAGAGACTCCCGTAGCATTTCCTCGTCTGCTCGTCTTCAGTTTGTTGCATTTTCGGTTTCCTTTCTACCGGCACGTTCCAATCCTTGTTGCCGGTTCGATGGGCACCTTTCACCCTTGCATCCTCTAATTACACAATTAATAGACCCTGGAAGGGCGGGAGCGGGGGAACCATTACCATACAAACAGCGCGTGCACCCTTATTCCTTCGTCCGAGAAAACTATTGACCCCCTTGGCTTGCTGTCGACGCCACGCAACTGGTGCCTTCAAACTAACGATGATAATTTAGCAGAAGCAACTCGATGCCGGGCTCATCAACCAGCCTCAAAAAAGGATACGCCACAGGTCCTGCTTCAGTTTGTATCTGAAAACCTTTCTCCCCTTTCTCCCGGAAGTGTGTTGGAGTTGGTTTTTTATTACCGCCGGGAGTTACGCCGTCTCAATTTATGGCAGGAATAGTATAATGCACCTCCTCCTCCCTGGCCCTGGGGTGGTCGGTAGGGCAAAAAGGATAATGAAATGCAGGGATGGTTCGATGGATGCGCCGGGTGGACTATCACACTTTGTCATCGGCGATTTTCGGGGTGCGATACTCGGGACGCCACCAGCAGGACCATATGGAACCGGCCGGTTGACTGTTGTCGAACCGGAACAGAACAAACGGGGGGGCCATCGCCACACATGCCACATCGGGGCGGATGTCCGAGTCCAGCGTTGGGACTCAGGTCTTTTCCATTTGTTTGTTTCGCTCGGTCGCATAGTGCACGCAGCGGGCGTGACCGACGGGGTGGGATGAAATAGTGCACCGTCATTAGGCGCGGTACGTCGTAAGGATCGTCCGGTGCCCGCGTGCCCGTTTGACTTCTGGCACGTGACCGTTAATGGTTTGGCGTGGTTTTTATGTTTGGCGACGGTGGGCACCCGCTGTTCGGTGCACAACAGCAAGTACAGCACCGGCCAGCACTTGAGGAGGCGGCAGTTGGTGATAACAAGTGAGATTGCTCATGCGTGGAAGGATAGACGACGGACGGGCCTTAGGGTTGTAAGATGTAACGGACGAAAACAAAGAAAGGAAGCGTCTGGTCCGTAAAGTCGGCGAGACTCAAGAGGACTCTCAAGAGAGCCATCCGTTAAGTGTCGCTTCCGGATGCCATATTTTGACCGTTACGACTCAAATTACACTCGAAGCAGGTCCTTTGTTTGATTTTAAGTGGCTATCATTATCTACTACATATTTTAGCTTTTTTTTTATGTATGGAGTTCTGTGTACACTAAAAACTCGACCAATACTGAACCGTCGCTTCTGAAACTTTTCACACATTAAGTTTAAGTACTGCAGATGTTGTTGAAGGTTTGCTTGATCACTATTTTTTGATAAAATTATCTAAATTTTACAATTTAAACTCAGTTTACTTACACTAACAAAACAAGCATGTAAACAAATGTCAAGGTGTATCCAACATAGTTACCCTAAGGTTTATACATCACGGGGAAATTCATGAAATTTCATACATTTAAATTTGCCGTTATTGTAACTAATAAATTAATTCAAACTTTCAAGTAAAGAGTAAAACCATAATTCTTTTCTCAATCCCTTTGTTACCGAGCAACGCCGGGGCGTCAAGCTAGTACACAATAATTGCGTTCGAACTTCTGTTTCAGCAAATAACGAACAGTTTAGTGTTTATGTATCTGGTGAAAGTATTACCAATATTGGAAAGCATTATGAAATGGATCATTTTCCTTTGAAATTCGTGAGGATATTAAATGACATGTTCCATACCTAGAGATTTTAGAAGGCATAAGTATCTGAATTGTGACGGATCTAAAATTCATCCCTCTGGTTTTGCAATCTTTTTCACCAGGACTTCCAGTACTGAGGCAAAAGTTGACATCTTTTACCTGTGTCTTTTGTACTTCTTGTATTTGCATCTAGTAAGACTTTTGGTATACTTTGATATTGCTTAAGTATTGTTAATTTTCAGCTTAGAAGCCTTGGTAGAATATGTTTTCTTTTGCATTATTAAAGTCAAATCTTTCCGTTTGAAGTGCTCACGATTATGTTGCAAAATTGTGTATTGTTAGCCATGCAATTTATTTTTTCCCCATCGCAGTTCAAATTGATTTAAGGAGGTAATAATTGGAAAGCGATTTATAATGTATTGTGCAACCATAAAATAATCAAAAAGACATTTGCATTTAAATAAAATATTATCAATTAACAAAAGAACTGATTTGAATGCATTAAAAGAAGATCAAAATAGTGTAATTATGGAAGAAAAGTATTGAAAAAAAAGTTTCCAATAGAAAACTATTATGCGGACTCGATATGGGACTTGGAACCAGTAATGAACAGCTAGTGTGAACAGTTGTTTTAGAATAGAAGCTAAATCGAAATCCGTCCGCAAACTATCGAAGCGGTTCATTTTTCGGTTCTTTTATTTTCCTAAACACGTCACCCCATGCTGATGTTTTCTATTTGATAGCAGTGGTTCTAACAGACAAGTTTGGTAAAAGTCTCAAAATTTTTCAAAAGTGGCGAACGAGAAACAATTGATTAAGAAACATTGTACGAGAGTAAGCACTTATCACAAATACACACTTATTTTTAATTGCTTTGAAAGATCTCTCTCAATAATTATAAGCTTAAGGAATATTTCCAATAGTTTTTCTTATTTTAAGAAAATTACATCCGCAATTGGTACGTATCAAAATACATCTTTTTATTTATCCGTCTTATTTATTTTGCTCGTTAATTCATCATGTTTAAGCATCGTGTTCATCATCTTCACACATGTTAACACTTTGAAGTAACCTCGAAGCGCTTCAACCGTTACCTCTTCCCATAAATAGCTGCGTTATTCAATAGCCACCTCATCCCTTCTTTACAGCAAAACAAATTTCACCTTTTGCCCAACACAAACGCATGCTTTCCACTAGCGGTACCGATTTACTTCATTTGCACTTGATTTAAACTAATGACCCTTGGCCGCCCACGTGATTTGGCTCATTGTTGCAAATGAACCTTCGTCCATGTCCATCGGCGTCGATCGATCTCGGGGCGCTGTACGCGGCCAGGCTGTTGGCAGACCACACGCACCGCAACAATGTTTCGATCGGAATCGATGATCTTTCAAATGGGTGAAATAACGTATGGTTAGCACGCCACGAAAGGGCCTTTGGTGGCGGGCATCGAGGGATTGGGCGGTGTGCGAGATCCGATCGGTTGGGTTTGTTTATTTTAAACATTAAGTTTTTCTCTCATGGGAGGAAAAAATAATACAACGGTGAGAATTGGATGGTGGCAGGGAGTTGGAACCGAAAGGAAACCAGCAGGCACACACGCATTAATGGAACCGAGTTCTGTATCAAAATCTCTGTTTTCACTTTTTGAAGGCCGGTTTACGGTACGGAAGGCGCTTACGCCGGCCCCGCCAAAGCCTTAACTGGATCACCAGATCTTAGATTGAGCCATTTGTCTAGTGCGTGCCCATAATCAACACAATTGAGGCCAGCATTAACAAACGGTGGACGAAGACAAAACTGCCGAATTGCGACGGAAAGCACAGGTGCGTCCTTCGCAAGGATTGCGCGAACGCCCCGGAATCAATAAATGTAGTCTAAATAGTTCGCAATAAATCATGCCTAATCAAAGCGGACAATCAGCGCTATAGGATTGTTGTTTCTTTCCTCGCCTTAAGACTCGCCTCCCACAGCAGCATTTCGTAGCAAACGGAATACGACTGAGAGGGTCCAAGTCCCCTCGAGGGCCCCATGGGTTGGGTTTATGCAAACAAACCGTGGTGAAAATTAAATCGTTTGCCTGAGGACGTTCGATTGACCGTTCGCGAAACGGACACCCGATAATCAGCGCGCCGTTCAACCCGTTCGCCACCCGGCGATGGTGGTCCTTTCTGTACCTGCGTTTCGGCGGGGACCATTTCCCCCCTTCCCCCCAGACTCCGAGATCTCGATCGCGTCCTCGAGGGTGTCGAAACCGAGGGGGTGTAAAACGGGGCGAACGGCGGACGATTTAAGGCAACGAAATGGGATCGCGATCGCGCTGGTGGCAGGTTAAAAATCGTTTCAACTTTTTCACCTGCAACCGAAGGGACATAAAACGAAATCGTCTTTCTTTACGGCCGTCAGCAACGCCACCTCGAGCTGGTGGCTGATGTTTAACGACCTCCGTGTGTTTGCTCCAGTTAGGAGCGCGAATGGCGTAAAATTGAACGTGTTAAAACAAGCTCCCTCGGGCGCTGGGGCAATCCCGTGATTAGACCGAGGGCGTGATGAAAATGTTAGTTCATTAAAGACTGATAGTGTGTGGTCAACAAAGTATTAGTCCGTCGACAGGAGTGGTCGCACGTAATGTCCGCGCGCTCATAAATACGTTTTGCTAATGCACTTTCGTCAGGTGATTTCGACACCGTAAGCCTCATTTTTATTATTCTTTCTGAGGTAAAAATGTGATTTTTGAGGTAAATTGAAAACGGCACTATACTTCAAATAAAATTTATTCCAACGGTTTGACTTTCGCCAATCGATCTTTGACTTAATGAACGTTTCCTCGCTAAATATTTTCCATGATTGGTATCGATCAATTCCAATCACGAATCACTTAACCGCCCTGGGCGAGAAAGTTCACGCCGTTCGGGTGAGGCGTACATTCAATGTTACAACAGCCGACCAAAACGGGACAAAGTGATTCTTGCACACGAATTGAAACGGAGCCTTTTCGTGGAGGGGTTTGGGGAGGGTAACAAAGAAAAATCATAGCACCATTCGGTGCCCGTAATGGTGTTTATGGTGATCTGCTGCTGGTGGTGGTGTGTGGTGATGATAAATTTACCGTTGAGAAGCGCAAAGAAAAGCATCATAACACAGTTACGCACAACGAACCTATGGGACTCCTTCTGGAGAACGCAAGGTGTCACACGTGTGCCGTCTTGAGGCGGATATTTCTCGGTTACAGCCGGCGTAATCTAACGCAGCAGCGGTTAGAACCGACGCGATGTTGCGTTATCTTCCACGTGCCCGAGCCGGTTTTTGTGCGGCGATATGATGGAGTGCCATACGGGACGGGCCGGTAGTGTCAGTGAACTACCCTTAGCGCTTTGTCACGCGCACACCCCCTAATGCGCCCGGGGAGGAACACATTGCGTTTTGTAGAACATCTCAAGTCACGCGCCTCGGAGAGCCTGCTCATATATGGAGCGAATGGGAGGAAGTTGAGGGAAAACGAAATGAAAGAATGGAAGAAAACTAGAATAACAACACATGCAATGGAATAAATTCATCTCGGAAACACCTCCACCCTGCGCTGAGGGCTCAGTAAAAACTTGAACAGATACGCTTCATATCACTCACCAGCGCACGAATGCACACGAAAGGAAACAGGTGACGGATTTTACTGGCTCGCTGGTGCCAAGGACCTTCTCGCCCTTCGCTCCCGGGGGAGGGAAGACAGGCGACGAAGTGCACATACCGGAACTTGAGGATTCCTGGACGGGTGTCATATGGAGCAGGCATAGGTCCGCATTAGGAAAAACATGTGCATTACCGAAATGTTTTCACTGCTGCTCCTGCTGCTGCTTGTGAGGGTTGTATGCTAGCTGGTGGTGCCTCGTCCTTCGTGACGCCTGACTGACGACCCTTCCCTAACACACACGCGAACACGCACACATATGCACACCCGAGCACACGCCGTTCTAGATGGTTGCGCATGCGGGACGGAATCGCTCCACTCCTTCGCATCGCGCGCAGTGGAATATTTTAACTCGACCAACTCGGCGCGAATGTCCTGCATGTGGCGTAATGTTCATTCAACCCTCTTCTTCGGTTCGTCGCCCGAGCGTGATACTTATCATACTGGTTTTAAGGAAAAGAAAGGAAATTGCCCCACCGGAATATCCTGGCGTTTGGCACGCTTTGGTGGTCACCATTGCTGAGGGGTCGCGTGGCGTCGGTTTTTTCGGCTCGCTGATTTCTCTACAACCACGTGTAGATTACTCAACGTACAGCACTGATGCGAGGTGCAGGAAAAGGTGTAGATATATTTTTGACTCCCCACCGGGAAGTTGGTGGTGCATTGGAACTTGTTTTGGGATGATGAAAAAGGCCAATTTCGGTTGCTTTGTCTCCATGTCTATTTCTAATGTTCACTCCATGTTCTATTTCTAATGTTCAGAAAGTAATAAATATTTATTATCTGACCAAAATTTATCAGCAATCTTACATTTGCCTATAACAGACCCAATATTTCATAATTTTTTAGCTTGTAGGACACATATTCTTTAAACATTCTACATTCCTTATTGTAACAACGCAATCGAGTCGAAATAATTTTTATTAATTACAGATTGTTTACAAAATCAAAAAAAAACTGTGCTATTCCTCTGCTCAGAAGCGTTTGTACCAAACTGAACGTTGTTTTACCTATTTCACCTCTAGTCATACTTGGCGTAACTTCATGAAAACAAAGTTTCCACCTTGACTGGTGCGAATCCAGACTCACTCCGACACTTATTATTGTAGAAAAGCACCTGACAAACACAGGCCAATTATCACTACATGTAGAAAATATCTTGAAATGGTTTTAAAAATAAAGTTAAAACTCATTGGCAAGCATTTTCATCGGAGCTAGATATTTTCAATATCGGAAATATTGCATTTATTCAAGATAGCAGCGTCGATCGCCAAAGACATAAAGAATGGAATTAACATTATCATTTGAAAATCGTGACAGTCAGACAGATTAGTAGCATTTTGTTTCAATAGTCGCAGAATATTATTAAATATTAAAGTTTCGAAAAATAACCAGGCATATTATTTTGACAGAACTGATATCAGAATTGGAAAGAAACATTAAAATTTGCCTGAGAGATGAGGGAAATGAGTAGAATTAAAAGTTGTCACTGACACTAGCCCGATGTGACTTCGTTAACAAATAATTTTGAAGTTCATTTGCGAATCATTTGTGCGTATAAAAGAAACTTTATCAGGTACGGAAATCGCTCTTACTTTGATTGAAGCCTAAATATAAACGATTTGCTCTATGTATTGGTTAATTCATTCCGTTTGACATCTAGTATATGGCGTGATCTATTCCAAAAAGTACCTGTCCCAAACGAATCATGTTAAATAGCTGCTCGATCGTTGAAAAGTTCAGTGGAATTCCCTCTCAGGTCCTCTTGAAATAATTTCTCCGTTTTCAGAACGCTATCAGTCCGGCATAACTCAGCATAACGGGGGTAGAACACATAGTTTTTCGTGCGGCAAGTGTATCGGGCCCCCGAGAGGCCTCGTTATGCCATCACCGAGTGCCGCTACAACCATTCGATTCGGTGCCGGAGATAAATCGCTTCAATTGCTACAAAAGAATTCTAGAATCATGGCACGTAGCCGAATGGTGCTTTGAACTGGAGCGAGGAAGAAAAACAAAACCGAGCTGAAAAACATGGAAATCAAAATCATCGCTCTTCAGCAGGTTCCGAGTCTCCCAAACGTGCGGTACGAGGTTCAACGAGTCCACGCACGTCCATTATGCGCCCGATCTGGACGCGTTCATCTCCCGAATATCCCTCGTCCGTCCGCGCGTTGGGCGCGATGATCAACAGAAATGTTTTTCTTTTTCTTCGCCCTACCCTCTCCGTACATCAAACCCGCATCAACTTTCCGCAGTCCGGAGTGTGGTCCGGGCGGGAAGGGTGATGCCCGACCCGAGAGGGATGCTCAGGTGCCACAGCCTCAATGCGATGCGGGGTTTTATGTGGATCAGCATTCGGACCTCGACCGGCACGATCGGACAGGTACATTGAACCGCGTCCCCACCACGCCGTGGACCTGTCAAGACGGAGGTTCCCCGGGCCAACACGAGACACCACAATAAATTACCAAATGATAGAGTCCTCCCAAGGCTTCGGGGTTCCGTCCGTCGCCGGTTCGCGGTCAATATATGTGAACGGCGAGGGTTTACGGGGAACATCGTGCGTGCGATCCGTAACCGTCAAGTAGGAGATCTGTATCAGCGAGAAGCGCTGGGAGAGAGGCAAAAGAAGAAGAAAAAACGGTACACACCTCACGGCACTCGAGCTACCCCGACGTTCCGAGTCGACGATCCTAATCGAAGAAAATTCGTGGATCACGTCCGACGAGAATCGTCCGGCCGTGCGCGGGCTGCGGGAAGTTATCAAATATTGTTGAACAAAAATATTCATCCCTTTCGACTCGCGCCCCTTGCTATCAGGAAGGACAGATCTTGCACGCCGAAGCGCCCCAAAGAATCGTCGACCCGTGGAGCCGCCGAGATGAATACGGCAACAGCACTTGGCCACAGCCTCACAGGGTTCTTTATCGCGCGCAGAGTCGCGTCTTCCGGCAACAATGGGATCATATTATTTCCCATCGCGAAGGGTTGCGCTGTTTTCACCCCGCGAGCAGGTTCTGCAATGGAGGATCTCCGACGCCAACCCCGGGGGACGAGGTTGTGGATTTGAATTTGAATGCGCGCTGTTTTGTTTGCCTTCTGCGCAATGGCCATTCGGGCCGAAATCATCCCACAACGATCGGGAGGCCGGACAAAGGCAGCTCGAGCTCGAGCAATCCTTTTAGCAGTTCCCAACAGGTGTCTCACCGCAGGTTCGTTTCCGTTTGATTTCGTTTCGCCCTTTTGTTAACGCTCGAGGGTTGTTGTAATTAATTTGAATGTAAATTAATAAGGTGTAATTTTTCCCCGACCGATCCGAGTGGCCAGATAAAACCCGCGAACCATTTTGCCCGCAAGCGCTTTTGGGGTGAGTTCGTTGTTCGTTGCTGAATGCTTCACTTTGCGAGCGAAAATCAAGGCGAGCGTTTCGTTTTTTTTTTTGCGTCTCGTTTCGTTGCCACTCCAAACACAACACCACGCGAAGTAAGGACTCACCCGAACCGAAGTGGATGTTAATTCTCTTTTCAACGAGTGGCGATACCTTCCACCCTCTGGAGAAACGTTTTACTCAATTGAAGCAAACGCATTGGAAACTATCTGCATCATCTACACGCCCCTCAAGTCAAACAGTCCTTTAGGGCGCATACGAAACATACGCTTTCCACCGTCAGCTCGCGCAGCTCGGGTAAATCACTTTCAATAGAAATTTCCCAATTCCGCAAGCCGCGCCAAGATCGGCATTGCCAATGCCGCTTCGCCTTCCGAAGCCGCTCCACTAATAAATGATATGTTTCGATTATCTCACCGCGCGCACACCTACCCACCCAGCCTCCGACCCCCAACCCGCGGGGTTGGGACGCTGGAGACGTTTTATCTATCGGCCTCTTAGGTGCACAATCGCTAATGCCCCATTTACCACCCGGTGCCCGCCGGTTCGCGATGCAACAGAGTACGCTGAATGCACCGGGCGAAGATGGATGTGGACGAGGTGGAAGTGGGTGGGGCCCACCGACAGTATGCGCACACGTCGATACACGTCGGGCAATCATCGTCGGGGTCTGGGAATAAATAATAAACAGTTTGATATCTACAAGCAATTGATTTGATATTTTAAGTTCGCAAATGTACTATTATTAATCACTTTAGGGGCCACCGCTAAGGGAGCGCGAGTGGCCCCCCGGTGAACGGACCACCCTGCCGGGTGGGATTGGGGAAACTTGGTGTGGGGGAATGCGGTGGGGAAGCAATTTTCCAACCCAACCTCGACCGATTGGCATGGGTGAGAAATCGCTGGTACTGTACACCGCTCTCGATAGTGTTGATCTCGTGATGGATGATGCGTGATAGAAAGTGCATCCCTTCGAGTGGATGTGTATGTGTGTCTGCAGCGCCAATGTGTGTGTGTGTGCATCGGGCGATAGGGCGCTTAGGTTATTTCTTTCGTGGTGTTATCGCGAACTGGGGGCTTCCGGATATTAATTCCAAACAGAAGGAGTGCGTTTTGTGGATTCGAGTCCGCAACACACCATCGAAACCGGATTAGTCCAGGATTGACTTAACTGCACAGTGGGAGAGTAAAGAATGGTTAGTGGCCCTTGTTGTTTTAAATTATTTCAATTTATAAATAATGCTTTTGAAACAATAACTCATATTGTGGGTGACAGCAGCCCTTTTCAACAATTTAGTAGTTGACTACTAATTACATATCAGATTAGACTATAGTTATTCCAAAGCATATCCTTTGGGAATCCTTTATATTTATAATTTATTTCATTGGTGTAATAAATTTTATAACCAAATTTCAACAACAATGATTATACTAAACCAGGGTGGCAGTCAACGTGTTAACACAATAACTGTCAAGCGTTTATAGCACACTTTTTAGTAGAACAATTTTTTGATAAAATTGTTTATCAAATACATTTAACGGAAGGTTTTTGTAAACCGGGTAAAGACAACGCTTCCTAAAGAGTTTGTTTTTATCGTTATTATAGCTTTTTGGGGGTCCGCGACAGCCGAGCGGTAGCGCCGGTTAGAAAATCGGCCCATGAGCGCCGAGGCTCACCACCTCGACGGCGTGGGTTCGAATCCCAACCGCGACCGGACCCTCTCCTGTACGAGAGGACTGACTATCCACGTACAACAGGGAAACAAGTCTCGTAAGCCCTTAACGGGCAGGCATGACCAAGAGATCGTTACGCCAAGAAGAAGAAGAAGCTTTTTGTTCCATTTTTATTTATTTATGGGACAAAAACTTATTAGAACTAATGACAGCTGGCTATAAAAAAACGCGTAGAGGAAATAAAAGTTGGGATCTCAATATTGGAGTTAAATAATAATATTAATAAGTATGATTTTCTACTAAATAGAAAAATTACATATTGAAAGGTAAGTTTAATTTTCGTGATCCAGATTTTCAAATATTTGGGCTACAGTTTTTTTGTTCGATCTACATTTCAATCCTAGACTTAAAAAAAAAAATTCAATATGTATGACAGGGTGTCACAGACCACAGTTCTTCTCCACTGTGGGACTTTAAAAATAGTACAGATACCGGACTTCCATATGCTCACCGTCGCAACCCATTATCCGTACGCTGACCTTGGAAGGAAATCCCTCAGTGCCTCAGCTACCCAGCCAGACGATAATCCAGATTCAGCACTCCGGGACGTCCGGAATGGCAATCGCGAGGTGAGCAATTGCGCACCGATGTGCAGAAATTCTTCCATTATCCTCGCGAACGTCGTCGCCGGGCACTAGTTCCTAGGCAACGCGTGCACGCACCGCCTCGCCGACCATTAAGATAGCCGATTATCAACGCGCTTCAGGTTGCTGGAGAGACTTAGCGGACTTATCGCGCAGTCCGCCCAGCAGTGTTTGCACTTGAACCGGTGGTCGGACGCGCTTCTCCGGTTCATTAGAGGGATCGCTGCACGAGGCGCCTACCGAAAGGCGCCCGATACGGCTACTTTGTGCACTTTCCACCGCCCGTTCCACGTGGTGCATCGGTTGCAATAAATAAAAATTTAATCGTTCATTCATTGAACAACTATTAATCACCTGCCGTGCTTTGCCGTGGACCGCGGGGATCGCACCTTTCTTCGACGGGCCGCCGACTAAAGTGCACTGATTGTACCTTAAGCTGCGTCCGGCATCTCTTTGCCCTTAGCGTACCCGTTCTTCCACGGTCGTCACACCAGACACTGTCTGCGACTGTTTGAAGTCTGACAGCCTGTTTGACGATGATGATGATGATCTCGCGGTCACCACCGTCGCGGTCGGGGATCGGACCGGGTAAAGCGCCGCTAAAGAGGACTTCTGCTTTGTTTCACCAGCGAAGTCACGGGATCCACTTGTCCCCGGCGAAAGCTCCGTGCGCTCAAGTGCGCGGCACCCTTGTCGCGTCGGGCCACTACTTGACCGATCGCGACCGATCGCGGAAGCTCCTATCTTCCATCATCCTGCGCGGGAAATGCAGCGCTTTTTTTCCGATAACCGCTCGATTGATCTCCAAGGCGGCACTTTCTCGAACTCTCGGGACGATCCCGTACGGGATACTTTGTTGGAACACGGAGGTTTTTACAACGTGTCCGCGAGGTGTACTTACAGTAAAAGCAACATTTTCGAAGCTCGAAATTAAGACTGGTTCTCTGGACTTTAAATTCACCTCACAAAAACATGTCGAAATGATTCCATTTCAACTCACGAAAAAAGAGAAGTACTCAAGAAACTCGCAACAGGAAGATAAGCCGGACAAAGTAAAAAAGGTTACGAAATCACTTACCAAAGTGAAGCGACGGGATGCACTTGCCAGGATGAGATGAGCGTGCAACTGCAACTCCCGATGATGACATTAACGAAGTTTGCGAAGTTCATAAGATGAGGCTTGGAGCGACGGTACGACCAAAAAAGAAAGCAGCAGTCCCCCGGGGACGTAGTCGTCCCAGGTTCCGTCCGTTTGATCGGCGGGTGGTCGACTGGAGTTGAGAAACGAATATCTCTTCCCACAGCAGGTTGCACATTTTGATGATAGCAAGCGTCACTTCGCCGACTCTTACCATTAAAACGTGTGTTGAAAATTGTTTTTTGAACATCTCCCGGCACCGTTTTCAAGCGGAAATCCAGAGTCCATCCAGAGCTCTCAGTTGATGATTCCATGGAATACTTAATGACTCAACAGCTCATCAAGACACAAGTTAACTTCCACTTGTTTCAACACTACCAGCATGCAAATATTGCACGTTGATCTTTTTTTTGCAGACCAAATTCAATACCGCAACTGATTACATTCCCCAGACGACAAACGAAACCGGGTGTCTGCAAACGCTGGTGCGGGTGCCTTCGTCCCGTCGTCGAGCAGCATCTCAGGACTCGGGTAAAGACCTTGCGGACGCGGCTCCCGCAGTGTTTGTACAACGACTTCTGGCATTGACATCAATTAGCCCGGACAGACGACGGACGATCGACGCACGGCTAGCGATTGCACTTTTGGTGTGCAAAATTGATTTTATCCGTTTTAGGGTGGTACCGACCCCGCACTTCTCCTCAACTCAGCCCCCCCTCTCCCCCTGAACGAGTGTCCGTTGAAATAATGACACACTCATAAAATTTTCTTAATGTCACTATTGGGCCTCAATCAGTGCTGCAACTTGAACCTTTAACGCATGCCCTTCGGCTCATTGCTCAAGTGTAATGATAATTGTGATCATTTTCATCAATAAATCCTGGTGGAGGAAAAAATGTTCGTATGTAATATATAGAAAAAAAGAAACAACCTACAAACAACTGCTACCACGCCATCCTTGAGGATTGTCGGATTGTTGAGCTTTTTTACCTCTTCTTCTTTCGTTTGCACAGTGGAATGTAAGTCTCAAGTGTTATTTATCATTCGGCAAGGAAGGCCCCGGCTTGAGTGATCGCCTTATGCGCCTTCCGCAAAAGGGGGTGACGATTTGTTGCGTAGGGTGGATCGTTGCTTTTTTCCCTCCCTTCCCTGCGATCGACTCCGGTTTGGTGTCTTCCGTTTCCTTTTTTCCCAGGGGGCAGGAGTTATTATTGACCACATTTGGGATGGAATATTATTTACCCATTCTCGAGGTCTGGAAAAAAAGGCCGCGCGTACACGGGTTGAACGGATCGCGAGTTATGCAATGCCACAACACGCCAGACATGTGTCTTTTCGACTGAAGTGAAGGTGTCTCGGAGCGTGTCGATATCCACATGATAATGTGTTCAATGGTCAAAGCAGGTTCCCGATCCACGGGCCGTTGTGACACGCGACGGTATCCTGCACATTCGATCACGGTCCAGCTGGCAAGTGGCTTTCGAACCAAGGGGAGCTTTTGAACTGGACCGGCGCGCTCGAGAGAGATGTATCAAAATATTTTGCGCCACATTTGCAACCAAGCGGAACCGAGTGTTTGGAATCGGAATCAAATTTCTTCCGATTTAGATGCTTGACCATGTGCGCTCCCGAGCCCCCACAGCGGGGATCGCTTCCCCGTAGCTGGTCGAAAATTTCGAATACGCCCGATCGATTCGTTTCGACCTGTTCCGAACGCAGCGGCAGCTTCTGACGCGTCGTTCGTTAAACGGTACAAAATACCGAATTACACGTGACAGCGGCGAGTCCGGGCGGAACCGTTTCTTATTTCATGCCAATCATATTAAACCGGACCGCCACTGGCCGGCCCCCAAAGCATCCTCGAAAACGGCATCCAGCGGCACGGTCCGAAACGCAACCGATTTACCCATTTCAAGCTTATCTTACGCGGCATCACCACTCGAGGGGAGCCAGTATCGGAAAAAGGCTGGAAGGGAACTTTTCTTACCGTCTTGGAAATGGAAGCCTTGAGCGACTGACCCGATTCTCGGCCCGATTCGGATCGCGGATCGTTTGTTTGTTTATTCCTTTAACTGTTTGGCACCGAAACGGTTAATCGGTTGCTTCTGTTGGAAGGTTGGTCGTTATTTTCTTTCTGGTTTTAGCATAAGGAGTAATACTCAAATGGTGATTCATCCTAGTGCCGGTTGGTCGATAAATCATGTCCAATTCCATCCCGACAGCCGCTCGTCAAGATTTCGAACCAATCAGTCGGCATGCTGGAGTAGTTACAGCAGAATAAAGAAAAGGATTTGAAATGATTGAAAAGTGATTTTTAAGAACATTTTTCTGTGATCGTGCTAAAAGTATTTCCTTCTACGATATAGAGCTAGAGAGAGTGATTTGGTACATGCATGACATTTTTATTTCACTTAGAAAGGGCATCAATTATTGCACCGATTAGATTCAATTATCGTACACCAAAATAAAGGCAAAGAAATCTGGTTTGAAGTGAAATGAAATATCTGTGCAAGAATGCACAAAGTGGATATTAAAATATCAAATTTAGCTTTTATTCTCACTAATTAAACAATGGTAATGGTAAATAGCAGTTTCAACATTATTGTCAAGATTATTTAAACCATAAAATGCATAAAATAAGCATTTTTTACAGTGAAACTAAGCAGCTCCCAAACTAAGGTGCTCCAAAATAGTGGCAAAAAGAATGTTGATAATTTTTCAGTGCAAACAACTAAAAAAATCTTTAAATGTCAAGTTTATTACATACTTAGAAAGTTACTCAAAGGTTTTGGTTATATGATCGATACATTGAATGAATTTCTTTTGAACCAAGTCGGTCAAAACTGGCTTTTTCAGTTGATTTGGTTTATTTTTTAAATTAATCAGAGGATGAAGTAAATAAAAAAGAGGTCGCCAAAAGCACATCAATTGGTGAACAGGTATATAAACAAGTTATACGCTTCGGAAAAAAAACGAAACATCACAAACAAGCAATGAAACCAATTGCACTCACAGGTTGACATTTAGTGGCACGCTCTTAATGTGCGCTTCATCCGTTCATCTTCATGTCGCCGAAAGATGAAATGGCGATCATAAAACACCATCCCCAACCCTACGCCGGTCGCACCGGACAAAGTTGTTCGCCTGCGCAAAGTGAATGACATATACCCTCGTTAAATCAAAAGTGCATCAAATAAAACATCCGCGGAAACTTAACCAAACAAAACAAACAAGAACAAGAACCCATAAACACAAGCGGCATCCCACGACCTGCGCACGCCGGTGTCATAACGCCCGGTGGGAAATGGGGACGATCAAACGAAGCCGGTCCGAAAATCTCACCCGGAGGGAGGGGGTGGGGAGGGGGAGGGACCACCTAGGTGATGGAAGGATCTTTTCCTTCGGCTGCTCCTTTGACTGGCCCGGCGCGGCTTGATTGATAGTTTAAATTAAGTAATTGCCTTGCGTCCGATTTTGGAACGATCTCTTTCTCGCTCTTCGAACGAGCGGTGATCGGGAGCGCGTGCGTGGCCTAAAGCAAACCCATACCGAACCTTCATAGGATCCGCTAAGTACTAAGGCCTCACCCCGCCATCCCCCAAGTGCCATTACCATGCTCCCAGGCGGCGCCCGGTGACATCTGTCCAAGTGACAAAACATTTGCTCCCTTATGGCAGCATAAAAGAAACATGGCGCATTTAGCGCCCCCTCCCGATCGCTGCTCCAGTTCTTGAAGCACCATCCCTAGTGCGTGTGTCTCGGCCATCTCGTATGGTGCGTCCAGTGCATGTACTTGAGTGTGGACGGGCATCAGGTAAAAGCCACGTAGCGGGGTTGCCAGGCCGCACCATAAGGTTACAAATCAATTTGATCGCAACGAAAACAAGAGGCATGGGGGAGGGTTGGTGGGGCGGGGATGGATGCTTTATTGGGGGAGTCCAAATGGACCGCGAGTGCTGATCGGGCGACCTCCTTCATTGCCCTTTTACAACCGGAGCCGAAAAGCAAACACACACACACACACCACCACCCGATGGAACGCAATTAGGGTAATACTGGAGACCCTTTTGAAGGGGGCAAGGGCGAGGGAGGCCGTTAAAATTATGAGACCGGGAAGGTAAAAGTCACCGATCCACCGAACTCCCTTGTCGGAGGGGTGGTTTGTGTGTCGAAAAGTGCGTCCGAATGCTGTGTTTAGTGGCGGCTTCGAAGTGGCGGCGACTTTGAATGAAACCGTCTTTTGAGCATTCGCCCAGCCGCCCCTCGAAACGGGCCAGGGTTTGCCCAGGTCAGTGATCGGGACTTCTCGATCGGGCGATGTGCATTACGTTTTCCAACCAAGCAGGTCACCCGCACCGCAAACGCAACACCGCTTACTTCATTTCCGATCCGACGAGAAACCTTTTCGCCACCGGGAAGAGATAAGCCGCGAGAACCCCTAGGATGGAGGGTGCTCGAAGCGGGACGGGGATTGTAAAAATTCAATTTAAAGTAATGGATCGTGTGCGCTAAAATGGAACCGAGCCCAAAATAGGATCTGCAGCACGATCGTCACAATCGCAAGGACTAGGAGACCGGAGCCCGCTGGAAGAACTCCACTCCACTCCGAAGCGACAATGTCTCCCGGAGCAAGAATGGGCCAGAAGTAGCAAACGGCACAACGTTAGGCCGCCAGGGTGGATACACGTATCGTTAGAAGCAATGCGCCAAACGAGGGTCGATTCGACAACGGCGGACCAGTGCGCCACCGAAAATGGAATTGTCACTAAAGTTTATTGGACCCGGTTGCTGGGTAGCTGTTTTCCACGTGGCGTGCGCCGTGTCATAATCTCCCCCGCGATGGGAACGGTGCTGGAGGCCGCGGGAAAAGTTATTACATGTGCTCATTACACCGAGAGCGTGTTCCCTGAAATGGGATTAGTCGTTTTAAGCGTTGCTAAAGTGTATTTATTTGATAGCTGAATGAATGGTACTTTGGCTTCGGAAAGACTTAATAACGAGGGATTCCATCTGGCTTTAAGCTTTCATCCGTTTAATGTTCTTTTTATATAGTTTTTTTTTAATGCCAATACCTTTGCAATAACTGGTTAACAAGGTTGTTTCTCCAACTTACATGTACAGAAGCAGAATTTTTAAAGATATCAAAAAATTTAGTTTTCAAAAATGAATGAAGTAACATAAACAAACAAACACATTTGAATTTCTAGTTCCTCAAATTCCCAATCGATTTAAATCAAACTGTTCCAACGATGTGTATATAAGAAAGTCCTATCCACGAGTAATTTTACCAGTCGTGTGGAGTTTGCCACAAACCTCACTAACAAGCTCATCATCTTTCTTCCCAATCGAGACATCCCCTACGCAACAGGGACAATAGACGCACGGACGGACGCCACACTTTCTTGCGGTCCTCAGGTGAATCCTTTTACGGTCATGGTCACACTTGCCTTACATCTTTATGCGAAGATCATCCTGTGGAATAATAATCGGTAGGAAAAAGTTATGACGAAAAACTGGGGGAGAAAAAAGCCACACTCAAGGGACGGGAACGCAAGGGTGCGATTGATGAGAAAGGCAGTGCGACAGTAGGTACTCTTCCTTTGCGGAACACTTCACGATCAAGATCGTAAGCAACGGTCGCAACTCATCGCCACGTCCATCCGCAAGGGCTAAGCTGGACTTAAACACGAACGTAACGCGCATACGGCCAATTAAGAGACATCCGAGGAATAAGGAAGAAAAAATACCACCAAATCGAGAGGGTCAAGGGTAATCTCTCACCCTCCCGTCAGTATCTTTGTGAGAACAATCGCAACCATGAAGATTGCATCACTTGCATCTCACATCCATCCGGCTTTCGATTTCTTTCTTACAAACTACGTATCATCACCAGATCTGTCTTTTTCTTTTATACTACAAAGACAAACACTATTCTTGAACAATTTGGGTATTACTGAATGATTTTAAATAAATCAAAAAATTGAGATTTTACTTGTTATTTATAATTTTTCCATCGACCTGAGACAGTTCATTTTATTGATAATAAAAACTGACAACAATATATCGTTTTTGTACTAACTTATTTTTACAATTGTACGAAACAGTCTGGCTATCCCCGCTGATCTATAAATTAAATAAGTAAATGAATTTTTACAAATGTGAAATCCTTAAAAATCATATTTCAAGGAAGATCAAATAAGACCTTAATAGTGGATTTGTATAAGACACACTTCAAACACTTATGAGAGCGGTCACGAACAAATCATTGCAAATAAGAAAACTGAATTGAACCTCTGTTTGAATATTTATTCCTGTGTTCCAAGGAAGTTAAAATACCTGTCCATAAACACAGTGCAGTGTATACAAATCAGTACGAGAGATGCAACACAAAAAAAGGACACATCCGCTCCGCTTTTTCGAGCGTAAATTAAAAATAACTCTCCGCGCCACAACAGAACAGGGCGGCCGAGCGGTAAGTGCATCTTGAAATTTGATGAATAAACCGATGTTGCTCGACAAGAATGAATGTATCGTTAACTGAGGCACCGAGTCGTACCCTGCGGACCGGATGCTGTCGTTGCGAAGCAAACAATGTGCGTCCGAAATAGAGGCAACAAAAAGCTTCATTTTCGAGCCCGCCTCCCTTTGTGACGCGGCTTTCAACGATGCGCAGTAGCTAGTGGCCTGCTTTCTGCCAGCCCTTTCGGGGTGTGGATTTGCATGCTCATGCATATGGAAACGAAGCTCATCGCCACTAAGAAATAAAGCGAAACAACACTGCAGCTTTCCTTTGGGTGAGGCTTTTACAACCAGGGCAACGAGAATCGTTGAGCGTTATCGAGATGCTTATTATCAACACCTTTCCGATGTCGGTGCAATATGCAAGCAGTGATCCTTATGCGTCTACGAAGGCGAAATCCACACGACCCTCAATGTGCGCATCTCATTTTCGGCCACGCAAAGTTTGAAGACGAGTCAGTCCCCGGGATGGTATGATCGCCTCCTAACAACAGGCACTCATGAAGACGTGGAGCCCTGTTCGGTTCCGCCCATTCCCGGGCAACGAAGGGCCCGCAACACGAGAAAGTGTTGCCCGCACTTTCTTCTGAGACACGCGGCCCACCACATGACCGAGCGCGCGTGCGGCTGGATCTTGATTGAATTTTTCCCACTTTTCGCCAACACATTTCCGGTGGCAGAATGGCAGAAGAAGCACTGGTTAAGCGATGCGCATCGCGTTGCAAATTGTCACACTCAATCAGACCGGTGTGTCCGTGTTCGAGAGCTACGGGGAAGGAGTGGTGGAAAGGATATATATCGGATTGAATTTAAATTGAACCACACGTGGACGGAAACGCTTCCGACTTAAACCACGCGTAGGCATACTTCCCCGAACTGATGAGATTTAAATTCATCCCAAGAACAGGACCGATTTGTAGAGGTTCCTAGAACTGAATGCTTAAACGCTTGATCTACTCAGCATTTCTGCATTCCGGAACGGACTCGAACGCATGACCGGGCTGAGAATGGGAAAATAATTTCCTCTCCAACGTTTTCTGTCGTCGGCAGGATAGTTTCCCTGTGGAGGTTGGCTTCGTCGATGCCTAATTCGGACTCATCACCAACGGTGGTTCGGTGGTCCAATTATTCAAACACTGATTAATTGCTCGAAATGCCTCGGAATATTTTCAATCGATCAGACTGATCTCGGGGCGTAAGATTGACAGATCGTCGCCTTACGCGATCGTTTTACCCTTCATCTGATACCAATCGACATTAATCAATCCGATCTCGTTCCTGGGCGCCTATGGGAGGAACCATTGAGGGAAAAGGATGCTAGATTGTTCTCCTCTGGCACTAGAAGGCAAACGGAAACCTCTTCTTCATGATTCAGAACCGGTGATCGGACGACGAAGACGTTCGATATACATATCCATCGGACGGATGATGGTTTCTTTCTGGCTAGCTGCGCGCCCGGTTTAGATTCTATTATACAGGAAAGAGAAAAAAGAGATGATTTACTATTTTGAATATATTTTCATACATGTTTGTGCAGTTGAGGAGCTGCAACTGACAACCCCCGGATATTGCCCGGCACTTCTCTCTTTCCATTCGTTTCAAAAGTGCTCTAGCAAAACCATGGGGAAGGTTGGTTTATATGCAAAATATTTAAAAACCGGCCATAACAGCAACGCACCAAGTGTGGCGCGATCGTTATTTGCATGGCCAGGACAGCAAACACACGCTCTCAAAAAAATGACCCAAAAGCAGGCTGGCACACGACTTCGGTTCACGCGCGAAATGGAGAAAACTTCCGCAACACCCCCGGGGAGTGTGCAATTGGTGTCTTATAAAGCTCATAAATGGAGCCCGCCGGATGCAACGGGGAAGCGTGGAGTAAGCATTTAAATATGGCTAGGAAAAAGCCCCGAGAAAAACCGGGGGGTGGGAGATGCGGACTTTATTAGCATATTAGTTAATCGCTCCGACGCTCTCGGACACTTCGGAACGCAACTTCGTCCACAAAAGTCTAATAGATGCACATGAATAATAGAATAATATTTTGTTTACACCTACTCCTCAAACGATCACCATTACATTGCCCTTCCATCCCTTGCCTTTTGGTCACCAAACTACGGGAGCGAGTGGTGGTAAAAGGCTCGATTGAGATTGAACGATAAGATTACGCAACGACGCCTCGAATCTAACTCCGGACCGCGGAAGGACTCCGAGTGAGACACATTTGTCACGATGGTCGCGCCTTCGCCTTTGCTGTTGGAATTAAAGATGAGCATCTGGCACGCTGTTCCCCGTTACCCGCTCACGGTACAGCACTTTTTCCCTCCCCCGGGAAGCATTAGGGATCTCTTAATACGATTATCACCTAAAGCGTCGAACGCGTCGAAAGTACTCTCAACTAGCGCCGTGATGGTTCCAATGCGTCACACAGATCGGGACGCACATTAATATTTAGTGAGAATTCAAATTAATGCACACCACTGGTTGGAAACTGGTTCCTGAATCGGAATCGGTTTGATGAATGGTGATGCGGTCGTGATCGGGGTACGGTTCACCAAACGGTTTGTCATTGATGGGACACTGCACGATAAATAGGACATTACCGATGGACCGAATCTGGTGTATACTATTTATCGAGATATGAAGAACAAGGATATTTACCAAAACTGTGAAGCTTCTGGAAGATGATAGATAGTAGAAAGATCAAACACTTTCTCCATTTGAAGAGTTTCAAATCACTGTTCTTATTGCAAAAATCAATACACTTTCAAGTTGCTCAATGCATGGGCGATAAATTCCCGTAGACAAAACTGCGATTTAAATAAATCGACTTATTCACACTAAGCGCTCTGCAGCCAACATAAAGCGACGCAATAAACTTAAGGAACTTCATAAATCACCATTAGATGCACTAAGCGGTAGTAGAGCGAATTGGACTAGCAAAGCGTGCCGATTCTTCCACCTCCTTCAGGCTGGAGCAACGATGACGCAGATATTTTCCTTCTCCTCCAACTTCGACGTGGTGGATGATCGAGATCGTGTCGAACTAATAGCTGATTATTACTTTGTTACAAACCACGAACCGGGAAAGAAAGCACCCGCTGGATATGCCCGGTCGGTTGGTTGTGCCATCTAGAGATCCCTGGAGATCTCCAGTTAGTCTATTTGTGGTGAGTACTGCACTGGTTTTCAAACCCTCGACTGTCGACAGTACCAAGGGGGTCGAAGGTCAATAATGTTTGATTAATTATGCAAAACGATGAGTTGTGACTTTGCGCACTCGGATCGCTTGTTTGCTGAAACAATGTTGAGGAAAAGGTTGATGGGCATCTATTCCTCTTTTTTTTTCGCTCGCTCTTTTATTCGCAAACCAGCGTTGCCTGGGTGGGCTTTCGCTGCTGTCGTGGTCGGTTGAGAGTGACGAGCTGACACTGATTGCATTCCGGGAAGCACCAAGCCCTGGGCGACCACTGGAGGATGTCCGGGCTGCTGCTATCTTAATTTCCCAAAAAAGAAAAAGAGGCCACAGCCACAACCATCCCGCTGCGAAATGGGTAGCCTGTCCTCTGGCCCGCTGATGGCTAGACGACTTGAGAGCCGAAAGTTGACCACGCTCGCTCGACGCCGGTCCGGGCAACCTGACTTGTCCCGAGCGATCCAGCAGCGGGCACAGCAGGTGGCCAAACGTTACTTCTGCCACACCGAGAGGAGTTTAGATGGCCTGCTTAAGAATATGTAAACATTAAATACCGACTTCTGGCAGGACAAGTCACCCCGAATCGGGAGAGAAACGCCCGTCACTGTTCCGTTCGCCCCGTTGGGTTGTAATGTTTGCTGACATCAAACTCTGCACACTTCTTCCCGATCCTTCTCCGTTCCCTTTCCAGCACCAAAAAGGCTCGCAGGAACAAGATCAAAGCAGTGGGGCGTAAAGATAGCGAACGAATTAGAAACACGCAGCATTAGCAAACGTCCCCCGCTGATGTCTTGACAAATATTTCGATAAATTGCGATAACTGTGAAATTATAATCACCTACCTGCGTTCGAGAAACGGGTCCGCTGCTCTGTGCGCTAAACGCTGGCGCAGATTTGATTGGCTTTTGCGCACCTTGCGCCGTTGGCGTCGGCGGCTATCTTGATGGAACCGAGCGCGACCTGGACCACACTTGGCACACGGCGACGGATGCTACGTAGGCAGCTCGCTCTAGTTTTTCGGTCGGTTTTCGGGGTTTGATTGATTGATGGAGACAGTAAACGACCGTAATTCGTGAGGAGATAACCGTGAAGAGAATTTCTCCCGCGCGGGGAAGGTTCCTCCAATGCCAGTACCGGTGGTGTTCCACTTCCAGCTCTAGTGGACTGTGGCGGATAGCGGATGTTTATCTTATTTGAGGTACCCCTTCTTCGGGAAGTCTTGGGATAGCAAAGTACAATGACTTCTGAGGACTCTCAAAAATTCCATCAGCAGGTGTATTGCAGGGTTAAGCTCAATCATGTTGATCCCTGTCTGGTGCCAGTTCTCCTGAGGAAAGTTTCTCTACCGGATGTGAGTATTTAGATTGATGCCAATTGGAAACGGTAGAAAACTGACTATGATATGAATCCTGGACAGATGCTAGGATCGACTAGATTTGTCTACTTGACTTGATGGTCTACAGCTGCTTACCTAACGTCCGGAACTAAGCAGATTTAAATTTCTAACGATTCTAATTCAGGTCGCAAAAAATTGTGTTTTCCAAATCCAACAACAAATGATATGATTTGCAGTGTGATACAAAGGCTTTCGAAAGTTGAAAAATGTATTTTGACTTGAGAATTATAATCTGCTCCCCTTTCAAACACCCAGGAGCTCCACGATGACACTCTCCCAGTGTACCGATCCTCGATCATACTAGGTGAAAGATTAATTTGCTTGATCACTATCGTCCGAATCCCATGGATTTCGATCGGTTTCGGATGATAACCGAACGGAAACGGAGCCTTTTGTGGTAGCGATTTGCATAAAATTGGAAGCAACCCATTTGGACCAAAACCTACCGTCTTCGGGAGCTTCTGTTTGGCGCGTTCCGTGTGTAATAATTTGTATTGTAGATCGGTCACCGATGTTACGCCGCTTGTTTACTGCCGCACGGTCGAGCGACATCCGTAACATTTCGTAAACATCCTGCCCCGCGGTGGATGGATGCAAATTGGCGCACTATAGAGTTCCCCGGCCCATCGACCGTCGTGGTACATCGCACGTAGACCATCCGATCCGAGAAGAATCGAACACGACCTGTGCTCTCCGGCGCACACAGATAGTGTGTATGTTTACGACGCTCGTTGGAGATGTGATTTTTGTATAACTTAAAGCCGAGCCAGTGGACATGGCACGGTCTCATTGGGAGCTGTTTTACATTTTGCCTACTTTACTTATGCTAATGCTACCGGAGACTCCAGACCTTCCGCGCGCACTCGTCGAGCACGCCTCGTCGATGAAGCCATCAATTCAGATCAGCCCCAGTGCAGGTGGACTTTTAAGTACACTTGAACTTTTACCAGAATTGATTGATTAAAATCAAAACAGATTACGTAAAGCGTCCGGGGCGAAACGCCCGCCAACCGGGAGCTACTTCATATGGAAAACAACGGTAGACCGTCACCGGAGACGGAGGCTAAGTGAAAGATCAACTCCACACCAACACACACCGCGGGCGAAGAAAATGTCTCTTGTGTCTCAGCCTGAATCAAGTTGTTGCTGCGGGTGAAACCCCTTTGAGAAGACGAACACGGTTGTGAGTCCTTGAGCTGTGCGCAGTCCGGCTTTTGGCACGTTGCACGGAGGGCTTTCGTTTGCAATTCAGAGAGCGCTGAACGAACGCAATGACTATTAAACTTTCATCGTGATCACCGATCGGTATCGATGGGCGACGACAGGCGTTTCTTCTAGAACCGCGATCCGCAAAACCGCACAACCGGTCTGTGAGGATACGGCAAGTTGGCAACCGTTAGGCAAGTGTACCGTCGGCCGCCACCGACAGCCGAGTGGTCGAGTAGTCCTCGTCGGTGCAGGGACGAAGGATCAAACCGTGGGGACGACATGGGTAAGGTCGTGTCAGAAAACAAACAAGAGCTTCAGAGCACTCCGGTGGAACACATAAATATGGAACAGCGTGCAATCAATCGAGAACGAGCGAAAAGGCAAATGACAACCGTGCGGGTCTCTAGGATGGGAGACCTTACCACAGAACCGATACTAGCCGTGTCGTGGTCGGTATGTGTGTGTGTGTGTTTATCTGAGCGTAATGCGATTCATCACATTGATTTAAATCACCTACCATCAAGTCAATCTTTATTACAAGTGCCAGTAATTAGCCTCGTAGCCGCGCGCGCTGCCTTGTTCCGCCAGTCATCAGTCATCTTCGCTTTCCTCCTGGACGAGTGCCCGCCATCTCCGGTGAGTTCGCTTGAGCTCCAGACGCCACGGAAGCTTGCTAATTGCTACCGTTTGCCATCTTCAGATCGAGGGGGTCTTCAGGAGACACCGGGTAGTTCGTTGGCTGTGGAGGTTCAGGTGGAATGAAATGTTAAAATCTCCACAACACTGATCCTCTGCAGCTCCAGACCGTACTCCTGGACCAACGTGAGCCGCTTGCTCGCCAGCTGAAGCGACGACACGGTGTGTGCCTCTCAGACGGTGGCAACATCCAGTGAGCTTGTTGTTTCGATTGCAGAACATCGCTCTAACATAGTCTCCGTGTGCACCGGCCAGACAGTGGTACATGTGTGCGAGCTTGTGGTAAATCAAGTGCACTCCGTTCCCATCTCTTTGCGTTGGCTTTCGTAATCCTGCCCGGATTTGCTTCCGAGTTCCCTTCCCTTTCCACACCGATGGCTATAAATTAAGGCTCTCGAAGCCCACAGACGCAGACGCCCAGCGACAGCGGGCTATAAACAATTCGAAACAATTTAATTATATCGTGCGAAAAATTGAAAACTGTCACCGTGCGGTTGCGCCGTTGTTGCAGCAACCGGCCGCAGCAAACCATCCCCGTTCGGTCAGGAGGCAGGTAGCACGCCCCGAACGTCTACACATCCGGTCCGGATTGGGTTCTGGTTGCGCCCACTCCAGGCTGGAACCCGGGGTCCATCGCGACGACAACTTCGATACGCGACAATTTGAAAGTTTACTCCCGTGCATAAATAACTTGCACTTCTTCTTTGCCTTTTCCGCCGCGGCAGGCGTACCTCATCTCTTCGGGAATCGTTGGAACCTTTTTTTTGTATCTTTTCTTCCATTTCCCTTCCCATTTCCATCTGTCTATTGCGATTACTTACGACTTGCTGCTGTTTTTTAGCGGTTGCTGCTGCATCTACGTCTCGATACACCGGAATGCTGTCGCGCAGGCACGGCTTGCTTCGATGAATATCTAAATTAGTGGCCCCGGATCGCCGGAACGGCTTGCTCTGATGAAGCGGTTAAACAGTAGACCGGGACCATCTCCTGCATCACGAAAAAGAAAGGATAGGGTAGAAGAGCGAAAATCGAACCTACCGACGACCGATATGTCGCAGATGGCGGAAGCGTTGGCATTCGGGTGGCAATAATTATTCGCGTCCCGGGGAACATCTTCCCTCCCGGGCGGGAGCACTTGTAAGCAAATGTAAGCAAACAACGGCACAACATTAGCATCGAACAGGTCACCCTCTCGGGCGCGCGCGAGGGAGAGAAGATTCACCCGAGGCGGGGTGTGTCCAGTCATGTGAAATCGCTTGTAGTGGCCTTCGGTGGATACATTCCACCGGACGGGCCAACTTCCCCCGGACATGAGACATGGCAATGAAAATGAGTTCATACCAACGAGGAGATGCAGAACCACACCACCCCATCAACCCTCCGGAATGGTCGCTTACCTCATTTGCATAACCTTAAACGTGAGCATTGATCCCTCGGTTTGGCGCAGAAGGTGGACCTCAGACCGGTCAGGAAAATTACCAACCCAAAACCGTCTCGCACCGACCAGCTCGGTCGTACTTCTCACGATTCGCCGCGTTCTTGAGGAAAACACTGCCGGTGACCTCCGGCTGCGATTCCGTTCCCATGTCCCTGAGACCGAAAGCACCGAACATCGCTTGGTGCGCGGCGAAAAGCTTGCGAAAAACACCCTGCCGAACACGGTTCCACCGGTCGAACCGATCGAATCGTTGAGAGCCAGAAAACTGGACAACGATAATCGCTCGATACCAAATCGATACCACGCCTCGCGCCGATCACGTTTCTTCACGACTTTCCATCGGAGCTCGGAGACTTGGGTGTTTTGGAGTGCAATTATTTAATCCGGTCGCGCAAGGTGCATCGACGGCGTCCACTTGTTTCCACTTGCTTCCGAAATAAAATTCCCGTGCTCCGCAACTTCCATAGGATCGGCTGTAATAACACCGGAACGGAAACGACACAGACAACTTTTTATTTATTCGACGACTGCCCATGTACCCGTTAATTAAGCAATTATCCTGTACTTTTCCTGAAGGATGTCCAATTTTCTTGCTTCACCTCGCTCACCCCGGCGTTTACGATAAGAATCGCTGTCTTGGAATACATTTTATTCCCGCCGACTTTAAGTTGATCGTAAGGAAGGAATAAAATCTCGTCCGCTAGTGAAAGTTTTCCATTGCATCCAACCCTAGTCGGGAAATGGATTGGATGGATTTCACGTCGTTCACTTAATGTTGGACGTTTGTTTTATTTTTCACCGCCTCGCGATTAGACACGCACACTCTGCGCCGTACGTAAGCTCCCTCCAAAAAAGATCGTTCTCCACTTAGGAGACTTTGCCTTCGCGATCGAACTCCTCGACCCGGTGGTCCAAGCGATCGGCCAAAGGAGAGCATGGAAAAATTAATGAAAATATGCAACCCTACGCAAACGGTACGCGACGATCGAGCCGTGCCAGGGGAGGGACGTCGCGATCGATGCAGATCGGTGCATTATGTGCACCGGCGTACTGGCGGGTGGCACGATTTTTCAATTACTTGACCCCCGGCCACCCCACCCCCTCGCCTATCTCCACGCGGGGGTTGGGAGTTTGATCCATCGAAAAGTAGGCAATTGCGTAATTAAAAGTCAATCTTTCTTAGACCCAAAACCCGAACCAACCCGGCACCCGGTATGGGGGCGGCATGGAAAATCGCGGGTGGAAAATCTACGTTATGAATAAACAGGGTGACGGCAACCGTCGGCAACTGCGGGTGGCCGTTCGGGTCCCAGGTCCAAGGACGGCAAAACTTCACTCGCCCGGACAGTAATGAGAAATTGCTTAATTTTGATTTCGGAAAAACGGCAATCGATTACTCACCGGCGTGGTCATGGGAGTCGGTCTGCCGGGTGTTGTCTGTATTTGCCGGGTGGTCCCCCGGGGTGGGGGGAGGGAGATTTGTGGCTAAACGACATTTGACCGCCCTGTTGATAGGTCCACTGGGTTGCACGTGAATGCTTTTGTTGAGTTTTTGCTACGCTTGGATGAAACGGATGATAAATAACGTTGGGAAAACCATAGCGCACAATGCTGGAATGAAGTTCTTCTCTCAAATAGCATATTGAATAACTTTGCAAAATACCCGGAATCCACCGAATTTATTTGGCATGGGTTTCTTATCGCTCCATCGTCAAATCAAAGGCTTATAAAAAAAAATAGCGACCAGCTGAAATTCAATTCCCCGCGAGCCCTTAAGTTTACGTGCCGTAATAAAACATGCTCAAATTACTCACGAAAAGGTTAACGACTGCTGCAGTATGGCCGATTTAAATGCAACCGCGGTAAAAACCGATAGGCCACCGCGGGCTCAATTTACGATCGTTTAGCAATTGATCAGCCATCACCTCACGCTGTCAATCGTCCCATTTCGGCCTCATTTTTCCCCTGGCACCGTTTCACCAAGGGAAATGAAAAGTGAAACTTCTGGAGGAAAAGCTAGGAAGCCTCAAAAGGGCCGGGCCCGAACCCGAACCCGCACGCCATCCAATAAAACATAAATGCCAAAACGAAAGCATGCGAGCATTAATCAAACACGAAACGATGCTGCCCTCGGGTAGCCCGAGGTAGCGCCAGGGTCCCACCGCCCGCCGTTTGGGGCCCGGAAAATGGCGCCCGCGTACACCGATCGAGCCCGGGATGTAATCGGTTTCGAAAACCAATTATTAGAGACAAGTGATCGGGAGCGCCCGGTTTCGATGGAAGGATGTGGTTTGTTGCATCCCGTTTTTTTACCCGCAAATCCACCCTATCTTCCGGGTGAGGAAAACGGACCGTACCTGTTTTCCCATTCGTAGGAAACGCCACGCGGGGCGGATAATTTATCGCAAAACTATTTCGCTCGCGAGCACGGTTAATCATCCGATCGATATGGTGCGCGATTCGGGCCACGTTCCGGAGCAAAAGTCTCCCCGGTGCCCGACGGGGAAAACTGGCAGGTTTTAATGAAGACAAAAAATTGGATGCAACACCACACAACAGGTTACCGACCGAGGGCGCGTGGTGCGTTAGGTTTTCCACCATGAATTATGGTGCCGGGGATTGCTTCTCACCACCACTCACCAGTTGCAACCTTCTCTCTGAGAAATGCACCGTGGAATGGAAAACTGCAGCACGGAATGCCCACCGGACACTCCGATTATGCGCGTACGGTATCGATAATAGGGAAATTTGCCCATCGATAAAATTTAGCCCGAAGAAAACTCGAGCACCGTGCGAAGCGTACATTCCACGTTTAATGCAACGTGAAAATGGCATTTGTAGCCAATTTGCATACCATATGCAAAGTGAAGTGCGATCGTACACGAACGCAACTGTTTCTTGGCTAGGATTTTCTTATTGGGCGCATCTTTGGTTTGTTTTTATTTTAATTTGTAATTTATCGGGATTTATCATTATTACTTATTACTTGTTTATTTTTCCTTTAATTATCTTCCATTTAAATCTTATATACTTTTCTGAATCCTGGACAACATTGGAACGCTTCTTTTCTCGGCATTCCTTCACCTACTTCACCTTAAACTCTCAATGAAATGCCTCTCCAGCGTATCTCAACTTTGGCTGAGAAAAGGTGAAGAAAGGAAAATATTTTCCTAAGATCTTAATCTCGTATGATAATTTAATTCAGTCAATTTATAACCACCCTCCCCAAGCACCGTCCATTCTTCCCCCCTTGTCACCTTACGCGCGTAAAAGCTGCTAGCTGCTGGCCGCTATCGAAGGTAGGAGGAAACAAGTAAACCAAACCTCCAAACCAGCGCCAACAGAACCCCGAGTACGGGTGATAAATGATTATCGAGATCGATACGTGTCCGCTCGGTTCGCTCGAGGGCCTTGGGTTTTTCGTGTTCAATTCTTGTGGAAGGGGAGGCAGAAAAAGAAGAGGAAAAAAACACTACCGCGTCACTCAAAACCCGATCCGAGGGACGGTGTGACGTGCGTGACACGGTTGCGCCCGGCCTGCGCTAATGATCGCGCTCGAAACGGTCGAGGAGACGATGGTTTTCTTTTATCGTTTTTACTTTCGATCGGAACCTGACCTGATCATGCTCCCGAGTGAACGGTGCAGGTGAATGATGGAATCGGTGGAAAATGTTTGGAATGTTTCGAATGCGAGGCGTTTTTTTTATTCTTTCCACCACATTCAGCCCTCGAGCGTCTTTCACCAGGTTGATTGAATTTTCAACCTGGATGATATCATCATCAGCACCGTCCTCATCATCATCACCATCATCGTAGTTATGCTGGTAGAGATCTTCGGCGTTGAACAGGGTCATAAGGCATAATACCTTTAACATTTTCGCTTATCGGCACCCAATCGGCAGTTATTGATTTATGCTTCCCAGCGACGCGAGCAGGAAGAAACAATGCAAGGGAGAAGACACCGATTTGGAGCCAGCTCAGCCAGAAAAATTCTTTCGAAATATCAAACCACCCCGAATAATCAGCTGGTTCCATCGGTTCGGCGTTTTGCGGCGGTTTTATTTTCCCGATCATCT
The DNA here is from genome assembly GCF_943734705.1 of Anopheles coustani. Classification (NCBI taxonomy): domain Eukaryota; kingdom Metazoa; phylum Arthropoda; class Insecta; order Diptera; family Culicidae; genus Anopheles; species Anopheles coustani. The sequence goes on from NC_071289.1 coordinate 34,599,972, forward strand.
GATCCCGGTGGGCGATTTCGATTAGTTTTGTTTTGCGTTTGGCGGCCCGGGCCCAAATTACCATAAATATGTAAAACACTCGATATTGGAATCATTTCACCGTGCCGAACGGTCAGGTTCATCGGTGAGTGATCGGCTCCAGCAGAAGACGATCTCTTGCGCTCCGGTTTCCCGGGATAATGTCACCGCGCGGTCGCAATCCGACCATCGGGCATCGAAATTCGTCCGACACTCGATGACAGATTGCTGGAATCCGTTCGATCGTAAATCGGGTATGCAAAGAGGCAGGCAGCCAATGATAGTTCCCTCTGCCCCCCCTTCCATCACTTCCACAGCACCAAACGGGACCGGGTTGCAGGTCGATAATGAAATTCAAATCACGATAAGAACCCCAATAAATATCGATCTTTCCCAGCCCGGCGGTAATTGGTGCGTCTGAGCAGGATTTATGAGACATTTCCAGCACCCGGGTGGAAGCACGCGATTGAAGGTGGACCTCGCGATGGTGGAGAAGTTATGTAAAATAATATACCAACTGGCATTCGGCGGGGGCTTATGCTTAGCGTTGTATAAATTTGTCAGATAACGGAGATGAAAAGTGTGAATCGGATGGAAAGGGATTTTGGAACCCGGTGGAAATTGGCCCGTAAACCAAAGACCTTGGAGGAACTTGGAGGCTCTTCTTGTGGCTCGTGGCTGCGATAAATAATACCATAAAACACACATACACACAGTCACTCACGGATGTAGACAGAACGCGAGTACTTAATTCCTCTGGGCGATCATAAAACCCTAATCAGATTGTCTCCCGGTGGAGGATCGGCATGTTAAGGGGTGGTCTGCTGGAGCAAGTGGCGCCGGGAATGATTCCATATCGACAACACTAGAATGTGATGCAAATTAGGACAACCAGTATCTTTGCCGTGCCTTACCGTCCGCAGCCGATAGTGGCACGAGTCGGAATTAGCATAAGTCTCTCGATCGATCGAACCATTTCCAGCAGCTTCGCTCATCCCTCACGGTGTTCTGGAAATTTCTCATGAAACTAAAAACAAAGTACTCACGTGGACGAAAATCTAACGACACCGTCATACGAATTGGAAATCCACGGACCGGTACAGATAACGGAACATTGGGTCAACCCCTCGGTGAAGATCCGCTCCGGAAGGAGCCGTCAGACACAGGATGCCCTAAAAATATTCAAAGAGATGGAAGAAAAAGGGAAAACATCCAATTCAAAATGATCGGCATGAGGTACAAAACCAAGCATCCTTTTGCATATTGGCACAGACTTGCAGATAGGGATCCCGCAATGGCTCGCGTTTCGCACACGCTTTGCGTGTCCTCCTATCCCGGTTGCGAAGGCGTCGGCCATATTTCCATAACGTGCTCCTCCCTTGAGGTGTGGGTGGGATGGATGAGGAACGGATTTAAGGATAAGGTGGCGCGCGCCCTATGTCGATTCGCCAAGTGTTACGGCGGACGTTTATCAGTTGCCAAAGTTGTTAGGAATCGGTAGGAGGAGTTGGCATTAGAATTTCATGCGCTCCTCCAGTCCTGGTATCTTCTGGACGTGCGAGGGCGTCCGAGTGTGGCGCGTGACTTCGAGACATTGCTCCGAGGGCTTGCGCACTTTCCTGGCCGGTGGGACGACGACTCGTGAGCCACCTTCAGAGTCGGCGGATGCTAATCCAATTCAGCACGGGAACGTATCTCATATTTCACTATCAATATGCGGAGTTGTCACACGGCCGCCGGAGGGTGGCATATCCGCTTGGCAGCTTGGATGCTGTTTTATGTAACCTCCGCTCCTTGGTGTCCCTTTTCATTTTTCGTGCGTCGATTTTTTATACTAAAGTTGGGGGCGAGCCAGAAGTCTGCTACTCTGGGAGTCAATGAGGTCGGTTGCGTTTTGATTTTCCTTACCGTTCTTTTAACGGGATCGCGCGAGGTGAGAAAGTGATATTGCGTCAATGGCCGCGAACGGTGTTGATCGTCCTCTTCATCAGCATTCACCGATGAAGTGTATTGACAGGAGGAAAAAATGTTTTCGAAAAGCAAATACAAAATAAAATCAACCAAGGGGTGCGCACTATCGGACCTGGTGCGATTTATGCCCATATCCTGCAGCCATTTGCATAACAATCTCCACTGCAATTAGTTCCTGCGAGAGCACTTTCGTGATTCCATTCCTTGCTTCCACCGTCTCTTTGTACTATCGACGATCTGCCGGTAAAAGGCTTCATATGGCCAACGCTGGGTACTCTCGAGAAATCCCCCACAAAAGAACTCCCTCCTATCCCGAAGCCGCACACTTATCTTCGCAATGGGGTAATTAATTAGATCGAAACGGGGGCCCAACCTGAGTGTCTGCGTATGGCCGACCGGGGACTTGGAACTTGTGCCGCCGAAACGGGTCCGGTTGAAGAATTAATTTTCTCCGACCGTTTTGCGCGCGCCCCGATGATAAAATCGTTCCGTTCGGTGCGCGCAATCATTTGTCCTACCGAGGTGGGGCGGGTATCTGACTCGTGCCGGGGTCGCGCCGAGTGTGACCCGGCCAGTATCGCGTAGGACGCGCACGTGAACTCGCACTTCCCGGCGCCAATCCGCCCGGTCCCGGTCAATGCAATGACATCTTGCTACCACTGGAAGATCAATCGACGGGTTTCCCGGGCGGTCCATTAGGGTCCGGCGCTGGCAAAATGGGTCTCACCGGTAAAGGTACACCCCGAGATATGGTCTATGTGAATGGTATGAAGTGAGAGGTTAAAGTGTTGGACCATTATCATTTGCAAGAAATCCAGTGCCCATTTGCCTCGAGGATGTTAAATCGCTAGTTCTTTCTAACCCATTCGTTTTAGACTATTTTGGGAAAAATACTGTGCGAATATACATTCAAACACTTGCAGGAAGTTATTTAAATTCGAATTGGCAAACAATTGATTTTAGTGTTTCAAATCCTTGACAGTTCCGCAAAATATTTTAATGTTGTTTAGGGGTCACAAGTTATTTTAAAAACTTTCTATGGTATTTTTCTTGCGAGACTACATTTTTTCTATGCTTTTAAAAGCCTGGAGCACATAAAATAACACAACTCAAACGCAACCTGCGCCGTCTAAGAAGTACAATTTCTCAGCGATTTTTACCGCTTTCATGTTCTTCCCCCCCGGGGAACAACTTTTCTTCTTCAGTACCGTACCATTATAATGCACCTTTTCCTTCCCCTTACCTAGCATCCACCAACTCCCTTTGCCGGCTTTCCTTAAAGGGTTCGCTGCGAGCGACAAAAATAGTAAATAAATCGTGCTGCAACAAAACACAAAATTGTCTCCCGGCCAGAATCTGTGCCGTGGTTTGCTGCGAGCTTTGCAAAAAGACTGAAAAAAAGGCAGGGAGGAATAGGGTAGGGAGTTGAGGAATATAAGTGTAACGCAGCGAACAACAATCGCAACACGGTTGCGCACGGTCGTTTGCCCGTGCGTGATGCCGCAAAATGCGGTTGCTCGCGCGAAAATCCGATTTGGGAAAGTGCAAATAAACACATTATCGCAAATTAATTCAAATTTATTGCCATTCACTTTTGGCCGCGTGAAAACCTCCCTCTGGTACGCGACGGATTTGGTTGGTGGGTGGGTGGGTGCAGTGGGAGAATAGCTGGTGATTTTTCCACCTTTTTTTTTGCTCCCTCCATTTGCTAATGCAAGGAAATAAAAAATCCATTGCTCCCCCGTTTGGGTCGCCGTTGTTGTTCGAAATCGGGCGAACGATCAGGTTTCTGTTACAACCTGTAACGGCGAGATGCATCCGTCTCCTGCGAGGGTCTTGCGGGGGCCATTCAACAAAACCGCGTCGCTTTGACCCCCGGGAAATTCGAGTCGCGCGAGACCGCAAAACCGATCCTTCCCGAGGCTCTCTATCTCTCGAGGCGAATCGCATGGATTTTTTCCTGTTGTTGCGGTGTGGTATTATCATCATTTTATTATGCAATTATAATAAAACATCGTCAATACCGCGAAGACGACAACGGCCCCGTTCACTCAAGGCGGTTTTTCTTACCCTCGTATCCCGATTATACACCTTCCTTCATTCTTCCGACCACGACCAAGTGCTTTTGGCCCTGATATCTGACGGCACCAAAGCGGGGTCATCTTGCTGAAGATGTATTCTTATTTGGTGTGTCTGCTTCCCAAAGCCACCGCGCACCTTGATCGCTTTTTTCCGATCTGGAACGGAAAGCCGAAACGGCCGATTCCGCGCGGCCTAAACGAGGCATTCAAAATAGTTCGCTTGCAAGTTTTGCCGGCACAAAGTTCGACCGACCGAGCGGCGACGTCCGAAACCGTCTGTCAGGAGCAATATAGTAGCTCAGCTCACCGTACGGCACGAGGAACTTCCAGCCGGGTACGGGATCGACACACGGACACAGACCAACAATCACCAAACGTCTCCACGGTAATAATGAAACCTGATCATAGCTTCCAGATAAATGATGAATACGAAAACGCGCCTCTTCCACTTCGCCGAATGGGCGGACAGAAGATGCGTCCCCGAGTGCCACGCGGAGTTCAGCTGCGGTTGCGGCGAAAAAGACGAGCCAGCCAAGAAAGAATTAATGGCCACCGGCAACGAACTGGACTGCCCGGCGGTGGCCTGGTCACTGCGGTATAGTTTTCATGAATTTATATTAATACATTTAAGTCCGCTTTAAAATGTCGACGGGAGTAATAAAATAAATTTTCCAGATCCCATAAAGCCCACGTCTCTCCGGCCACATCTGTGCGGTTTCGGGACAGACGGTCCGGTCCAAACCCGTTCGCAAAACTCTTTGACATCCCTCGGAACCCATCGTCCAGAACCGCGGTACGAACAGTTGAAACGTGATGGACAGGGACTTCTGGTGTAGGACCGCTCCAAACGATGACTTCAACCAATCAGCTACCGCGGGATAGATGCCGTCAGTTTTTTCACCCCGGACTTGTTAATAGACGGAGCAACAGGTCCACGTACCAAGTACCTGCCGTAACCACCGATAAGGCTATGCATATTAACAGACGCATTAATTCCTCACCAACCTTCACAATGGTTCCAGAATGGCAGGTCAGAATGGTACGTAAACTTGTCACAATCGGACAACGTGCGAGACCTGTACCAGGGGTACCACACCTGAGGCGTCGTGCCAATTTTAGCAACCTCTTTGGGGTCCCGTCAGGTATCGATCATCTTCAGCGCGCTAGGTTCTCCCGGGTCGCTCGCTAATGTTTGACGCAGGCATTCGCCTGTACACCCTCGGGGGCCAAAGTGGCCTTTAACAGGCCCTGAACTTGTAAAATCACTTTCCACAAACATGGCGTCTAACATGTCGGAACCGCAAAAGGGGGGGAACACACCGTGCGCATTACCATTCCTAGGCAGATTCCTTGGACCTTGGAAGAACATCGATTCCGACTACGAGTGCACCGTGAGTTCCGTTTCCCTAGTAGACTTTGGTTCGGTGTCGTTTGTGCTTGGTTCTTTTTTTTTTGCGAAGGGCGCAATGCACTTTAAACAGTGTTTTTATGGGCCATAAACCATTTCTGAGTGATTGATTTTCTCGCGACCGAGAAAAACGCGCCCGCACCATTGTGAGTACAACGAGCCGTTCGAGTGCGAACAGACCCTGACCGGAGGTTTTGCTATTGTTTTCCAAACCCATGCACCACCACACTCGGGGTTCTCCCGGGATGCATTATGCATTTCCATCCAGTGCAGCATCCAGTCCAAATTGCTTCTTCGTGTGCCGTAAATTTTGTGTGTTCACTTTGAGTGCGGGCCCGATTTTCTTGTCCTTCAAATTGAAAGCGTGACACGTGACGGTGTGCCAACTCGCGGTCGGTATGGATGGTTGGAAAATTTGCATGGTACATCCCCTGCACCGTGATGCACCGGTCTCCGAGGGGAAAGGAGTCGATCGATCCCACTCGCAGTCTGTCCGCTTTGCGTCAAGTTCAAACGCCCGAATCGGAAGATCGATCGATGCACTCGGTGCAAATGAGCCACACGAACGTACCTCTCACAACCATACCCAGGGTCCCGCATTGTTCCGATCCGATTTGTGCGCAAGTACTCTTCTTCTTCGAACCTAGACGAACTCACTCCCGCCGCTAATGATGCAACATAAATCACTTCGCGGCAAGCGTGGATGAAAATGTGGGGTTTTTCCTTTGGAGTTTCTGCGCGACAGGCGTTTAACTAGTACCCACGCTTTTGGGGCCGGCAGATGACGCGGTGTGCGTGCCGGAGCGAGCTGGTCCCAAATCCCATGATTTATTCATGGTACAAAGCGTCCGAAGCGCGTCCTGTCACACGCATCGACGATGCCTCCTCGCCAATCTTTCCGCGTGCAAGCAGGAGAAGGAAGCTGTATTGACGTTGCCATTTCCGAGTGGAACTAATGGATGTCGCATAATGTCCACCGGATCAGTGGCAGCAACGTTCTGGATTCGTTCTGGGTTCGCTTTCGGAACCGTTCCGCTAATGCTATGCCGAAACCGCTCGCCGGCGTTCAGGTTGATTGGCGCTTGGGCGCACAAACCTGATTTGCATGTTCGGCGGTGATATTGTAAGCAGTTGATTCAACTCTCCCGGCGCACAAATGGGACCGAGAGTTCCCTTGCGCGTACAATCTAGAACGAAAAACCCGATGTTTTACCCGATCCTCCCTGGAGGCACGGTTGCGATTCCACGGATGATGCCGGGACAACATTAAAATGCCAAAGTGACTGCCGCATTGTCACGCCGGCTTTGGCCATCTAAATCGCTTCGACAGCATCCTCCGCGGTCAGCTCCACTTCCGATTGTTCTCCTCGCCCTCGTGGCACGCCGAACGGATTCGTTACCTTTTACGCGGTTAATAACAAATTGATTAACTGCATAAATTTCCCCCCCGTCCCGCCCACCCTGGTAGTTGACTATTTTCACTTGTCGTTGGTGCCGTTCTTGGTCCGCTTTTCCCCCCCATTTTCCTAACCCATTCGGCGGCGATCGCTCGACAGTTCGCTCACGGCATCCGGTATCGCCGTTAAAAGCCAGTTTCCCATTTTCCCATTCGTTCGCTGCTGTCGCTACGGGCGAGATTGAATGCTCAAGTTCTTCAATCCGGACGGGCGCGCGCGCGAGCGCTTGCAACAAAAAAATGGCCAACCAACCGCCGGGTGGACGTCGGTACCACGGTACAACAACAGACGACTCGTTTTTGTCCAAGATCACGCAAGGAAGTGCACAGTAGAAGAGGAGGCGCAAAACCCCATCCACGAGAGTAGGTGCCAAGCGGTAATACATAAATAAATGTCACATTTGCGACACAGCTGTATAAAATGGGCAGCGGGCTAAACTATTGCGGGGACAGTTCTATTTTCTGGGGAGTTGGTGGTTGTTTTTTTTCTGCCTGGACCCATTCTAGCTTAGGACACAAGACAGGACAAGGTGCTAACGAAGTTTGCCCTTCTTTTATTCTTTGCAAGCGCATTGAATGCGACCCAAGACAAGAAGACGATCGAACAGATCAATAGAGTTGAAAACACGACTTCTTTACATAGACGTTGTTTATTGTTCTAGTGGCTTGTTGCTTTCATTTAAGCTGAATGCAATTTTTTCTTCAAATTTCGTGTTTTTGTAACATTTTCGCTCTTTTCTTTTACATAATTTTTAAAGAAAAATGATTCCCTGATTTTTTTTGTGTTGGTTATTACATTGAATGTTACATTTATGATTTTTTTTAGCGTTAAATTTAATTCAATTGAGTTTTGAAAGGGTTGTTATGTAATTGAAAACCTTTTTTTAAATTCTTTTTTAAAGTTGTTGTTTAATTTTCAAAAATTCAGAAGAGTTGGAAGAAAAAAAAGAATGTTGGACAAATATGTCGCATTGCAAATGATCAGCATAGCTTAGTACAAGACTTCCTTACGTTTCGTTACCTAAAGCTACTTTTTGATTTTCCAAGTCAATTTTGTTGAGTATTGATGATTTTTTCTACACTGAATCATATCTCCATATTTTTACTGCTTCCTTATGGTTTTGAATATTCACCTAAGGTTGTATGAAATACGACACATGTTTGCATTTATAATTATTATTTTACTTTTTTCTCCCTCCTCAACATTAATTAAACGACCTTAAATGTACCTTTAAGGCAACATGCCTAAACTCATAAAACCACACGGGCAAAAGGAAACAAACGCAGCTTCAAACCCAAGCACAACGAACGTTGATCCCATAAAATCCGTACAACAAAGTTCAAGCGCGAGACAACTCGCGTGTGTTACCAAACACTTCCTACCCCTGTCCTAAACCATCAACAAACCAGTAACAAACTCCACCGTGCCCCGAAACCGGAGGCGTGCTAAGGTGGGCACATAAATTAAAATTAGTTCCGATGCTATGCGCAAGTTAATGACATGCGGCAGGTGTTCTCCACCGGTGTCGGGCTTTTCGCGGTTTTGCACTTTGCACCTTCACCACGCTTGGGCATGGAGTGGAGTACTTCGTTGGTTTCGGGGGGTTTCGAAGGTGCTGAAAAGGGGGTTGCCTTTTAAATCCAACTTACATCGCGCGAGCTGCAACGACTCGTGCGCACGACTTTGACCGGCACAACATCGGCGCGTTTGTAATGAGCATGCTTATATTCCAGCGAGTTTTATTTTTCGGCGTTTGCGCCACCGTGTCAAGTTCAAGCCGGGCGTCCGGCCTCCGATTGACAACGGTGACGACAAAGACGACTACGACGACGACGACAACGACAAGTTGACAAGCAGGTTCTTGAAGCCCCGGTGACCTGTGAATCGCTCGCCATCCGGTATTTAACGCGTCCAGACGCAGGCGCAGCATAAAACTGCATCACTCGGTAGCGGTGTGAGGTCAAGTGCGAGGGCTCAACTTTGTGTCACACCACCATCAATTGTGACCAGCGCCTTGGCCTTCATGCACAATGTGTCCCGAACAGCAGAGACTCGCCGAAGAACTTTCAGTTGACCTAATTTCCGGTGGCATCGTTCACTCTTTCCACGAGCTCGAGCTACTGGACCCAACCGAGGTCCCGCTTTTTGATGGATATTTTAAAAAAATATGAAACCCCGCCGTTCGTGACTGCGAACTACCATCCGACCGGAGTAGCAACACATACATGTTCCGCCCGGAACTCCAGCCGGCCCATCGTTTGTCATCGTTATGTCAGGCGCGTACAAGCGCGGCGGCCAGAAGCACGCGCTTTTGATCATCGCCGAACTCAATCAGCGGGCGATTACAGATGTTTTCCACCGACGAACTCCATCGTGCTCCGTTTTTTTTGCTCCACCTCTCCCCGCCACGGTCATGATTAAATTATAGGTGCAGATAATCGTTTAGATTAAATATCAATAAAAATCGATCGACTTATCGCGCATCGATCGGCTGTCGTCGTCGTCGTCGTCGTCGTGGCCTGGAAAATACCCCCGTCGCATCGCACACGTTTGCTCTGGATTTCTTTCTCCGAACCACAAGCAACGATCGTGGCAGCGATCCCCAACCGGTGGCTCATTTCTAATGAAATGATCTTTCACAACAAGTACGTATTAAATTACACTCGGTGCGTTCGCTTCGTTCTCTCGCGTGTGTCGGCCGATGTCTGCCAGACATGGAGGCTTCGGTTGGCGCACCTCGCATCCTGGGAAGCAGAACAGGTAGTTCGTGGTTGATTCGATCCCATTTTCAACCTTCACCGCCAACCCTCTCTCTCCGAAAAGGAGTACATTCATCTTTCACCACGATCCCCAACGTGGAAGGTGGAGAAAACTCTTTTTCTCCAATGAAGAAGGGGATCGCTTTTTCTCCAATGTTCCGATGATCGCGATCGCGGTTTCCCCCACGGGTGCCGACGCAATCGAGTTCGTTCATTTAACGTGCAGTCGTTCGAGATGGTCGGGGTTTCTTTTTCGGCTGGAAGGACGAGATCAGATCGATGGGAATGAAGGGCCCAGTCAGTAATTGCTCAATAAAAACGGATATTTCTTTTTCGTCCAGAAGTGCTTTCAACAGGAGCGATCGTCCGGTAACGATTCATTGCCACGGTGATGAGACCTTTCGGCCAACCGATGGCACCGATAGCCTTTTTAATTGTCCTTCATCGAAAAACAAAAACCGAGCGTGAAAAGTATAAAATTTTCACACAATGTATTCCACAACGACTTGGCATACGTTCGGTTAGAGGATATCCTTCAAAGTATTATGCTTTCATTTTCCGCAATAAAAGAAACATTCGCCGAGGAAAACATCTTGAAACCTCTTCCCTCAAGATCGGCTGCACCTTGAACCGATCGATAGGAAATACTTTGTTTGTCCTACGGTTTTTCTACCACCTCCCCGGATCCTCCTCGATGTTGCGATCTAAGGGCACGTATCTATTCATCTTCACAGTTCACCGAACCCCAGCCGACACCGGTGCAATATTCCATCAACTGTTAGCGAATGCACCTTAGCCTGGAGGATATGCACTTGATGACAAAGCAAAACTCGTCACCGGAACGGTTCGAGCGCGCGTCGTTTGCCAGTTGAAACAATATTATTCCCCGCGTTTGCTTCCCTTTTCAAGGGCCCCGTCGGAACGCATCCGACTAATAAGAACACATTTGCAGTCGCTCCGACACTGTCAATTACGCTCGCGGTGGTGCATCGCTCGATCGTTTCGATTCCTCGTTCGATCGGCCCGACGGGAGATGCAACAGGTACGAGCTGAGACGAGAAGATGCCATACCGCCGCAGACGTAACGAGCGATACGCCAAGAGATCGAGTCTCGTTTCGGTCTGGAAGAAGATCCCGCGCCAGACAAGGCGACTCAATCATGTTGATGTTGTTTGACAGGTATCTGGCGCGAGCGGGTTGAGAGGGGGTCGAAGGGATGGGTGGCGCAGATAGGAACCGAACGACCAAGTTGCAACGTGTACAGTGAGCGAGAATCCCTACCGGGCAGGGTTCGTCTTCTACATCTCTAGGTATTGGTTAAAAGTATCTCAAAAACGTTCACACTTCAGAAAAATCTAAGTCTTACTGGGGAAAATTTAAATCTCTCAATATGAATGAGTATATTTTTATAAAGTTTTACCACTCAACATGTTTAAAAAGGGTTGCGGAACACTGGTTTCCCCCACTTGTGAAAGAGTACTAGTACTAGCGTCGACAGCAACGATGATGAGGCGTTCTTAACGAAATAATAATACAGTTTACCATGGCTATTAATATTCCTCTTCCCAGTGCGCACGCAGGAACCGTCAAAGTCGCGGCTAGTTCCGGTGAAGACGAGCTGCCAGCCCTTCGAACAAGCGGTACGACGAGATGCCTGTTTGCAGATTGTAGTCTAATATTTATCTTGCTTTCCACCTGAAGCACCGATCGGCCGTGCGGCACGGTACTTGACGTGTGAGCCGTGCAAATTGAATTCGATGAGGTGAGTTATAGGTGATTATTGCCATTCGCTGGACGACCCTTGGGATGCACACCCCGAGACACCTCCCCCATCTCCCCACCCACTTCGGGACGTGTCAAGTGGGAAAATGCTGCACCTTATAGTAAAATGTTGTTGAAATGACAGCTACTTAGGGGGTATTGATTATCAGGAACCTCGAGCGAAGAACTTCGACGCGACCATTGGCACTCGGAGGACCCGCGAGGGAGGGTTTTTCCCGAGGTATCCCGTCTTGTTTCACGCATAGCGAACCGTGTCCGTTCGCGCACTTGCAGCGAGATGCTCCACTTGAGCGGTCAAAGGCACATTCTTCTGGATCTCCTTCCCTGTCGAACCTTCCCCGAAGGGCACGTGAATGATTAGGCGAGGGTTCCTCTTTCACGTCGGCACAATGTCCGGAAACCGCACACCACCGCGGAGCGAAAGAAGAGCGCCAACGTCTAGTTTAATGATCGCGCAAGGCGCATTTACACCTCAGCGGACACGGGTCGGGATGCGACCCCGAACCCGGGACGAACAGCGAACGGGTCGCATATCGCGGTTGCCTTAGGACATTGCCGAACAGCGCCAGTATCACCAGCTTCACTTGGGAGGGACCGCGATTCCAGGAGGAAGAAACTCCTTTTCCCGAGTCGCTACGCCCGGATATCTATGCACCGGAGTGTGTTTCTGCGCGCTTTCGTACCTCCATTAGTACCAATCTTTTGAATAGGATCGTTTGTCAAGTTGATAATGGTAATTGAGTAACCTGGAGCGTTTCACACGTCGGTGCGGACCTGTACCGAACCTTTTTACCTTCAGCCCTTGCGTTTAATGAGGCGAATAGTCTTTTTGCAAGTGACGGCGGAAGAAAACTACTCGCACCGAGAGTGTGTATCCGAAGAAAGTTTTAACCATTAGTGCCGGTCCATTTAGAATAAGTGAGCATTTTATTTATTTTTATTTTCAGTTTTTGTCCGCAAACTTCCTTTGGGTCTTAATGGAAATGCATCTATCGGTCGTTGATAAATTGATTTGAGACGTGAGGGTTGTTATGGTTTGGTTTAGTCTAAAGGATATGGCGAGTAAGGACATGTTCTTAAAAATCAATTACTCAAACCAATTTTTCTACAGGTTATTGCATGGAAGTAACTTTTGCGTAAGTAATATAATAAATCATTTACTGACTATTAAAGCATTATTTAAGAACTTGACAGTATTCTAGACTATAAACTGTATTCTAGACTGTAAAAATTTGTTTACAGTTCGCCCAATATTAGAATTTAATTTTGTTACTTGGACGCCACATTCCTCTGTTTGGATACTTTGACTAGATTAAATTCTGCGTAGCACCGTGGTATAGGTCTACTAATCAAACATATTACCGTGATCGTTGTTCATTATTAGGTCTTCAACCTCTATCCCATAGACAAAATGTTGCCCAAGCAACGATCGTAGCCAAAGTATTGAATAAAGAAATTGACGCTCTATTTCTATTAGAAAAACTAAATATTTCTGCGCCTGAACGAGCCCTACGATTCAGGGAAGCTATTAGATTTCCATGCACAAGTACCACATATGCGAGTAACGCACCGATTATTTCAATGTGCAAAATATTGAATGTATTTAGCGTGCACCAGGATTTGAACATCGACATTTTTCAAAAATGCCTTACGAGTAAGATGGACCCTTCGCACTAATTAAAGAAAATTCAGTGTTCAGTTTGTGATTTTGTTGTTGTTAAGAAGATTAAAAACTTAGATTTAAATACTAATTTCAAGTTCAATAAGACAGAATAATCGTTTGAACAAACCAAAATAAATAATAAATGCATATTTTAAGAGCACGAAACTACGTATATTTGGTTATTAATGTACCGACTTTTATAAATTATTTTTGTTTCTTAGCTACAATGCGGTACGTACCGTAAAATTAAAAATAAAAGTATTATTTCTTAGTGCATCTCCAGAAATATTAGTTATTATTATATTAGAAGAGTTTTTAGATCTTTTTTATCATAAAGAGTCCGTCGTGTAAATCGATTCGTATAAACGTGTACCATTAAGAATTGATTTGCTGTATGTCCGTGGAACTATATGAAAGGTTTGAAATATTTTTCCCTAAAGCCTCGACGTATCAATTTTATAATCAAGTTTCAATCCGTTCGTTCAATTTGAATAGTTTATCGTGACCATCGAAAAGTTTATACTAGCGTACCTTGATAATCAAACATTAGAATTTACTTTCAAAGATGGACAAGAGTTTTTTTTTGCGACAATTTCAAATTACCTTATAATCCTTCACAGATGTCACGGTTTATGTCACCTTCGAACGCATCTAATTCTGGCACTAAAATTCACCAACCGATGTTAATCACTTTCTTTCTCACTCGGTCAAAGCCTCCTTCATCTGTCCACTTTCACGAAAATCAGCGCTCTAAGCTTCACCCGCTTATTCGTGTAATCTCGCGCCGAAAATCGCGCCCTCATAAATGGCATTCGGTCTTATCTGCCAAAGCATCGCCCAACAATCGGTGCGATGCCAATCGCCAACTTCTTCGCTCTCGCTTGGCACCTGCCTCCCTGGGCGCGTCGTCAACCCATCCCGAATAAGTCGGGGGACGGTCTGCTTTTGACGGGTTCGTTCAAGCTAAGGTCAACATTTCTTCGGGTGAGGGAGAGAGGGGAACTTTCCACAAAATCACGGGCGACTCATCACGAATCTAGACCCCCGGCCCGGACCGTGAATGCAGTGCTAACACGCGATTTATGATTTGCGAACGCACGCAGATGCGAGGGGTTTGAACTTGCAAAGGCAAATTGTGGATTTGCTTAGAGCCTTCCGATGAAAAAAATATATGGATGAGGGGAGGTGACACCTAGCACCCCGAAAAAGAACAACCCGAAACCATAAAGCAGAGCATCAAACGCGGGTAGAAAACGCAAAACAAAAAGCTCTCTTCATAACTTTTTGTTTTCGTTTCGCGAGCAGATAAGATCATCACTTTCGCGAAACTATGGGACCTCGGATTTTGGGGATGGAGCGTTTTCTTGAGACTCGCAGGCAAAGGTTGCGATGATCTTCTATTTTCGTTTTTGCTCCCAAAAGTTGACCGCAACCGTTGCCATTTACCTGCGGGGCCTCGAGGACCTGTTCCAAAGCCCCTTCCGAAAACCGTGACAGGTTATGAGGAACTGCGCCATTCGCCTGTTCGCGGAAGACTTTGAGCCGACGATAACTGTGCCGAACAAAAAAAAAAACCGGGGGAGCGGACTTAGGCAAAGAAAACAATAAAGGCAACCGCGGCGCAAAGTGAAACCGCTCAGGGCATCGTTATAATTTCTGCAGGTGAAATACCTGCCGTCAGAAAGTGTGCGCTGTGGGCCAATCGGATTTTGCACGAGCGTCGGCGAACTGGAGCTGGACCAAGAACAAAGACGCACCATCGCACCAAGGCGCGACCTCAAAAGTGAAGATATCGCAGGTCCGCCAAGGTCCAAATGTTTCCGGGGTCTGATGATGCCGATTGTCTTACCTTTTACCTTTCGTTGGCAGACGCCGACAAAACCCCAGGTTCGCGCGCGGCTCGATTTTGGAGATCGTTCGCAAACACAGGTTGCGGCTCCGGCTTGCCCAGTACCACGAAAATTCGTTTGATCATCAATCCGAAAATCGGACTTTCCCATTCCGGGCCAGCATTCCGGGTCGGGCTGGGTTATATGCGAAAAATTTGTGGATTCCAATTCGTTGGAAATCGTTTTGCACGCCGGTTGTGGATATTCGTCCCGAATCCGAAAAAAAACCGACAAAAAAAGCCCTAAACATGTCGACCCTTCCGCGAGGGCCCTTGGCGGTATCTGGAAATCACACGCGCGGGAAAATAGTGCTGGCTTAGTGGACCCACTGGAGACTAGGCGCTTCTCCACCGGACCAGAAATGAGGCGCATCGCATGTTGCCCGACCTGATCGGTCGTTTCGCTTTTCTAATACCGTTGCTGCATGATTGTCCCAAGGCGTCCCAGGCAGGGTTCCGAGGATTACGGTACGGGATTGGATTCACCCGTCGGGTAAAATGATAAATTTCGAATCGAAGAACACACCCCGGCACCGGATGAAATGGGGTTCCGCGGGAGGTGCAGCAGGGGGAACTCGGGCTCCAGACGTGGCGCGAATCAGAGCTGCGTTTAATCGGACCCACAAACCCTTTGGGGTGTGTGTGTCGGGAAAAATGAACCTGTACTCACGATGATGGCCCTGGTAAAATCTCAAGAGGTTGGTAGTCGCCATGGTCAACGATATCAGTTTCATAGACATCGGTTACGGTAACGGCCTGCAGCAAGTTTTTCGGACGAACTCCGCGTTCTTTTGTGTCGACGGATGACCAGGCGAGAAATGGCGGCTGTGCGTGCCAATCCCATTCGGAGCCGATCCCGAGGACGTTGGAGGACGGAGGAGCTGGGTAGAAACATACACACACAAATAATCAAGTTCAAAACCACTGAAGATGATATTTCTACCAGTTCCAGCTCACCGGCGATGCTCTTGTTAACCAATCCCCAACCCATTCGGAAGGTGGCTTGATCTTGAAACCGACGATCTGAAACTCATCCCTGCTCGCCGCGCCGGGACAAATATGGCCGGGTTCGTGCACTTTGCATGCGAGAGGCACCGACCCGTGCCGCTTTGTTTCGAGCGAGATCCGTAGATTCGTTTCGTGGTGCTCGTACCCGCTGGCCACCCGCTGTGGCCCTTAACTTGAACTTGGCACGTCATGCCTACCTTCCCACCCACCCCTCACTGGCATGGATGAGCTGTCATCTTTTCGGATATTTTCGTTTCGAAGCTCAGGCGGTGGTGCACCGATTTGCCGATTGTCTCTTGGACGGAAGAATCGGGAAACGATCTCCCTTCGGCGACCCTGCAGCACGACTCACCAAAAGCGTCACAATCGAATCACGCCACGGGTTCGTCTTCATTACCACGCGGTAGATCACTCCCCCCTATCCCAACCAAGGCGCTACTTTCATCTCCGCAACATCTAACGGTAGAGTTCTGCGGCCAGGTCAGATGCTTCCCGCCGTGCACGCATCTCGTGAGCCAAAGCGGTTTCGGTCCCAAACTCACCACTCACCGAATAGTCCCAGCGCCAATAATGATACAGCCTAATGATAAACATTTCAAACGCTACGAAAATCGTGCCCCGCTGTGGTCTGTGAGCCTATGAGGTCCGAAGTATATTTGGGAAACTGCATTACCGGTCAATTACCCACAGAATGGACTTGTTAACCTCGACCGGCGGAAGGTGAGGAGCTCGAGCGACGAGTCACGAGTATGAGCAGTGATGATAAAGACGTTGCCGTGGCTAAATAGGAGGACGAAAAACGGTTGCCGTCTGGAGAAAGTTTGATCCGATCCCAAAGGGATTTAGTTCCCGTCCGGGGTAGGCTCAAAATTGGGGCAAATGTATCCCAAGGAACGAATCTTTAAGCCTCTGTGGTGTCAGGCAAGAACAAAACGAATTTCATGTGTTCAATAACTCAAAAACACAACTCGTGATCCTATTCTAATCCCTCACCGAACCAGAGATCGTATGCATGGTGTATACCAACTTACTAGCAGTGCTTTCTTAATCATCCTAAAACGCTCCTTAGCGATCGTCGCTAGATCGTGGTGACCGATTTTTTCACGCATAAATCCTCGCCAAGTGCAGCGAACCTTTTTTAAATGTGACAGTAACACTTTCTAACGATCGCACGATCGCAATAATAAAAAGAATGAAGTCGAGTCAACTTTGGCAAGCATCTGAGAGGCCTCCCTCGGGAACTCGAAACGTGGTTGCGGTATTTAACGGAGGTTTATGTCGCTCACGCTCGCGCCCGGAGTTGGGGACTCTAAAGCCCGGCGAACCACGACTATCATTCCACCGTTTTCCACCGAACCGATATTAATTTCATTCCTCTTCCTTTAATCGCTACCCGGTTCGGGTGAGTCCGGAGGGGGGGAACGATCGAGATATTCCAGGATCGTAAAGAGCTGCAAGGGTGCACCCTTCGTCGCCGTTTGCATCCTGTGTTCGCAATTCTCCGCAATCCAATCGGTGATGCGATCGGTTTTATGAGATCCCAGACCGTTCCGCTGCAGCGTAACGGCGGCGTCATGTGTCTTGTCCCCCTTGCGGAACGCCAATCACGAGGACAGGTCGGGTCTGCGCGAGGGCACTAAAACTGTAGTCACACGATACAATGTCCACAACGTGTGTTCGCCGAACGCCAATGTCTCGTCGATCGACTCCTGCTCCCGCGGGGTTTGCGCTTAATGTGCCATCTTCGGCGAAAATTTTACGACCTTGTCAATTGCTTCTTTCTTCTCTTCGAGACCCATTACGTCCGCTCGCAGCTCTCTGGCAATCTTCCCACATCTGCCGAGTGTGTGTGTGGTGCCATGGGAGAAAGAATGATAATATTTAATTTAAATCGAGTTTCACACGAGCAAGTATCAGACGACAAGTGGCACCGATTGCGCGACTATAGCGGACTCCCGATAGTGTGTCCAGCACGCTCGAATAGGTTCATGCAGTGGAAAACGGTGGTCTTGGACATCTTTTAGTGATGCCTGCTCCCGGGCGATACCTTCAACGAGAAACACTCGTTTCTGGTGGAACCTTTGCTCAAGTCATTAAACAGGGAAGCAAACTAAACCCGCTCGTTCCAGTGTTCCGGTTCGGTTCGGCACCTGAGTCCCGGACCTTGGTCGCGGTGATCACACACGGTGAAATAAAACTCCGACCTCCGACGATAATCGGACGCCTGGTCGTGAAGCACCTGATTAAACAGCGGAATAAACCTCATTCAATTAAACCGCACCTAATGAGGTGGGGCTTTCCACTTTCAACCCAACTCCCGCTCGTTTTTCTACAGTGCGCTTCTTCTGACTCCCGCGTGGTGACATTCTTCCCCGAGGCAAGTTCACACGCACCGAGACGGCGTGAGAATGTGAAATGATCAAGGAGGAATTTAAATAGTGGTGTTTAACAATTTTTTTTCTTTCAAGAACACTGTAGTTTCTTGTAGTAAGCATAAGCTATATTCTGCACCGCCATTGTTGTGAATGTTAGTTTGAAAAGTCGGCCCTATTCCGGGGAACGGTCGTTCCCGGGAAGGGTCGTTCCCGTAGTTTGTTTACGTTTAACTGTCAAATTTTTTTAAAAATGTTCGTTTTCTGTTCTACGCCAGAATTAAACTGTTATACGCGGGAACGGTCGTTCCCGCATTGTATGGGGAAAATTTTTGCTGCTCTTTGAGCATCCGTTCAATCGTCTACCCGGGTAGTTTTTGGAGTTTTATTTTCAAATAACTTTTGATTGGATTGTCGTATCGGCTTTCAGGTCGGAAACTTTCAGAATGACTAGAAAAAATAATTTTCTATCGTTTTGCTAAACCAAATTGTTTTTTAAAGGAATTTAAATGATTGTTATTTGCATTTTTCGGTCGACACCCCTTACTTGTTCAACCGGTCAACCCGTGTAGCCTATAAATTTGTATGGGAGATTCCGTTTTCCTGTACTTCAGACCTCATATCTTTTTATCGAGATGTCGGAGCGATTTGAAATTTTCAGTGATGATACTTGAGGCTATTTTCTAAATGATAAGTGTATGAGTGTTAATTTTAAAAATTCATTACGTATATTTATTTGTGTTTTCTTAAAAATTCACCCTCCACATCTACAACCACCTACCAGTTTAGACCATGCCATGGTATATTATAAATGGAAGTTTGCTTTTTGTGCAGTTTAGTTCGGTCCTAGATGCAAATTTTTGTTTACAATTTTCGGAAAAGCTACATAAAATATTTTAAAACGAATAAACTTTCAGTCATTTCATACTATCGTCGTCTTTTGTTGCACTCTATCTGGGAACAGCACTTTGTCCGATACTTTACTCTTTTTTTGTCTGCAATGTCTGTTTGGTGTAATCCATTCTTTGTATTGAGTTTTTTCATTACTCTCACCATTTAAATTTACATGTATTTGGTACAATTGTTTGCCTTAGGGACTATACAATACAAAACTTAATACTAGTTTAAATAGGGTGAAGGACTCTGGGCGAGGATACAGGAACGGAATTGGGAGATGGTGATATTGAAGTCAAAAAGACCGCTCACTGAATTGAAGGTCGATAGCGACCGAAGCAACGGATCGTTCTGGCCAGAACTTGTCCGGCAAGTGGGAAGCAGGAAAGGAGGGTCATCATCTATCACGAAGATGACGCGAAGGGATGTAGCAGGGTAAGGAAGATAGAAGGAGAGAGGCATCAAGGTCATGGAGGAGGAGGTTCGCGATGAACAAGGATTGGGTGGCCGCATGTTTTTGCTGAAAGTCCGAGCAAATGCGACGCGACGGGTTGTGGGGAATAGGAAATGCAGAGTCGGTGACAAAACGTCTCGTAGCGAGGCGAGTAAACTTGCGCAGGGGACTACACAACACAGGAGTATTTCATTATTGGGCGGACCCAACAGCAGTTCAGCGTCCTCAAACAAAAAGGGCTGCTGACATGCGCGTTATAAGGCCAAGTGTCCTGATCGCTCTATCCACTATTGAATTGATTTGGTCAAAGAAAGTGAGCCGGTTATCCAGCCACACCCCAAGATCCTTCACCACAGATACCCTTGTAAGTGGATTCCCACAAAGGATTCCCACAAAGTAATCGAAACAGATCGGATCATGAATGCGTCCGAACGATACATTTTTGTGGACAGAGCACTAGGCCGTTTATGGAGCACCAAGCTGAAAAGTCATTGAGGGATCTTTGGAAAGAATGGCAGCCAAGGTGGTGACATCATCGGCATATAGGTAGTGCCCAACACCAGGAAGAACACCCTCGCAGTCGTTGAAGAAGATGGAAAATAGGAGAGGACTCAGGACGCTTCTCTGAAGGACATAAAGAGAAAAGAGAAATGATTCGGCACTCTCACCCTAAAGGAGCGACCTGAGAGGAAGGATTGAAACCGCGATAGCAGGTAGAGGTGGTAGCAGGCTACAGCCTAGCCATACAGCCTAGCCATATAATAAAGCTCATAGCTGTGCATGCTAGAAGGGGAAGAGGCAGTTACTGACCCAGAGGATAAAGAAGGGGGGATTAGAGGGTTATCTCAGCGGGAGTTTACGTGGCTCTAGAACGTCCGGGGGTTAGTCGTGAAACGAGCTTGCAACCCGTAGCGGATGTGGTTGTAAGACTGGTAAACAGACGCGTCATAATTATCACGTTAAGCGCTATGCGCAAATTGCATTTCCGTTCTGCCAGCAAGTCGTAGAAACGCCGACCTAACTTACGGGTCTGTCCGAGCATACTGACGCCGGGAAAGGACACTGTTGGCCCCACGGGACCGACGTAGCGCTTAACGTGTTAAAAACATCACGACGGAACGGGGTGTGATGAGCGTATTCTTTGGCACATAACTTGGTTTTAGATGTGAAAGGTGAAAGTTTTTGGAACCTAAAATAAATATACGTAATAATTTTTTAAATTTATGACTAATGCACTATATTTTGAAAAAAATCCCCAAGTATCTTCACTTAAAGTTTCAAATCGCTCCGACATCTCAATAAAAAGGTCTTTTGTCTGAGGTACAGGAACACGGAATCTCTGGGAAGACCGGTTGAACGTTTACGTAGGTAACACGTGAAGGTTAACCAAAGCTTTTGGTGGTACATATTTAATTTTATCATGTTTCAGCGTCATTTATGATAGGAAAATGAATAAAATTCATGTTTTGAGCAATTGTAACTACACAAATCACATTACAAACGTAAACAAACTTTAGTAAACAAACGAGACGATTGATTTCAGCTGTAAAAATACCGCCTACTATAACGCCGTCTGTTATACTGTCAAAATCGTAGGGAACGACCCTTCCCGGGAACGACCGTTCCCCGGAATAGGGCCGAGTGTTTACAAAAAGTGTTGTACTTTATGAATCTTTCACCTGCGATTGATTCGGAGTGATTCATGAATCTTTTGGGTTTCGATTCTTTAATCGTTGATAAATCTCACGAAACCTTAATGAATCTTCATGAATCTTTCACGGATCTTTCACGAATTTTGATGATTCATACATTGGCCTGGATCATGCGCTCAAAGACAAGGGATCTCTCTACCCATTTTATGGTCTTGATTTTTATGTTCTTTTGACAATCTTTGGGCTTCATGAATCTCTCATCAAAGGATACATGAATCTCTACAACCATGCAAAGAATCCTTCAGATTCATGACTCTGAATTGGAATTACACAACTCTACTTACAAATATTATTCTTATATAGGAGATCTGCGCAAGATTCTCTTACATGAAATAGGTTACGGGAAATTCTGGGTCATAGTGTTTCAGTTATGACACAGTATTGTAAAATAAAATTGTTGCGATCTCATGGAATCCTGTTGATCACAAAGATAGAGAGGCCTTTCTCGCATGCAACTTTCCATCTAACGCCTCAATTGCTTGTTCAGTTAGTGAAATATGCTTAATTTTTCATTTTACACAAACATTTGAAGCCGCAACAAATTTCAAACCAACTATTAACATAATATTCCCATAGTTTTTTGGCTCTTTACACGGTTTGCTACCACTTTTTTCACGAATCTTTATTTAGATCCTCAAAATGTATGTATAATGATGTATAATTTTAAATTAATATCCTAAATTACATTCAGTTGATGCTGAAACAGTTTGAAAAAAGGTTAACAATCTAAATTATCATTATTGAAACCAAATGAAACGAAACAAAATAGCAACGAATACGGGGGGACAGTTGATGATTCATTATTCCAACGGTTGTGCCGACGCTTTGCCTGGTGCAGCAAAATGACCTCTCACTATGCTCGGCGAAAGCAACCCTTTCGGTACCGGTGCAGTATCAGTGAACTCCCCCCACACTCGGTCCGCTCAGTTCTTGGCTTGCCGAACGCGATATCATTGCACCTTCCGCCTGGCCCGTCGAGGGCCCCCCAGGCCTGGCATTAAGTAATTCCCATTTTGGGCACCGTTTATGTAATGTCAACGGCGATTTCCGTGACCGACCCAGAGCGAATGCCCGCTCGCGCCGGCGGCCCACTCTTGGCTATCGTTTTTCGCGCGAAGGTGGCCCTTTCCGTCAATCGATAGAACTGGGGTGTGAGGGGGGAGCCGGGCGGAGGAAAGGGTCCCCCGGTGGACGGCATTGCATTGCAGAAAAAGGGAACTGTACCAAATATGAGCCCAGCGCGACGCCCGGCGGGTCCAAAACTCCAATCGACTGACATTTAAACTTCCCTAATCACGTCCTCGCCATCGTTTCCCTCATTCGCATGCGCGAAACAGAGGGCGAAAAAGAAAAGCCGCTGAGAAAAGCGCCGTAGCCGGGAAGACTCCCGCGTTTGGGCGGGGTGGGGCAACGGTGGAAGGGGTGAAATGAGATAAATGTACTCAAAATCAAATTACTGTTTTTCCAACACGCGCTCTCCAGCCCCGGAGCGCACGGATCGGATTAGCAGTTTCAACGCGCGAGGATCAACCCCTACCACCCCCACCCCACCACTCCTTCTTTTCGTTCGTGCAGTTTTCCCTTTACGAACGCTTTTCTGAACCTGATCCACCAAGCCGTCGTCGACCGATCGATCAAGAAGTCACCGCCAACGTGTCCGTCCCCCTCTCTCTCTCTCTACCCCCGTCGAAAAGGTGACAAATGTTTGCCCAAAGGGCTCCCATTTCGGTTGCTCGTGGTGAGTTTTCCATCCCCCTTGCGCTTCGGACCGAGAGGAAAAGCGACTCCCACCGGAGGCTCCCTCTTAATGACTGTTTAAACATCGCCCGCCCTGGGAGGCCGGGACTTCAGGCTCATACGCTATAGGTATCGTGGTGTTTTTCTTCCTCCCCCCATCTCCCCCACACATCCTTTCCCCTAGCTCTACGTGCTTTTGGGTCGGGTAGAAAATGAAGCGAATTCTCACGGGGCTTTTGATCTTTCGCGCTCCTCGTCACCTCGCCTTATGTTACACGCGTTGTTCGGCGCGTTATATCAGCCAAATCTGCCGGTGTCTTTCCTCGTCTTGGTGGTGTGTGTCGGTTTGATTGATAAAACTGCCACCGATCGAGCGCGCGCGCGCTCGGGCTTGCCCGATGCCGATGGATTGGCGTTGAATTCGAAGGCTCGAATTTATAATTGGAGTTTTGATTGAATATCAAAAATCTGTCGCCCCGCTCAGTCAGTTTGTTTATAGTGTATCTAAGTATGTGTGTGTGAGCACGGAAGCGATCCTGGCGAATCGAATGGCCCCGCTATCGGATGCTAAAATCTGCCCACTTCCTTAATAGGACATTTCGGTACCGTTGATTAACTGCAAACAGTGGCCGAGGAAACGGTCGGCTGGGAACGAATTTTCACGTACGTTAAGAGGAAGGGATGGGAAAGAGGGTGTTGATCACGTCACGACGGTCCGTCGCGGCGGTGTGGGGTTTTTTGTTTTGGTACGCGCGGTCTCTTCCACCCCTTTCCCGGGGTTTCGGTATCTATCTCCGATATCCGCACCGATCGCGACATAGACACTTGTTTTTGAAGACATATCGACCGAGCCGCTTAGAGGTACGAGAAGGCTTGACGAACGGGATGAAAATAAACAAAAACAAACTTTTTTCAACCGCCACTCGCCAGAAGCTTCAAACCGGGGCCTGGCCCCGCTTGCAAACGAGCTGGAAAGATGGCCAATCGGTGATAAGGTTTGTGAGAGAGTACGTGCGCGCGCCCGCTCGCGCAAGCCCTGCGCTATAGCTTTGGCCGATTGGTATCGATTCCAGTTCGGCTTTGCGGCTTTGCGGCCCAAACTTGGACCCAGAACCCGACGAGGCGCAACGAACGGTGCCGGCCCTAACGGATTGTGCGGGATTTGAAAGTCTAAAGAGTCTCCCCCCGTGACACCGTGTGGCAACTTATGGCCGGTCTTGCGAATGGGCTTTTCCGCCCCTCCCCCCCTTTTTTGTGTACATCCCGCTTTCCGTTCGGCGAGGACACTTTCGTTTCGCGTGGCACGATAGACCGACAAATAGCACCTTCCTGTTTTTTTGTTTTTGTTTTCCCCCTCGTTTTGTTATCAAATGTCAAACACGATTTGAAACGGGTGGCGCGATACAAACAAGATATCTTACGATCGCCGGTCAATCGGCCGCCAGCTCTGGCTAGCCATAAAGGGGTTAATATTTTTTAATGATCAACGGGAGTTGGATTTTCGTAAGAAAAGAGGATAGCGTGTGCGAATAAAAAGGTCTCCGTTCTGTTCGGGTCAAACAAAGTTTCATCCTTGCATTTAAGAGAAATTTATTTTTTGTTGGTCGTTGGACACTTTCTCCAGTTTATGATGGGAAGCAATGTTTTAAAAAGGGAACCCAAAAAGGACTCGTTATAAAAAAACTCGACATAGAAAGCAACAAAATGTATGCACCTTCTGAAGAAAAAGAAATATTATTAGTTTACCTATGTTTTGGTTTCTGTTTTCCAACCGCTTTAAGTTATTTTTCATTTTTCTCTTGCACCCGACATTTTTTTTTATTTGAAATTGACGTTAATAAGGCAAACGTTAGAAGCTTAAATTGGTGATTTGTTTTTTTCTCCATCCAACCCACGGTTCACATATTTTACCAATGATTTAACCGAATATTTAGGACGACCCTTTTCGACGCCCGCAAGAAAAGATGCCAGTGGCGAAAGGATTCACACTAACTCACCGAAAACGGACCCATGCACAAAAAAAATGCAGACGTTAAGCCTCAGCACTGTCCTAGTGCAGTCGCATGTCGGTTGTCGGTAGACCCTTCTGTGACCCCATTCTTGGGCCCCCGGGGGGTTTGGGAAGGGATGAAAAATGCGCTGCAACGTGGCCCTCCGCAACGGGTGGAAAAGTGAGTGATTCCCCGAAATTAACGGAACCACCCGAAGAACGGCGGGCGACCTGGCATTCCATCATCATACGCTGCGCCGAAAAAGGGTCCCGACCCGACCAAAACATTGCGTACGAGTGGAGCCAAAACCATGGCCCAAAACCTACGGCAGCGTTGAAAGATAAATCAATTTCTGAAAACTTCTCATTATTGCGGGTCCGAAAGAAAGCGCCCGGGAGATCCTGGCTTTTCTTTTGGAGTTTTTTTTTGGCATGTTAAACCATTTTTCCCCAACGCAAAGCTGCAAAAATCCCTAAACTGTGTGTGCATGTTGTGCTTTTGGTTTTTTGTCGCTGTGATATCCTCTATGAGGCTTTAAGACAAAAGTTTAACCCCGAGGGGCCAGGGTGAAACGTTCGTGTTGTCGGTGAACTCTCGCATCCCGCTCCGTGGCGGATATTTACACAGAATTTAATGAAACGGCCCGACCCAAAATATTTTGCAGACGACCGGACTGGCAAGACTCACGGTAAAGAATGCATTTTTGTCCAAAGAAAACCGTGCCTGGAATGTCCTGTGTGGTTTAAGAGATTTTTTTCAAGGGTTTGACAAATGAATTCCCCAATGAAAGTCGACACGAGGTGATAAATGGGCGCATCATTATTTACCATAAGGCCACCGGGAACGAGCCAAGACAATCGTGATGAGCGACACTGCTGACTTAAGTAACCATTTGGCTAAGTTGCTAAACTTGTATCGATGGACGGGTCAATTAGAAGTAATCCAATCTGTTTTCTAATTCCAACGATCCAACGTAAATCGCTAGCCTAGGCATACATCTATTATATCTGTGATCTTCAATATAGAAACCATAAACCATGCGTCCTCACGATTTTTCACCCTTTCTCAAATTAGGAAAAAAAAAACTATTTCAATCCCTTTCTCCATGCTCCGTGGAAAGGTATCCGATTGACCCATCGCTCGCGTGTTCGAATGATAATAGATTTGTTAAATCGGTTCGTGCACTTTTTGAAGGCTTCATTTCGTGCGGCCCTTTATACCGTCAGGTGCCACGACATCTCGTCCACGGTTGGGAGAAATGTTCATAAAAAAAAGTATTTCACATCGTGGGAAAACTGGAAACCATCGCTCCCGGGGACACCCTTCACCAGTCCACCTTCAAACCGGGAATAAGACGGCGGAAATTAGAGCGAAAATTGGTACGCTTCCCTATCATTAGCAGCGCAAGCGATCATCTTAGGCCACATCCACCGCAAAGACATAGAAATACATTGTCCGCTTTGGGTTGCGTGGAGCCGAGGATCGAAACGGCCGCACAGTAGACGAGACAAGAGTGGGCCACTTGCAACACGCACGGATATCGGATTAATTAAAGCACGTCGGAGCTTCCACCCGGGGCGGCAAGTTTTCCGAGCAAGTTGCAGGAGTTTTTCCCCGTTCCCCTAGGGGTCTAGACTCCAACATGTAACACAATCCAATCAAGGGCAGTGTCAAGTCGGTACTGGCGGCTATGTTTCTCATATCGTTCGCGTGTCGGTGGTTGGGAAAAACTGAGAAAGAGAGGACTGTGCAAGTAGGCTAATTCTGAAGTTGCATTCTTGATCTTACTCGAAAGATTCAATTGTTTGCTTGAAGAAACATTTTCGTTCTTTTTCGTAACGCTTTTTAAAGCTCATATTTTGGTCAAATTTTACTTTTCACAAATACTTCATTTGATTTCACAGCAATCGATTTTCATTTGGATTTGAAAGAAAAATTGCTAATAAATTCTTCCTGCTATTCGTCGCTTGTTTTCTGCGAAGAAACATGTTTCTTTTCCCCCTTTCGCTGGACAGCTTTGAGGCGGCATTAATCCTGCCAGTGTGGCCTGCAGCGAAAGCGGCCGGACGCACCTACATTTCAGCGACGCAATGTGCAACACTTTTCCCCACCCGCGGTCGGCTCATAATGCCACACTCAATTAACGGACGGCCGGACGGCTTGCGGTCGTCGGTGCCGCGTGCATGCGAAATCCGTCACCGTGACGTGCAAAGCTCCAGCTTTTGCCCGCGCACCTTCTCCGCACCTTGGGGGCTCGAAGGAGAATGCCTTTCCTAAGCATGCCAGCTTAGAGGATGTTTTGGTGGAGAGTGGAGGGCGTGTGGGGAAATTTGCTTGTCGTCCGTCATAATCGTCTCGTGCGTCTGGTGCGCCAGGATGGATCCAGAAGGGTCTAGGTGGTGGCCAATCCCAGCAAAGTGAGCGCCCTAAGGAACGGCCAATGCGTCCCATCCCTGGGCCTAGGTCGGGAAACGGGTCGATTCGCTGACACGCGCGCTGTTTGTATTAGTCGGGACGTCTGTTGCCGGTCAGGATTTATTAGCGCTGGCTCGCGACGTTGCGTTGACGGCGCGGTCTCGACGTGGAAAACTCAACTTATAAAACATATCAAATGTGCTTCACCACCCGATCGGTCGATGGCATCCCGGCGTCGGCAATAATCCTACCGCGAAGGGAAAGTGCATATGAAAGTAATGAACGGAACGCGCATATGAAGAGAGATCCAGTCGCTCGAATTGGTGGCACCAGGAAGATTTTGTACCTCCCTTCCACCGCCACTCATCCCACACCCCAACCGGGGGCGCGCGTTATGATTTACAGCCTGACAAATTCTTCCGATTATCGGCGGGCCAAGTTTTGCAAAGGTCGACCGTACCGAAACACCTTCGCCGCCGTTGCAGGGAACGAAAACAGAGTTCGAATTTCGTACGAAAATATGTTCCCTCCGAAACAATGCACTTATGCATCTCCCGCGTGCAACATGCCGGGAAGGATATGCATTCGTCTAGAGAGGGAACCCGGCAACCCGGGGTTCCGATAAGCGAGGGAAAAAATAAACCGACAAAGATTTAAATACTTTAACCTACCGAGGTTTGTCCTCGGGCTGGAGGTGGTAAGGGGGTAGGTTCTTCGGAGAACCCACCCGAATTAAAAAAAAAAAAAACCAAAAGCTCAACCGACGCGCGAAGGTCTTCCTTATCGGGCTTTGCCAATCTCGAACATAAACTTCGACAACTTCCTACCGAAAAAAGCAATAAAGCTCGGTACGAGCGCGGCAAGGGGAAGGCAAGAAAAACACCCCAACAGAACCGCAGCGTTGCAAATACTCGACGCGCCATCGGCCAACCCCTCCCCAACTGCAATGCAATCGGCAAAGGGGGGGGGCTAACATGGCTACCTTTCGGAAGTTGTCTGATCCCTTCCGACCGCCGTGTTGGGTGTTGGTGTTTCCTTTAAAAGTTTTCCCCTGCCCTGGGAAGGGCAAAGTGGCGTCTGGAGTGGTAGGAGGAACAAAGATCCGCCACCCCCCCTGAAGGGGGAGAGAAAGTGCTGACGGTGAGTGAAATCGATTAGTCGAAGCGTTAAATGATTTATTTTCTTATAACTTTTTCATCGCTTTTAATGTTTACATTGTCTCTCCATCACGATGGAGGGTTGTTCCCTTCGCGCTTACGTTGGGTTTGCGGTACACGTTACAATCGATCGTTTCATCGAATATGTGTTTGTTTCCATCATGCCTCCGAATTCCTTACAATCGTGTCCTTTTTCCTTCCGATTACTGATTTATCATGCGACACAATATTTTCGAAATAAATGGAAAAGAACACTAGCTGAAATTTTGAACAAATATCCATGGTTCTACAGCACAAGCTTTGTATATTCCAAGCGAACTTCCCATTGTGTCTGTGTAACGTGTAACGCTTATGCAGTTTCCATTTTATGATAATTGCCACTAACCTCTGGCTTCTGTAGCTATTAAAACCAACCCCGAACCAAAAGCGGACGGCATACGCTCTGACCCACCTAAAACCGGCCGACCGAAAACAGATCGAACTTACCGGGGCTTTTTTTCCCTCCAAACCTTTGGCCCACGATTTTCTTCACCCCAAAAGTGCTCCGGGGCACTTTCTTTGTCGTCGTCGGGCGTCGTGTTATCGATTTTATTTTTCCCGCCGAAGTGTTTCCACGCCGATCGCACCTCCGACGACGACACCACCCGCAGCAGGTTGACCGGAGCGAAATCGTGTGGCCTTAGTCCCGCCAAGGCTTCCGAAAAAAAAGAAAACAGAATCCCAAACCCGGCGTGACCATCGTGGCCATCCGACGGTCGCGGACTCGATAGTTCGAAGCTGGGCCGAAGCCCGGTAGTTTCCTCCACTGGCCGGGTGGCAATAAATATAAATTAAACTTTTATATATTTTTGTAAACATTTTTCGGTGGTCACGATTTTCATGTTGTATCAAAGACTAAAAGCTCCGGTAGTGCGATGGGGCTTTCGTCGTTTGTGGAAAGCAAGGAAAAAATGCGGGAAATCTGGTTCTTTGTCAAAACAAAATTGTTGGAGTTAGGGATATCTTCATAAAGTATATTTGAAATATAATGATCACGAAGCATTCATAATGTTCGACTCGATCATATTTGTTTTTAATGGTTTAGAACATGGTTTTGTCTTCTGAAATATATGTTCTTCAAATGCCTTTAAAAACAAGAAAAACTACAATTTATTGCCCAAAAATAGACTCGTCAAAATATGAAATACTGAACAATTAAAAACAGCGTCCGGTAAATATACAAACTCTTAAAATCATAAAAAATCGACTTCGTACGAGAATTAACATCTCTGCCAAACCTTTGACTCAAGATCATGCAAAATATTTCATGGAAATAATTCGTAAAGATTTATGTTAAACTTTCTTCAACCTTGAAAATTTGAAAAAAAAACTGCTTGAAGAATTGATGAAATGTTAAACACTATATTTAGCAGCCATCTTTGTAAATAAGTTCCTTCCAGCCGCGACGTACTGGAATGATTCATTAACGTTCGGGCCTCCCTCTCGAACTGGGAAGCGTTATTACGTGCACACATTCTCCGTTGAGTGTGGTTAAATTTCCTTAAGCAGGATTTTTTTTACACCAGGTCCATTTCCTTCCATTTTTTTTACTAAGCAGCTTTTTCTGCAGCGAACAATATGGATCGCCCTTATGCGCAGGACCTATGTTTCCTTTCCGGCCCCCCAAACACGTACGATGTGCTTTCTTTCCGGTCCGACCAACACCACGCCGTTCGATTTCGCCTCTTTTGTGGTAAGTTCTCCTTTTTTTAGTTATTAATTTCATGGTTCATGCTTTACCATAAGTACCGAAAACCATACCTTTCTTAAAAGCACTCGCACATGTTGAGTTTTTTTTTTACATTTTGTGGAGTGTCACAAAAAGGAGAAAAATTCGTACGCAGAACAGCTTTCCACATCCGCCCCACGGGTGCGTGGCCGCTCCAGCCCTTTTGGGCATTCAGCATCACGTTCGTCGCTTAGCCGGTCGTTGAAGACATTTGTGCGATCCTTTTTACAAACATCGACGTCGACGTTCGCGTCGTCGTCGTCTGTAGTTAAAATGTAAATTTTTATGAATTATTTTCATTATTATGTGCTTTGTAGTCGAGTGCTTGCAGTTTTGGTTGCATTCTTCCCGTAAACCCCCACCACCGTTCCACCGTTCTTCCCGTGTCTTCCGGTATTTTGCGATCTTTACCTTTACAAAAGGCGTGGTGGTGTCGTTCACCTCCGTCCCTCCAGCTTTCCAGTCGCGTATCCGGAGCGTTTGGCGTGTCGTCGCCGCCGAAATGGTGAACGATTGTTCTTTCCTCGGTGTCGTGTAGTGCTTTTCGGCGGTTCGCATCCCTTCGCTCGGGCCACGCAACTCCGCCCTCAAGCGAGCCCCAAAAAATCCGTCAAGTACCTTTCGGGATGCGGGAAGGATTGAAAAAAAACCCTCAAACCCTTGTGGGTTTAATGCTTGGATACATTTTATTCTCCTCCTTCTCGCGATGCTCTTGTACGCTTACTTTCTCTCCTTCCGCGTCGGTTCGTCCCTCGGTTTTATGGGTTTGTCAGGCCGCCGCACCAGTATCCCTCCATTCCCCAAGCAGAAGGATTCCCTTTTTGATGCGGTACGTTACGCGTCACGTACGCGAACCGCCGTTCGTTCGTCCTGCCCGTCGTAAGGCTCACCCAACTGGGTCACGTGTGTGTGTGTGTGTTGTGTTGGAGCTGTGTGGAAAAGGTTCAACAGCAAAAAAAAACAGGCGTCCTCCTTGCCTACAATTACCACACGCCCGCCCGGGCTCGGGCTCGGACGTTCTAAATGAACGATTTAAGGGAGGTTAATCCTCGCTGACCCGAAAATGGTAATGAAGGCAGTTTGCAACGACCGACTCGCGGACGACTCGCCTCTGGGTGGTGGGCGCATAATTCGGCAAATGAGTGCACAAGTAACGGGACCGAAGGCACACCGAGCCGTAATGGGACCGAGTGTACCGCCGGATCTGCAAACCTCGGGGACGTCCGCCGTTGCGGAGAGCCCACGAATCACACTCGGCGGTCGCGCACGCCCGTCGTGCAATATGGCCAAAGATTGTGCCACTCTGTCATCATTTCTGTTTCCTTTTTTCACCTTGCCCTCCTCTCTTCCAAACCTCGACCCCCTCCTTCGTCCCATGCAGGGCTCTAAGTTTACCCTGAATGCATTTCTTGTATTTTTGTTCCTCTCCCGCTCACCCTTTTCCTTGTCGAATGCAATCATGCACTTTCCAATGGTGAAAATAAGGAACAGGCTGCCAACAAACACCAGAGCCATTTTTCTTCACAGGAAGTCGATCGGGGTTTGGTACCACCGGAAAGGTGTTATTTTAAACATTATGTTTCCAGGGCACCCAATTCACAGCATTACTTCTCATTAGTGACTGCATTCAACCGGTACAGTTGGACTGGACATTACGTTGGACTCACAGTGTGTGTTTTGAATGCAGTGTGTATGGAAGCCTTTCCATTTATGGAGTTTCTTCGCAAGAACCTTTCGACATGATGCATTTAAATTGATTCTTGATCCTATCGATATAAATGAAACTAAAATGCTTGATGAGTATCAAAACGTTCATGATTATATCGTTGTATCGAGATAAAACAATATTAATTTTCATAGTTTCATTTCAAAGTTTAATAATAATTTGAATTAGAGATATATTCCGGCCATCTCACCAATCTGCCTATGCCTATGTAGTTAAGTTTATATTATACTTGTATTCGTTTTAAGCTGCATTTACGTATCTCAAGAGCAGAGACGGATTAAGCATTCTAAGGGCCCCAAGCAGCTAGAAGTTGAAGGCCCCAAATGCATGCGGTACACCAATCAATTTAATATTTCATATATTTTTAATAAATAATCGAATTTGAATTAAAGTACAATTTCTCCTCATATTATTACATTCGAAAATTGATTGTCAAAGCCTTATTTCATAAGAAACCATCAATAGAATCATTTTCTATGAACCAAATCGACAAGTAATTTATTTTGCTATTGTTGAATAGAATATTTTTTAAGTGATTTAAAATTGACAATCGTTAAATGTTCGAAAAGATAAAAGCACAAATAATGTAAAATTACTGTATTTGGTAAAACGCAGGACATTACTTTGCTAATCCATCCATATTATCTTTCAACTATTCTAAGATTTTTCTCTTGGTTAATCAAATCTTTACACTGATTTATGTCAGTATATCAACATCATATTTTAACACAAAAAAAAAATCTTCCTGAGCATCTTCCTCTCGAACACGGCTAAGAGGGTTTCGTCAGATTTGGACAGAGTCCATGTCTCGGAGGCGTATGTGAGCACTGGTACTATGTATGTCCGGTATAGTCCCAGCATCGACTGTCTTGACAAGTATCGTGAGTGGAAGAGATTTCTCGGACTGTAATATGAACGGTTGGCTGCTAGCACCCTAGCGCGAATTTTATCTTCAATGTTGTTGTAGGTGCTGACCTTTGACCCAAGATAGGTGAAATTTTGGACAACTTCAAAAGTGCGTTCACCTACTTGTAAACCTCATCCTCAACACGCATTTGATAAAACAATTAACTTTGTTGCAAAATGATTTAAAAAAATCAATTTTTAAATTTAAAAAATGTAAGAAAAAAACAGGGCCCTCGAAAGCTCGGGGCCCTAAGCAGTTGCTTAATTTGCTTACCCTATGATGCACCTCTGCCCAAGAAGCAAGCCATTCGTTATCAAGAAACAATCAAACAATCAATCTAACATACTAAATTCCAGATCCAGAACATTGTGTGCTAACAACAGATATGATGCTTTGTACGATCTCCAATAAAATAACAAAAGTGAAGGAAGCTTAGGCAACAGAAAGGATGCTACAAATCTAAAGAAAAATATTTTCAAAAATGTTCGAGGATATTTCCATTTCATCGTGTTCACTTTCTTTCCGGCAAGCATATTTGCTTGTACCGATGCTCGCAATGACTGAAATGGGAATCGTTTTGCTTGCCCTCGGGGTCCGAAATTGCGGCAGCTAGCCACAGCTAATTGATGATATACGCGTCCTATAATTTATGAAACACTTTTAGGACCCACCGTCATTCATCTTCCGGCGCTGCCGCTTCGCGCTTTCGTTGCAATTTCGAGTACCGAGCATCCGTAATGCGTTGCGTGTGCGACCGGCTTCGACATCGTTTTGCGAGTGTAATTCGTTTTAAATTTAATATTTCGCATCAGGCCCCATGGCACCGCGGTGAGTGAACCACTCATTGGCATTTAAGTGCTTTGCATTATTTGGTTTCCTTTTTAATTTTTGTTTTGAACCATGCACCTGAAACAAGAGGAAACGAGAGGGAGCGATGTCCTGTTCCATTGTCGCATCGCCTATCCTTGCCCGAGGAGAGTGATCCTACGGGTTTGAGATTGATGGGTAGAAGGTCGCGTAGTTCGTTGGTGCGTTTCAATTATTTTTGCATTTAACCGTCGCATTTTTCATTCGGGTGTGGGTTAATGTTTTGTTTCGCTTTCGAGGCACGTCAAGAGACACAAGTAACTTCACACGCCACGACAAAACCGGGCTACCAAGAAGGATGCTACCGGATGAGTGGTTATCCTTTAACCCGCGGGCTCTGAAAGTGTAACCTGATTACGCACTGATGGTGCACCATGCGAACGTGAACGTGAACGACTGTCCCCAGGGGTGCTAAAATCTTGCTCGCCGGCCGCTGAAAGGCGTTCGCTGTCGTTGGCTACCGATCGCCCATCGCTGATCGCGGCTCCACGCAACGCAATTTCCGCCCGGCGTTCGATTTCCCACAAGTATTTGCGAAAGTTTTTCGACTTCGAGATCAAATCCGCTCGATAAAAGCATCATAAAGAGTAATAACGCTCATTAAAGTCTGCTACCGGTCTTGCTGGTCTCGACGCCGGATCGGTCCCCCTCCTTCCTCCTCATCCCAACACACCTTGTTGTGAGGGTCTCCTCTCCCGTCTTCGGTCGCGAAATTGTTGCATGCCACCGAAAACGGGGCGCATAAAACAACAAAAACGAAGGACTGCGTCGAGGCCGCAAGCGACGAACCCACGCTGTTTCTCCTCGATACGTTTGCCACCGTTTCACGCGGGCACCGGCTTCGAGTTACAATCGGGCCGGTGCCGGCCACGCTAAAACCGATAGTGCAGCTACGGGTAACAATCTCTCGTCCTGCGATCCCTCCCTCCCTCCCTCATCTGGCTACCCCGTTTGTCGTCTTTTAATAAACTTCATTTTTGTCTGCGATGCTGCGCTGATATGCGATTTTCCCCCACCCGTCTTTATCCTTGTTTTGTTTCGTTCGGACCTGCATAAGCATCCTGCCTTCCGCCTGCAACGACCTTCAGCTCGGCTTCCGAAAGTCGGTCCAGGGTTTTCGTTTTATTAAAAATTTAAAACCGATTATCGCGATCGAGATCAATTAAAAGGAGAAGCAACCGAACGGACGAAACCAACGTCGGGAAAAGTTGCGGACAGCGATGGACTTGGCGCACCTTTTGCTTTCTTTTCCTTCTGACGTGGGGAGGGTTTTTGAGCAGCATCCCGTTGGTGGAACACTCGCCGGTTGCCGGTAAGATTATAATTTATCTTTTTTGTGTTTATGATTCGGTAAAGAAAATTTTCCCCCATCTCGCACTGGAATAAAGCCGGTGACAGCCGTAGGACCAACCCTCTGCCCTGGTGAAGAAATCATTTTCGGGTTGAAATTTATACGCTCCCCAAAAACCGACGACGGCCCGGGAACGCAACGGTAAAGTTTGCTGATCAAGTGCCTTCCTACCGGCTTCCATTCCCGATGTTACCACTCATTACGGCCCGGTGCGGTGCCATATTTCATCCGGCCAAACTACCGAATCCCTGAAACAACGGACAAGTATTGCGTTGGTCTGTTATTTATATACGGTTTTATTTATTTCCTCTCCCGAGCGCCGTAGAAAGCGGCATCGTCCGGGAGCACGCCGCATCGGTTTTCCCACCGGCCCACGTGGGGATAACCCTTTCGTAATAATGCGAGGATGAAAATGGGGCGATTTGTGTTGTAATGAATAAGAAACCCAGGGATGCACCTCGAACCCGATAGCCGGTTCCCATCGTTTGTCCGGCACTAAATCCGTCGGCCGTGTAATCTCACCCGATGTTATTCCCATTTGCGTTTGCTGTCGTTGGTGCGCTTTATTTTTACTGTATGTTTTATATAATTTCTGGTAGCCTGCCCGACCTTTTTATTTCAACCGGGCGGTGCCACTTTGAACCTTTTATTGTAGGTTACGTTCACGCTCGCTCGCGGGATATGCGTAACACTGCACTGATTTTGGAACCGGTGCTTCTTCGCTTGAAGTTTAATGCACCCAGGTTGGATGACCCATTTTGGCACCTACTTATTTTGTGCATCACCGCCTCCGGGCCCACCAACGACGCCGGTGAAGCTGATGATGATGGGGCGCAAAATGCGCGAAGGAAAAAGGAAAAGGGCCCCGGCTCGGGTAAGAAAAATAAACCCATCAAGCCGCACAAAACACACATTAACGAACGCGAGACCCGAGGGCGGTGATGAGCTCTCTTTTTTCTTGTTGGTTTTTTTCTTGGTTCTCTCTCTGACCAGCCACTTGTGACTAATGCTGGATGGAAAAGGACTCGAAATTGAATCGATTCGAAAGTACCGTTTTCCGCGGGCAAGTACGCGTCGTTCGGTTTCCGGCAGGCAAATGGGGCAGAACTAGGGAAGAAGAAGTTGTAGAATGAAGGGAGCTCGTGGAGTGAATTAAAAAAAAAACAACTATCCCGAAACTAATCCATTGGCCATAAATATTCACTTCATTTCGTGTGCGTTCCCGAAAAGCGTAATGACGTGTAATTACAGGCCTTTGGTACCTGTTCTGCCGAGAGGTTCTTTCCCATCTATTTGCTCCAACTACGGTCTATGAGGAGGTAAGGAGCTAGTCATATTTCAAGTTTAACTAACTCCCGATAGTTCCTAATGAAAATTACCTATTCCTTTGGTGAGGTATGTTTACACAGAACCAACGGGATACATCGTTGTGTAGAGTCTCTTTGAATCAAATTCCCCTCATCTATCTACTTAAATGCAAGTTGCTTGAACTTAAAGTTCTCATTACAATGCGAATTTAATTCCACACTTCCTGCTATCTTGTAGCGATTTGAATCCCTCTAAATGAGCTCCAGTTAGGTCGTGATTAATTTGAACCGTGCAAACATTACCACAAACCCATTCCCTACCTATACCGTCTCAACGTATTCATGACAGTTATGTCAGCCAATGATGTGCACCGCAATAATAAATGCGATATCATCACACCAGTTTCTTCAAATATCGAAGTATTTTTTTATTCTTTACTCAATGAAGCTTTTGAGAGAGAGCGATTTTTACTAGTGTATTATATTTACACGCATTTGCCGTATTTTTCCGTGTGTAACGATCTCCTTTTAGTTTAAAAATCATTATTTATCACATTAAATAATGTGTTTGTTTGTCGTTACATACAGAAAAATACGAACTGAGAAAATGGAATAAAATCAACAAATAAATAAAAATAATTGATCAATATAATGAAAATTGTTTACAAAATCTCATATCTTCATCTTCAATGGATAAATTAATATAAGTTTAGAATATTTTCAAACAGATAATTTAAGATAAGTAAAACTGCAAACATAAAAATTGGACAAGAAACTAAATACGCTTTATAAAAAATAGATTTCCAAAACTCCTTCGTTACGCCTTGTTATTATGTTTAATCCTTAATGTGAAACATATGTTCATAATAAACACACGAGACATCGATACAGCTTCCCTCAACCACAAACCGATTCACCTCGTTTCCTCCTGCAAGAAGAGGCAACCTTTCGTCGGCTGATCGATAAAAGTGATGCGATCGTTGCGTAGCGTTTACTTTTTAATGCTCACTGCTCGCCTGCATGCTGCACTCCCTTTATCTTGCCCGCGAGACTACGATGTCGTTCACAGGTCCTCCGACTTGTAGCCAAAGGCACTGGTTGCTGGTGCAATACTGCCCTACAAGGTCCAGGGCCAGTAAAAGCCGAAAGTTTCGAGATCGCGCGCGCATCGACAATGTGCATCAATGTTCGATAACGAACCAACCTGCTCTCGCACGGAGCGCGGGCACAAAACAGGTGATGCGACTGGCGAAGGGGGTTGGAAGAAAAACTGATTTTCATTTAATTAAATTAATCTCGGCTTAACTCCAATCCGCCCCGATACCCCGGTTTCGCTGTGCGAGCCCTTTTTTCCCCCACAGCGAGTTTCGTTTTCTTTCCTTGCGAAATGCTTGCTGTACGACAAGGGGGTTGAAAAAAAAACCTGCTACACCTCGATTCTCCCTTTTTTGTCCGGTGTCCTTTCCATCGTTCCTTCCATCCGCTCCAGGCGGCGTGACTCGTCCATGACGAAGTGGGAAACAATGCCCACAGGCAACGATTATGCGGGAAGGAAATATTATTTTGCTTAACCTGTCCTTGTTTTGTTTTTGTTTTTCGCTTGATGCACTTTAACAATCTTCCATATACCATTGACCATTGGCACAGGATCCTGCGCTAGGGACACTCCAAGCGCTCCGGTAGTAGGGCCCCCACGAAAAACCACATCGAACGTGAAAAGCAATTCCGCTTTCGAAGGTTTGAGCAAGTTGGCTCGGGAAGCGGAACGGAAAGGGAAACTGTGAACCGGGCAGGTGAGCAGCAGCAATAAGGAACACAACCCCAAACAGACACACACACACATGCACACGCCCAACCACCGCCAGCTCCTTCGCTTCATTCCTCATTATAATGCAGATAAATTTATCTTCTCCTTGCGGACCATCTTCCTTTTTTCCGCGCCGAAGGCTGCCGTTTCGATTTCTGCGCGCGAGTTATCCCAAATCCCCACCCCCACTCGGGGCTCGTCACCCCCCATACGGTCGGCTGCGAAAAGCAGCATAAAAAGGGAGCGCAAGAGGTTGGAATGCACCCGCGAGATGCACTTTTCCGTTCGTTCCCTTTTTTTCGCTGCCTTTGCTTCACAATATTTCTTGCAGAAAAAACCAAACGCATCCCAACCCAATGACGACAGGTGTATAGACACAGCCAATATTGTTTATCAGACGAACAAGTTTGTTACGGTTTCTTGTCCTCCTCCCTGCCTTCGTTTTCCTGCTCGCCCGGTTTGCTTGCTGCGGTCAGAAGTTGTCTTGGTCCGGTCCGGTTTGTCGGTGATTTTCGTTTGCCGCTTGCTGCGCCCTCTGTTTTTTTTTGTGCGCTCGGATCTCCGCTCCGCAATGCGTTTTCGCATCGTTTTCGCACCACGCTGTTATGCTTTGCGCGATGTTTTATTATTTCTCGTACGCTGTTGCTTCTTTTTTACATTTCCCTTTGCACTTCATACCGATCCTTGTCCGGTTCGCGCATCAGGTGAACCTTTGATCGCGGGTTAAGGTTTGCCCACGGAGGAGGAAAAATAAAGGAAATCCTACCGATTGCACCGTGAAAGCTCGCTGCTGCCGTTCTTCTGAGGCCAATATCAAAGCCATCCGTCGTTGCGGATTCTTTTGCACCGCTTATTTTCTCTGCAGATCGCCCGCAAGATTCTTGAGCCCATAATGCTCTTGGGGTGAAGTCACGTAGCGCTTTAATCTGATGTTGATCGAGCAGGTTAATTCCATTTTCAGCTCGAATGAAGCAGTTTTCCCTTTTTTCCCTCCCCCTGTTCAAGAACGTTTTCTTTTGGCAGAAGATGATCCACCAAGTTGTCATTTTATGTCGTTCGCTGGCCTTCCAAACCTAATCAAGTAAGGTTAGATTGAAGATATTTTCCGCTCTGCCTCCAGGAGGGGTTCGGATTGATCGCAAAGATGAAACGCTGCTGGAACGTGTGAAAATTTACCTCCAAAATAACCCTCGACTGCATCCAGGTCCTTCCTCTCGCCACTCGAACCGCTTAAATGTGCCCGCAAACAAGTAAACGGCAACCTTTCGGGCACTTTATCATTTCGCGCAACCTGCGCCGAAAAGGACGAAAATGTAGCGAAAAACGACCCAAACGTGAAAAAGTGGGGAAAGATGAACGCACAGTATGAAACCGGCATTGTTTTGCCGCGCGGCGCAGATAAGCCGGTGCGGTCGGCGTAGAACTGCAATCTTTAAAGCGAGAACGAAAAAACAAAACAGATAGAAGCTAAATCTGCATCAAACAAAGAACACGAAGTGAAACAACGGGCCGATTCTCACCCGCTGTGTTTGCGAAAAAGGTACAGGACATGCATCATCTTCTGCCGCAGCGAGAGAATGGAATTTCAATGGCGAACATTCCCAAGCGCTGAAGCGGCTCTTTCGCTGCATCGATGCTCGGCTGCTGCTGCAGCTCGCTTTTCTGCACCTTATTTCAGCAGAAGCATCCTAAGAGTGAGCGGTTCCTTTGCAAGCCATTGTGCCTAACATTGTCTCATCGAAGAGGCGGGGAAAAACCGATGACGATCCTTTCGGCGACGAAGGTCTATCGTCGAAATGCAGTGATTTTGGCAAGTCGCCACCCCGAGAATGGGTTCGCGGAATTGCGCTCGACATTCTTGTTTTCTATCACTTGTTGCTCATATTCCCATTCAACGTTACCATACGATTTCTCTTCGATTCATCTAACCTTGTCTTGTGTTTTCGCTTTCTGTCGTGTTTGGATGTTTTCCACTTCACTTTTTTGAGAAAAGAATGCCTTTCAATGGTAATCGATTTACGGAATCTTCGTGTTTGTTATTTTCTTTCCTGGAAACGGAGCAAAGTGGACGATTTATGAATGGACTGGGTGGTTGAGGACATGCATTTCGATTTGTTTTTGAGCCCCGCTCCGTTGTTCGTTCTAAGTTGTACAGGTGCTTCCCGATGTTTCGTGGTTGGTTCTGTCGTGAAAATATTTTTACCCTAATTTACTGGTTCTTTGATGACTTTAAACACGACTTTCTACAAATCTTTGAGTTCATAAATTCAATATAAAAATATCTGCTTCCTGCGGAGATAACCAAGCACATGCACGAGTGGAGAAAACCAACCAGCCAACAGGTACTTTTCCCCTCCAGTCTCGCAGGAAGAGAATTAAAACCGCAGGCCTCATTTCGTCAGGTGTTTCATTTTCAGCTGCGGTCGAATTTTTGTGCACCATTTTATTGAGCAATAATTTAATTTGCGCGGTTTTCATAAACTCTCCATTTTATTGGCTTTGATTTCTGCCTGCCCCGATCGCAAGAAGTAACCGCAAAGGTAATATTGGTTTTCTGATCCGCTCGCTCTCCTTCCAGTGCGCTTTCTACAGGCGCACCCCCGGGAGCAGATCCTGCCGGTGGTTTTGTTGTTCTTGTTTTTTGCCGTTTCCATCACGGAGAAAGTGCTGCCCCGCGTTCGTGGTAGCATATCCGTTTGCAAACACACGGACCCGGTATCGGTTCACCGTTTCGGTCAGAAGGTGAGCGAAAAGAATTAAAATTTGTTCCAACCGCTCGACGATCTTCATTCCACACTTTTATTGCTTTTTTTTTTGTTCCAAGACCAGAATCTTCGAGTTCGAAACATTTATTTATTATCGCTCATTTTACCCTTCTTTTACGTTTCTTCCCGCTCTCCTTTTAACCCGGTGGAAGGGTTCCCCAAAGGGAAGGAAATTAATATTTCCACCAGGTGATCGTTTCACCGAGCCGAGCATGCGTTCGATGTCGCCACCAATGTACACGGAATCACCCCTCCTCCCTCCTTATACCTTCCCCGCCATCCCTTGTGAATTCGACAAATCTTTCGTGTGTGTGCTTGGTGGACTTATTGGCGAAAGTACACCGGCCGGTGGTGGCCAGTTTCGCGTGCCCACGCGGTAGGTCGCCGCAATCAGATCCGACCGGGTTCAAGCTCAGCTTTATGGCCCTCAAGCTCACCCCCACCTGGAACCCACCGAGGCTGTTGTTTGTTCTCTTTCCGGGGGGGGTGAGGGGGATTTATTGATCCCTTCCTTCCCCACCGAAAGGTGTTATGCGTAAATTAATCGTTTCTGTGCGGTGTCCATTAAGGAAGGTTTGTTTTGGACGTGCCCTTCAGACGCTCCGTCAGGTGACGGTTTTGTTCCGCGAGTAGAGAAACCCATTTGCCATGATGTCCTTGTCCCGGAATCGATACAGTTCGCTTCGTTACATGTAGCTTTAATTTCTCCACAATTCCCCAAAAATCAGCTCGGAATAAACTTTTCAATTCGCCTCCCGCCTCAATCCCGGACGCGAAGGTATCGAATAACTTTCGCACTTCGGGTAAAATTTATGGTCTCCACGACGGACCCCGGGGTGGATGTGTTTTTTTTTCGGAACCGGGCGCGAATTTTCCCCAACCAGGTGGCTTTTCTCGTCACTGTGGCGTCGAAACCGATCCGTCCACGTCGCAAATTTGGGCTTGTAGTTCGTGTTGTTTTCTTGTGGTGGTTGTCGCTTGAACAAGCAGCAAACAAAGTAGAACTTGCCTTCTCAAGACATGCCACGCGAGAGGGCTGGCGTTCTTCGGGTAGTGTCAAAATAGAAAAGAAAAGAAAAGCATATAGGGGAAAGTGAGGCAAGATAGCCCGGTGGGGTAAGATGCATCGGCATGTTGTTAGCTGAATTAAGTAATTTAAAAATAAACTAAATATTGTATTGTGTTTATTAACGTACATCTTATTCGAATTTTAGATTGGGGCAAGATGCACCGGTCCATGTGATGGCCTAGCATTCAAAATGTAAACAATGGGGCATGGTGCTCCGTCAAAACAAGATCAAGTCAATGTTTGGTGTACGCATTGTTGATTTAAATATGCCTTATGTAGAACATGTGATGTGAGTTTCATAGAAACGAACAATTATTAGACACGAAATTTGGGTACTTTTTTTGTTATGTTAATATCATAAAACAGTGTTTGCGTGTCATAGATCTTTAAGAGTACAAAACGTCAAACTTTGATTCTGTCAGAAGAGCCACTTGCAAGGTTATTACAAAGGTTCTACCAAGGCGGTTTATACAGGCCATTAACAGAACGATAAAAATATTCAATAACTATTCTGGAATCAGCAAAGAACTTACCCAAATTGTCTTTCAAATACAACATCACAACAATTCTACTCAACAATCAATTTGTGTTATATGGGTTCAGTACCGGTGCCTCTGCATAGACTTACAAGCAACCTTGGTCCTTCCATTGTTTGTTTCGTAGGCCCGAATGGCCCGTCTTTGATATGGTTTTTCATATTTTTCGTACATAGAAAACATGTTAAGAAATTCAACTATGAAAATATGGAATATGGAGGGGAAGTGAAGAATGTGATTCGCTTAAGAAGGACATGTTGCCCCAGATTACCTTACACTTCACGGGGTCGCTAAAAATAAACCCGTTGACCCACGGCCAGCATAAATTTATCGACAGCCCTATGGGGGTTGCATGTATGCATGCATGCGAATCGAGGTCAAACGGGGCTAGCGCTCCGTCACACAAACATAACCCATCCCCCACCCCCGGCCATGTTCCATAAGCCACGCCAGCTCCCGGAGAGATCCGGAATGCCAAAATAAAAGCACCGAAACCCGACCGGCGAAACCCGCGCCCAACCTATCATCGAAGGTCATCGATGCAGCATTAATCGGTTTTCGGTGAGGCATACACTTTGGCACTATCTTTTTTCGGCCATCGACCTGCACCCACGAATACCCCACCCAACGTTCCACCCAACCTCCTCCAGGGAGTGCCATTCTTGGGTTCTTGCTTCTTGCTGCTGGGTTTTATTTTTATCCTCCAATGCTGCCCCTTTCCACGCTTCCGATTCGATGCTTCTGCTGATGTGGTTTGCGGTTAGTGCGGTGCGATATCGTCCGCCCCGTAACCTCGAACCTCAGTGACCCGCGTCGAGGTCACCACGATTTCTTCCCCCGCCACACACCGCCAGGGAGCGGGTGGGATCATCATCTGGCCAAGATCTGGCCCCCGGGCCGCCAGGTAGGGAGTCCCCGAGTTTATATCCGTTTTTCATTCCGCATCGGGCGTCGATTGCGATCGAAACGATCATCACGAGTGATCCGTCGGGTATCGTCGGCAAAAAATCGAACGCCCCTTCCAAGCGTCGAAAACGGGGAAAGAAAACAGAGGGTGAATTAAAAACGCAAAAAAGGAATATCCTCACCCCGCGTGGCTCGTGCTCGTAAAGGCGGGTGAAAAATGTGAAAGTATCCTCCAAGATCCTTCCACACCAGGAATGGAAAAGGAAGGAAGCAGTACCACGACCACGACGAAAACGTCATCACCTTTCGACCGAGCTAGAGGAAAAGGAAAAAGAAACCCCCTTAAAGTGTCAGAGATCGCGAATGCCGTTACGTTCCTCGCGATAACCACCCCCTCCCCCACCCCTTTTATGTCGTTTTTCCATCCCATCTTCGATGAGTAACGATCGCGTCAGTTTCGATCGCGGTGCGTCGAAAAGGATAATTCCGAAATCAAAACAACGCCAAACACCACCATTTCCATCCCTCAATCATTTTCAGCCCCGAAAACAAAGGGAAGACCTGCCAAATGGGCGAAGGGAAGGAAAATCGAAAAATTGCCTCGCTCCGGGACACTTTCCGGCGAGCGAAGACAGATCCGTTCCGTCTCGGAAAGGATCACCTCGACGATGGCACGTTGTCGATGGTAATGGTGATGATGATGATCATGATGTTGTTGTTGCTGATGGTGATGATGATGATGGTACCATGCAATGAATGCCCTCGACAACGATCGACAAATGGGCGGCGGGAAACGCGACGACGCGGGGGAGGGGGGGGGGGTGATAAAATGTTGAAAAATTTAATT
The DNA here is from genome assembly GCF_943734705.1 of Anopheles coustani. Classification (NCBI taxonomy): domain Eukaryota; kingdom Metazoa; phylum Arthropoda; class Insecta; order Diptera; family Culicidae; genus Anopheles; species Anopheles coustani. The sequence goes on from NC_071289.1 coordinate 34,644,595, forward strand.
TTTATTAAGATTTTCAATCGACGACAACCGGCGGGCACTCCTTCGAGCGATCGGTCGTCGATTCTTTTTTCCTTTTTTTTTGTTTTGGACGTTCCTCTCGGTGTGATGAAAATCGAATGTGAGACCGTAGAATTAAGATGTTTTCCTGGATGAGCGGTTCGATTCTTGGGGCGTTGCAAATTGAGTATTTTCGTTGCTTGCTTTGTTTTATAAGCGAGCGTGGAATTTTGGGAGGGAGGTTTTCTTCCTCGTGGCAGCTGTCCAGCTGGAAACGTTTGTGAAATTGGTTCATTATCGAATACTGCACGGTTGACCCAGTTGCCGAATTTCCGCTTTCTGGGTCAGTTTCAGCGATTTGCATGGAATTCCTCTTCAAGGATATGTTATTACTCGTCAGTGACGAGAATTTAAATCACCCTTCAATACGATTACCATCTTTTGCGCTTACCTAATTTAAAATATTCTTTAAAACAAATACCGGCAAAGAGCCAGTTTTGGCTCAGTTAGTGGAGGACCACCATAAAAAAAACCCGTTGCATTCATTGTATCGATCATATAACAATAAACTTGTTATGGTAATGTAGAGTAACTATCAAAGCATGTAATGAAATTCATAGTTTTTATGAATGAACATAGTTTTATGAACAGATCTTTAAATATCCAGAACAAGAAAAAAATTTTTTTCGAGCTCAAAAAATTAAATAACAACTCAAACAAACAAAGCTTTGTGAAAAACATTACTTTCGATTTTTACGCAGTGGTTGATTATATTTTATTGTGGGTGAACTACCCAAGTAACATTTCCAAGACCTATTAGACTTCAACAAGTTTTATCAATGTTTTAACATGGGTGTACCAAGTCCAATTGGTTTTATAGAGGTTTCTAAGCAGGCAAAATAGTTTTAATAATTTTGACATCCTTAAAACCTTTTGAGGATAGCTATAAAACCGCTCATTAAGTCTAAAATCTTAGTAGACTTGAAGAGTCTGTAAATACGCTGTTAAGTCCTTCTTAAAACCTTCTCTTAAAACCAATCAGTGATTTTAGGTCTAGAAAAGGTTTTAAGGGATGGTTTTGACAACGTTCTGTAGAGTGGGCCCTCTTACACTTAAAACGGGTTTATGAATGTTTTATCACAGTCTTTAAGATATTTTACTCTTGAGATGAGACTCAATGATGAGCATGAACAACATCGTTAGAACCATGATAAAACTTAAAATGTTACTTGGGTATCTACTTACAGCAATGGATACCATGGATTGGAAAAGTGGCAGCTTATTTTCGAAAAAAAATACGGAAGCAATCACTCCCAAAAATGGTTAGGGTGCATATTTATTTGAAATCAGTGTGACAGCCGTTATATAAAAACACGGTTTTGAATAGGTGTGAGGTTAAAAATTGTAATAAAATAAACAAGAAAATGTAAGTGAAATCATAATACACTGCACCGAACTCTAGTCAAACAACGCCCAGAACAAATTCTACCATCTGGTACCACACTCGCTACCAGTCTTACCGAACCGGGGTGGAAGCACACAAACATAGACTCCACCACATCTCCCACTGCAAACTATGGTGCATTTACATACTGCAATTTGCAATAATAAAACAAGAAACTGACCACCGTCGTCCAGTAGGTTTGCCTTGTTTTGTTCGTTATTATTTTCTCTTCATCGTCTTTCTCGCCGCGTCACAAACTCTCCCCCTCCCTCCCTTCCTTTCTCTCGCACTCCGGTTCTTTTGCCGCATCCTTTTGCGCTCGGCCTCCAGCCAAACGAAATCCGATCGAAATGCAATCCGGTAGCCAAACAAATCGACGACCTCCTCCGGAAAGGGTGGCCTCCAGTGCCCGGTTTTGTGCGGAAACCTTGTTTACAGATTATTTTATTTTGAATTTGTTTCTCGCCATACCCACGGACCGGGAGGGTTGTTTGTGAAGATCCTGCCCCTTTCCACCGGTTTTCCTTGTCGTTTCCGTTCGTCCTCGAATTTTTGCGCTCGTTGCGCAATTACGGTTCCATATATTCCGACGCTCCCGGTTTCTGCAGCGGTCCGACTTCTTAGCGCAGGTGGTCGACAAGGCAGTCCCCGGGAGTCGCCGAGGAGATCCCGCCACGAGAGCGTGGGGAGAGGACCAATCTCGGCCGACATGGTCAAGCCATGGTACAAACGTGTCTGTGGGTGTTTGTGTGTGTCCGTGAGGCTTAGTGGTGCACCTCCGGACAAGTTGGTACCGCGTCGAGTGTCGAAGGCGGAGAAATGATGTACCCGATCGGCGATTAGCATATATGTCGACAGCTGAATGTTTAAATATTGATGACCCTTTAATCGAATTCATTTGCTTCATTAATCATTATCGGTTTTTCTGGACCGATGACCGCAAGCCCTCCCTTCCCACCGCGGACACATGCTCAACTTGCATCCATTTGTCTTCGAGTAAGATGGTTCTTGCCCGCTCCACCTTCCTCTCCCTGGCAAGCTTGGGCTAGGCCGGGTCCGGAAATGGGATTTTGCGCAGGGGTAGTGGATTTATATTTTAGCATCATTACCCTCGCAAAGCCCTCAAACGGGCGCATGCAATTACCCCGGGTTCGGCGGGAAACGGCAGATGCAAACAAACAAATCAACTCATAAAACGTCGATTGATCAACATCATCATCGAAACCGTATGGCACCGACCGAGCGATCGGTTCTAGCTCGGCCGGAAAGGAGGCACAGGCAACAGGATCGACCGACTGGGCGGAACGTCGACGTCGCAGTGGAAAGCACTATGCACTCGCCAACTACGGGGACTGATTTATGACGAGCGCCCCCGATGCGATGCAGCATAGGGCGAGCATTTGCATAGATTAATGGAGAGCGATAAATTTCTACATATCTTACCCCTGCCGTCCCTTGCTCGGAGCCGTCGGTCTATCGATCGAAGCCGATCGGTACGGTAATTGGCCTCCGAGGGCAATCATCCGCTGGCAATCCCCGGTCTGATGGGTGGGATCATCCTGGAAACAGGGAGCTTTGGGACTAAGTCCCCTGAAGTCCTTGACGCTACAAGAATCCCTCAAAGACTTGAAAGCCCTCGTCAGGCAAGGTACTGAGTAAGGTGGTTTGGAGGATCCACTTCTCTTCAGCTTTCAAACAAGCTACGTCTCTCTGCTAATGAGACATTCCTGCCAACCATGTTCCAAAGCATCTTCTGCGTCGTACCACTTGTTGGTTGGCGAATTCTAGACACGGAACTCCTACGCATCGTCGTCGTCATCACCTGTCACATTGCGCTGAGATCATCACCGCCTCAATCCCGGTGCATCGATGCCCCCTCCCTGCCCAAGATGGGAACCGTAAATGCACTAATTCCCCACACCGCGGGACACGCGTTGCTTGACGCGAGACGTTCGATTTCTTATTGTTATCCCCCAGTTTATGGCGGGATCGACCGTGGGCGACCGCAACCACAGACGACGCTCGTGCACTTGCACTTGCTTGCACCGACGGATTAAGCCACCCGGTCCGTCTCAGCTCGCGCTCGTCTCTCATTATTATTGGAGGAGGAATTATGGCACGCTCGACCTCTGCCAGCGCAAGCAACGAACCCGAGAGGGGATTAATGCTCGTTTGGACCACGGTGGCGTTCGATCGTACGTGCCCCGACCGTGCTCCGGAGCGGGGATTAAGCGCATGCGATCGCTTTATTAATTGATTGAAATGAGGCGCACTTGTGCTCGTGGTAAGCGGCAGGATGCCGGGGTGAATTATATTGCCAAAGAAGAACACGGACCGGTTAGGAAGAAGTGGAGATGATGTTGCTATGAATTCCATCATAAATATTTGCACTTGTATTGGAGCTTATATTTGCGGAATTGTATTTTTACACACCACGAATGGCATGTTTCTATTGAATAAAATGGACTGTACATTTCCTTCGTCGTAAATTCTAGTAAGTGCTGATACGAACCATAAAACATAGCATATTGCCAATTGAAGGAATTTCAAACATAAACCGTTTATTTTGAAATTTACTTATCGTCTCTCGCAAGTTTCTCTCAAGCTATTCTCAAGAAAAAATAATAAAATTATTGACTACACTGGTATCGGTTGTTAGCTAAGGATGCCTTTTTATTAGAAGCTATATTTCATTGAACTTAAAATTATCGATGATCTTCACATTATAGAACTGTTAAGAATTCATTTAAAAGAAGAAGGTAAAGAATGGAGCGGATAGTATTCTGTCCTTTGTGAAATGGGGTTAATTTCTTCAACCTTGATTTGAGAGTTGAAGGATGCAGAATCCAAATCCAATGAGTAACAAACTTTATTAAGTTTTCATTTTTGATATAAATACATAGACGACGTTTCACATTTTTTTACTTTTTTATCAAACGTATTCCAGATAACTGGAGTCATTTCAGCAAATGATAAATCATTCCATGCATTCAACAAACATTTAACGCATATTTTAATTATTTTCTTGACATAAACGAATCAATGTCTCCTGCCAGAGGCTTCTGAGCATAACTTACAGCTTCATCAACGGTTTACATCTGTCAACGACGCCTCCTTCTACCCCACTTCCACCCCATTAACAGTAGCATCCCTGCATCGCCACACACCACCCTTCTCGGCCTGCCGATCGGAGGAATCGTTTAACGATCATTAACAAACATTGTCATTAACTACGATGTCTTGTGCAGCAAGCTAATAAGAAGAAAAAAAAACGCACACTCCTCGGCATCAGTCGTGTGCAAAGAGCACCGAAAAAAACAACAACATGCTCTCCAACACGCCTCCGGCAACCTGTTCCGGGGCGCTCTAATCATCGCTAATCACGCCGTCATTCGTCACATTCGTCAACAACCAGTCGCACGGACAGCTAATCGCATCTGGGCGGCGCTCTAAAACAACTAATTCCAACCAACCTGCCCCCCCTCCAATGAGCCAGCATCCCCATCCCTCCCGGAGGGGCAGCTCTGGTCGTCATTTATCATCTCGTTACCACCAAACATCGACAAATCGACAGCCGGTCGTCGACGCGAGCGACAAACGGCGTTCGTTTGATAACACGCTCCGCTCGGTCGCTCAAATGGTGGACTGGTGCGCGTGGGGAAACGGGAGGTGCGCAACAACATTTGTAGTATGCAAATTTCCCCTAACCCTTTCCAATGCCCTCAGGCGTTGCCCGTCTAGCTTCGATGTGCGTTCGAATTGATTTAGTTACGTTTAGTTTGTTAGCGTCTGGTAACATAATTTTCGAATTAAATCTGGAATGTTTCGTGCAACTTTGCTTGTTCAAGGTAAGTAGTTCCATACCCGTGGGCGATACAAAACAAAACATAAATAAGTAGCCTACTGAGTCGAAAATGGAAGATTCTCTGTGAAGGCCAACTTGGTCATGCAATCCACCCTGAAAGGATTGCTGTAAAACAAACAAAAAAGGACTCAGTGGTATAAAAGCACACGCACCTTACAAGTGTTAAAGAGATGGTAAAAAAAACCATCGCCAGAAGTTGGTCGCAAGAAACGTGTCGTGCAGAAAATCTTTGCGTACAACATAATTTAATTCAATTTAATATGCAAATCAAGTAAATTGTTTTCAAGTCACCTGTCGCTTCTCTGTCCCTCGGTTTGCTCTTGAAAACCCGTCCGGATGCCTCGTTCTCTCTCTTTCATCCCATTTCACGTAGTATTATTTCCTGTTTGTTCTCTCGATTTGACATTCCTTGAAGAATTTTTTCCTTGAACATTTTTTAAGGTTTCTCTGTGCTGAACCTTCGGCGGGACTTTCATTCAAAGTTTTAAGTCCGTTGATTTTAGCTGATTGCGTTACCGTTCGGAATAAGATGCGATGTGTGCGAGGGAAGGTCGGGAAGGTACTTCTTTTCGTATGCTGCGAGAACTGCACGCGCTTTCTGCAACTGCAGCGGTAGTTGATTGCTTATTCATACGTGTTTAATTTAAACAATTTTTGTTCTCTCACTCCTTTCCACCCTAGCCGATATGCCTTCTCGTTGTGTCGCAGCTTCGAGGCATTTTTTTTGCGATCATTTTTGGTCAGGTCTTTCCGACGAGGTTTCATGACGTGTATGGCTTGGTTTCTTCCTTTTTTATTTATTTTTCGGTTTTAACTTCACCCCCAACGGCGAGCCAACGTCAGTGACGCAAAATTGCACTTGAGGTGGTGGTGAATGGGGAAACCCCTACGCACCGGCAAAACTGTGGTGCTCAAGGAAGCTCATTTACTGTCTGTTATTGCGCTGTCCACGGCGTGGTAGACACCATTGCTACCAGGCATACACAAACACACACCGCGCAGCGAACAGGGCTGAGACAGGAGCACCGGATCATTAAGAGTAACTCGAGGCTGGCAACTAGATGGCAGGACAGGTTCGCGGTGTACTCAGCGCAACAGGTCCCCGGCATGCCAGTCTGGGCTACCTCAAACCATCGGCTCGAGAACTAGAAGACATGCTTCTGTTCCCTTGTGTCGCCGGGGTAGTCATAAATATCCGTGCCACGCAAAGCATTCGAAGAAGATGAATAATATTCATGCTCGGATCACGTCTTTTGCAGCGGCAACACTCCGTCCTCCGTCGAGTGGAAGCCGCGGGGAGTGGGGAAATAAAGGTGTCGCCCATCGCGGGACACCACTTCGATCGAACCACCTATCAAGGGACCTATAAGCGGCTCGGCGAACGACCTGCGAATGCACGACGAGCTTCACAAGCGGATTGAAATTAATGGTGCCATATGATATCGCAGCGCGACGATAATTAAGGCACCATCTGATGCTATCTCGATCTTCGCGATGCATCTCCCAGAGGTCGGTAGGGATACCCCGGGATACGAATGCTTCCTTCTCCGTTTCCACCTTCCATCCGCGGGCGTCTTAAGCCGCTGGCGTTCGCCCTTTCCACCCGGGGCGCACACTGGAACGGTTTTATTTTCAATTTAATTACCGTGAAAATTCATTCGTCACTTCTTTAATTTTATCGCCCGCCACTTTGGTTTATTTTTTGCTTTACGACGCTTTTTGATGAGCACACACACACAAACACCCACACACACGGTTACGAAGCAAAAGGCGATTTTGAGAAAGTTTGACTTCTGGCATTCACTAAATGAAAGAAAATCGAAAGCCATATTGCTGTCCATACTTTTCGATGTTGGTAAAACAAGAAAAAACAGGTAACCATTTGAAGTACCATACGGGAGAACATGTGGGGAGTAGTTCAGCTTATAGAAGAATTATCTTTCTACCCCAAACCTGATTGACTTTTCCTTCCCCAACAAAAAACATAGTACCGAAGAATATCTCAGCCGCACAAATTATGCCGAATGCGTTCTCGTCTGGCAGTCGTAAACTTAAAAAAATGACTCACCCGTCTGGAAGCAGCTCAAAAATCCGCAGGAGAATTCTGCTTCGAGGAGGATCTTTTACACTCCGGATGTAAGATTACTCCGGGTGTTCTTTAAAATTAACTTTATGGTCACTCAAGTCATTCGTAGAGACACCTCAAAAAATATTTCTTACAATGATTTATTATTTTGAAGCGGAAATCGAAATGTCTTCAGTCTTAAGGTGCTCAACAAAGAGTTTGGATGCAACTTTTCGTTTAAAAATACCATCATAAAAAGACGGTGGTTCCTTCAACTTCAACAATAATCTCTTTCACCGACTCAGATTTTATGTGCACTCACCACACATTATACCGTATTCATTCTGAATCGGATGCAGTTCGTACTTCTTGCCTTTTGTCTTCATATTCCCCTCCCAGACGGCGTCAGCTGCACCGAAGCCACGCACGCACGTGTCCACCAGCGCAAATGGGTTCCGAGTTTTGCGCCAACGAACCATCGATTTACGATTCAATCCGGCGTCCGGTTGGGACTTAAAATCTAAGCCGCAGCGCAGACAAACGACTGCAAAGCGGCGACGACGACGACGACGGGACGATAGTACGATGTGCCAGTCTAAGACAGTCCCATTCATCATCACACGCCAACATATCCTCGCGCCGTTTGCAGCATAACGCGACTGGAAAACGGATAAGCGGCCAAGTCTGCCAAGTAAAGCTTCCATATGGCACGGAGCGCTGGGCATGTCTGGCACGGAGTGGTGATGGTGGATTACATAAATCTCCCAAGCCCCTTTTTCTGCCACCTTTACATCTCTCCCCCCGGGTGGAGACTCCCCTCCAATGGCACGAATGGCGCCAAATCTTTGCACTATTAATTGTATCATATTGAAGCTCCTTTCTGCTAACGACTGTTTGAATGGCGACCGGGCGAACGTTGGAAACGTGTGGTGTATGTGTGTGTGTGTGCCCGTTGCGACTCAGACGCCCGGTCAAATGCATCATAAATTGCATCGTGAAAAACCTCGTGTGCCACGCATGAAAACCTCTCCGGCGCCCTTCCCTCCGAACGTCGCCTGCCCAGGGTGCTGAGATTTAACGATCGCAGACCGATCGCGATGGTTCACCCGGTGTAGCAGTTGAATGAAGAAATTAACAAAGCAAAGGCTTCTGCAGGGAGAATCGTAGTACGGAGACGAAGCAAAAAAAAGCTATCATTAATGGGGAACTTCGAGGCGCATTAAGCCCCACACACAAACCTCGGCGAGACGACGATCCCCGGCGGGCGATCTGGCACACGTCATCGATCGCGATGCCGAACACTCTCGATTGGCAGCTGAATGGAGGTCTGGCCGGCAGTTTTGCATGCGAACTTGCCGCTTGTTTCAAAGCCAATCATCTTTCGCCCGCGTCGGTGCGTCCCAAATGAGTCGTCTCCGAGCGCCATCCGGAGGTTGGAGGCGGACAGTTGAAAAACTCGACCAACATGACACCGATCGCGACGCGTGCGCCGCGGACAGAGCTCGAAGAAAACTCACCCTTTTCACCCGGGGGAAAAACGAAACTGGGAAAAAAGGCTTGGAACCGGCGTCGCTTAAGATGCCAAATTAAAATAAAAGAATGATTCATCGTTATAAACCGCGTCGAGCAAGTGTCGGCCAATCTCCACCGCACGATCACACTCGCCTCAGCACTTTCCGTTTCGTGAGGCCTAGTTCTATCGATCAGTAGGGTAAAGAAAACAAATAAAAACGAACGAAACAAGCTTCCAGGTGAACGAGACACGCGTGTCTCATCATAATTTTGGACGATCGTTTACGAAAGCGCAACCATGGTTGCCGTTCTCTGTAGGCTTTTCGTTCGGTGGTGGTGTTTTCTTAAGCGATGCATGAGCAATCTTTCGTCATTGCAGATTACGATCACCGGCGAAAAGGGGGGCATTAATTAGGTGCGAAGGAGAGAAAACGTTGTACGCTTGCAAAAGATAATCTTCGATTTTTCCATTTATCGTCCTGTATAGATGTATTGCGCGTTTGTTCATGGATCAAATCACATGCGCGTGTCTGGTAGCCATAAATAAGCGCTTAAGATATGCAACGGTTCGACACCACTATCGGGAATTGGTTGTTTCCTCGATAGCAAATTTGGTTTATTTCGATTTATTTGGAGAAAACTTTCAAGCAAAGCTGTTACATACAAATTGATTTCATTTATACTGTATTGATTTAAAAAATCAAAAAAAATCTCCGTAGTTGAAGTACCAGGGATGTCACATATAAATTGAATTTATTTATACTTTATAGATCCAAAGCGTTGAGAAATTTCTCCATGGTTGAAGTAGTAGGATTAAAATCGTTTTTTTTTTTTTTTGGAAAGTATTCCTGAAAAGCTGTCATGTGCAAATTGATTTCATTTACTTTTTTTTCTCTGCAGTTTGCTTTATTTGGGAAAATATCCAAGGGAAAGCTGTCACATATAAATTGAATTAATTAATACTTTATTGATTCAAAACATCAAGCAATTTCTCCGTACTTGAAGTGCAAGGGTTGTGGTCTCAGTATGCATTCCTGAACCGTAATGTAATTGTTTGTCACTAAACCTCTCCCCACAGCCCCTATAGCCACCACAACTTTGTCGTCGCTGCTGGCCTGGAGCGTTCGATAAATCATACTAATAAATTGTTAAAACAATTTAAACTTCATACCTCATTTGTCAAACCGTCGTCTCGTCGTCCGGGACATGGAACCGCACGCACACGTGTGCGTCTGCTCCGTTTGTTAAATCCCTCTACCACACCGGACATGAGTTCCACCCTTCTCGCCACCGCCGTGGAGCTAATTTGGTGGGCATTGTAAATAAATTGGCCACCCCGGTGCCCGGGAAGCTGGAGGCGACCGAACTCGTCAGGACCGGGGCGTGAGGAGAGCGACAAGAAGCTGGTAGCTGAAGCTACTACCAACATTCAACCCCGCCGTCATCAAATTGGGCCCTCAGGGTTGTCATGTTCATTTTTCATGCCGCACATGCCGCCGGGTGATTCTAGTTAGCGGGCGACGAAAAAGAACAAACGAAACATGCCCTCCCCCCGGGTGGACACAAAACCGTTGGCTAAAACAAACAGGTCGTGTTACTGAGGCACGCGGGTCGCCGAAGCCGAAGCCAAGAAGCTTGACCCACCGTTGTAATGACATTCCGGGCAATGATTCATACGCGATGTCCTCGCGGGGTTTTGCAGCGTTTGCATCGGCAACAGCGAGGTAGGTGTGTGCTGCCCGCGAGGAGGATTAGCGATCGACGATAGAAGCCAACTATCGAAGTCGCGATCGTGTCGAGATAAGGGCGACCTGGCGAAAGGTCGATGCCGATTGAAGATTGACGCCTGATAAAAAGACTCGCTTTAGCTGTGTGTTACAGTTTCGATCGCAATCGGTTCGGTTGTGAAGTGTCTTGCTGATGGAAGGGAAAAGTAATAACCGACCACGGAGACACGCCTTGGTCCGGTTGCTCGCCATTGGCGTTGCCGAGCCGCCGCCACTCGATCAGGTCTGCCTCCGACAGGTTGCAAACCCCTTCTGGCGTGTTCTATCCTTTCCCCAAACCGCACCGGTTAGCGAATGCACAACCGACGACAAACCAAATCCTGCTGACAGTGACAAACAATGAGTGTCACCAGCGGCGGGATAGGAATTCCCGGCCATGGAATTCACTTCTTCAGATGTTTCGGACGAGGGAGGCACATTTGCTAGCGCGACGCAATTGGGAATCGGTGCGGATGGAGTGGAATAGAAATTTGATCCTGGAACGGACGGCGAGGGCCACAAATGCAGAATGGAATATTTACGATAAATGCGTGTCCAATGGACGTTAGCTCGATCGTAAGGAATCTGTGGAATGCTTTATGTTCCCATTAATGCATACGATGAATTCACTGAAAGGGTTTGGATGACTATAGCTTCAATGGAAGAGGTTTAACTTTAAATTTTTTAAAACTTTTTACAAAATAAATTCATAGATTGTTGAAAACTCATTTAAAGGTATAAGTAAATGATTCAAATGGTAAAACAACCCATGAATATCCTTCTCATTATTCGTCGCTTCCGGCGTTGTGGTCCATGGTTTGATTATCAAAACTCGAGCGATTGTATTCAATTTTGTTCCATTTTTGTTTTGTGCTTTTCAATTTTATTTTCGATAATTTATCATTAATATAAACAAATTGAACTATAAATACAAAAATTACTTGATGAAAAGATTATCAAAGTTGTTCCATTATGAATTGCATTGCATTAGATGAAAAATCATGTTTTTGTTAAATGTTACATTGTGCCCTAATTAAAGGTTTAGTAATAAATTTTTATCATAAAGAAATATAAGCTCGGAAAGCGTTTGAATCAACGAATAATTATTTTTATGTTAAACATTCAGTAACAGAAAGTAGAATAGTATGTAAAAGCAAAGCTGTCTCTACAAATAGTAACTTCGCGACAAGAAAAAAATATTTTGTTAGTTATTTCAGTGAATGGCATGATTATAAAATATTGTTTAAGTGAATTTACCGAAAAAAATTAATTCTGTGTAGAAAAATTCATATCACCATAGATTTTGAAATCAAAATTTTCTAAAAAAAAATAGATTTTTAACTAAAAATACCTCAACGACCCACCTTTATAAAACGATTATATTCCAATATTTGAAGGTTCGTCACTATGCGACGTTGTAGTCTTTCGTCCATTCGCATATGGGCCAGCAGTCGTCCCACCCCAAAGCGCTAGCGTTTTTCCAACCGGTCCGTTCCGGTGGAATGAATTCATTAAATCCGCAACCAACCAACATTGAGCCCGTATGCAGGCGGAGCAAACAAGAAGCACTGGTTGGAGGTGACCGAGTCTCGCTATTTGCCGGTTAGAAGCTGGCTGAAGGACTGAGATGGGGTTATAACTATAGTTTACGCGCCACTGCACCTGCCCCATCGCGCCATCGCTTCAGCACAACAATTATCATTCGCGATGGGCCCCCTTTGTGATGATGTAATTGCGCTACCACCACCCGAACGGCAAAGCGCCCAAGACACCCCAACCCACCCCCAGAAGGCTCAACAAACACACAAATGCCGGATGGGCAAACACTTTCGCCCCCCCCCCCCCCCCCTCTCTCTCTCTCGTTGACGTGCTGTCACCAACTGCGTCGAGAGGCCCCAGCCAATCGCGGCATTCCAAGCGCGCTATAGCTGCTGCATACCTAACAACCAACCCCTCCTCCCCCCTCCCTACACATCTTTTCTTCTGCCTTTTACGTTTTAACACCTGTCCGCTAACTGCTTCCCAGAGGGCCGCCATCATCCACCGGCATCGATGTCTAAATTAGACGTTTAAGACGACGTCAAGTGATTCACAGCCGACTCAAGTGGCATCATTTTTCACCCACCGCCCCCCCTCCACACCCCCACTACTCCATCGCCCGGTAATTAGATGACAATAATTGTCTTGTTAATTAAATAAAACATCAACGTGCGTTTGTAGAAGCGGAACGTGTAGTTGGGTGCAGCAGGTGGCACAGATTAACTTGTCTCTTCTCTCTTCGCGGGCTTATGACACGTGTGCATCATAGGCAAACACGAGCGATGTTTATCGCAAAACCTCAGCGAAGCCTCCTCCGCGCCCCTTGCCCGCGAACGATGGTCGCGCTAAAAATGGCGCATAATAATTGTAATTATTGTGCTATTATCATCATTACTTAGTGGAAAAAACATCGTCATTATCGTCACATCGGGGTGGTTAGCGCGCTCGCACACAAACACACACATTCATGCGGTCGGGATCGTACACAGGGATCAACACCAATTACACCCGTTCCGTTTGCCGTCGGCGTTCCCCGCACACGCCGTTCGCAGATGTTGATGGCCAGGCTCCTAAGTCGGGGTCGTGTTGCTGGTGCGTTTGCACCTTTTTCCGTTGTTTTTTTATGGACCGATTTGCTTACAAATTTGCTCGACCCCCGTCACCAGCTTCACGCTCCTTCGTCGCTTGGTTTTGTAATCTATTCTTGGCTCCAAACGAGGACGAAGATCGCAAAAACAAAACACCTGAACTTCCATCGGATGGAAACGCTGCCAGGATTATGTGTGGTGCAACGTTGCTCTCGTTTTTCCTCTCTCATCGTGAAAAAAGGAACATGGAAAAAAAACATTGACGAAGTCGGGCAAGAGGGAAATGCGACGGAGGAAATCACCATCATCAGCGCCGTCGTAGCGTGATGCGTGCATAATTTGTGTTGGTTTAGTCAAACGATTGAACCCCCGGACCGTGGGTCTGGGGGAAAGGAGGGGATGCCACTTTAGGAGGATAGGTATTTTTCCGGTTTTTCCCTCCGGCTTTTCCCGCCTGTCCACACCACCATGGTCCGGTACGTGGATCCGTCCATCAAGCTCCGGTTTATTTCCCTCAGCTGGTGGTGGACGGCCGGTGCTCGTTAAACGCCGCATACGGTCTTTTATGCTGTGGACAGGCCCCTACCCCACGGTTGAGCCCACTCTTCGGCTGTCATCTCCTTAATCGACGTGGTGTCCGGTTCGGAGCTCGCGCGCGCGTGCGGAAACAACAAGGGACGGGGGGTAAATAAAATGTCACGTTAAATACATTGTTGAAATATTTATTAGCAAATGCGGCGCGTTATTGAGTTATTTACGTCCAAACGGGCATCCAAACCCGGCGCTTCAAAGCTTCCGCAATGGTCAAGAGAACCGTGTGTCAGATTGTTTGATGGTGGGTGAAGTTCACCGCTTTAGCGCTAGGGGGCGCAACTAAGCGCCATTAAAGGAAGCGTGGCAATGAAGTTGCCTCAGGATGTTTGTATTCTTTGTTTTGTGTGTGTGTGTGTGAATTCCTCCTTGGTGGGCAATCGGGTGTGACAATTTTTTTCCGGGACAAAGAACACCATCCATCGTAGAGTTCCTACCTCGAGGCCTGTCAACCACCGGTGGCTTCGTCGAAAGCCACTGGAGTGGCTTTAATCTAGTCTAGGTCACGTATTCGTTTGGCCTCCGTGTAGTTTGCGGGACTGAAATTACACACCGGCCTGTGGCCTGTGTCCGTGCGGAGTTGGCGGAGGTTCGGGAAAACCATACCGGACAACATGCCCGCCGACACTTACCCGCTACGAGGGTTAACGTTGCAACAGCCGGACAGGACAGCTGAAAACCACACAGGTTGTGTCCGGTGCGCACTTGCGGCCACCCATCATAACTCATCCGTAACACTCACACCAGCGCGCGGGACGTGAGCCGGACCACAGGGAACCTTAAGGGTGGCCCGGGACGTCGTCGATCCAGGCCGAGGCGACGAGTCGCACGACGCACGGTAACCGAAACCCAAGGGCAGGCATTACAAGTCCACGGGCCGTCCGATGGGCGAAATGATGCGATTAATTTTGATGCCAACGTCTAGCGGTCCTTGTCTCCACGGTACAACGTTGTAACGGCGTTAATGAAGGCACTTCTGGTGCGCTCAAGAAGCCGCTACCTCGCTACACACTCGAGGATGGTTGCTGAAGGGGGCGAAGGTAGGAGAATTCCATAAGGTGCCATAAATTCATAAATAACCAGTCCCCCCTGTGAGACGTCACTTCAGCGTCATCAGCATGATCGGAAGATGCCGACACCCATACACTCATTCCTAATGTGTCCACCGGAGCAGATTACCAGCGTCCTCCTGTCGATGCCCAAAAGTGTGCCGTGTTTGGAAGATTTCTCCCATTTTCCCCACCGTCTCAACCAGCGGCGAAGGCCACCACGCCAATGTTTTCTTTTTTAAAGTCCAACTCCAAACGGGACCTTTGACGCACGGCCGCCTCCCCGCCGGATGTGGCAATGTGTGGAGAAAAAAGTAAGGCAACCTGAGGAACTCCACACACGGGAGACGAGCCGGAGGGGGGCGCCTAGGCGTCGCACAAACTCTTTGCTGCCTTTGTCGTCCAAAAGTAGCGATCGCACCCGAAAAAGGCGATGGCGTAACACGGGAGGCCACGGCGATGCCAAATTTGAAGCCCAACCCGCACGAGGCTCTATTCCGCGCGCTCGAGCCCCACTTGAGGCCCCGGGGCTCTCAAGTGGAGCCGGAGGTCTAGAGGTTGTTTTTTCTTCCTTCGCTTCCCTATCGGTGTAGCTGGGCGTTAGTGTTTCGGTATTGAAAAAGCAATGTTTCAGGAATGTGGCCGCGGCGGACGGGCGGCGTATTTGGAGCTGGTGCTGGTGGTTGGAAACAAAATTGAAAAAAATTACCATTGCCTTTGTAGTGCACAAAGTGGCAGCGACGCGTCGATGGGTGGACCTGTTTGGGGCTTTGTCCGAGATTATTAGCCTTAATTGCATAAACGAAAGTTTTCTCTAATTGTTTCGATTGGTAAAGAAAAGCTGACACACATCCTTAGACATATTTCAATCAGGAATTTGAGATATTTAGCATTAGATAATGGAAAAAAGAAATTTCCATTTTCATTTCGCATTTTACTGCATTGCAATTGGTGGAAACATTTTTTACATTTCAAATTAGTTATCAGTTTACAAAAGTTTTAATCTAGTAAGGTTTCAAATATGTTTTACGTTCATTATAAAAGTTCATTTTATCTATCTTCATATTGGTTTCGTTCTAGAACGTAAGTATGTTACTTCAACAACAATCTCTGTACTATGAAAGTCTTCGGAAAAAAAAGTTTGAAATAACTGCCAAAATCAAATCGTTGTATTGAAATATAAAATTGTTTAAAATATGAGAAACTCTTGCAGCTATATGCAATCGATCATCATCGCTTTAATTATTGAATTTCACCTGATCACATAACACAAATACAAGTAAATGCAAAATTGCTAACTCCATACCTATTATTTTCAACATTATTAAAACATCAAAAATGTCAACAACTTTGAAATTTTTGACTAAACGAATTGTTTTAGACTAAATTGATGCTGTCTGTGTTGTAGAAGGTAAAGTAAAAAGATGACCAATATGTATATCCAATAATTGACAAAATCAAAACGCTGTAATCAAATATGAAATTGTTTAAAATATGCTAAAATCTTAAAACTATGTATGCAAATAAAATAATAAAAATCGTCAATGTTTTAAATTAGTTTTTAATGATCAAGCAGTATTTTACTCCTGCATGCAAAATTACTAACAACATACCTATTATTTTGTGTCTATCCACTTTGTTTGAAACTGTCTCTCGTTCAAACTGTCAAATTGTCTCCATAATTTCATAATATTTTTTTTCAATTTTACCAACACCGATTCAATTATTTTACGAACACCGTGAACCCCATCAATCATCCTAAAACAGCTCGAAAAAAACGACTTCTGCGTGACTTTGATCTATTGACATCGCCGGATTTGACAATCATGTGCCATAATGATCGCTAATCCCGGCCGGCCCAAAAACCATCTCCATTAGTTCCAACTCCAATATGGTACTAAACACGCTCCCTTCTCATCCCACCATACCCCTTCCCGACCGATTTCCATTGGAATGTACGCACGGTAGCCGCGCTGACGTTCGCCGAATACCAATTAGACCCATGTGGACTCATTGCTTTCCTAATGGGAAATCCATTCGCATTAGAATCGTCATCCATTTCACTCCGTGCCCGCCTGCCTGCCTGCTGGACTCCCGGGAGTTACCGACCGATTGGCCGATTTGAGATCGCACCGGGTTGCCTCCCCCAACCCCTCCCCTTGCTCGGACGCGATCTTAATTGGACGGAAATGCGAAGTTCACGATCCAATTTTCCCCATTGTGAGACGGCGGGCTTGCTTTCTCTCTCTCTCTCTGTCCGTCGTCTCAATTTGTCGGACCGTGTGTCTCTTGATTAGAAAACCTCCTACCCTTCCTTTCTCCCCTCCTTCCCACATTTACAGTGACTTATGGGACGCGACACCCATGACAAACGTTCGACTTGAGCGACGTACCAAGCGACGAACTCGCCGCCGCGCCTCGGAAGGAAGCACTTTCGGAGCACGGCTCCATAAAGCACCTGGTGAGGGAGAGGTCTTGACTTTGCGCCAGTTCGGTACACCGCCACCGGCGACGATGTTCTTCTATTTACAAATCACCTACCGGCAGCAGTGGAAAAGCTTCCTCGCCACCGTCAACCTCCCCATTCCTTTTGCAACTCACAATGGCCAATGTGTTTTTTGTGTTTGTGTGTGTCGTTGATGAACACTTGCCGTGAGCATTCGCGGTTCGCGTGATCCCCCGACCACCCCGCTCAACACACCCACTCGCCGATCCCAGTGGACGTCGTCGTTGTCGTTGTCCTGTACCTTGCGCCTCCATGATTTGGGGCACCGATCGCGACTTGTTTCAATTTCCTTCCCTCAGGGCGAAGAGAAGAACCCAGCCCGACCAAACCGATCGAAAGCAGACGACGACGACGACGACGACGACGAGCACGACGGACGACAGGTAATTCATGTTGTTGTGGTGTACCTTCGCGCACACAATTGGAGCACATTCGGGGTCGCATCCGCGCTGCAACATCCTTCAGTCCACCCTTCCCATCCCACCATTTGGCGACATAACTGTAAAGCGACGAGGGTACAGCAATTGGCTCCATTGTAATAATCATCCATTTAAATTGTCTTTTGCCATTAATGAGTGAAGCCAAAATCACGACTTTAACCAAATTATCCATATACAACCCAAACCACCCCCCCTTCCCCGCGCATCCGTCTCTTCTCACTCTCTCTTTGGGGTTCAGTTTTGGGTTTCGGTGTACGGGAATCGAATTCTGGGGAGAAAACACGTGAACCATCGACAAAGACGCCTTACAACCCCCCTCGTTGGGGATGAGGAGGGCGCGGGCGAAGACGAGCAAACAGAATTGGGCCATATTTGGGTGTAGAATGTGTCGGGAAATCGGGCCGACCGTGTTGGAAGGTGAACCGGTGACCTATTTGTACGCGCACTGGAACACAGTGGGAATGGACCTGTACCCAGCGTGTTCCGTTTTCTCAATTCAGTTGGTTTTCTTCCTATTTCACTTAACCAAACAAGAGAACCATGTGTTAGTCCTCATTATTAAAATTTCGCGGCATTCAAAGACATTTATTTTTAATTGCAAAGACTTATAATATAATATTTTAAAAAGTGACTAAAATTTTAAAATTAGTTCTGCTGTATTAAAGTCTAAAAACGATCGTAAGACTTTCTAAGTCACTGCGTTTTCCGATCTACTTTTAATTTCAATCTCGGATACACCGCTTCAAGACAAACATCCTCCAGTCTGTGCTTATTTGCGTGTCCTTCATCGAAACATCACACGACTTAGAAACACGTTCGGTGTTCAACATCACATCACGTGGCGTTGGCGACACGTTTAAGAATAAATTTCTTGCTCCCTCGATCGAATGTATCTTTCATTTCGTGCCTCCTAGAATTCATTCCACACTGGATAAACTCCGCCCACCCTTCCGGGAGCGAACCTTCTCGCTCGATACCGAGACAAAAGGACTCATCGTCAATTCATCAACAACACACAATTGATAACGCTGGCTAGAGACGGACCGTCGCACTTTTGACGCACAAATGGGCGCCTACATTTGAGAGGCAGACATGTTTAGACTTTTTGATTGCCTCCCATCCGGCGAGGGCGGCCCACGCTCAGACTCAGGCGATCAGCATCACTTGACGTCCCGATCACGTGAACGTGGGGCGTCTTGTTATCCAGGATATCCCGTGTCGAAAACGCATCCAAGGAGTGTTCAGATGTCCCCGGTGTGTACCGTTGTCCACGAGACAGCGACCGAACAGTTCCAAACACTTGAAGGCACGTGATGAACCCAGATGCGCAGTAGACTGGAGAACACATTGTGGTGACGCATTTTTTATTTTTTTTGCTCTGTTTGTTTCGAAAAACGCCCATCCAAAAGTCACGCCCGCAAACACTCAGCGCTTAACGGTCTCGCCATTCGACGGTGGAATCTGCAAGTCAATCTGTTCCGTTTCCGT
Source organism: Anopheles coustani (assembly GCF_943734705.1). Taxonomy (NCBI): domain Eukaryota; kingdom Metazoa; phylum Arthropoda; class Insecta; order Diptera; family Culicidae; genus Anopheles; species Anopheles coustani. The sequence goes on from NC_071289.1 coordinate 34,663,945, forward strand.
TCAACTTGCTGACCAACGCCTTTAAGGTGAACAGGGCTATCGAACAAAAACTAAAAAGGGTGGAAGCACCCCACTGTGTCCACCCAAAGATTCAATTCAACCTTATCAACTGCATCACAAATGCTTAGCAAGTGGTTTGAAAGATTAATTCTGTTTGCTCCCGGCCACCCCTAAAGTCCCGCAACCTTTCCGCAACCCGTTGAATGGTTGGGAGCACCATTCGGTTGTTTTTTATCTCGCAAAACAATCTCGTCCCCCGATAGATAATGGGCGTGAAATAGAAACGCAAAACCATTTTTCCATCCCTCCTCAAACGCTCACTTTGCAATTCAACCGATCCGAACACGTGACCGCGTGAGGTTTTGCACAATGGTAACAACAAAATAAGAAAACACCAGGCCAGAATAATTGTTTCGTCAGGTCGTGTGAGGATGCGTCGTCGAGGCCCCGATTTGGTTACAGCATCGTATATTTGAAGGCTTCCGAATAGGGTAATGGTGGCGAAAAACTTATTACGTAATTATGCACAGCATTGTTTTCTGGCGGAGTTGTCTAGTGGTTCCAGGACTCCGGAACAGCAGAGTGCTTGGAAAACTTTCCTAGAGTTATCAGAACCTTAAAAAGGCAAAAAACACTGACCTTCGTTTGCGGGATCACCCAGCGGAAAAGCCAACTGCGGGAATATACCGAACCGTTTGGGAAACTACCACCAAATCAATAAAAGTTTACAACTTATGTAAACATCCATTTGACCAGATAATGGTATTTCCGTCAACAGCGTTGTTAGGGTAATTCGGGCACAGGTCCTTCCCGCACCATCCCGGCTCCCGGTTGAATAGTGTTGACCCTGTCGGAGGGCCGAACATCTACCTGCCGAAACATTCTGCTCCGACCCGTATCAAAACGGCACCTGTTGTTCGATCCGGACGGTTGCCTCCGTAAGGGAGCGGTAGGTAGGATAATTTATTCCGGAAAACACCGCAACAAGTGTTTTTCCCCCCCGTAATGTTGGACCCTACGCGATGGTATTTCCAGTGCCGGTTAGGTAGTTGCTTTTGGTTTAGAGGAAGCATGAAGAAAGGACGAAAAGGTAATGGGATCATCCACAGGAAATAAAAGAAAAGCCTTTTACATTATAAGACAGGTTAAGTTTTTATTTAAAGCACAATCCTACCTTATCGATTTACTTCTAACTAAAAGGCGATGAAGCAAGAGATCATCGAATGTCATACTTTATGACAATTGAGAATGCTCCATGTTTCAAACATCAATCACGTTATGTGCTTCAAAATCAAACTCTCTTCCATCGAAACAAAGGATTATAAGTAAGCGAACAACAAACGATCGTTTCGTTTCCAAATAAGTCATACCGGGATGCAATAATGCACGAATGCGAACCGAATGTAGATCATGGGATATTGTCATTTTCCCGCTTGATCCATCGATCTATCGATGTGCGATTGCACCGAGCTTCGGGGAATGTCCGTAAATCAAAACCGGGAGCGGTGGCCACCCCGGCAATCCACAAAGAAAGCTCCATGTGGAAAACCGAACCGATTCGAGAGATGGCATAAACGTCGGAAAACAAACAATTCATCGGTTATTCAAATTACGTTCGTGCAGTTATTATTATCATTGTTCAATGAATGATCGGGAAGGAACATGAGAGGGTGGAAAGAGGTATGAGGGGGAGGGGGTAGTGTTCTGATTTGTTACCGTGAGCCCTTTGTCCAAGCAGCGTCCTGCTACCGTTTCCTTTCGTTTCGGGCGATCGATTAACCTCAAACCGCGGTTCGGTCACGATGGACACTCGTGTCCCATGTCACGGGCACGGATAAAGAGGAAAAAGAAACCATCCACAACATCCTAAACATAAAGCACAACAAAACGACAACAAACCTCAATCAATCCGCTTGGGGTTTTTAGTTCTTTTCGCAGGACAACAGCAACAAACAAAAAACAGATGAAACATAAGAAAATCAAACTTCCAGTCGCAAGTTGAAAGCTCCATCGCGTCCCCTTTCTAGCACGACGGTACACGTTGACATTTAGCGACCCTTTTTCCGCGTCATTTCCACGCCTTCGCACCTTCCCAAAGGGCCACCCCCTCTCCTTCTCCCTCCCCTCACACCGCAAAGACGATGGTGCGCGATTGGTGGTACAATGTCAAGTCGACTGCACTCGACATTCGATCGATCGATTGATCGTGAAATCGGAGAGATTGATCGAGTATTCCCTGCTGCAGATTAAGCGAGTTAAGGCTGGTTGGTTGGTTGGGGGTAGGGGGGAGTCTCGATGGGGTTCAGTTTCCCTCCCGCACTTTCACCTCAAGGAGGGGAAGGGGTTCGCGTTTTGTTTGCGGTTTTAAAAGCAATCGGAAAGACAACGCGTCACCTTCTCATCAGCACCCAAAGGGGTGAAGTGGTGGCAGGGGGTGGGTCGTGGATGAAAGGAGATGATCAAAAGCGATAGTCATCCAATGTTGAGAAGCAAAAATAACACGTTAATGAACGCTCCGTTTAGCCCTGACCACAGTCAAGGCAGTTCCTTCCGCTCGCAAGAGGCGAATGTTTCATGGCAAAAAGGCCCTATTGACTCCTTTTTGAAACACATTTTTTTCCCTTTTTCACATTCTACTCTTTCTAAGAAAGAGCGAAGGAAACACATCTTCAAGCCACACGCTTTGTACCGAAACTGTCCTTTAGCCAAACCCCGTTTGATCGTGTTCTTTCGCATTTCGACCAAATTTGTCATCTGCTTTTATTTTTTGCTGCCATCCGCTCGGTTCTGTTTCGCGTGAACATAAACCGGAACTGGAGACCGGATGTTTATGGTGTTTATTTTGCTATGTGGGAGGTCAAGTCTTTTCTCTTGCTTAAATATATTTCTTGAACGACACAAAAAGGTGCGAGGAAGTGAGACACGAGCAAGATTTATGGATGCTCTCAATTTGAGATCACATTTAGAGCAATTTCGTTTAAGATTATGAATTGGAAGAATGTTCGAGTAGGTTTGGTGAATATGATTCGTAAAATGTTGTGATACTGTTATTATATTGCCACCGTTATTTTAGTTGTTTTTTTATGAGAGAAAACGGATGTCAACAAAAGTTCATGATATTTCCACATTTTACCTTTGCCCTTCCGGCTGCGTTACAAAATTTGTTCTTCTCAAATCCTAACGGTACGTTAAGATTAGAGCTAAAGCCTCGCTACTGACCGATCACCTTGGTCTGAGAGGAAGGAACTAATCCTGACCTGACCAATCGACCTGGTTAACCTAAAACTCCTCGCCTCCAGGGGCAGCTCTAGATTTTTGCAGCTTCTCTTATGCCATTTTCTATCCGCAAACCATCTTCCGGCACACCTGTAAGCTACCTGCAACTCCGCATTCGTTGCACTTCCGGATGCTGGCAAAGGCTTTTCTTCCCCGCGACCTGGTCCCGGGGAGTGAACCAAACAATACCGTTCCGGCAGCCAACTTCCTTCCTTCCACCCGGTCCGGGATTTTCGATCCGGATGTTGAAAGGATGCCAACACAATGCCCGACCGGACGTAATGAGGCACAAGAGAAAGGGGAAGGGGAAAGAAAGGCGAATCCTGCAGCATGCATGCACACAAGTGCCAGCATAATAAAATTGCAATCATTCACCCGCGCTCAGGTGCACTCGGCTTTCGGGGCTGCATTTTTGTGTTTGAATGGAAGTGATTTTTTTTTCAGACGTTTTTCGAACGAATCAGGTTGAAGAAAGGAAGAGCGGAATGAAACGAATCAAGTGAATGGAAGGACATTCAATTTCGGCACACTTTTGTCCGGAATTCTTTTCTTTTCCCCCGCTTACAGGTGACCAAACAAGACGAGAACATGAGGAAGAAAAAAAACGCGTATAGCGAATAATGGCGATCGCCGGAAGTGGAACGGTGCAAGCGGAAATGAAACTGAAAAATAAAATCCCCTTTTCGGATTCCCGCCACCCATTGCTTGAAAAAAGAAAAAAATTACACACAGCATAGGATTTTTCTTTTCATTTTAAATTTTCATTTAATTTATTTTGCTTGGTCTCTTTCGATCGTGTTTGTAGTTCATTTGATCTTAAACGACTATTATTGACGCGCTGCGGTCGCAGCTGCAGCTGGTTGTTGGTGTCTTAAAAACTAGAAACAAGTAAGCTTACTTACGATATACGGTCTGTGTAAAAAAAAAGAAAACAAAATATATTAAGTGACCCCTCTAGAGTTCGGCTTGGCGAGAGGTGTTTGTCTTTTCTTAGCTTTACTGTACAAAACGCGAGCACCACGGCTCTCGTTGACCCTAAGCAACTAGATTGATTTGTCCTGTTCGTTTGCTCTCTGACCCTACTCCGATTCCTGTAGTTTGGGTTCTTATCTTCCAAATGCTACCCTACTTTGCTAGTAGTTTGCTTGTTTCTTGTCGCTTATCTTCCCTCCTTTCCCGAATAACTAAATGGCTTGTGCTGACGGAAAGTCAGGTCATTTAACTGGATCATCGTATCGTTTCGGTTTTTCTTTTTTTTGGCGAACGAAAAGGCACTTGGTTGCATCGAACGGCCGAGCGATCGAAGAACAAGAGGCAAAAGTGTGTTTGAAATCCGAACCGAAACGCGAAAGAAAAAAAGGTGAAGAATTATGGCTAGGCTGGTGTGTTGGGTTGTGTGTTTAAAGTTCCACCCAGTTCTGGCGGTGCTGGCCGCATGAATCCACGGTCAAGAAAACTGAGATCTTCTTACTTAGACGAAAATAAAAGGGAGAAACTAAAGAAAAACCATCCCCCGCGCGGGGAAGGTGATCGCGTCCCCGCCACAACACCAAAAACTGAAGACGAACAGGCAAGGAAACGCGAAAAATAAACTAAAAAATTAAATGTCTGACTAGTTTCGAACAGTATGCGTGTCGCCCTTTCCTCTTTCTCACTCTCTCTCTCGTGTTCTCTTCATCGTTTTTTAAGCTTCTTCCGGTAGACGCATTTTTTAAATTCAATTTCAAAATAAATAATCTTACTAAAGTAGAAAACAAACAAGAACTTTTTTTTTGACGCTGCATTCCCATCCGGGCTTACTCCTAGCCGCGAGCGGGCCAAGGGCAAGAGGATGGAAAGAACGGTGTTGTGCACTAGAGGGAAAAAATGTTGTACGAAAATAAACATAAAATAGAACCAACGTGCGTTCGCGTCGGGAGAGCTTTACAAAAGCCACCAATGGTCAACTCTTTGCAACCTTAACCACTAACTACTAGAACACGCTGCCTTAAACCTAGCTTCCGTAACCTTAGGGGTCATCGTCCTTACTAAATGCATCGCGTTTTTTGTTTGGCAATAGGGGTTTTATCGGCTTCTTCTACCATTAGTTCGTTTCGCTCGGTGCCACAAGGGTTTTTCTTCATTTGTAGGAATTCGAGGTTAAGGCTCTCAGTCTTTGTTTCGCAGGATATGTCGACGTGCGCATCAAAACTCGTTTGAATTGAAGGCACATGGCTGGTTACACCACACTCTCACACACTCTCACACACTGGGCACGGACACTGGCTTACCGTGGCAGAACGGTCGGGATGAAGCTGTCGTCGGGCGATCCGAGGTAGGCGCTCTGGGAGTGCGGGCTGTCGGAGCGGGCGAGCGACGGTACGGGCGAACCGGCCGAGCTGCCGCCACTGCCGGAGCCACCCGGGCAGCCACTCTCCGCGTGCTTGGTCAGCAGCGGAAGGCGCGAAAACGACTTGGTGCAGGTCGGACACTTGAACCGCTTCACGTCCTCGTGCGTCTGCTGGTGCGCGCGCAGATTCGACCGGTCGGCGAAGGCGCGCGAGCAGAGCTTGCAGACGAACGGCTTCTCGCCGGTGTGCGTCCGGATGTGGCCCTGCAGCAGCCACGGCCGCGAGAACGCCTTATCACAGAGGTTGCACTTGCACGGCAGCGTGTGCGTCCGGATGTGCATCTTGAGTGCGCCGAGCGTCTTGTACGGCTTGTCGCACTCCTTGCAGACGAACGTCTTCTGTGCCTGGTTGCCCTCGGCCGCTGGGCAGTGGAACTGCTGGTGCTTCGACAGGCCCGAGTAGGTGGAGTACGACTTGCCACAGTCCGGGCACTGGTAGCGCGGTGCGCCGCCGTTGGCCGACGCCGCCTTCGACTCCTTGCCATCCTTGGCGAGGATGTTCGCGCTGGAGGTGGACTTTTCCATCAGCACGGACGAATCGGAGGTGTTGGGGTTACCGTTGGCCGCACTGAGACTGTTGTTGTTCTCCTCCGAGGCGTCGCTCGGGCTGGCCGGTGCCGAGGAGGACGCCGGCGAGAGGGAACGGCCGCGCGACGAGAGGTACGAGTTGAACGAGGTGTGGCTGGAGGTGGGTGACAGCGATGGGTGGTCGACGGGCATCAGCAGCGAGTGGTGATGGTGGTGCTGGTGATGGTGGTGGGGGTTGTGCGGGCCATGGTGCGGATGGTGGTGCGGTCCGAGACTGTACGGCATGTAGCGGTGCTGGGCGCGCGCGAACGGTTCCGACTTGATGATGTTGTTGTTCTGGTTGAGGCGCAACTCGGGCGGAAAGGCCGGCACGACCATAGAGGGTGGCGGCGAGAGGGACCGCCGTTCCGGGCGGAAGAGGTGGGTCGGCGAGGCGGATGGGCTGGTGCTGTCGCGCTGGCCAGCGCTGTACGGTGACAGCGGTTCGGAGCGAGGTGGCGAGATCTGGCTGTGGTGATGGTGCTGGAGGTGATGGTGTTGGTACAGGGCAGCCTGATGATGGTGTTGCTGCTGAGCCTGTTGTTGCTGCTGCTGCTGCTGCTGCTGTTGGTGCTGCTGCTGCTGGTGATGATGGTGAGCCTGGCTCTGGTGGTGATGGTAGGCGGCGGCACTGTAGAAGTCGGCCGGGTATGGCATCGCGTACGGGAATCCCGGGTACATCGCCGGGAAGGACTTGTACAGGGAGTGGTGGACGGCGGCGGTGGCGGTGGGGTCGGTGGCGGTGGATGAGGCAGGTGAGGAGGTGGGGGATCGCGGCGATCGCGGGTAGTACAGGGACGGCAGCGAGCCGTAGGTCGGTGTCGGAATGGAGATCGGCGACTTGGCCTCGCTCGGGCTGGGCGAGGAGGAGGGCGGTGGCGTTGGGAGTGTGTCCTCCGCCTTGATCACCACCACGACCGTGGGTGACTCGGAGCGGGCCTTCTTTTTCGACTTCATCGAAAGGTCCTGTGGTTTGGTGCTCAAATTTTCCGGCTCCATTTCACTTTCCGAATCTGCGCGAGAGAAAACGAAACAAAAGACGAGAAAACGAAATTTAGAAAATTGTCAAAACTAACACCTTGTGTTTTGCTCGAACATGAACCAAACCACCAAACACTAACACTCAATGCAATTGCCAAATAATCTGATGCAAAAGATAATTACCATTTTTCAGCTCCTCGTCCTTCTGCATGAACACTGGCCGCTTCTTCAGCGGGCAGTTGCTGTAGTTTTTCTGCATAATGGAAGTCGGCATTATTGTTGCGTGCGTAAAACTAGCAGGATCAAACACGTTCAACGTTTATCACACAACGGTCTGCACCGACCAATCGTTCTCAATGCTTTCTTTTTGTTGCACACAGTTCGAACCAGGTGCGAGGAGTTCACTAGCTTTTGGCTTTTTTTTTGTTTCCTCTTCTTCCGTCTGCGAATGCGATCTTCACAGTTTTATTCTATCGCCAACGGCAGAACATTTGAACTTGCTACTTTTTTTTCCTTTTCTCTTCCACTCTTCGTTACACCAAACTCAACCGTTGCTCTTCGGCGCAATTGCTCTGATTCATAACGACACCGGGCACGGTCGCTTGTAATCCTTTGTGCACGGCAAACTTTCCGGTTTGTTCTGGAACTCGATCTCTTCACCACTCTGCTTCTCACACACAGTTGTTGCTTTGTGTCACATCAAAAATCGGAAGCTGCGTTTACTAGACGACACTGAACGGAAACGCACTCAAACGGTTTCGGGGTGCGTGCGTGCAAGCAACACAAACAAAAAACGCACAAGTACGGAACGGAACGCAGGACAAAACGAAAACTTAAAAGAAAAAGCGGGCGAATGCTGCGAGAACGCACGGGCCTGCACGACGGTGTTGCTTGTTCGAGGCGATACTTCGAAATGATACCCTCCGGACCGGTTCGGGCCCTTATTTATAGGCGCACCCGAACCGGTGCACGATCGTGCGCACCTTCCCCTGGCGGCACCGGGTTCGGGTTTTTCCCCTATAACTGTGCCCGGTTCGGCGAATCCGATCGTGTAAAGAGGGCGGAGCTTCGGTGCCTTTTTTTCCTACTTGTTTATTAAAGAGACTTTGCGCTGCCAGGCTTCAGGTACCGTTTCGCGCGGGTCAGTTGTTGCGTTCGGGTGCGTGGTGGGGGAATCAGGTTTTTTTCCAAGAATCCCGATCCTCGCCGAGTCCGCAACGACGGTGCAGTGGTGGGGATTTCTGGCCGACCTGCAGGTGCGCCCGAACACCCGAAGTCCTGGAGTTTCCTGGGAGGGGAAAGTACGCACACCAAGGTACGTGCAACTTGCCGATGCATGCATCTTCGGGGGTTCAGGTTCCCGGGTTTCGGGGCTTCTCGATCAGCCGGTGCCGGAACGTCGTACCGTAAGGAGCTCAAGGTGTGGATCTATTTTTTTTCCTCTTAGTTTTGTTACCTTTACGTGCTCTATGGGCAATGTGGATGTTCAAGTCAAACTCGCATTTAGAGGAAAAAGATCGCACGCACGCTTCCTTAAAAAAACTCTTATAGAAACTAGTTTAAAATAATTAAATTTTACCCTCCTTTTCAGTATGTTTCAATATAAATTTCATACAAGCTTTTCGGTATTTTAACATTCGCTAGCTAATTCAAGCTGAAGTGGATCTGCCCGTGTGGATCATCATCGAGAGTGCTCTATTGGACGGCTGATGGGCTCGTTGAGCATTTACAACATTCTTTTTTTTCCTTTCCGTCGCTTCCATTCCATTCAGAGATTCAAAAATCAACACACAATTACACCCGGCCTGGTTCGGGGTGTCCTCCCTTGCGGAGCCCGTTCCAGCTGCGTTTTTGGAAGCGGCAAAGGATCGAACGAAAGCAGAGACCAAAAGGCAACGCGAGTCCCAAAAGTAATCCCTGCCACTGTCTCTCTCTCTTTCTCTCGGTGCAATATACCAAGCAACCGAGTCAGTTGCGCCAGTTGGGCCAGCTGAGAGTACCTTCCACCCGAACCATCCCGCTCGCCCTTTGGCCAGGAACCAAGGTGCGCTACCGTTGCTAAGGATACTGCGCAGGATAAATGCGTTGCGCAGCGCTTCCCGTCGCCCTCGACCGTGGCCCAGATTTGGTTCACCCTGCGCACGTACGCACGCAGTCCTCCGCGAGGTTCCTCCGACCGGTTGACGATAATCCGACCGACCCTCGGGTGCTTCCCTTGGTTTGCTGCAAACAAATTTTTCCACCGTTCCGTTTCATTTAACTTTGCGCCTGCCGTCACGAGTGTGGGCCTGCGACGTTGCGACGACCAACGGAACGGAGACAGTTTTTTTCTCTCCTCAGTTTGGCGTGAAAGATTAGAGGTAATTGCGGAAGTAATAACGCATCGGAATCGGGTCGATGGCGGATGAAGTCACGACAGCAAACACATTGGGAAGAAGTAAATCTACGGATGTATACATTGTTTTCCTTTGGGCTGACAAATTGTACCTTCAATACACGGATTGGTGATTTGTTATGGACAAGAAATGATTTATTTTGCTTAAAATAAGAACAGAGGACAACAAAACCATATTACATGGCATTTTGAAAACACTTTCATGAGACGATTATGAACTACAAAACGATAACCCAAATTTCAACGACCGAAACAACACCAAAACTATTCCTCAAAAGTTATTTCCGTATCGCACCGACCGACTACATCGATACGCCCTTGAAATTTTAGCTTGAAAAAGGACCTCCAAACCCGACGCACACCGGAACCATGGAAAGTGTTGTGTTTCCCCCTCTGTTCTGCCAGCTCGCACCACCGCCACCATCCCTGAACACATGCCCGAAAAGGACCTCTAAAGTTGGATGCTTGAGGGACGCTTGAAAATTACACCACCATGGGTTTTAGGACGCTGATCGCGCGTTGATTAAAGCTCGGAATTGTTCTGTGATGACTGGCCTGGCCAGGTGAGGTGCATCGAACGGTACAGTGCCGCACGTCGACGCGAAGGGATCCCTTTCAACCGGAGCAGCCGGTTGGTTTGGTTGATCCAACCAAAACCCCTGCTACATCTGTCAGGATTTTGGCTATATACTGGTTTTTTTTTTTGCGCACACACAAACCATCCCTGCACGTTCGCTTTAAAAGGATCTCGGGTGGACTCGATCCCCGATCCGTTAGAGATCGGCCGCTTACTTTTGATTGCACTTCCTCATTGCATTGCACCAGGCCTGGGGCACTGAGGGCGCTAAGCGGAAAGCCAAGGATACGCAATACCTCGAAGGGGTCAGTTCTAAGGGATGAAGAAATTGAAAAGAAAAAAGTGGTCGTCTCCTTGCATTTGTCTCGCGCAAGCTGGAAGCTGTGCCGCTTGCAGGGGGCGAAGAAAATCAACCCAAAAATCATCCCTCCATGCACGCAGGCTGCGTCGAGAAGGAGTCGTTCGGGGCTTCGCTTTTTTTTTGCCAGCCAACCTAGCCCAGTCAGCCAGTCTAGGCCTGCCTCAATCGGTACCGTACAACCATGGCCTAGTGTGGCACCTTTTTCCCGTTCCATCTCCACCCCTCCCGGCTGCTAATCGAGAAGTGGAACGGTACGGTGTTAACAGAAACAGGACCCTCAAGGCGAAAGAAAAAGGGAAAAGTCTTAAGGAAAACCGCACTGTTCATTCTTCTGTAACGATTTTTCTTGCCGGACCCGGTAGAGCGCAACGAACTCCGAAGTTTTCGCCCGGTTCGTAACGGTCGGAGATGGCCAACGGGCGTTTCTTCTTCGATGGCAGCTCGGAAGAAAGATTCCACTTTCTTAGAAAAAGGTCGTCCAACGCAAGCTGCCAGCTTTTGGGCTGCATTGTTCCCGGAGTTTGCCAAAATGTCTTGGGAGGCTTCGAGCTTGGAAGCAGATGAGCGACCAACGGAGGACAATGCCGGGGACAATAGGAAAACGCGTCTGTTCTGGTCGTGTGGCACGATGGCCGTTGGCAGCACGCCACTCACCTGCACGGCGTGTTTCTTTTCCACCATAATGTTCCTTAACACCCGGCATTGAAGTCTTCTATTAAATGCAAAAAATTGCGTCCACTGGAATGCGCACATGCGGAATATCGCCCTCCAATCGCCGCCATTCCCTCCCGAAACGTCCTTCCACTCGGTGCGCATGTCCAGCGCATGCGCCTTTTAAAACATTTTGGCGCGAATAAATCCCGCGTGCCGTGCCATTCAAATCACTTGTCCGCAATGCTGTCGCACCAGCAGCACGATTCGATTCGCCTAAATTCGAACCGAAAGACGAAAATACAGAACACACAAGTTTTGACAAATATTTACATAACATTTTCGCATTTCCGTGCGAGGTTCAAGTTCTGTGGCCAGCGAAGTGGTAGCCAATATATGCTACCAGTAGATTGATGTCATGGCGCACATGCCTACCCGATTTCCAACCCCATTGCTTTCGATGCTCGATACATCATCGCATTCGGCGTGGCGTATGGTGCTGCTGTCTATATGGCCATGGCGGAGGCACCTGGCTTCTTTGTTGTCTATCACTTCCGGTACGGTGCGTTGATAAAGTAAGCGTGCATGCCTTTGCATATCATGTGCCGTGTAGCGTTCGCGTTAGGGGTGCTTCTTTTTTCCCGCTTTCCAGTGGTTTATTCTTCTTTGGCCTCGAGATGCCAGGTGAAACGTGGTGGTCAAACATGGTGTTACTTGTTGGTGGAATTAGAGTGATAAATTTGGAGGCGAATTTATGATAGGATTCGTGAAAAATGTGTCTTGCTTAAAATTACTTGGAATTTGAATTTCCTCTTGCCTTACAATGTTGTTAGACATGTTTAATTAGCGAAATTCTGCTTATTTGCATTAAAAAATGACACTATGTATCTAAATCCCTAAATGTATCCATGTTCACTAAATATAATCAAATAAAAATATTTGTAAAATAATGTTCGTAATCAATTACTCAACCTACCATCGATATGCTCAAGAAAACTAACAAACGATTAATCGTAATTTCTTCTCAGGCTACCTTCGTCGATCCTGCCAGAGCGATTTAAACTTACTCCTAACTAACCTTCCTCAACGCGGGCTCCACTTTGTTTCGCCAAAAAGACGAAACTGTAACGCGAGAACAACGAAAAAAAACCCTTCTTCACAAAACAACGGTCCGGCGCAAAAGCGAACGAACGAAAAACCGTTAGTCACGAAATCGAACTCAAGAACGTTGATCGAAAAGAACAAGATGATGAGATCGAAAGGATGCCGCGGCGAATCGACTCAGAGACAGAGGGAGAGAACGTAGCGTAGATCAGCCGACGTTGGATCGTTCGGTCGGTTTTTTCTCCTTCACCCTTCGCTGGCCACGGTTGAACGCGAAAAAGGAAGCAACACCCGGGGGGCGAAAGAACCACAAAACGATCGACCTTCCAGTGGGGAGGGAGGGAGAGGGAGGGACCAATGTGTGCCACGCGGGCCTGGGTCACCTCCGGAACCGCACGGGTGATCTCGTTTCCGACGCGTACCGAGCATCTTCTGATTCCTCGTCATAAAACGTATTAATCCACTCTCAAACAACCAATGGAAGGAAATGAAATCGAAAGGTAAACAAACGAAAAGGTGGCTTCGGGTTCGGCCGGGAGGAATGGAAGCAGGAAAAACTGCACCAAACGATGCATCTTAACGGTCGCAGTGCGCCACAAGATGCGCATCGGGCTCCTGGCTCGATCAAGCAGATCCCCTCGGTCTCGATTAAGGAACCGGTCGATTTTTGCCTGCCCCTAAACAGCAGCAGCCGCCCCGGTTGTTGCTTCACCCCTGCCAACGGTGGCGACTTTTCTTTCGCCATTCGTTACGTTACGAACCCGCTTTTCTTTCCGTCGTTGTTCTTGGGCTTTGATTTTCCTTTTTGAAAATCTTAAAGCCGTGCCAAAGGTAACGATCGCCACCGGGTGCCAGACTGCAGTGCAGCCGGCTGCCACATCTGGTCCAATTCTGGTTTGCGTGTGTGTTCATGTTTCGCCAGGTTCAGGGGCAATGCACCGGATGACGGGTTTGATGCAGATCGGGTCTCTTCTGGGGACGCGCTGAGGGAGGAAGTGGTGGCTTCCAAGTTCCTCTTCTTCCGGAGTAGAATCGGAAACTCACGATCTTAGCCGAATTGGACTATTTATGACGAGAAGAAGTTGGATCACAGTGAAAGTGAAGAAGTAAACACGATGAATTCCTTTCTAATCTTGATTAAAAAATAGTATAAACCATACAAATTAAATAATTTTTCATCGAAAACAAAAATGCATCAATATAGAGGAGAAATAAAGTTTTGATTTAGTTAATGCTTCAAACAACGTTTTAAGGTTGACTTAGGGACGAATGTCGCTCTGCTGGCGCTAAGTCTCTCAAATATAAATAATAAAAAAGGTAATCGTTGAAAATAAAGATGAGATTGATTAAAGAAAATAAGAATATTACTGAACTAGACAATTTTGTTCAGATCAGTTTTTCAATTTTAATTGTTTTAGGTTATGTCTGCAAACTTTACACTCAATATTTTCGTTCATTTGGATTAATAATGAATGAAACGGCTAAGAAATAAGGTCTTACCTTTAAATCGTCTCATCAACATATTTGTCTTGCTACGAGTTCACTGAATTCTAGCTACGAAATCCCTACACCAACACCAATTGATCCGTTTCACGTTGCATCTGTACGCTTCCCAAACAAATGGCATCATTCTTCGGGAGGTATTTTAATTTTTTTTCAAGATCAAGCCTAGCATAAGAAATTGTACCAACTGGTGCAGAAAGAACTGATCGGAAGAACGAAACACGTTCCCCTCCTCGTGCTCGTTAGAATGCAGCTTTAATTGAAAGGCACGTCGACGAGCTGCCTTTCGAGGGATAGTATTAGGCGCGCAAAACGGTATGATTCCCGAGCGTCGACGGAAGAATCGCATCCCGTGACGATCGCCTCCGCCCTGACGTCCCATTCCGACGGTTTCTTTTCGTGAAAAATGCAATCCACAGTGTTCTCTCCCGTCCTCATCTGCGCGAAAGCACCGGGTTTTGTGGATTGAAATCCCTTCAATTTGTCAACGGACAACGGCTCAACTTGCGCGAAGAAGGGTAAGCTCGTTCCTTTCCGAAGACGATCGAGCTCTTGCTGATGATGCAAACGTTTCGTTCCGTTTGATCCTTCATTGCTTCGTTTGTTTGCATTATTTGCCTACTTTGATGCGCTCTGCTTCTGAACGTTCTTGGCTGGAGAACGACCGGATGGGGTTTTCCATCAAGATCGCATCCCGCGCCTGTTACCGAAGCCTAACGAACGCCAAGTGGGCGTCGTCGTCGGGCAAGCGAGCCCGTTGATTTCCGTGGCATTAAATTGATGCATCCCGCCACTAATAATGCCACTCGGATTGTCGCTCCGGTTTGGCTGTGGCCGAAGCTTCGCAGTTGACCGTTCCTGCGGGAAATGGAACATTTCGCAGCTCGTTTGCACCCGGTGCTGAATGACGCTAATCCCGGTGCCGGTGCCCGCGAACGCACACCCCATCCCCCCGGGTTCTGACCCGGAATCGGAACGACGTGCCGGCGAAACCAGCCGCATCACCTGGCCCGTAAAAATCCCTATTATTTCTAATGATATGAAACATAAAAACCATATATTACCCAGAACCGATGAACCCGCGTTTCGCTGCAACCCTCCCCTCGCGTGCTTTCGCTAGATCACTCAATTGTTCTGCTCAGGTTCTTGGGCCCTTCCCTTGCCTCCCGGTACGGTGGAAACAGGTCGAAACGATGCGAACGTGTGTTCGCGCCACCTTTTGCTGGCACGGATGGGTTGTACCACGCTATCGAAAGCACAGTTTGTTGACGCGAGCCATGCGAGGCCAGGGACCGGGAACACGGTTTTCGTCATTCGGTTTATTCGTCTGTCAATCGCAGGGGCGCTTTGGCTTCCCCGCGGCGAAGGGTTGCATGTGTCTACATGCGTGCATTATGGCAGATTCTGTTGGTAGCTGGTGGTTATTATAAAGTTCACCTTTCGATCGTTCTTTTCCGGATGATAGAAAGCTCGTAATTTTATTTATATTCAAGCGTGTTATTATTTAAATTTGTTAAAGTGCTTTAAACAGACAAAATACGTTCATTACCTCAGGTATTGATGTAGGTTCCCAAAGTTATACAATTAAAGATATGAAAATCAAAAGCAAAGCTATTTTGTGCACTTTTTGAACTTTAATTGGACTGTTATTTTCTTGTTTTGAATCTTACTTCAAAATATTTGGAATATGGTTAGACAGCGAACAACATTGAACCAATGAAAATTCTGACTGAATTCGTTTCTATATCTTTCATTTTAGAGCCAGGTATTAAATTTAACGATGATGAAATGGAAAAACATACGCTTTTGAATACCAATTTATGAGATTGAGATGAATGTGAGTAAAAGTTTAAAAACTTGAGATGCGTTTGCTGAAGCTTATCTAAACCTTTTCTTCATTAATAGAGTTTGCTTTAAAAAGTATTGCCAAACTAACCTTTTTTTTCAACAAATCGGCATTGTTATAATCTGTACGTGAATTGTTCTTTAAATTTATTAGTTCACTTTGCAAACTGTTGTTTACTTTGTAAACTTTGTTAAACTTTTTTTTCGGTAATAGAATTTGCTTTAACAAGTATTGCCAAAACAAACCTCTTTTTTTCAACAAATAGGCATTATTATAATCTGTACGTGAATTGTTCATTAAATTCATTAGTTTACTTTGTATTGAACACGCAAGACAAAGTTATTAAAAAGTTTTGTCTATTTATATATGAATTAAAAAAAATATTCTTTTTTAAACTCGGGGACATTTGTATAACGCTTCTAAATACATTTAATGTAGTACTTCATCTATTACATTTTCACCTCATCTTTTCTTAAAACCGTCAAATAAAGATTGTATAATAATCGTTTGGCATAATAATTTATTAAATATGTTCAACAAAACAAATTGCTTCCTCGCCATATTTCACATTTACCAACACCTGGTATCGTCCAATATTATTCCCGAAAAAATTACCTACATGAGATCACCAATTTACCATCAAACCGCTAAACTGACTAGTGACCTGTCATGTTTGCTGTAAATTTCAGTCCCTTTTGGTAGCCCATTCGTGTCCAGATGGTTTGCTGCACATTTCCACCGACATGACCTTCGGTATCGGAAACGCGAATAAATAATGCCCTCGATTCCGGCCGCGCCGGTGAATTCGGTGCTGCTTAGAGTATGATCGATCATGGATCCGCAAACAGCCCTCGCGGCTCGGTGCAGCATCCATTCCCGTAGCCGTCATCATCATCATCACCGTCATCGTCATCATCCATCAGCGAAACGCGCCGGTGGCAGCGAAAAACCGACTGTTGGCAAAACAGATCGAGAAGCGTACGACCGGGTGTGTGTGCCGGAGGGAGAGAGGAGAACGGGACCGTTGATCCGTTGATCGGAGGAAAGAGAAGGCAAGAGTAAGATCGTCCGTCGACTGTTCGGGGTGCGGAAAAAAAGCGGTACAAGAGGTAGGGAAGGCAGCATCAGAAGCATAAGGTTCAGCTAGGAACGCCGTCCCAGCCGACGGGTCGGAGAATGGAAAGCAAATCACATCTGTCGCGTGCCGATGCTGCTCGTCAAGAGGGTCGCCGTCCGTGATCTTGCTTCCGTGATGGATGGAAAGCGGGAAGCGACCGAGGCGACTCGAAAAACTCGGCGCAGGAAAAAGGGGACGGCACGCACGGCAGAGGGATAAAGGTTGATGTTTTTCAATGGCTTTTTTTTCTCGCTGCAAGCGTGTGTGTTTGTGTGTGTGAGTAGTTCTTCCTCCCCAATCGCTTGCCTGCTGGTAAGTGAGTCCGAAAAACCTCTCCCCAGGGCTCGGTGCATCGGTTGCAACGCGGTGCACCGGGTGTGCATGTGCATTTCGTGTCATTCTTTCCCGCTTTTCCAAACGACAACGACGATTTGAAGTTCGATGTTGCGACACCACGATGACAGGGCAGTTCTAATGTTCTCTCTCCAGGCCCCCACCCTATCCTCCTCTTCCCTCTTCCGTGATGAAATGTGCCGCCGTAATGGCGTTAACCGCCGAAGCGATCGGATGCCGCGGAAGCGACACTTGAGCAGATTTAAATAAGCACCGGCACCATTTAAGCCGACACGGAAGGAAGCGCACGGGTGGTAGTGGTGGTAGGAAGGTATGCTGACGCATCCTTGGCAGTGATTGAGTGAAAAAGCGTGAGCGATGTGAAACAAGATTCGGTGTAATTGGAGCCCAACGGCCTCCGGAGTCTTTCGGGTGGCGTCTCCGACTCCACTTTCTCCCAAGGCCCTGTTCTGATGGTGGCGCAAAAGACGCTGTTGCTGCTGCTGCCGCTGTTTGTGTGCGTGTTTGCGTGTCACTCAAGTTCACGACTGACATGATCGCACATTGTTCCGGACCACTCCTGGGGGAAAATGATACCGCACCGGAGGGCGGTGAAAAATAAACTGACCTACGACTGTCAAGATCATTTCTCAAAATCGTCTCCGCGGAGCAAAACGCGAGGACACACTGTGACGTCAAGCCACCGGCACAACTTCTCGTTTTCGCTCGTCGGGAAACGGGAAAATCCCTCAAAAACACACATGGGGAAAACATACCCACGAACGGTCATCGTTCCTTCTCTCGCTCATGCCGATCCCGAAGCCGACCTCCTGAGGTAATGGGGGAGATTCCGATCCTGGGAAACGGAAAGATTTTGGTTACGAATTTACGGAAAGACCACGCACCCCGTGTTTTTCCCCCGGTTGTAAAGATCGAACGATCGTACCGGACGCGGGTTTTCCACTCACTCAATCCGTACGGATGGGTGGGAAGGTAACGCACAACAATCGCTTCCCAGCATCTACACCTCCCGTGTTCCGGCAAACGAACATCCGAAAAAGGTTGGTCGGAAAAATTGCCAGCGAAAACAGATTTTAATTATTTACTGCCGCGTCGATCGGCTGGGGAAATTCGGTTTGCCGTCGTTGTAATTGGATGCACAAATGTTTTGCCAAAGGAAAGCCACTGCTCGCCAGTAATAACATCCCGAGCCGTATGTGCGTATCTGCCAAAATAGCACGAGCTCGGGAAACATATGTTTCGAGCATGTTTTCTGGGGAAATATTTATTTAAATTACCCTTCCCGGGATCGGAGCGCGATCGGTTTACGGTGAAAATAGGATTGCAGTTTGTTTGCGTTGTTTTAGTAATTTCGGAGAAATTGGCTTTGGCATTGAAAAAGGTGGCCGGTTCGACTCGACTTGAGCGTTATCCTGTTTTACCTACAAACAGATGATAACTTGTTCCAGATGTGGCCTTCGAATATTGCAGTTTTGAACTTCAAATCTCTATAAACAATACAAATTTGGGAAACGTAGCCATGAGTAAGAAATGAGATAAACATGAAAATATAATTTTCTCCATTTCCAACATTTGGACTAATTCTCAACTAATGGAATCAAGCTTTGTGAAACCTATGTAAAGGGTAGAAAAATCATTTATCATTTTCAAAACTTCTTCACCCTTCCCGGTTTGTTTGAAACGTTGACACGCAAAAGATGGCATTTGAAATCGATTTGATTAAACTTGTTCAACATTCACTCGTACACTCTTAATCGCTTCATTCGCTGACAAATGATGCGCGCTCGGAGGAGAAATCAATCTTTAAGAAAAGAAATCTTCCACCTATGGAAGAGAAACAATGTTATCATTAAATAAATCATCACCCAAGAAAAAACAGGGGCTCCGTTGGTGATGGACATTTTATCGATCGACGTAAGATAAATCGCAACCCAAGATGCAATTTACTCGAGCGTTAGACAATGCCATTTCCTCCCTGAAATCGTTTTCTTCCGGCGCCGGCGCCACCCTTCCGACTCAGCACCGGGTACACCTGGGCCACCTTGTGTGTCATCTTACTATCTCCCTGTTGTTGCAGCATGAAACTCCTTCGAAAGTGCAATTATTTCGCTCGCTCGGGAAGGGGAGTTAGTTGTTGTTGCGTGTCGGCAGCCCTCGAATATTCGATCCCATCGAAATTTTTGCTACCAAAAAGGATGTTTTCTCTTCTTTTTTTTTTTTCTTTCGTTAGATCTGGGTGGAAATAGTTCTCGACACTGGCGGACAATTCCCACGATCGGCGAAGTGTATTGTGTGTCGGTTTAGAATGTGCGTTTGTGTTTATTTTTTTTTTCTTTTCATCTTCTAATTTTTGGTAACTTGCACCGGAACAAGGAACTCGGTGGTCCATGGGATGGATGCGGAATCGCTCGCCACCCCTTGATGTTTCGCTTTCGGGACCGAAATGATTCGCCTCTTCCACTCTCGCACCGTCCCAGCAAGCCATCCCCGGGACCATTGTCTCACTTCCCCCTTTTATCGCCGGCGAAAGAGCCTTCTCCGTCGACGGCGCCCGAACTAGCGCGAAGGGGCGCCATGTCCTGGGAAACGGACCGTTCCATCCGTCGTCCGGAAGGCCACCAGCAGCATCTGCACGCAGAAAGGTCCGGTATGTGGCTTCGAGGGCCGCCACACATCATCAATCTCGGGTGGTGTTTGTACCAGCGTTCTTCCCAGCCCGGATGCTCTAGGACACACCGTTTTTGGCTCTCACGATGTCGAATCGCACCTTCGGAGGAACCGGGTCCCACGCATCCCACCTCCCAGGCTACACTTTAATTGCATCGCAGGCGGGTTCCGGGAAATTTATGCTGCAAGAATAAAATATTCTCCAAGCGAAGATGGCTTTCATACCTTCCACATCTGGCCGCCAGACTGTCTGCGATCGCCGAAAACGTCGCGTTCGCTCGGAACTCCACGGGCTTTAGGTTGGCGGAAAATCCACGCCAACGGCTTTCGGAAAGTACTGATTTTTTAATTTAAATCACACTTTTTTCCTGTCTTTTTCTTGCCTCCAACAACCAGATGTGTCTTGACGGTTGACGCCGGCTCGGCTTTGTCCGAAACCCGTCTTGACCGAAGGACACAAATGTTTCGCCTTTGCAACTCACAAACAACACCTCTGCGCCGCGCAATCTCCTTTGGCTGCATAATTATAGTTTATTGACACCCTAAACATAAATGTAAATGACCTCCCAGTGTGTCGGTGACCTCCGGTACGCACATCGGCTTTGGGTGTAGGCGCCTCCAGAATAGCACAACAAGGTAAACATCATAACGCGTTTTGTCATTAACCGGCATTCTTCTAAGGCGAAACCATGTGTGTGTGTATACCGTATCCTTTCTCAACCTTCTAAAGGTCGAGGGATACGTTTTCGAGAAATTTCCGCACGTTTTCTCCGCCGGCGTATGCAAATGGAGTACGGCAGGGCCTTCAGGAAGCGCTGGATGGTACGGTTGAAAAACCAACAGAGAAGATAATTGCTTAATATTCTTACCTTCTGTTTCGGCAAAGGTACGAACAAGGATTTCCCGGTCGGAAGGCAGGAGGCAAACGGCAAAGGTAAACAGATTCGGTCCACGCACGCAGCCAAAAGTCATCCTAGCGCCACGGAAGAATGTCGGTGTGTACATCCCGTTGCGCCCGGGGACGGTTTTGGCGCATTCATGAATTAACTGGAAAAACACACGGGACCCAGAATTTCCATCCGGCCAGTTCAACCGCCCGAAGGTAGGGCGAAAGCAAGGGCAGAGGGGAAGGAGAGAAAAAAACTAAAGAAACCACCCCCGAAAAAGGACTGGCCGGGCCAGATGCCGGTTTCGGAAAGTTTTATTTGTGGAAAAACACGATTAATTTCCAGCCAACGGAATTCCTTCGGAAGAGGATATAAAAACGGACCGGCCTCGTGGGGGAAAGACCCCGGGACCCCGGGAAGGCCCCGGGTTTCGCGATCGCCAAAAATCCCGGGCGAAAATTTATGCGGGGAAAAAACTGCCGGAAAGCTGGATATTTCCCGAGGCCCCTGTGCCAACGGGGAAACCATGTGGACCGTCGATGGCGCAGATGTTGGGCCGCGATGCTGGTTTCCGTAAATGTTTGTCCGTGCAATAAGTTTATAATTATTCGGCGCAGGATATGTGTGTTTGTGGAATTGGCTTGATTTAGAGCTACAACAGTTTTCCCCTTCTCGAAATGGGAAAGATCCAATTGTGCCGGGTTGATGTATGTAATGAGATTCGGGGATTCGGGCGTGGGAGCGACCCCGATGGGAAACGGTGGGAAAAAGCAAACTGTTCAAGATCATCCAATTGCTAGATCCTGTAAAACTTAGATCCTGGAAAATCTTTCCAAGTTGTAAATCTAACCAAAAACACATCTTGAAATGATTTTAAAACTATTGGACTTTCCACCAACGTCATGAGAAAAATATATTTGTTTGCCCTTCATTAGAGGAAATACATCTTGATGATTGTAAGTTGGAATGTTGAAAGCAATCAAATCTTTCTATGAAATACTTTTCAACTGAAAATAAAAGCAAAATATCGATCATAAGACGTTACCAATATTTTTGACGAACATGTAGAAGGTAAAGAAAAGCTAGGAATTAATCTGAAGAAAAATTATCAAAAACTAAACAAGTATAACTTGCAAATTTAAAAAAAGTATATACATGATCTAATCATTTGTTCACATCCACTAAAAATTAATAAATCTTCTCCTAAACCCAACCGGATCGGACATTCCTATCAGTGACCTATTTTTGTTCCGGCAACGAAACCGAAAAGCACCGTGTGAAAAGAATTCCTCCCGCGAAAAGACTAAGCCAGTGAAATTCGGCATGGCCGTCAAAAAATTGGCACAACCTGCCTCACAAAAAAAAAGAATCTGCCTCTGCAGGAGCCGCTTCCGATGGCCAACGAGTAGGCGTTTGTCGGCGAGATCGAGATCTTTGCGGTCATGCGGTTTGCGGGTGGAAAAAAAATGAAAAAGTTGCATCTCGCCGTCCTAGAGGGAAACTAGAGAAACATTCCGGATCATCCTGAGGGCGCGCATAGACCCGGGCATCCCCAAATGATCGGTACGCTCGGATTGGACACGATCGGATTCGGTGTTGGCGTGATCCGTTCACCCCCGGCTCGAGAGATCCGTTTATCATTCGGAAAACCTCAAACGGTTCGTTGCTGCCCGAAAACCAAGGAACCGGTCGAAGAGGAAGGGAAATATTTGACATTATTAGGATATTTGCCGAAGTCTTGTAGCTGCGTCTTTATGCGTCCGTAAAAGATAAACCAAGAGCGCAGCAAAGAGCGATGGAAGACAATTTTTGGACAGTTCGGGACAGCCTAGGCGGCATTTCGGTCTTTGAAGATTTTGCGTAGCCCGATTGCGATGGTATGGCCGGGAAAGGGCCTAGGAAAGGACCAGACCAGAAATGCACCATGGCGAAGACCTCCGTAACATTGCATCAGCGGTGAGCTTACGCTTTGGAGCGAGTGCTTTCCAATTTCAACACTTTCACGAAACATTAAAGAAGATACCGAAGGGATCGATGGTTCAAAAAACGGCTACAACAAGTGACACAGGGCAGATCATATCAAAGACTCGGTGCGGTAAAGTGTCGCAAAAAAAGACAAAGAAAGAACTTCTGAAGAAACACACACACACGCCGCCTACACCAAGGAGTTTGGGCAAAGTTTCTTGTTGGTACTTTCGAAGATCCTGTAGTACAATGGCTTTGATATTTTTGTCTCCAGCCGATGACATGAATGATTGCGGTAGGATCGGGATCGGTTTTCCATTCATGTCCCTAATCGGAAGCATGAAATTGCGCACAATGATAGTGTTTTGCAATTGCTTATGAGGTTTTGCAACCTAATCGATATTAAATAGGCGGTTTCTTTAGAGGTTTTGGAAAGAAATCGTTCAACGAAATTAATAAAAACAAATTCATGGACTAATAACCTAATAACAAACGGGTCATCATATATTTTGTGGTTGAAGTTCTTTATTCTTTTCCAGAATTCAATACTTTACTACTCTATCAGAAAGAATATTAAAACAAACATGTTACATCTGTGTTTGGTTAAGCGTTGGAATATGTTTTATCTTCTTTACCACCAACGACGGGCATGCAGTATTTGCTTTTTGGATCAAAAAGACACCGGCCTCTCCGGACAAAACCACCAACAGCGATGATCGATTCATCCTCCGTAATCCCTATAGAATTAAAGGGCGGTGGAAGTGAGTCCCGAACGGAACAACACCTTTGACGGCGTGGCTCACAACTCGTTCCATTCTATGTTATTCTTTTCGAATCCATCGAAAAGTGATCAATCCGCAATCGGCTGGTGTAATCCGGTAGATCGAATCTTGTCGCATCGCCAAGCCCACCGGGAGGAAGCTTCATCCTGTCAGGGCGGACGAGGACATACCACTACCATGCCGCATTCGTCATACCAAAACTGGGATTAATTCGCAACGGTCCTTTGGGACCCAACCCGACGCAACAGGAAGTGCGGATGTACAGAGTTAACAAAAAAAATAGTTCTTCTGGTAGAATTTGTATCTGGCTCTGGAAGACAAGCGAGCACATCTGGTGACGGCATGTCTGGCCGGTTCCGGCCCGGTTTCCTGTAGCGGCGAGTTTTCAGTCTGCTTGGCGCGCCAACTTCCCTTTCGAGACGTCCTCCAATTGACACCTTCGAGGCGCCCTCGGCACAGTCGGAGCTTCGAAGGACGCACCTTTTGTTTCTTTCCTTCGACGGCTCTGTTGTTTTAAGCACTTCGAGCTGTTGTTTTTATATCCTCAACGATCCTCCCGACCCGTGAGGAGGATAGAATTGGCTTGGCTCGTGGTGGGAGGGTCTTTTCGTCCAGGTAGGAACGAAGAAGGAGAAGGTGAAGCGACTGCCAGAAGAAGGCAGGAACTAAAGATAAGCCAGGCCAATGTATACTCCACGATTGTTTCTTATAAGAACTGGGATCTTGTAATTCCAGGGAAGTCCATCCGGCAACGGGAAAATATAATAACCACGGTAGTAAAACATCCTTCTTGAGGTTATAAAATGTACAGTGTCTGGCGAAAGTGATCGTACAACGAACGTTCCACGCTTGAGGCCATCTAGCGGGAAACCGCCGAACCATACGCCTTAAAAACCTTCGTGTGAGGTCACAACTTTATCTCGTTTCAAAACCCCATGTACTCGAGGAAAGTATTGAAATTACATGCTCAATTGCTCGCATGACACCAGCAACCGGAAATGGTGGACTGAAACGGCTGCAAGTGGTCGAATTTCACCCGGTCGTCGCCTCGCTGTCTGGTCGAGAGAATGCAGACGGTGCGGGGACCTCGCAAGAAGAAAGTTGGAAGAGCCTTCTTCTAAGGGCAAGTGACGACAGCAAGGTTCCAATTCGTGTTTGGTGTTCTTCTTAACCCCTAAACCGTCGAACCGGAACCGGTCTCCACGAGGACGCGTTGAGTCCCAGTGTGGCCATGAGCGTGCAAGCGTTGGTGGTATAACTATTTGAGAACTAGTTTAACGGAGCATGAACTTTCTTTGCAACGAATTTCTTCAACATACGTTCGATGTACAGAAAATGACACTCCCGTTTTCCGCAGCTGGTGTTCTTGGCAGAGATTTTACGACCTTAAAGTATGGGTTCGTAGAGCTCCGCAAGACTCCAGAGACGTGGGCTTTGAACTAAAATTGTATAACAACGGCACCTCAGCCCATTTCCTTATACCCAGACATGGGTGATCATGAATCATATTAGATGGTGTGGCAAGTTTCAATGTCTTTCGTTCGATGGACAGGATCAATTTTTACGATCTGTCGGCGGCAGAAAGATTTGATAGTTCCCGAGGTCCCGACCGGTGGCTAGAACAAACCCAACTGGTGTCTAGCAGGCTGTGTAGTTCTTAATCTTCCCTAATCGCAGTGTGCTAAGCTGCTACCGACATAAAATTTAAAACTTCATGAAACATGTTGACACAAAACGCGTGTTGCGGTCGGTTGTTCCAAAACTGGGGCAACGTTTATGAGATGGTAATGCAGTATTTGTTTCAATACTTTATATACAAATGTACAAAAATATTGCGAGTCTTCAATGATCAACACAAATTTGAGGTATAAAATAAAATTTAAATGCAAACGAGGTAAAAACACGTG
Source organism: Anopheles coustani (assembly GCF_943734705.1). Lineage (NCBI taxonomy): Eukaryota > Metazoa > Arthropoda > Insecta > Diptera > Culicidae > Anopheles > Anopheles coustani. The sequence goes on from NC_071289.1 coordinate 34,689,274, forward strand.
TTAAAAACGAATGGGAGAATCCCCGAAAACCAACTTCGACGAAAATTAGTGGCAAATTGGGAAACAAACAGAACACCTTCGTCGAACACCGTCACCCATCGTCACATTTTTAATGGTGTAATAAACCACGATCGAGAAAACTCCCGCTTCTTCCACGTTTTTGGAGACGGATGAGAAGCACCCAAAAAGCAACGAGACCGGAAAAGACGTTGGTGCCGGTGTGTCACACCGGTTAAAAATAATCAGCCGGTGATGCACGGCTCGAGCGTGGTGGAATGGGCCCCGATACCCCTAAGGGGAGGCCCACGTTAAAGGCCACTCGCGGGCGATCGCATTCGATTTAGTGGAGAGCCCGGTCTGGACTATATTTAAATATCGATAAAATGTTTCCAAAACAAACGAAAACGAACAATGCGATGCCCAGTGCGTTTACGACCCGCTCGTCCCTCCCTCGTTCCCCCCCGCTTCCCTTTGGGGTTGGTTGTGGAGTTTTTCGACAAACGGAGAGGATAGACATATACGCCCGCGGGTGGCATTTTACCGGCGAGGAAACCGGTCCGTGTTTGATGCGATCGTTTGATGCCATTTTGATGAGGACACGCCCGCCGTGAGTGTGGAAAGAAAAACTAATGATCTTGGCGGCTGGACAAATGAGCCCGTTGACAAGGCACGGGGTAGTTGACGAGGAGGTGGTTATGATTATATTGTAGCGCTTGTCACCTCTACGGCGAACCTGACGCTGCCATTGAGAGGGTCTCAATTTAAGGCATTCCAACTTAATAATTCACCTTTGAGTAACACATTAAAGTTAATTTATCGAAGCACACGGTTGAGACGGGGAATGGGTTGAGAAGGGGGAGGAACCCACCACCTGCAGGGGCAAATCACTGGGATCGTGAGATAAATCGAGCTCGATCGGACCCTGCTCTCCACCTGCTCGGTACGGAAGATTCAAAGTTTGCCTACTCATCTGGCGACTTGTTTCACACCTTCGCACCATTTCCGCCTTTTCGGGGCCATTACGCATCAAGTGATTTTATGGGGGGGGCGCCGTTTTATGTGCGCTTTAGTGGCACAAATATCCACCTTTTGGCGATAATCGCGCACACTTAAAGCCGCGGCGTCAAGCTATCGCAGGACGCCTTAAATTATTCCTACGCCTTTTTTCTAAATGGCGAGATGGTTTTAGGTTACTTCCTTGAAAACTCGAACCAAAGGGAAGGCCCAACGATTAGCCATTTAGGAGCAGCTGAAATGGAAACGGAACGAATTGCTGTAAAAATAAAAAAAATGGAAGGCCACCGTATGGATTCACCGAAATTCCATAGAAATCGAAAATCGAATCATTCAGGAAAAAGAACAAGCTGCTCGGAACACGTGTTTGCGCCGTCTTGACCGGGCCAAACGCCAACTTCTGCGGGTCAACCATTATTTATACTATTTTGGCAGCAATCGGTAACTATCGGTGGCACCTTTTTCACCCCCTCCTCTTCCCCTCCCTCCTCGACCGACCTCGATTACTTTGGTCCACCGTGTTCGATCGCTAGAAGTGATTGACCGGTTTGCGACGGGTCGGCGTTGGGTTTATGGCTCAGGTTGGACAAAAATTAAAGGTGTTTTTTTCACAAACCGACCCACCCACCAACCGCATCGGGGACGTTCGCCCGGTAAGGTTTAGGTGGCCGGAGTTATGTTTCTCTCTTCTTCACGCGTCACGCAAATCATTTATTTCACTTTCAAACGTTAAACCCATCACCTGCTCAGCCGGTACATTTTTTCGGCACCCTTCCTGCCGGGTGCGTGTGTCTTACCGGAGGTTGTGTCCCAAAAACGGACCAAAACCTTGAAACCCTGGGTTGGTGGCGTTTAGGTGCGAGAGAGTCCTCCGGTCTGTGCAAGAAGCAAAAATAACAAAGCTAGTCCCTTGCACAAGCGTGTAGAGGCCAAAACGAGCAAAAGGTAAAACGGTTGGCCAAAATGTTGGAAATTTACGACCTTTGCGTGGTACCGGACGGTGTTCGTGTCCGTCGATTCCGCTTGCCCGGCACCTACACAGCTATTTTGTGCAGTAAATTCGTCGCGCCGGTCAAAGTGCGACAATGTAGCCACTTGTGACCGCAACAAGTTGCATGAGTTTTTGGAATTCTTTTCTTTCCCCCGTGCGGAAAAGATGCGCCCGGAACGGGAGGTCCTTCCAGAAACTGGCGTACCCTGTGGCGCTCTCCGCTGCTCGATGCCGAGTGGCGTCATGGAGGTTGTGGATTGTGGACAGGTATTTCACCATCGGTAGGTATTTTTGATACAAAATTTCAAAATATGATCACTTACTCTGCGCAGGAAGAGAAAGTTGTGTTTTTTTCATAACTTCAAAAATGTTGTTGAGTTGAGGACGCAGAGAAACGCGTTCGAGTTACTTTTCCCCCCTGACTTTCGTTACATTTTCTCATCATCCACCATTTGGATTCATAAGTCCATCCACGGATGGAAAGTTGAATTATGTGAAAATGTCATAACGCCCCTTGGAGGAAGAAAACCGTTAACACCAAGTCCTGGCGCAATCAAATGTCCAAAAGTAACGGTTGGCACTAGTGGTGGGCACTCCGGAGTGCACTAACGGCTCCGGAGCCGGCTCCGAACTAACATATCTGGAGAGCTCTCCGACTATAAGCCGGAGCCGGCTCCGAACTACCGACTCCGAACTACCGACCCCGAACTACCGACTCCGAACTAACAGCTCCGAACTAACAGCTCCGAACTACCGACTCCGAACTACCGACTCCGAACTACCGACTCCGAACTAACGGCTCCGAACTACCGACTCCGAACTACCGACTCCGAACTAACGGTTCCGAACTACCGGTCCGAACTGCCGGTTCCGAACTGACGGCTTTATCGTTTTTCTTACTTTATAATAATTGATACGATGCATTAGCTTGAAACTTCTACCCGCTCTGTTGGTCATAGTCCTTAATGCAACAACTATTCCGTTTTGAAACAAGTTATACAAACTTCAATCCGTTGATAAAATTATTCTCATCTTCTATATTATTCTATCTTATTGTTTTTATTTGCTTATAATTGCCATCTGTAACCGTAACTGTAACCGTTTTCTGACTACACTTGCATCGGTCGATTCTTACAAAAAAATCGGGTTTTGACACCTGGACCGCACCAGTTTTTAGGTATCAAAGTTTACTTTTTGTAACCTGACGCGGTACAGCACTGCCACCAGTTCGGAACGGGCTTCGGAGCCGACATTGTAGTTCGGAGCCGTTAGTTAGGAGTCGGTAGTTCGGAGTCGGTAGTTCGGAGTCGGTAGTTCGGAGCCGTTAGTTCGGAGCCGTTAGTTCGGAGTCGGTAGTTCGGAGTCGGTAGTTCGGAGTCGGTAGTTCGGAGCCGGCTCCGGAGCCGGCTCCAAAATTTACTGGAGTTCGTCGGAGCCGGCTCCGGTTGCGGAGCCGATTTTCCCATCACTAGTTGGCACAACAAATCGTTAATTTTTATTTTCCCATAGCAGGACACGTGTTCCACTGGACGGACAATCAACGGTTCCCAAGAAGTGGCCCGGTCCAAGATTATGCAAATAAACCTGTCCTCCCCGGTGAGACGCACCGGTCGCAGAGGCCAATGGACGTCAGAATAACAGAATCCTGTTTGAGGAAAAGGTGCTCTAAGGAGTCCTCGCATCGTCCGGACACCCGGTAGGGTTCAAGGGGACAGCGATAAAGGTGTGCTATCGGTCGTCTTAGGGTTGTTTGTGGCCGGCTTCCAGAACCGTTCCATCATCGGGACAGTCCGGGGCGAACAGGACCGGGTTTCGTCCCAAAAACCGGAATATCCTGCTAACTTGCGCAACGCTAGTGCATAAATCGTCGTTAGTATTTACACAAACTGTAGGATTTACTTCACAAAGGTCCCAAGCAATCCGAAGGTCCTGCCAAGTTTGGAAAAAGGACCCGTCGATTTTCCCGTGGGCATCTCAATGTAAGCCCATTTATCGTTAAGGCGCCTCAGGGAAAAAGAACGGTGTAAAAACATAAGAGGTCACATTAGAACAAGCATTTGCGAGGACCAACGAACCTTGGAAAAATGTGTACATTTTCCCCCAGGAGGAGGGACCTCCGCATAACCGTTATCGCACCGTCGTTGGGCTTTCAAATCAGGTGCGAAAAACGTTCTTTATTTCCACCAACCAGAAGGGAACCGAATGAAGGAAAGTAATCGCGTCCGACTCCATTCCTAGCTGTCATCAATTACACTGACAACGCCATCGAGGTACATAAATCTTGTACCCGTTTGGCAACGGAATCCGGTATCGGTGCGTCGGGCGAATGGTTTGTGACGAATGCTCGACGACGAAGACGACGACGAGGAAAGGCTTGTTTCACTTTCACCAAATTTTAATCATGAATCATATCGAATTCCGGTGCATTATCGCACAGCAAGTGAGACTTCGACGCAAAAGTGCGAATTGAAAAATGTAATTCCATCCCTCGCCTATGTGTGTATGTGTCTCGAGCACCTGAAAGGGGTTGAACAGTGCGTTCCGTAATCCAGCGCACAAGGCTTACAAGGGGCTCAATTATCGTCGGTTGTTGCCAATTTTAAAAAGGGACTCTACCAAGATAAAAACCCATCTAGGATAGTAGAAAAATGCGCGTAGGGTTCCGAAACCAGCTGGTTCTACACTTCGGCGCTGGAATGGCGCACCGTAAAGACGAACAAGCAGTAGCAGAATGTAATAGACAAACACACCAGCCGTCGAAACGTCTGCAATTGGAATCATAACGATCGATGGATGTATGAATCACCCGAGCAAAAGGAAGGAAAAAGAAGGGGTTGGATCGTCGGTTGATTTATACACCCGGCGCACGACAACGTCAACGATCTCCGAATCCCGGCAAAACCATGGGCCACATTTATTTTTTGTCTAGGAGTCCTTTCGAAAATGGCACCTGCAATATTTTTTGTCGAGGGATCTCGTGGTAGAGCGTAGAAAAAATAAAACTCCACGTACGTCGTCCCGTGGCAAGTCGAATCCGTTGGAGAAAAAAACGAACGAACAACCTGAAAACCCTTTTTTCCGAATAGAAGAACTCATCGTCGTTGGCCAATTGTTCGGCACACCGTATGGGGTAATGCTTATGCTCGCACTTTGCCCCAGCATTCCCTGCAGGTTCCTGCTTTCCTTTTATCTACGGTTTGCGTTGTTTAACAAACGGAGCCTTTGTGTGGAAATTCACAATTCGCAAACTTATAACTAGATTTTTCGAACCGTCGTGGAACAGGTAAATCCTGTCGACGGAAGGAGCGACACACATGGCCAAAGGCTCGTTCGGAAGGTTGGCTTTTGTGAGTGGGTTCATTTTTTTCGATTTTGCGTCCTGCCAGGATGCGGGCTCCGTTGAGGCCGGCTGTTGGAAACCTTGAACCTGGCGGGGGAAAACCTGGTCCAAAACCAGACCAGAGGTCGGGCGCGCGCGCGCGCTCGTTTCACTCTTCAAAAACACATACACACATGCTCAGGTCGCTTTTCATCAGCCACTCGAGATCATGCTGCCACTCGAGTGCTTACCGGTTTGTGAGCCACGGGACACGGGCGATGCAGAACAGGAACACTCAAAAGGATACGCAGGTGGCAAGCTGGGCAAATAAATGTGACTCCCCACCGGCTGCCAGCCATTACGCGTTGCTGCTCAATGAAAAGCCGAAGGCGCAAGTGGTGTGCGGTGCCGATGGCTTTTGGGTTGGAGAAGAGATTCCGAGTATCCTTGCCGGGGTTTCAGGAGAGCTAATTCCCGAGCCGGTGTGCTAAAAGTTGAATAGCTAGTTAGCTCGAGTCGATCTTTGGTTTGGTGTGGACGTCTACGTTTGGCGGGGATTTCTGACTTCAAAAATCTTATTCACGTTGGTTTTTTTTGCTAAAGGATTTCTCAGAGTTTTACTGTGTCTTCAGTAATTTTGAAGAACTGTCAAAGATTCTTTTATCAAAAGTTATACGATTAACGAAAGGACTAAGCAACATTTTAAGTAAACTTATATACCTACATTAGAGCAAGGTAATTCATTAATTTTATTGACTCCTTCAAACAGAATGAATAAATCTTTTTGAATGTTCTAGTAAAGATTTTTTCATAAGAATCTCGGATGGAATGAAAGATTGATTTATATTTATCGTAGCGAAAGATTAATAAAAAACGTTGAAAGTACTTTGAGATAGTTCTCTTTGCTTTATCAAATCAAATTCATTTTTACAATTTCAAAATATAACAAAACATTACAACAAAACGAATAAGTCAAAACGAAAGGAGATTAAAAATAATAAGAGAAATTCCTTCTTCAAAATTTTTGCGTTGAACAGTTGAAAAAACGAAAATAAAGCAAATGAACTAGACGATTGTCAAAGACTAGGGATTTAGTGAAAAAACTGCGCTCTATGGTAAGCAAAAAATACATTCGGGCGCGATACGATCACATGACGGTATGGTCCTTCTTTTCTTGAGCCCCTTGATTTTTGATGCTACAGTTGAAAAGGGTTTCTAAGGTAAGTAGGGACCAGAACAGTTTGGAATGCCTGCGGTTTTTGTTTCCTTTTTTATGTGCGTACGTCGAGAAGGATTTTCTTTCGAGATTTCCACCAAGCGGCCGGATTAAATCCTTTCACTCCCATCTCGCGGGCTCGCATTCGTTCGATTCGGTACGGTTCCGGGAAACATCACTGCTTCACCGTTGCCCCTCTGAAGACGACTTTGGACTGTTTCGCGGCACCGACTTTGCCGTTGAAACCGAAACACGTGCAACCGGTCGCGGCTTTGGTGTGCCAAAAAGTGGAAGAAAACTCACTGAACAACAAAAAAGCATTCATAAAGAAAAGATTCGATCAGGTACATTTCCGATCCGGTTCGGATCGTTTCAGTTCTGTTGCTTTTCGCCTTCGCTCCTTCTCTCTCCACAGCCCCGGTCGCCAAATTTTGTCACGTCTTTCCACGTACACCCAACATCTTTTATTCGGCAAACAATAGCCCGGGGGATAAAAACATAGGAGCATAAAACTGACCCCGGTTGGTGCGCGCGAACAAAGGGTGTCAAAAAAGTTATTGTTCCAACGCACCACGGCGCAGGGCCGAAGGGAGGAGGACATTATGAGGATCTGTTGTTTTTTTTTTTTGGTTTTGCACTCAAGCGTCGTTATGCGGAATTTTCCAAAGAAGACGCTTTTCCGTAGGCCGTGGTCAGTCTGGGGACAGGTTGCCAAGAGGTCTGCGACAGTCGATTGGTCAAGCTTCTCGATTTTCCTTACGGAGGGTATCCTTTTCGTAGGAATTCTTGCCCGTTTTGTCTCGCATCTCGACTCGCAAACCGCCACCAAAGCCATCACGCGTTGATTTTTATGATCGACTCAAGTGTGATGTCAATAAACAAATGCAGGTTTTTCTGTTTGCTTTCAGGCAGCTTTTCCGGTTCTAACGCAGTTGTTTGTTTCATGGACGAGGATGTGATGAGTTTTATTTTTATTACGACGAACGGTTGGCAGGAAGCACGACCGATTCCAGTAAACTTAGGAGTGTTTGTTTAGGAATTCCGGAAGGAGCTTCCCTTGGTGGCCGGATTTGAAGCGGTTCGGAGGAATGTTGGTGCGTCGAGTCATTCAAATCGTTTCAAATACCGGAAGCGGTGGCATGGAATCTCTAGAATAAATATAATTTTGCATCCTTATATTTTGCGTTTCAAAAACCGATAACTAAAATATCTCCTACCAAACTTTTACCGTCTTTCAAGGTGTATCTTAGATTTGATATGCTTCTAAGGCAAAATATTATAGAACCTACTGTAGAAGAATGTTACAAATATAAATAACAATGTAAAAAACTAGAATTTATAAAAAAAAAACTCTAATACATGTCCTTATACAGATAATATAAACCTTATATTAGGTGTATTGATTTAAATTCCAATTAAAAAAAATATTCCTCTCTTTAAAGCTAATACGCGATTTTCACCCAGAAATGTGGGTGTTTAAGGATGATTATTAACCTCAAGAGCATTGAATCTTGCTTTCAGTGCTTTGTTTCTTATTGTGTTATGGAATTCTTTTGCGCTATTACGAATAACAAACTTTCAATCCAATTAGAGATTTAATAGTAATGGGATTATTTGTACCAATAACATTAAACAATTTCGAACCTCTAATTGAAGTGTTCAATCGTCTTCAAAACCCTAGGATATCTTTTTCTTTGCTTTCGGTTTCGGCCGTCGCTAATTTGAGTAAATATCCTTCAGTTAGCAAACAAAACAAAATCCTAACAAAATCCTCTCCATCCAAGCGGGCGATTAATGGATGAGATCGTTCGAGCGAAGGTTCGCTTTTTTCGGTCGATGACGAGAGGTAATTAACACGCTCGAATCTCGTCCACCAAGAACCCCTCCTATAATCCTCCTCCTCAGCTTGAGAACCGGTCATTAGCGGACCTGCTAACAATGTGACGCTCTCGAGGCAGCCCCTGATGCGCCTCAGGATCGGAAGGATCAGATAATTAATGAGCGTCTTGATGGATGCATTGGGGGAAGGTTTGTTTTTCGTTTCGACGTTGTTAGTTTTCTTACCTTCACGTTGAGGTTCACGCTGTTGCATCAAATGTTTCATCACCCGTCCGGCTGCCGTTGAAGTCTTAAGCCATCGAACGTCGAGCGGAGCGCAACCGAACAGGTCGTCGTAGCCTTCGTTGTCGATGAAGCGTATTTGCTTACAGCCGACAAGGTTCTTTCGTTGCGCAGAAGGTGTCCGTCCGAAGGAGATCGTTATCCTTTCCATTCCGCAACAGGCAGCAGAAGGAGCGGGGGAAAGGCAAAGCAAAAAAAGAAGCGAGTTGTGATTGCAAAACGATCTCGTGCTAGAAAAACGATCCTAATCCTTGCCCCTCTTACCGTGCCGGTGTGTCTTCGAGCTTATCTCATCTTTGGGTCGTGCACTCAACTTGGGTGGTTCCACTTTGCACTTGCCATCCCGGACGGGAGTTCGGAGCAACAAAGTTTCGCCCGCCAAGGTTCCGGTTCGGTTCACCGCTGAGGCGAACTTTCTTCGACTTCACCTTCACCGAGAGGCGATGGTCCCCTGCTGAGACTCACTCCGAAGCGCGGTGTCGGTTTGCAACTGGTTGGAAGATAAACGGTTTCCTTCAAAACCTTCGCCACCCTGGCTTGGGTGTTGTTGGTTTTTATTTTTGTATTTGGCTGTGCGCGTTCCTTCCTCTCGCCGCCCTCCCTTCGGCGTTGCATCCGAAGAAGACGGACGAGAAGAAAGTATGTAATTACATGCAAAATTGAGACGATTTTCTTCGGTGCATCCGGACGAAACGGGAGATCCTTCTGAAGAGTTCCGACACCGCGTCTCAGAGGACCTCTAGCGTGGAAACCCGGTAGCCAAACTCCCCGATGGTCGACTCTCTGTGTCGAAGGAAATCAGACGTGAACTATGAAAAGAGCTAACTGGAGGAAAAATCCCACACACACACATACACCGGCCGTGGACCGGACGTGGCCATGTGTTCGCTTTCGCGGTTGATTAGGACCGTTTGTTTCGGTGCCGCAGTCGTGTCTCGCGATTTGTTGGTTTTCTTAGTTAATTTTTTACCCAATTTTTACGCGCATCGAGTCTGTAAAACTCAATCAATCACGGAGGGAATCGGACGGTTCGGTCGGTTTGTAGTGGGCGTCATTCGCGTGGTGGCCTTATTCGGCGGGCTCGGCAGGGGGGAGAGAAGATGAAAACCGGCCTCAAGCGTGTGATCGCCAGGCTGCGTGTGTGTTTGTGTGTGGTGCGGTTTTGATGAATTAAACATATCCGCTTTCAAATCGCGCGGAATCGTCTTCACTTGCCGCAAGCGATTCTGCGATTCGTCGGATCTTCTATTCCGCTAAAAGATGTTTCGTTCGCCTCGTCGGTTCATTTCTCATCCGTGTGTCGTGCGGAGGGTATTTAATCAATATGTTTCCTTCTTTTCGATTCCCCCGGCGTGGTTTTGGCTGGGACAACCTGTTGGTCCTCGATTGCATAATTCGTGTGGACCAACAAAATTAGTCGACGTCGGGGACAACCACACGCGAAACTAATCCTTCTCCGGCGTCGATGCTTACGGAGGTCTTGCGTACTTTTCCTTCCCGGTTTGTTATTAATCGTTCAACCCAATTTGTTCGACGGGACGCAAAAACAGCACCATACTGCTTGAGAAACGTATGAAACTGAGAACATAAACAAAGCAAGCCTTTCAACATCAATCGCAGCAAAACAAAAATTCCCCCGGTCGATTCATCTCGTGGCGTGCTTCGATCGGCACGAAACTTCCTTCCCAAAGTCCCACCTGTGGGTGCCGTTCGATCGATCGCCGGATGGCTTAGATGGATGGCTAGGACGGCGATGGATTTCCGCATTTCCGCGTGGGCTGCCCTGTTGATTGTATTTTAATGGGTCCGTTTATTAGATTTATGCAAATAGCTCTCCGATGTGACGAGCGATTTTTCGGTGGGAATAAAAACAAAACGAAACGCAGCCTATTACTGGAGATCGGCCGGTGCCTTATTGGATTCGGTCCAGACCGAATTGACTGCCCCCCTTGCCCGTGTGGCCAGTTCTCATCAGCACTCGTTTAGCTTGCCGGGTTCGATGATCGTCGTCGGCGAAATCGGTGAGCATTAGAATATTTGTTTGATCGATTTGAGGCCTGGTTCAAGCCCGCGCCTACTCGCACCGCTCGGTTGCAGAGATTACCCAAAGATGGATCCCGGTCGGGGTTTCTGTTTGCGAGTCCTTTTACGAGTGCCGGCCAGGTGATGAAGTCTCACTCAATCACAAGTGCCGCTGGAAGGTGGATTGTGAACGTCGAAGGAAGTTCTACGTAATTTATTTTGTAGAATAAATTTAAAATTAAACTCCCAACAGAAGGCCACCTTTTCGGGGCGGATGTTTTGAATAGCATCGATTGTTCATTTTATTTCCCCCTATCAAAGGTACGCCGCACTTCAAGATGCAAAAGTGTCTCGAAAAGTGGGGCGGCGTAAGTGAATATTGTACGTTGAGAACTTGTCCGCCCGGCAACACGTCGCGGCGTTGTTAACTCCTTGCTACGCAAACAACGGTTCAAGGTGCATCGATTGATTCATCGGTGCATTCGGCGTGTAATCCTTTGAACGTGCCCTACTTTACCAGGCGCGACACGACCGCTTCCCATGGAGGAGATCCCTTCCAAAGGGCCGAACTATTTGCTTGCCTGTCTGTGGGAAGTAGCCTTTCGTCAATTAGAAAAACCACGGTGGCTTACCTAAATCGAAGGGGAATCGGTGATTTCCAGTTAGCAGAACCACTTCTTCTTGCCGGTCACCATCTTTACGCGGGCCTTAATCGTACGGGTCTCCCCTTTCTAAGGCGATCTTTCACGAGGGAAAAAATCAGTCGACATTACTTTAACTAGGGTGCATTTGACTCCAAAGGGGTTACGCTCTCCCTCGTTCGGGGGGGAACCACTGCGTAGAAGCAAAAAAATCCAAGACGCTCCGATATCAGACCCCAGAAAACCGATTACGTTCTTCAGAGAACGACTTATATTCATTGCGCCGCTTGATTCGTTCGTTCCCGATTCCAAGGCCTCGCCGTAACGAGGGTGAAGGTGTTAGGCTGTGCAAGCACAGCTGTATTCAAAATGGAGCCCGTACCGCCACCCTATGCGGTTCAAACGCACCCTCCATCCCTCACTTACGGTGCCCTCTCACGCGTGCGACTTCCTTTACCATTTTCATATTTCACTTTTGTCGGTAAATCTTTGGCCTCCAACCAGGGGGAAAAGGGGTACACCCCAACCCACGGCAGGAGATTCTACCGTACGTTGCGCTGAATCTAATTGAAATAAATTAAATATTAAAATGGTATTCATCATCGCTCGACACCTTTTTTCGAATGGAAATACCATCGGTGGCATCGGTGGTGATGGTTGGTAACTCAAAACGATCCCCGAAGCAATGCTTCCGGTTGCTATGCGTTCCGTTCTCTTATGGCTCGCTGACGCCCGACGGAAACCCTCGAAACACATCATCAAAGAGATGAATCTGTTTTGAAGTGATCTCATTTTACATTTCACCCGTTCGGGGTTCCGTTTCCGTGTGTGGAGGAAGCAAAAAGGTCATCAAGAACAGGAACTAAGAATGTTCTCTTTTTAGAGCCACAGGCAGCGTTTACATCCTGCCGAGCTGGAGATGCTCTTGCATCTTTTGAATATTTTTCTTTCGATTCAATCAATCGCGATCGTTATCAGCCAAGTGTTTGGAGGAATTGAAAAATGATCGAACACCGCGCTTTCTGATGAATATTTAATAGCTCCGAGAGGAGTTTCCTACTGACTTTGGATTTCAACAAGGTACCAAAAAAATAATGCCTGTGTTATGTTTAATTTATTCCTTCGAGCAAATAATACACTTTGTGATTTAATATAAACAATATAAATTTATGGGCTCCAAATTGAATTATTTTGCTACACGAATACAGGATCCTAGAAGAACGTAGATCAACACAACCATAATCTTCTTCATAAACAAGCTCCCTATGCTTTCAACACCACCGTTGGTGGGCTCCATCCGCAACCCGGGTGTTCTTCATCCATGCCTTTGCCCAATCGGGATTTGCAAAGTCGGACAATGGCCCAAAACGTTGGCCATTGCGAATCGGTTCAACAAACGACGCACCAAACAAACGATCTCCATAGCATTAGATTTAGAAAACCCCTCGTTACGGTACGTTGGACCAAAAAGTGAGCATTCATCGCTCGGGAACAAGCCCTTGGCGAATTCAAAAGCAGCGCACGCCAAATGCTTGCCTCACAGAATGGTCCCGGCGCAATGTTCATGCATGAACGGTTCCGTGAAGACATTATGGAAAGCAGCGCAGCATAAGAAAAGCGTCTCAGAGCTGATCGGCATCGGCCACATGTTCGACAAAAGTACCGATCCTCCTGCCCGGAGGTGTCAGGATGGCCAAAAGGATGCGTCCGAGGTCTAGGAGAGGGAAAAGAAAAACGCAATTCGATGCAAACATCTCAATCTAGGCAGGATCATTATTCTTACCATTTCTCAAAGGACTCGAACTCATTCCGCTCTCTGACCTGCCCGAGAAGGTGCCCCGGGGAAGGTGTTTCATTCAATTCGACGGGCTCCGACGAACGCTTTGGTGGTTCTGGCAAAGGACCATTATTTTGCACATGCTCTCTTGGTCTACCTTGCCACCGGCTGGACCTGCGGAAGACAATTGCGTCGTTGCACAAGGTGCATTCCTCGATCGATTGAAAGCAGTTCAGCACGAGAACGAGCGAGAAAACGGAGAACCCAAACAAGGATACGCTTGGAAATCCACCGACCGTAGTCCTGGACGGTGGTGTATGGAGTTCGTAAAAGAAACATCCATAAGCAGGAGAACCGGGCGAGCGAACGTTGCCTGGGTTACCATTGATTTTTGCACAATGCCATACCCGAACCAGTTCTTGGAATTCTTTTGGAAACTCTGAGGCCCGAACGGATCCGAATGAATGGAAAGGAATTCCAGTTTTCGTTTTTCCATCGTCCGAAGGCCGCCGGTTCGGGATGATCCTTTTCGGTCTGTTTTCGTTTCATTTCTCTGAAGCGAAGCATTGCAACGCTGCAGAATGCAGGCCAATAAAGGTGCAATCGAGGTGAATGACGACGATGCAAGCAAGTGCACGATCATGGATATTGCATAAAAATGGTAAAAGGCCGAGGTTGACAATGTTCCGATAGGCGAAGTGTTCCAAGAGATTGAGAACCTTTGCGTGTCCATCCATCATACCTGCGTGGATCGTCATTCGACAATCTAATGTTGGACTGAAAAACTTCTTATTCAAAGAAATAGGCGAATCATCATGTATGGAAACCCCAAATTGAACCGTCGATTCATCCGCTATATTTAGCTCCTCAGTCGTACCTATCAAAGTCGGTAAGCTCAATTGATCCAAACATCTTTGATATTACGCAAACCTTTCATCTCCGAGCGAAATTTATTGCCACCTCAAAGCACGTAAGCAAAATTTAGCCTCGTGACTCAGGCGGCTCCCGCCACGGTACACATACGCGAAGGCCCGATCAATGCGCAGAGAGATTATCAGTTTGAATAGTTTGGCCTGATATTTGACTGACCCTGTCGCTTCTGGAGACCGCGCGCTGATCGAGATAAACGACCATTTACGTCACGGAATAAAGGAGGGCTTGATGTATATTCGGTAGTTCACTTTTAGCTCCACTGTTTGCTCCCGGGTGACTCACGAGCACGCAAATATAGTAATAAAATTTGTGCAAAGAGATAAACTTTCGATTAAAATAGCAAAGATCAAATTCTTTGAAATGGTTTCTGAAAGATCCGCCAAATGTAAATAAATTATTACTCATGGCGTTGGATCTAATCGCATTTCGTGGGTGTTTTTTGTTACTGTTTAAGTTTTATAATCTTCAAACATGGCCAAATTCAAATATGTTTAACGTTTGCTACAATATTTGGTTTTCATTCTGTTGGTGATTTTTCTGATGTTTAAATTGTGTGGTGAGTCATTTGCTTCTGAACAAGGATAATATTAAGAACACGATGATCTCAGAAAAATGTTCACAATTGCTATAACTTTATGGAACAAAATATTGTTTAGGCATTACAATTCTGACTCCAATATTTAAAAATGTTCACAATTAGCAAAACTTTGTGGTTAAAAGTAATTCTTCAATCACTATAAATCTGACTTCAACTCTGCGCATTTAAAAATCTGAATCATTGCGTACTGAAAACGAAAAGCATATAGGAAGTCAAATAATCTACAGGTATTTATTCTTACCTTCAATGTCAAACTTTCAACAAAGTAGGGTCATGCGTTTCTAAGAAGCTAAATTCCCTCAGTTAGATCGGATGAATGGCACCCTTTATATTCGTGCCATATGATTGACTTGTAACTTGAAAACTGTGCCCCGCGCGCACAGGTTTCACAGCAAGTCACAAGTTCACAAACTTCCAGCGCCTCAGTAATGGGTGTATTTTTTGCACCGTCCCCACCGGATGTTTGCCCTTTTATCGGGCGTGTAGGCAAACGAGGGCCAGGACGAGCCACCAGCAACGCTTTAAGCCCTCGAACAGTTTAGTACAGCCTGTGCCAGCAACATGCTTCAAATAAACAACGCCGGCGTTGGGTTGGCGACCAAAGACTGCGGTGCGCGAAACGGTAGACATTCGGTTGCCAACGTCTAGCTAGAGACGGATTCGTTTCGTATCAACAAATGTAAGCCCTTTCAAACGCACCAAATCCGAGCGCCATAGCGTTTTATTTTCCCACCAAGGGTACAGGTCCGGCCCCGGGTTACTTCTTTTTGGAGCGAACACAAACACTTTCCGCGGGAGACTTCCAGTACAATCACGGACTACGAACCACCAGAGGAGCGTAACAGATCGATTGCGAGTGGTGAAATTTATGGACTCACCGGGGTTCACGCTAATGCACCCGGCTGCATGTGAAATGCTGCATAATTTTACGCTTAACACGGTCAGTGCATGTAAATATGGCTAATCCATCAATATCTAGGTGAATGAAAATATAATCGGTACCTATCATAGGGTCAATGGTTTTTTAATCATACCCTCAACTATATACTTAAAGTTATGATAAAAATACTTACCACTTTTAAGTAAAATAATTTAGGAATCGTGTGCCATTCCAAGGCTGCACTATTATCCATATTCATGCTCACTGCAGAGACAGCTTGATTTCCAAACGAATGCCTCCAAAACCAACCAACTTGGACTTGAACCGACTGCGGAACGTTTACACCCGGGCGCCACCTGGAAAACAACTTCATTCCGCTCAACTGGGAAACCGATAACTCATAGATTTCAGTAATAAATTGTGAAAATTGCATAAAAACCAAATCCAACGCTGTGGTCCATTCAACGGGCGATCTACAACGGGGGCATTGGGCAGGCAACGATTCATCCAATCGGCTGATCAGGAAAATCAGTTCCCAGTTCCAGTCCCGTTTAGTTAGCTGGACTCCAAAAAGGAAACGGCAACCGTTTGCTTTCGTTCTTTCACGTTCACCGAGTCGTTGTTTTTCTCCTCCCAGTCCATGGCTACAGAAATTGGTTGTACAGTGTCAAATTCAGCACCTTGTGGTCTAATAGCCAGGGCAGCCTCTAGGCAACGACAGCCGTGTTGGGCAAGTGTGGAAAGTGGCGTGGATTTTGGTGTCCGATAGGTACGGGTTTATTATGCGGTACGGTTCAGGTGCGCAAAGCCAACTACACACTTTCGATTTCGATTCGGTGCCAGAAGTCCTACACTTGTGCGGCTATGATTATTATTGTGTGCACCGTGTGCTTGTGCGATGAATATTTATGTTTGCCTTTGATCGGTAATGGGTCGAGAATGGCCTTACGAGTGTCTACAAGATCCCAATCACGAGGGAGGAAATTCGAGTGGTGTGAAAATGTGACGCCAATTCGACCTATGCTTTCCGCTGACATAATTTGGAACAAGGTGAAGCAAAAGAGCCTCCAAAATGCTGCATGGATGATACCGGGTGACCTTAATTTCGCATGACAAATGCCAATCGGCGCTGCACGCCATCGCTGCAGTACCGAATGCACGACGCTATCTTTCCGGAAACCACTTCCTATGTCTTGGGAATTTCATCCTCGACGCGCGACAGATGAATGTTGCGATCGGTTTGCGTGGGAAGCCCTCCGAATTCGCCCGTCTTCAGGCGGCCACGCAGGTCCAGCGCCCGAATGTCCGTCATCAGCGAGTGTTGCTTGTTCTGCAGGTCCTGGTCGATCTTATTCGCGTGATCCCGCAGCATGTTGTACGTCGTCTTGGTGGCGTCGATTTTTTCGCGCAGTATCTTGATTGTATCGCGCAGCTTCTGCACCTCGTCGCACAGCCCGTGATACGACTCGTCGATGCACAGCTCCATGCCGGATCGCTGGGCCCGGTTCTCTAGCCGCGTCTCGACCACCTTCAGCGCCTCCGTCTTGTCATCGTACGCGCGCTCGAGCGTTTCGATCTCCCGGAGACACTTGTCCATCTCCTCCTTCATCTGCGAAGAGATGGCACGAACCCGATGGGACGTGATGACAACCGTTTGCTACCAAGGGCACCACCTCCGACGAGGTGGGAACTTACCTTTCCGAGCTGATACTCGAGCTCGTTGCGAGCCCGCTGCGTCTCGAAGATCCGCTTGCGCAGGGTATGCGCCGTCCGGTCCTGCTGGGCCCGGAGAATGTTGCGAGCCTTTTCGCGCGTCGCAAACAGCGACTCCCGGATGGAGAACGAGTCGGAGAGTGCGTTCTCGGCCAGCGCCACCAGCTCCTCGCAGTACTCCAGCCAGTTGCCGTACGTGCAGGAGCTGAAACAAAACAGCCATAGGAGTGTGAGAGATAAATCTAAAGGCGCTTCCGGAGATGGGTACGCACTCCCTGGGAACCCGGGTCGGGTCGGTCTTGAACGTGACGTCCCCGCAGTGCTTGTCCACCTGCAGCTGGTGCGAGTCGATCGCCTGTGCCTCGTCCTTATCGGTCAGATCGAGCTCCAGCTTGAACTTGACCTCCTGCAGCCGGTTCAGCTGCTCCCAGGCGGCCTGGTTCTGGTCGCGCAGCAGCCGCTGGTTGTTCTCCACGATGCACAGCTCGTTCTTCAGCTCGGTGTCGCCGTCGTCGTAGGTCAGCTCCGAGCCGAGCCGGCAGTCCCGCATGCCGATGCACTCGGTCACCACCGTCAGCGGGGTGATGTGCGCGTCCAGCTCCCGCTCGGTGTTCGCCTTTTCCTCCTTCAGCGCCTGGATCTCGTCCACCGTGCGCTTCAGCACCAGGCGCATCGTCTCCCGCCAGCGGTCCAGCTCGGCCACCCGGTCCGACAGCTTGTCGTTGTTGTGGTACGTGTCCCAGTGCGTCTCGATGCGGGTTTCGTTCCGCAGGTTGCGGGCCGAGTGCCGCAGCTCGAACGCGTCCGAGCGCTGCGTGTAGGCGACATTCTTCAGCTGGCTCAGCCGCGAGTGCCAGTCGGCCAGGCTGAGATGCTGCAGTGGCTTCTCGAACGTAACCGCTGCCTTGTTGGACATCTCGCTTCGTAGGGAATTTTTTCACGAAAAACCGAAACACAACCAAAACAACACAACAAGAGCTCTTTGATGGCACGAACTACTCCTAAAGGCGATGCACAGTCGAATGAACTGCTTTTGAGGGAAGATTGTTTTTTCCAGCGTTACCGGCAACGCCGTTGCCATACGTAACGACTGCTAGGAAACGCGTTAGGTGTCCTCGATGTCGAGCCCGTTGTTTGCAATGCGCATTGCACACACCTATCGCAACTCCCAAAACCTGGAATGTTCTAGCGCAAACCCGTTGACATTTCATCACTCAACTGAAGTAGGTGAACATCGCGACACGCGATAGCTGTAGGGTGGCCTCAACGAGTTTACGGCCTTTACATGACCCATAAAACCATTTGGACTGATACAATGTGTTGATGAACCGCTTTGACGCGTTATTAAACAAGTCCGAAACCGAACAATAAATCATGGTCTCCGGAGAGTAGTTGCTCCTATGGAAGAGAACTTCAAACATCTTAACCAACTCTTTCGGGGAATTACGTCAAACCCAATTTTATGATATCCATAATTCCAAAGGGGTCCGATGCATCTGTCGAAGGTATCATCCGATGGTTCATGTTTGCCTCATCTCCAGGAATTACCGTACAAGACCAATCGTAAATCATGCGCACTTGAAGATCCCTAGAGCCATGAGATTTCGGACGCGTGTAATATTCCTTGTGTACCGTTTTTGGTGAAGTTATTAAAGCGCGGGCGTCAGTTCTCGGAACTAATCCGGTATCTATTTGTACCGCTGATGTGCATTTTGTGGTACCGCAAAACCAAACGTCAACGAAATATAAAACAGGTTTTTATGACGGTTGCCATGTCGATGGTGCGAAGTGGCATTTTCCTAGTTCAGTAGTTTTCCCCTATCTATCCACTATAGAAAGGACACGGCCAGCTCAAGCTGAAAGAGCGTACGGCACCGGGAAGGAAGGGCGGGATTGATTTGCAGAAGGAAAGGGCCCTCGGACTCCGGGACAGTGGAATAGAATGAGTTTGATTGATACGATTGGCTTGATACATATCCAGAGGGTGATTAGCCGTCGGCTTCCCCAACCCAACCATCATCCCCAAACCCTCGTCCGATAGCCGGTATCGATCGTCATGCCTAACCCTGCTTGGCGCTCCAGTGTTTGTCGGCAAAACAAACTGATCCGTATCCCCTTTGCGCGTTAAGCCGAAGCCGACGTGGTCAGGGGGAGGTGGTCAACTTTTACCTTTCGCAGGAGCTCGCAGGAGATCTTAATCGAAGCCCTCGCTGGGGAGTGGCGAGGAAGAATGGACGCAAAACACCCGCCGTTTGGGTGATTGTGAAAATAGCGAATGCGTACTTTCGTACGGTGCACATACGCATCCGACACACAAACACACAGCGAGTCGGGTCAGTGTTGGGACTTCAAGCTGCGCGACTGACAGGCGGCACGAGGACATAAGCTCCACCCGGTTAGCGGGCCAAAGGGGCTTAGAAAGACCTACACGCATGCGGTCAGCCGCACGCGATCAAGCGCGTCCTAAGCAGCGGAACACATTACTGTTTGGTCAGCTGCCGGTTTTCGGGGGAAAAACCTGGAGCACCGCACGCGCGAGTGTTGGTGGTGCGCTATTGGAGCGCGAATCGGACGGCCGGCTTCGATTGCCCACTTACCCGCCATATCGCTTTCGGCCGATCGCGCCCCAACACATATCGACATGTTTGCCGCTAATGATGCATGCTGCTGCCGTTACACTCTCCTGCTTGCGTCTACAAATATAGCGCACATTCGCGTCGGTAAACTTGTCCACAACGGGCAGCAGCCTCACTTTGATTGAGCAGTTTGTTTGAACCCGTCCGGCGCGCGCAGCACGCGGTCTGCTTCGTTTCGCGCTCCCGTCTCGGCCGGAGTCCCAGTTATCACTTGCACCTTTCGAGGGGTAGGGGTCAGTTTGGGGCCTCGCAGGCTGCGCCAGCTGCGGTCCGATGGAGGACGATTGTGCAATCGATGATTTTATGAGACAACATTACGCACATTTTCATGCTCTCCGAACTTCAGAGGTTTCCTTCCCTTGCGCTTAGGTCGCCGGTTTCTCGATGCCCTTGGGGTACATATTTACCGGATCTTTATTTTAAAGGTATCTAAAACAGACTAACAGAGGTAAGATATCTTGTTTTAAATCGATACCGCAGGACCTCCCAGGACGATGATCCAATAAAGAACATTCCTTTTGCACGTGTTTCTAATGAAAACGTAAAATATGGGTTACGGTTGTTATCTCCGCTTTCGTGTTTCAATCATCAATTTTATCGTTCCATGATCTCTATAACAATAATTTCCAATCTTATTTTAAAATATCATTTTTTTGCCTTCGATAGGGTTATACATCCAGATTTTGCCGAGTTAGTGGAGGGCCACAACGAAAGAAATTGTTGCACTCATTGCATCGATCATATATCGGTAAAATTGGTATGGTAACGTAGAGTACCTATCAGAGCACACAATATTATTAAGTTTGTTTGATGTTTTCACTGAAAAATTATCATTTTTCAGACACATTTTTTGTGGCTATTTTCCCACACCTGTAAACATTTTTTATTTTAAGTATTCTATGATTTATATCATCTGTAAAATAATTTAAAAAAAATGCTTTTCATCTTTACCATTGTTAAATAAGTGAGATTAATTGCCAAATTTAATACATAAACTTTCTTCAGGATGATTTTTTTTTATCTAGAAACTCTCTGACAATCAGCTGATAGTGTTAGAACGCATAAAACTTTTGATTCAGTCTTTACCAGTATTCCTTGCATCTATTTTGTCCAACTTTTACATATTGTAGAAAAAAAATTATATAAATAATTTTCAAACTCAAACAATTCAAGTAGCCTTTTAAGTATTCTAAAAAAACTCAAAATTAAAAAAAAAACCTTATCTCCGACTCCGACGCAGTGGTTGCTTACATTTCTATGTGAGGGAACTATCTGCTTACAGCATTATAAGTTGAAAAGGTGACAGCTTCGTAGATTTTAACAATTTTCTCGAAAAATGCTGATACAATAGTTTCCAATCATGGTCTTTCACTAGAATAAGTCGATATACACTGTAAAAAAATAAAAGGTTAGGGCTCATTTTTATTTGAAATCGATGTAATAGTTGATCCCCTTTCCAGTAGGGCAAAATTACATGCATGGGCCAAAACTCCCGCTTTTACCCTCCATCTTAACAAACCGCCAGATTTTCTTGCGAAATTTATAACAAACATTGGCGCCGTTCTGTCAGCGTATGAGTCATGCTTCTAGCTCGAACATGTGTTCTAGTTTTAATCTGTCCAATTTAATATTTCCACCCGGTCGTCACAAATGTTAGCGAATAGGATGGAGGGGCACTTGGGGAAAGGCAAAAACAAACCTTTTCGCGCCGTATTTGTGGAAGATCTTACCCGCCAATAGCGCCCACCATGTTGATGGAACGGCAAAAACGGAGATCTCGCTCGTCGTCTGGCGGTTTACACAACCGATAAAAAGGGGTGGACTATGCTAACCCTTTCCGCGTTTAGCATCCTGAGCTTGTCGGAAATAGATTCACTTTACCGGCCGTCGAAAGGGCCGTCGATCGAGCGGCTCAGATTCAGCCGTTTTTTCTTCACCGTATCTCGTATCGTACCTGATGCAATTCCCTTGCGATCTCCTGCCCAACTGCAAGAGTTGTGAAGTGTTTATGTGGTTTTTTTATTCGGTACGATCGGGCCGTTGTTTTGATTTTCTCTCCCGGACCGGCTGCGGCGATCGTGCTTGCGGGACGCTGACACGGTAGTGCATTTCCATTTTATTAAAACTAATATTATTATTTGCTACCACCGCCGCCTGCTGGGTTTTGCTGCAGTTGAAGGCTGCGTGGCATAAATCTCGTTTTTTTCTCTCTCACTTCTCGCTCCTGTTCGAGTGACCAAGTGGGGAAATTTCTTTCCACGCGCGTTGCGTACGTGAATCACCTTTGCTTCCACTGGTGATTGGAGTTCACTAGATAAGAGGTTTGTGGAGCGGAGAACTCCGAGCTGGCGGGCTGAAAAGCGAACGGAACCTGTGGAGTGTTCCCGTGTGCTGCGATATCGCGCGGGCACGATCGAGTAGTACACGATATGGAACACCGCCAGGTGGTAGCAACTTCACACCTTCACCTCGCGCAAGTGTCACGGGTCTCTCTCTCTCTACCGAAAGGGCAAAAATAAAGTGTGATAGTGGTGCGAACGCAGACACTTCCACTCCTTTCCTTTTCGGTAAGGGTTCGATGGGAGACGATAGGAGAGCTTGCAACGCACGTTAACTGGAACTTACGATCGGAAAATGCAGCATGACCCGGTGACCAGATTAGGACATAATGCGTCCCGCCAGGGAACCCGTATATCCGGCTTGAACAATTGATCGAAACGCAGTGGATCTTTAATTCTTTTTTTGGTGACTATGAGATTTTGAAAATGAACGTTTAAAATTAGTTTTGCATTATTTTGCAGCTTGAAAGGATCTATTTTTAATGTGAGCGATAATGAATGCAGTCAAGGATTGGCCGCAGGTTGGAATGCAAGTCGCCATGACATTCGAGCCACCGTTAGGCCACCTACCAGGAAGACGATTAAAAAGCTTTAAACACACCGACCGAGCGCACGCCGTTCCAGAAGCGGATCGAATCGCGGGTGCTAAACCGTACGGTGCAAAATGGCAGCCAAAGTCGAAGGGATCACGATCGAGTCGGATCACTTCCGCCCCGGGAGCAGCCCGAGGCTCACTGGTCCCCGGTCGGTTCGTTCGGAAAAAAGCAATTAAACAATCAATCGAAGCCCGCGAACTATGGCGGCCTTTGGTGTGTTTACTCGGCGCGCGCCCAACGCGCGTAAAGTGCAAGTGTAGCGAAACAGCATACACACACACACATGCACTCACTCACACTCACATGTCAGAGCGCTGAGGAAAGATCATTAATCATGATCACACTCGCCAAGACGCACCACACTCCGTGGTCGTCGGGGAGAGGGGGCGGATACCGGCGAGAGAGGCGGTCGTCTCCGGTGGTCAATCGCCGTATGGCAGCCGGAAGGCAACGGCGAAGCGGGAAGGAGATTTGCTAGCGGCTTTTGGGCGCGCCCTGACCGCCTCGACCTATTCCAACCTGCGGTGATTTTGGGCAAATGTCAAAAAGGTGAAGCCGGCTGATTTATTACGAAGCCACCGGTGCCATTCGGAAGCCAAAGCCAGCGACACGAACTGGCCGCCTGTCATGGGCGGAGGGAGGGATGGAAAGACCGGAGCAGGGAAGTTCCTTAGCACAACCCCCTGAAGACAGCCGGAGAATGAAGTACTCGATCAAATTCACGCCTCCCGCCGGGGTGGCTGTGTTTAGTGGCGTTTTGTCAAAATAAGAGTGTGTCCACCTCCTAACCCCGCGGTTGGTTCACCTTCCCTCACCCACTGCCAAGACCTTTTGTTTGTTTAGACCCCTTCGCACTTGTGTGTGTGTGTGTGTGCCCGTGTGAGGCTGATTCTCTTGATTGAACGATGCTCGGGGGCGATAAGTTCCGATAGTCACGCTTGGAAGTAGCTCTCGAAATGATACTAATGATCGCTACACTGCGGCGCTGCGGTGGCACCGCGGAGTCACCGGAGATCGATCAAAGCTTCTCTAAACAACCACGATGGTAGCCCGTACGACTACCGTGCGGCCACAATAATAGAGTGATCAGGGGAAAAATACGTTCGTGTAGGACACGACAACATCACGACGAAAGAGAGCGAGGAAACGAGACGAAGAGAGACCAGTGGTTCCAATTTACTAGCTAATGTTATCTTCCGGCGATCTGGTCGATCTGGTCTTCTCGTACGGCGAAGGAAGCACCCGGTTTGGGAACGGAATTTACGCTCAACGGGTTGAATCGGGATCATTAAATCTCGACGAGACAGGTTGATTTTTTCTCGTTAGGGGGCCCATGATTGAAGAGTGTTTCGCTGGATGGAAGTGTCTATGATTGATGCGATAAACGGATGCTTCACATGCGCAAATATCACGATGGAGTCGCCGATAATCTGCGCGATTCATTAAAGCGTAAATGCGTCGTAAAATCGCCGTTTAAATCTGGTAATTTAAAATCCGTCTGGGGCGCGGATCATAATCATGCCTTTATAAATGGTGCATGTAGTAATGTGGTTTTTATTTGTTTTATCTATAGAAAAAGTAAGCTAAGCAGAGATACAAGCAACACGAATAATTGTTTGAAAACAGCCAGAAAAATGTGTAAAAAATACCAAGTTTTAATATTGTTTTGCTTGTCTAGAAACGCACACATCTTAAACCAGATATTGGTTGTTTGTATTGAGAGACAGTGGCGTATTCAATGAACATTTATGCTGTTCCTGTTAGATGGTGCTACACATTTTATAACGTTGCATACCATTCCTAATGAAAATCGTCATTCGTTCTTAAATCATCATTCGTTCTTAAACGAGGTACGTGTTAAAACGAGTACTTTGAGCGGATCTTAATGAAAAAAGCATAGTTACATAATTTTTCTAAACTATTTATTAAATCAAAACTATTAGAAAAAATTTATAAAATCAAACTCCTAGGATATTTTACATTGATTTTGTTGAAAATTATATAAACAAGACGAACATTTTTCAGTTTTTAACGGTTTTGTATAGGGGCCTCGTTCATTTTACCGTAATAACGTACCATAATAACCCGTACGTATTTATAATTATGTAAGTATGATTACATATTTTTCTGTTCAATTTGTTGAATTGTTAGACAAAATAAATAAAATCATACACCGAGGATCATAGGGGGTCCGCGACAGCCGAGCGGTAGCGCCGGTTAGAAAATCGGCCCATGAGCGCCGGGGCTCACCACCTCGACGGCGTGGGTTCGAATCCCAACCGAGGCCGGACCCTCCCCTGTACGAGAGGACTGACTATCCACGTACAACAGGGAAACAAGTCTCGTAAGCTCTTAACGGGCAGGCATGACCAAGAGGTCGTTTACGCCAAGAAGAAGAAGAAGACACCGAGGAGTCTACCGGAAAATGTATTGGCTATAGAAAAAACTAACAGGTATCATTGAAATTGTTGGAAAGATGAAAAAAAGCGTAGGGCCTTCATCCATTTTTCTGCTGCCCGCGTATAAACCTGTAAAGTGTAAACTGTAAACCCGCCAATAGTTACAAAAAATTTAAATTAAATTTCAAACAATTATTTATTTATGTATACTCGTTATAAACAATAGTAGATTTTATAGCTCTACAATTAGAAAAATATTGATTCGATCGTCTGGTTGCCCCAAATTTATCATTAAATTCGCGTACTTTTGATAAGGATATCACAATTTTATTTAAATACTATCAACACTTAAAAAATTGGGTGATTTTTTTTAAATGTTCAATACAAATGAAATGTGAAGGGTGCAAAAAACCATGCTCCAAAGAAAACTGGTCGTTTTAATTAACACGATCATAACTCACGAGAGCCGACATTAAAGGGGGTCCATTTATCACATTTGGTGGATTACAGGGTGTTCCAAGCGCGCCCGGTTTCACACACCAAAATGCACATTCTAAGTCTCGCTCGATTAGAGATTGCTACCGTAGTGCTTCAATTTTCGCTACAATTTCTGCACGCTATCACAACCGCAACCTGACAACGCCTTCAGCCCTCTGCCTGCGGGGTGGTTTCGATCTTCACCGTCCCCCCCCTAGGGAGGCTGGCGCCAGCTGCAAATTGAAAGCAAATCGGTTGCGATCCAATAAAGATAAGCAGGTTAATTATATTGTAGCGGTAATTAAAAGGAAAAATTAGATTAACCGTCCCGATTGGTGGAATGCGAACCGCGCGGGCACGGTATGGTTCGGTTTTTCCAACCCCCGTTTTGCCGGCGCGTCCACCTTGCACAAACACGCTTTGCCAATGGGATAGTTGCATATGTCAAGGAGGAGGAGGAAATAAAAGAACTGGTATAACGTTCAACCTGTTCCCTCCGCAGGGTGGAGTGTTTGGCTGGCGGGCACGTTGTTTTCCTGCGGGAAACGTGAAGCGCCCAAACCGAAACACTCGAACGAAACCCGTGAAGATATCAATCGCGGAACGGGTTTTCAATTTCAATTAAGTACTTGTAGCAAACCATCACCGAGCAACCGGAATGCTGGAATGGGGAGCGATCGGTTGCGATCCGCCGCAGCAAAACAAGCGCCCGTGGTGGTCCGCCGCCAGGGTCGATCGGTTCGATGTGTTTGTCCGTCCCGTCGTCCCCGTCGCGAAGAAACCACCCTTATTTCGCCACGGTTTGTGTCGCACCACTCGTCGCGAGGCGCATTCGACTTCGAACGGCAAGTCCCGTTTGGTGCATTTCGCGTCGTATCGCGATGACGTACGAACATCGATCGAAGTTTGTAAAATTACCGACCCGACTAATCGTTGTCCACCCGGCTGGGGTCCTCCCAGAGCCAACCACCCGGGTTCATTCGTTGGTGGTGGAGCATCCCACGCGCCCTCAAACCGACTCGCAGCCGACATAATCGTCCGGGTGGCGAACTGCAGTCAATTACTCAATCACTCAACGAGCCATCGGATCATAAATCAGAGCAAATAATGAGCCTTTTCCCGCACGGAAAAGCCAGTCGCCGCCAGCGCCACCGCCGTCGATCGGTTCGGCAGCCTCCACCTCCCAGAAGTTCGTCCCCGCTAGCAGACCGGTGTATCATTTATTCACCAAACGGTTGGTTTTCAAATGTTTTTCCACTCCGTCACCCGCTACGGAGTCCCGCTGCCGATCGCACAAATCAAGACGCAATGAAAAGCGTTGAAAATGCGAAATTATGTAACATGAAATTGATCATATTTGAATATGTCAGCAATAAACTGTTTCCACCGGCTCGTCGTCGGCGTTGTCGTCGTTGGTTTGGGAGAAGAAAGGGTGGGAGGAGAGTTCAGGATAGCTTTGAAAGAAAATTCATCCACGTAAGGCCCCGAAGCTGGATGCTGCATTCGAAGGAGCACAACGACGTGAACTGGTTCGCGATTTGAAGCTTGCATCAATCCACCATTCTAGTCGATTTGAGTGCAGAAAAAATAGCTCCACCTTTAGCACACAAGGAAGCACACATGCCGAAGACCAAACACGGAAAGAAAGGGGAGAGATACTTTCGATTTTCGAATCCGATTGAAAGCGCAGTGGAAATAGTTCGCAACATGGGCCAAACCAAGCGTCGGTGGTAGAGAGGCTGCCCGGACCTGCATGGTACTTGAACGAATTAGCCACGAACATGTGAAAATGTATGTCTCACACGGGACGGCGACGAGAATAGGGGGATACGGGAGCGAAGAGAGAACGAAGCGATTGAGCGTTGGATAGACTTTTCCTCGCACGCCCGTTTTTTCTTCTTTTGACTGACGATTGATTATTTCCATTCGTATGGAACGTATCTTTTTTTGCATAATGTAAGATTGTCTGCAGCTTCGAAAGGGCTTACGCAAAAAGTGGTGCCATCGGTTGTGCTCTTACGAAGTGGAGTATTTTGCCTTTTTTCTCAACGCGGGGGCGGAAACCGCAAACGACCGTTGGATTATCGATCATGCTCAGGAAAGTGGCACCGCGCGTCCAACGGAACGTTAATCAATCCAGCGAACGTAACAGTTTGAACGAAATTTTGGATGTAGAGTTTGAGATGGGTTTTGTTATTGGAACAAACTTGTGGTTTTGAGACAGGAAGTGATGATTTATTTGATTAAGTGCAATAATAAATAACAATT
The DNA here is from genome assembly GCF_943734705.1 of Anopheles coustani. NCBI lineage: Eukaryota > Metazoa > Arthropoda > Insecta > Diptera > Culicidae > Anopheles > Anopheles coustani. The sequence continues at coordinate 34,717,214 of NC_071289.1, forward strand.
TTTCAAGGCGTTAGAAAAAAGTGTCGGAATTCGTTTGTGTTTTGCTAAATTTTAAGAATTTGGGACTTTTTTATTGAAGTAAAAAAGCGAATACACATTCAAATACCGTTAAAATAAATCATTAAATTTTGCTGTTAATTTGATATAGTTGTGATTCAACGTATATACGATACTTAATCAAACAAGAACACAACCCTAGCTTTTCATGTGAGTTATGTTTTTCGATTTTTTCGAAAAAAAATACACGCACGAAATGAAGTAACTTGAATTAAAACAATCATAAGTCTATATCCAATGTTAGTTTTATACATTTCTAAAAACCAGAATTCTACAAAAGAATTTCATAATAAAAACTGAATTTTTATAAAATAAAATTATACAAGGATAATTTTAATTCTTGAAATGGTAGCGGAAATCAGAGCATAATACGTATATAAAGCACGGAATTCCTAAACCATTAATACGAAAACAGCAAGGAAACATTATTATCGATCAAATTGAAAAGCTCAAAACTACAACACTTTATCAACAAACCAGCAATAAGAGGCTAAGATGAAAAAAAAGTAGTTTGTTGAATAAAACTTCGACCTGACTTTTTCAAGTCCGGCGGATTGCATTTTATTACCTTGTTTGTTATTAATAATAAATTATTATTCTCGAATGAAAGTACAAAAGTTGTGCTATTGTCAGTTAGAAGATAACGTTCTTGACAAAGAAAAGTAAAAAAGAAAAGAAAAATAAAGGATGATTTAGCAAATCATTGACCTAACACCTTTCTAGCACTGCGTAATACCTCCTTATGTCCACCGCCGCATGGTGATGCAAGTACGTACCGAAATTCCTTGACCCCCAGTCGGCGCCATATCATAATTTCCATTCAGCTGTCGCCAACAATGGATCAATCAGTAACACGGCGAAATACGAAATCAGTTACACTTACATTTGTTTTAACCGCCAAGCGAGCCGCCCGAGTTTTTCCCTGTGTCATTAGACGCGTCCCGCGAGTGACCGCACGGACAAGCGCTAATCAGCTCCTGCACCGACCGGCGCAAACGACATCGCACACCGCACGCCGCGCCGGATCTCATTAGACCCAATCACGAATATCACGAGGGACCAAAAAAACAGCACCCCTGGTGTCCCTGCGCAACACGAAAATCACCTTCACCAACCGTGGACCGACTCGGTTCGGACGGACAAACAATATCCCCATAAACGTCCAGTGGTCGAGTAATAAAACTGTGATTTGGCTACTAGCACCAGTTTACTAATCAGCATTTCGTTCATTTTTTTTCTTATGTGTGTGTGTGTGTGTGTGTGTGTTGTTTTTCCGCGGTTTCCGAACCAACCCAAGTGAATGCCGTCCCAAAGTTGCGGGCGTTAGTGAGGGAGTTGTCATGGTGGTTTTGTTTCGCTTTTTTTCTCGCTTTTCACAGCACCTCAGGTTCTCCCATCTGGGCTTGAACGACGCCCAGTGGTCACCCAGTAATAAGCTTAATTTATTTGGCCATTTTTTCTATTCACCGCATGCTGCAGGTTTTTTGTTTCAAACTACTTGCCAAACATTGCGCAGCGATAGGCTCCGTTTGGGCGCGTGTTCGCGGGCTTTGGCCGGCCGAAGGATCGAAAGTACGGGTAACACCCGCAACTTCGGGCCGCAAAATAATCGACCGACGGAAACCTGATCCGAGGGTGACACATTTTTCGTACGTTTAGAAAGAAGGCTTTCGGCCGTGGCTGTTGGGCACATTTTGGGACCATTAGTTTTCGGGTGGCACGGGCGTATCGTACCTCCGGGCCCTAATGAATGCCTAGCCAGAAGCCACGAGCTGACGGGAGCCGGCCGGGAACGGGTTGCACTTGCGCTTTGCGCAATCGTCCGGTCCGGTGTAACGGTGTCAAAGAGTGATACGGTACTTTACGGTGGCCATTAGAGAGCGGTGGCCCCAGCTCGCGATTACTACCGTCCGGCTACTGCTGCTACCCGCTTACTACCGGGTGAACGGAACCGTACCACCGCACCGCCACGATCGTTTGGCGCCTGGGTGCGATTGTTTTTAGACGTGCCAAGTAGAACGAAAGACTTAAGCGACGAACCTTTCGGCCGGGGCGGGTGTATATTTGCGTTTTGTTTTCGCTCCGAATTTCCTAGCGAAAGAGTGAGAGATCTGTAACCTAATCGAAAAGGTCATAAAGTGGTTTTTGGACCGTCGAAGTGATTGAAACAATCCCTCCCGCACCGCCGCTGCCTTCTCGCAACGAAACATTAGACACCGGATTGCCGACCCAACCCCGCGGAGTGACGCGCGGCGATCAAAAACGAATTTAAATTATTGATTTAACATATACCACCAGTCAACAGAAATGTAGCACCCGAATCCCTCGTTCACTTCCCCGCTAATACCCCATCGTTCTTCACTTTCCTCCCCACCATAGGACAAAATCGCGGGGCAATGCTATAATGTGTCGGAATTCATGTTCATACACCACTTCTAGAAGCAAAGATGGAAAAAAACATACGACGCATAAGCACCTCACTGGGTCAGCCCGGTGGTCGGTGGCCGGTACCCGGTTCCTCGTGGCGTGTGGTGCACGTGGTGACTCAGATGTGATACGAGCAGCAGAAAAAACAACTGCCAGAAAACTCAAATTGACCCCGACTGGTCGCACGTGATGCATGTCAACCGATAATTTGTTGCCCAAGTCAATAGGAAGCGTGGTGGCAGCGAGCTTGTTGCGGGCTGACATAAGCGGGTTGTGTTTTATGCAACAAACCGTTTGATGTTTCGCTCGAGAAGGAGATAAATTTCTAGAACCAATGGGTTTCCGGTGAACACTGAGATTATCTCGGAGTGGAAAATAATGCTTGTTTTTGCGGTTTAATGCACACTTTATATGTTCTGATTTTTTTCAATAATTATTAAGGACCTGTAAAATGGTTGGTGGAACAAAACATTATCTTTAAACCAAGCAAAATATTTTCAACTTGGCAAAATTAAAATACTATTTTCGATGAACATGAATACTTAATGTTGCTAGCCGTCAGAAAATGGCCTATGACCAACGAAAATTTATAACGTTTACAAAAAACAAATTGACAAATTTTCGTCGGTGATACAATAAAAGTAAAGCTAGCAAATTTAATGAAGTAAATTTTACTGTAAAGTTACATTGCTTAAGTACTCGAAAAAAATGTTCCAACGGCCAGTAAGGTGGTCTTACGGTACTTAGCCGAAATTTCCCATAGCCAATAAAAACATTCATGTAGCGATGTTTTTCAATTTTTGTGAGGCATTCATAACCAAACGCTACTCTGCTTGGACTTTAAAATATTGAAATAGGTCCTATCTTTAAGAGTTGGTAATATTTTTTCGATGGATTGTAGTTGAGAAGCATAAGGAGGCTAGCAGTGCTGGGTCTGCTCCGATAATCTTTGGGATTATCAGTTGCTTAATTCCAGGAGGCTCTTTACACTATACACAATAAGTTCTAGCTGATTTTCAGCCACGACATGGCGTTCTATGAGAGTTAAGGAACCTCAAAACTTTTTAAATACACTGTAACATGCTTCAAAAGGAACATAAAGTACCGGGGTTTTTTTTACCACTCGTCGCTATCTAGCTTGAAATAAGCTACAACATCCATTTTAGCCACGTTGTCGCAACTTTCCGAAAACATGTTTGACAAGAGTTTCGAGCCGTTTTGTTTGAGGAACTGGCCCAGATCGACACATCTGTATAACAATGTCCATCTTTTCAAAGTTTTTATTAACTACATATAAGACCAGTTGAGGCGAACTTCTGGCCCAAAGAACGGAATGGCTAAGCCATTTTTTCTTTTGGCTGTCGTTACGGATTCTGCAATTTTGGGATTTTTTAGCCTTTCTCCATAAATGACCAAATAGTCAAAAATACAAATCAGGTGAGACAGGAAATGTCTCACAGCATCAAACAAGTTTGTTCCGCGTTGTCAAGCTCGTTCTGAATTTAACAGAAATGCTACTCTTTGTTTGACATTGAAAAAAAAATTGCTAGCGTTTTCCGTTTTAACATAAAAACATCGTTAAAATTTGTCTGTTTTTTAATGCAAATGTTATCATCTCTCTATATTTTTCTAGTTTTATTTTAAATTTCCAATCAAGTTCTATTAACTTTATTTAGATTTTGTTATTTAATATTCTCTTTTTCACAGTGTTTTGCTGCAACGGGATCCCCTTAGAAGCTTATCGAAGCCTCCCAATAATGTTGTACCGACATCGCTTTAGATGATATCTATTCGCACAAGCAAAACGCATCCGCACACGGCAAAACCTTATCTGCAGCGTTCGATCACTTGTCCACCGGTGCCGCTTATCTGGTCTTCTTCGCTGCACCGGCCCTCCCAGCAGCACCAATTGCAATCAATACCTTCTGACAGTGCTATTAATTATCGTATTATGAACATGCTCGCGTTCACGTTACCCTCGGAATCGAATTTACCCCCCGCACACACACGCTCACGTGCCGTCTACCACGCGAAAAAAAAGGCTCCACTAATCAAACCGAACCAGTTTCCACGACGTTTTTCTCGCCACACGCAAGTGGAGCAGCAGCAGTGAGGCAGGAAAAATGAACCCGACTAAAATCGGTGCAGGCGCGCGCTGAGCACCCGAGCGAGCGTTAAACTTGCCTCCGGATGATGACGGTGGTGGCGGGTCCACCGTTGGGTCCTTCGATGTAATTCACCCCATCAAATTAACAGCTTCATCGGCGGACCACCGCGAGAGCACATCTCATTACGCTATCGGGGTGGAGAGTTTGGGTTCGAGTGTCTCCCCCTCACCCCCGGAGTCGCGGAGGTAATGGTGCTGGACGTTTGGAATTGTAATTAATTTAAAGTGTCTCGTGTGACTGCGGGGGTAAGCTTGGTGAAGCAAATCGACACGAGTTGAGGTAGATAAATAGGAAAAAAAGAGGAAACATTTATGTTAAATAGAGAGTAGAAAAATGCGTGTCATTTCAAGCGCCACACAGGACGATCCGGCTGAGACGGATCGACCAGAACGTTGGACGGAAACATTGGTACGCAAAGTGTCGTAGGACAGAGACAAAATGCATGTACTCCAACCACTATCTGTATTTTCTTTCGGATATTTTTCTGCATCAATTTCCTACCACATTTGCTAACCCGCTCCTATCAATGACTTACTCAAGGTAGGCAAATTAGTAAATCATCTGCAACAAATCTGTCAACATACTTTCATTAGCTTCTATACACTTCTTAGTGGAAATTGTTAATGTATTAATGTTTGCTTAGTATGCTTTTTTCCTCCCTTATTCCACCCACTTCCCCGCCCTCTCAGTCCACCCATGATCGGTTCGTTTCTTTGATGACGTTGCTGTCGCTGCCCGTTGACAGGGAAACAAGTTCAACTTTCAGTTTCGCTTGACGGCCACCCAAGCTCCCCTTACCCCGGTGCGTCTAGTCGAGCGTTGCGTCGGCCGGTTTTCCACCACGTCGGTGCGTTTCCGACTCACACTGAGTCACATTCACCTCCCGGGACAGTGTGGAGCAGGCAGGAGAAAAAATGGCTCCACCGTAGATGCGACGTTCTAGTTTCGTGTCGGCCGTCATCGCAGTCCGCCGGTAACACAAATTCTTCTCCCGTCAGCTTCAATCAGTGCCTCCCGCGAAGGAAAAGCGGCCCGCGGGGACGAAGAGGTACCATACTCGCCGGTGGCCGATGCCGGCGGATGTCAACTCCGCTCCGTGTCGCATCGGTCGGTTGAGTAATGCGTTGACGCAATGTGGGGAGGTCGACACCGTTCGGGGTGGTCCCAAATCCGTTTGCGGATCCGTGAAAGAGCGCTCAAGTCCCCCGAAGGAAAAGCTGGCCGTGGTTGCTCCAGTTTTCCAGGTCGTGCCCCGGTGGTGCGCCGGCATTCGGTGGCACCTTCTGGTGGGGCATTCTTCCACCGAAAAATGGTGCCCGAGAGATGGTTTTTTTTTCTGAGGCTCCCCCAAAAATAAAAACGGCTTCAAGAACACTCGCCCGATGTTGATGACCGACGACGCGATTCGTCGATCGATTGCCGATTCGATTGCGAAATTGGGTTATGATATTTAGACTCACCCGCCAGCCCTTCCCCTCCCTCACCAAGGAGGAATAGGCGGCGTAATTTAGAGCCTGACCTGAAGAACATCAACCGATCCGACTCGGTTGGTTCGTTTTGAGGCTAAAGGGAGCAAAAAAGGGGGTGGAACGGAGAATACGGCGGGTGGGTAATGCGCAGTAATGCGGTATGATTATGGTACGCATTTGGCCATCATCGTTGTCGAGGTGCCATTGATCCGTGTTTAGAAGCTTGTACAAATATTTTCCAACGAGCTCGTTAACCCTGACGGATGGCAAGAAATGCAAGGTAGCTTATTTTATATTTTATTTTACTTTAAATTTTCTTATTGTTTCAAATAACGTTGTTCATTTACCTCACTATATTTTCTTTGTTTAAAAAGTTAATAAAATATTTTCACGTTCTAAGACGTGAAAGAGCGGTTCATCAAGTTGAAATAAATTTCTTTGTTATTGCATGCGAAAAGCTATTTACTACTTTGAAAGCTGGTTATTTTTAAGTTAAACATAAGAAAAGGTAATAATATCCCTTATCTAGGGGCAAATAAATAAAATATCTTCTCTCCCTGAAGGGTTGCTTGATGCGAAAGAGCATGATCCAACCAGCCGGTGGCGTTCGCAACCCCAGCATAAAACGTGTAGTTATTCCCGCGTTCGGTGCCTTTCGGCGGCGGTGCAATAATCAAATAATGATCGCATATTGATCATTCCAACGCACGGAATTGATCGACAGCCTTCTATCACTGATCCCAGCGACCGAGGGCTCTTTTCTTCCTCCCGGCAAGCTCCGTGATCGGTGCTTCAAACACCATTCTTCAGGTGAACCGCAACGGGCGCCAAAAGCGGTAAACTTTAACCCCCACTCCGCTAGAGCTAAGTTGATTCCTGATGCCACGAAGGGCGGAGGAGGGTGGGAGGCTTTGGACGGTGGTGCCTTAGAAAGCCGAAGGGATTTTTCGCGGCGCGCGTATCGCGTGCTCTATCAATTTTCTTTTGGTTTTGCCAACTATCACCCCTCGGTTCTCGGTGTTCGACAATCTTCAGCGTCAATTGAAGAAGGTTTAGTTTTCAACTTGATGATGGCACAGATAGGTGCAACAGGAATCGCACCTCCACCTCGTCCAGCGACCAACCGTTAGAGGATAAAAATTAGGCCAGCTCGCTTGGCTCGAGCAAAACTCTCGGGAGTAAAAACCTCGAGAGAGCAGGAAAAAAAAAACCCCGAACGAACAAAATTGATTGATTTCTGACGGCATCGAATCGATTCCAATCGGCACACAATTGCGTGCGTTTTCGAGATTTTCGAGATGGTTGATCTTTCGCGCGGCCCGATTAGATGCTGCCCGAGTATGATCCGCGTGGCCTGATTTGGTGTTGCTTACCTTTTCGTCAAATTTGAACCCCCGGACAAAAATATTGCGTCACACACGTAGAAGGATTTTTCTTTACTGCACAACACTGTGCTTTTCTTTACTGCACAACACTGTCTAAACTGAGCAAGCCTTTTGAACTAGTTTAAAGGAGATTTTCCGTTTCATAAATTACAGATGGTGGAACGAGAGGCTGGACGTCGGGTGTTTTTAAAGGCCCCAACCGCCAGCGTTGGAGCAGGAAATGCACGCAAAAAGACACACGCTGAGTAAGTACGATTTAATTGAAGAAAAGTGCGGTGCCGGGTACCGTGATTTAATAATTTCGATATGTCACCGTGCTCTTTCCATGGGGTCCGCTCGGTGTTCACTCCGCTGGACGGCTCTTAAGCCCCTCGGTTCGGCCAACCCAACCACCGAATGACGTACGCGAGCTCGCGTGGGGCTAAATGTTAAAACAATAAGCGCCAGCGATCGGTTTCCCCCGTAGTCCCCGAGTGGTTTCATGCCCCCCTGCACGCAGCGGGAAACCGAACAGCCACGGAGCGGCCTGCCATCGGCCCTCAACGTCTCCCGGAGTCTGACATCGCGTGAACATAACATAATAACGTTCGAGCATAAAATGCATGCATGCATGCTTTGCCTTGCCTTTGCCTAGACCTCCGCGGCCTAAAACGCGGACGGGTTGAATCGAAGCTGGTGCAATGCAAGCAGGGGCTTGAAACGGAGATGGCGAAACAATAACAGAACAAAATAATATCATAAAACCACCGGTGGCCAGTGCTTTCGCGGCCAATGTCCGGTGTGTTTACGTTTTGGTTGCCGTTTCTTTGCCCCGTTTTTTGTTTCCACATGTGGTGCATTTCGCGCGCGGAAAGTCTCGCCCTGTCTAGGCGATGGGGGAGGGAAAATCGAAGAGACCATACGGGGTCCAGCACGCATATACGTTGGTGTATGCAAAGTACGCGAACATGGGACGAAATTGCGATCGCGATTGGAGACTCAATTATCGATGAATGATGAAGTAACTTGCTCAAATCGACAATTTAATCGAATTGAAATGGCAATAGGAAAGTGCGGGAAAAAGGGAGACGGAATCGTGGAAAACCGTGCAACCAAACCGATGACGACATGTGGTTTTTCGCGCATGTGTTACCGAGGATGTGGTCCGTGTGGTTTATCCGAATGAAAAAGCGTAACATGTAGAGTTGTGTAATTCCGATTCAGATTAATGAATCGGAATGATTCATGAATCTTTCAAAGAGAGATTCATGACTCTCTAAGATTCACGCATGCTAAAAGAGCAGAAAAGTAATGATCCACGCGAATGGAAGAATCATCGAGCAAGATCTATGAAAGATTCACAAAGATTCATTTAGGTTTCGTAAAATTCATCAACTTTTGAAGATTAAAATGAAATACCAAAAAAATTATAAATCAATCTGAATGAATCTTAGGTGAGCGATTCATATGAATGAATCTCGCCTAAAGATTCATTAGGCATAACACTAGTTACATTCGATCTTGGACAATTGAACAAACAATTGCGAAACGATGTTGGTGTGCTTTTCGTTTTTACAAAATTCAGACTTCCTCTTCCAATTTACAAAAATATGAAACATCGCGTGCCTTTAAAATAGTGCCTAGGATCAACAACATTAAATTCAAATACAAGAGAATCATAATTAACACTATCTTCGACAGAGATCGCAGCAAAGTGTTCACCAATCGATCACTACCGTAAGGCGTTTAATCGGTTGGAATCGGTTCTCTTTGTGCCACCTTGTTTAATGTGGCCTATTTCCAACCGATACGTATCAAATGGCCAATAAGAGCACGTTCTAGTCGGTTGCGTAAAGTTGCCGCGTCACGATATATAGATGGTTTGACCCGGCGAAGCACGTTCTATCCGTTTCCTCTCCAACCGCCGTACGCTACGGTTTTCGAGACGCAAGAACCTTAGAGGCGCCTAGTGGATTACCAACCAGAAAAAGCGGAAAAGAAAACATCACCTCTTAATGCGGGTCTAAACGATGCGCATGGTTCAAGGGCTTCTCCAAGCCGGCCTCTTCCCGCATCGAACCGATACTGAAATTGATCGACCCGGCATAAAGCATATCGTTTATTGCCTAATGATATGATTGAATTCGATTCGTTTCATAACAAGGCTAGGTTTTTTTTCTTGCTTTCCACTTGAGCACCATATCGTCCACCTTGTGATTTGGAGCTTTTTTTTCGTTCTTCCGAGCCCGAACCACCTGCTTATTAGACGATGCTATAATTCTGATATGAAACCTTTGGCTTTTTATTTCTTAAATGGGTTGATTCAGGGGTGGCACACTTTTCAATTTTTTATTTATTCGAAATAGAATAAATATGTTACTAAACAATTCATTTGATGACTTAAGAAGAAAAATCGATGATTAATTTTTGACTGACTTTACAGAACCCAATTTTAAATATTTAAATATATTTTAATTTCGAAAAATGAGAACAATATTGTTCTTTTAAATGTTCGCCATCACTGAATCGAACCAAAACTTATCGAAACACCTTCTCTCGGATCTCCAACCACTTCTAGGTTCACCATGGCCTAGCAGCTTGTGGTGTTTGATCGAAATTTATGATCATTCGATGATTTGTTTAATTTTTGATAGGAGTGTGCTGCATCTCAAGGATGTCGAACCACCACCCTATGCTCTATGATTTACGACGTGTTTGACGTGCTGGCTGCAAACAAAGGTGTAAAATGGACACAGCAACCTGGCGAGCGCCTAATTTGTTGTGGCTCGATAGTTCGAACCGCCGGCCCGATTCTTTGTTTACTCCGTGTCCGTGCAAAGTGGCACTGCCTGCTCCGGCGCGGGATGCGTCCTTCGGTTTCAGGAGAAAATTTATCATTCGGTCAATATTAGCGGATCCACCCGATCAGAGGGTTGAACGGTTATTATCGTTCCATTAGTGGCCTAGTCTATTCCCGCTGCCCTTGGCCTAGTTGTTGCCCCTGGCGGGGTCCTGCTGTACACCGAAATCCTGATGGACTTTCCCTCCTGCCATGACATGATAAATAAACAAGGAACGAAGAGAAAAAAGCCCTTACCTTATCAGTGCAAACACAATGAACAACATGCACGTCTCTCGCCATCGTTCGGCTTCGGTTGTTGTGACTTGTTGCGACGACCAGTGGAAACCCACCAAACAGGCTTCATCGGAAGCATTAGGCTGTCCCTATGCTGCGAGGACTTCACCGTCGGGTTACCTGTTTGCCAAACGGTGACTGGCTTGCTTTCCTGCCGACGAGGAAAATTCTCACACTTGCTCACCGACAACCTGGCCCCCGAGGCAGTGCAAAGAAAGTCGGTTATCGCTGTGAGTAGAGTGAGAAAAAAATGTACAAGAAATGCCAACAAAAGCGAGCAGTGCTCGAAAGGACTCGCTTGGACCCCTTGGCAGCTCTAATTTCCTACACCATCGGGAAACGGACGCAGGGAGCGGTAATAGCAGAGGTTCGTTCGGAAACTCGCATATTATAACAATAAATTTAACTCCATTTATCGCTCGCAATAAAACGCAATGAAATAAATATATAACGAACTTCTTTCCCACAGAATGGTCCGATTCCGGCGTCCCCTTTTTCTTGCGACACGGAAATTCCGGCGCACTAGTTTCGGGATTTGAATTGAGGTTTTTTTTCTTCTCGCCGTTGATATTCTTAACACTCTTTGGAAGCGTCGTAGGTAAAAAAAACACGACTCTGGAGGGCTGGTTCTCTTTGGATCGGTAGGTTGATAAAGGAATGGGTTTTTGGCATGGTGACTTTTAGTGAAATATTTGCCATCCTAATGCACATTGCGGTATCTTATTTCCTTCGAACCCTGAAATCCTGCATGACAAGGATCAAATTTCATAAAAAAAGTAGCTCCAAGTACTTTAGAATTGAAAAAAATCAGTAATAATAAATCCTGCAAAACTACTCCGAAATTCACAACCAACTCCCGTTATAATTTTCCCACAGAATAGTTAAGCTTCTTATCAATTTCACCGTACGAACAAATAAAGGTGCGTTTTTTTTCCTTAGCTCATCTAACAATCGTTTTCACTAAACCAAACCTTACCTCCGAACTGTTGTAGAACGTTCACGACCCCTCGTCACGGTGTGATCATGATTGATCTAGATTCGGGGCGGGAAAGATTGCCGTCTTAACGATCGGCACAATTTGGCGAAGGTTTTCGCACGTAACGGCCATCGATATAGTTATTAGCGTCGCCCGGGGGACGAAGTTTTCTTTCCCCTGCGGACCGAAAAACCCGTTCCGAGCGCCTAAGATACGAACTCTCGCGAGAAAGATCGCTTTAATGATAATAAAATCAGAAAAGCAAACGTGGCGTAAAATCGGTCCCGGTAGCGCATGCAAATGCAATCTGTTTTATCGTTCAATTCTGCATCCCGATTTTTCAACCTTTTATGTTTCTCTCACTGTCTCGGTGCACCGCGAAGAAACCTGCAATTAGCGCTCGGAATTGGGTCGTTGCGAAAATGAGTTCAAAACAGGGTTCTGCGGCGATCCGAAAACTGTGGCAAGTGATTAATAATGCATGCAATGCGTTTGATTAGCATACGGTGGCAGGGAGGGGAGAGATAGGTAGTGGTAACCAAAAACCCCCGGTTTGCGAGATGGAAAACTGTTCCGTCAAAGCAATGAAAAACGCACAACCCTCTTTAAGGCGCGCAAATGAAGCAATGAAATAAATCCCAACGACACTCACAGCCCCGACGCTCTGATTACTTCTTTTCCAGATTTTTTTTTGTGAAACCGTTTTTGTGCGCGGAATTTTCTTTCTCCTTGCTTAATCCAAAGCGCAGCTCCGAAATCAAAAGGACTTAAATATGATTTACATCAACTGCCAGCGCATGGAATGGCTATGTTTCACGCTGTGCAGACGTACGCAACCGGTATATAACCACACACACACACATACCAACGCTCTCAAGAAGGGTATGCTAATAGTTTTTTAAGTATGCAAATTTAGAATCCTTCAAAGGACACTTCCCGCGATCGGTTTTCAATACCGACCGGCTTGCATGCGTCTTTCCAAGTCGGAGAAAACCGAGAGAACAATGAAAAGGAAAAACCTCCGTTACGCCGTGGAAAAAAGGGGGTTGGACTCATACACTTGTGGCGTCCGTGCACTTGGGTAAGTTTCAGGTTATTTTGACTCATGGCAAGTGAAGTGGAAACTGGGCATCGGGAACTTTTTGGCTCTTCAAGAAATCCAATCTTTTCGAGATGAAATCAAGCTGGCTTGTTGAGTGAAGTTTGTCAAAAGAATTGGCAAGCAAATCCTTAAAGATGTATTTCTTAAGTATGAAACCAAAATGATGAAACTGAGTTTTATTTTCCAAACTAACACAACGAATGCAAATCCTAAATGGTGTCAAAACATAGCTCTTTAGTGTTGCAATTATTTGAATGCAAAACAAGTAGTTAAGATGCTTGATAAAGCTCGTCGAACTGGATGGTTGTTGAGTGCAGGTTCGAAGCCGGTTGCCTAACCAGTTTTCAGGCCAACGTTTCTTTGCGGGGGCGATCGGATACACCATCTTGCCTTGAGCTCTGGGTCCGGCGAAGCGTTTGTATGTTCACCTTGCACAACGCCCAAACGCCGTCCGGCCATCTTCGTTAAAGGATGGCTGAAACGAGCGTTCGGAACCGGCGGAACAATAAACCCGAATGTCCTCCGGGCCCCCAGGTGTGAGGCCATGGCGTCTGCTGGCGAGGGGCAAACACTAACGATCGCAGGAACAGTCTCCTAGCCGAAGCTTGCCGTGCGAAGCGTCCATCGAAGAATGAAGTCATAAATTAGATAACGCGCGTAAACAGCCACCCCGAGCGAGATGGTTGCCTCGACGGAATCCTGGCGACTGAAGTAGGGGTGCGGCGGCTCATCACCGGTTCTCATCACCGTTCAACACCCATCCGATCTTGGTGGCGTGAGGAGGCGTGAGAGAATCGTCCCGCCATCGCCATTCCGAGGCCGTACGCCGATCGATTAGCAAGAGCCGGGTCGGTAATAATTGAGCCGACCGCAACTGGCCGCGATTTGGGCAGCGATACTTCCTTACCGGGAAGTGGATCGTGCTGCGATCGTAGCGCGCCTAATGGTGCTACACACAAACCGCCCTAAGGAGGTGCTAGGAAGTAGCGCAGTTGGGAAAAGAACGGTCTACCTGATAGCGCACCACGCGTTAACATCTTAATAACGTGCGACTCTTTACGGAATGGCGTGATTTATTGTCGATATGAGGCTTCCCAACAGGGAGAGGGCGTTTAGGACACGCTGAAGGGAAAGGTTCCAAACTCCCACGCGACCTATTTCCCTGGAAACTTGTTCGCACGCGTATTCCCATAGATCCAACGCGGGGACTTAGGATGAGACTTTCTGCTAGAAGATCGTATGCATGGTTTCAAAATTGATTCCGGAATCATCTGGCCTACCTCAGCGACTCTGCAGGAAGCCCAATTAAAGCTCGCTGTAGCCAGGAAAAACAAACAGCACCAGCAGAGAGTCTTGGGTGTTCCCGAGCTATTTCTTGGCCTCAAAATTCATCCCCATGATGGCATCGGGAGACCGCGCACATGGTCGGTGCGTGAGAGCAGTTCAGAATATAAAAAGAAAACGCTTTTATGGCGATCGTCTTGACGAAGCTCCGATCCGACGCGATGTTGCACCAAACGGGCGGTATCGTATTACCTCCCGGACACCATCGTCCCATCGGAGGGTGGGCAGTTTCCGCCGGTGGCCATTATGGGAGTCGATTAAAAGTAGTTAAAAATGCTAATAACACACCTGAGCGAACCGAACCGCTGCCGATGCGAGGGCGTGCTTCGCTCGATTTGACCGGACCGCGTCGTCGTCGTCGCCATCGTCATCGTCTTCGTCGACCATTCGCCGTAGCTTGAGGAAACCCACACCGACTCTGCCATCCGGTGGCGAAGGCGGTAGAGTTACGCGACTCACCGAAACAGGAGCAGCGTCTCCCGTTGGAATGGCAGTAAAAGGTTCACTTTGGCGTGCGGTCGCCGATTTCGGTGGCTTCCCTCCTGCCACCGGGAGACGGACTGACCGGACCGGACGTGCCCGGGAACGAATCGCACCACACCACTTACCAGCGACGCCAAGTGAAAGAACCACGGATGAAGCGGATGGGCAGATGATAATGGCGGCGTTGGTGATGTTACACCATAGCGAAAGAGCGCAGCGTGCTCAGCCGGCAAAGCATAATCACCCACCGCATCTGTAATATCGTAATTCTACCGTCCAAAACCCAATTCCGGTGCCACCGGGCACCGGGAGGACAACTGGACGTGCCGTCGATGCCATCGTGCGTTTCGCCGGGGTTGTGAGTGGCTTTTCCGGGGCGGGAGGCATGTTTTGATCGAGCTTCGGTCAGCAAACGCCGGCGACTGGTGGTGGGGCGACCCACGCGCTTCCTGCCGAACAAGTGAGGAAGTGGACTCTAAAATTACCGATGCTTCTTTTCTTTTTCATTTCCCTCCCTAATTCATTCAAGCTGAAGACGGATGAATTGGGGATAGTTTGAGTACGTGGGTGCATTCCAGACCGTTGCCGTCCGAGCGATGAAAGGGCCACCATTGTTAGAGTAGCAAATAGTCACTGCTGGCCTGCTCCGGGATGGGTTGCCTGCGGAAACTAGGTTACAAATCAAACAAACGGACATGGATGCGATACTCGAGATTCGTGTCCGTAAGATTGATCGACCCAGCTGGGCAGAGGTTTCTCGAGCTTATTTCCTACCAGGGAAGTACCCTCTGTCACAGCCCGAAGGGGTTTCAAAGTGTATAACTTCCAGTGGCGGATTTACTCTCATGAAGGCTCTAAGTGGTAAAATGAACGGGGTAAACACGGTGAAATACCGTAAAATATTATAAATGTTTGTCTTGTTTGTAGGGTTACTGCTCCTATAGTGGTGCTAGTACCGATAGTGGTTGTAGTGGAATAAAATTCTAGCTTTACGACGAAATAAATACAATGGAGGTATTTGTTCTTCCATGAAATATTCTTTGATCTTCTGCGGATTGTTTGAAAGTTAAACTTTCTCATTCCGTAATAAATTAAGGCTCCGAAATTAATACATTTTAAACCGGTTGTAATAATATGCTGGATTTATTAGGAATTTGTCAAGTATGCCATGCTTTCCTTAAGGCTATAATTAACTGCAAAATTCGTTGGTTTTTTAGAGATCTATGAGGCCAATGCATTAATCTATGACCAAGAAAATGCATTGTTTTATGAGTAATGTTCCCGTTCTGTTTGAAATATGTTTCAAAAATAAATCACCGTCAAAATATATTCGGTTATTTCCAAGTACTATCACCATTATAGGAACATGATACCACAACTATAGGAACCACATCATCATTATAGGAACAACCAACTAGGAAGAAATAACCGCTTTTTTCGTTTGTTGTTTTGTGGTTTGCGGTGAAAGTAAATGTTTTTTAGAAGTAAAGCCGTGTTTCGATCATTATCGGTTAACATACGTAAAATATTATGATCCTAACACTTATAAATTACATCATATTGTTAGTTACATAACTAACTGCGCCACTATTGGTACCGTTACCCTATCCTTTTTAACAAAATCTGTGTTAGCTATTACTGGTATCCTACAATCAATAAGTTTTCAATTTGGCCTAAAAATAACGTACCTCGTTTGTGAAGGAATAATATTTTTTATTTCGAATGGTATGCAGCTTTTTTAAATGCATGGCAACATCTAACATGACATGTGAAAAAAACATTGCTCAATTTCTGATGGATCAAACTGTTTTAGTTTTTGTATGCATTGTTTTAGTCCTATGCTTCATGTATTCCAAAACCTTGCTGTTTTGTTGCAATTACATGTGGCCGGCATTCATCATCTGTTGCTCTTTAACTCTGAACAAATACCAGACCATCCTTTTATTATTTCGTGATGGTTGTTAGCAGTCAGTTTTGTAGGACACAGTAAAATTACCCATTATTGTAAGACTGACCCCGTTCCAATTTATTACCACTCGATCAGTAACGAAGATTGATTAATTCTATGGAATATTTGTTTCAGTATAAATCTTACCAGGCCCTTTGCGAGCGGGGCCTCCGCGGCCGCGCACCGTCAAACCCGCCACTGTGTATAACCTCGTAACAGTTTTCGAAACTACACGAAAGTCGATGAAAACTAGGTGATAGTTGCCCGTAAATGGATACAAATGCTATAATTCTACGCCCGAGATTGGGATCTTAATGTGCCTGAAACGAAACTTTTATCATCCGCCTAAACATCCAAGGTGTGAGAATAATAATATTGAAACATTAGAATAATCATATCTTACCGTCACGTTATCTTTTCAATTGCAAAACCCTTCTCACATTTCGGCCGCCAAAAGCGGCCATAGCTTCCAGGCACGGATGGGCCGCCTTTGTGCCCGAATGGTTTGGATTCCTTATCGACGATATCGCATAAACCACACTGATGAAGTGGTTAGGCGTGATGCAATCGTAATAACTGCGGATAAGCCCGGAGGCTGACAATGGCAGGCAATGTTGAAGTTCACACCGGATTGGAACGTTTTCGCGCCCAACCAAGCCAACCGACAACTGGTGGCCCCTTTTTTGCCTACCGATAATAGCCGATCGATCACAAGGTTTGAAGGAGAACCTCCTCGACCGGGGTTCATTCGATGGTTCGCCTGCGGTGGTTTGGCCTGCGGTACGGAAGGTGGCCAGGTCTGTAGGTAACTGTTCCGTTCCGCGGTCTGCTGATGGTCACTCACAGTTTGCGGCGGTGTAGTTCACCTTAACCTGTTACTTCGGGAAATCGCGTTAGCGCCAAGAGCCGGCCCAACCCAAAACCGGGCACACTAATCTTCCTTTCGGTGGTGGTGGTACGGCGACGCCAGGTCCATCCAGTTTGAGTGCAAATTTTTCGAAGGCCTCTCGTGGTAGCGATTCAACTCCGCTTGCACGCCGAAACCCGTCAAAGGGAGCTTTGGGTAAAAATAGACACTCGTCGCTGGCGGCGCTTTCAAATCGCAAGCAAACCATCAGCTGCTCCGTCTCGCTGCAAATCATGACCGCGGTGGATTCCGGCCGTTCCTCCATCCGCTCCGCGAGGGATCGATTTTTCCTCTGCTTCCACGTTCCTTGACTCGTTGGTGGATTTTTCCAACTACTGCTGCTGCTGCTCACAAACTTACAACGCCCGGCAACACGGGCTCAGATTACGAGTGGAATAATTTCTGATAACGAGACCCCACAACCGCCCCACCACCCCCCGCCGTCCGGGCGACCTTTAGCTCGTTCGCGTGTCGATCCGCTTCGAAAACCGATTGCGAACAAATCACCCACCCACTCGCCCAGCAACACCCACCCCCCCGCTTCGGAATGGCAGGTTGGTGGGCCAATTTGCTCCGGAGACACCGCCGTCGAGGCCGAAATCGGTGCGCGCACGGTGCCAATTGCCGGCTCGACCTAACCTCAATTTGTTGTTTGTGTGACTTTCAACGGGCGGCTCGATCGGTTTTCCTTCAACCCCGTTCTGCACGGAGTTTCCGTCTGGTGAAGCTGCCCATACTGGTAACGACTTTTTCCTTAGGAATAAACACATCTTTCAACGAGAAAAAACGTGAGATAGGTTAACCCTACGCGGTGAACGTCATCAAACCTGACCATTATTCAGGATTCTAAGACAAAGTTGCATATCCTCGGATGCTTTTTCTGAGATAAAACTGCATTATGTATGCATTTGCTGCCTCCGTAATACAGGTTTATGCACGTGAAAGTGCCGTCCAACGGATTTTGTGGTAGCTCTCGGAGTCGTCCTTTCTGGTAAAGGGATACCTTGTTCGTCTCATAAAGGAAAATAAGGCACTAAATAAGATTAAGGACGAAAAAGTAAACGGTTCACGTACCTTATTTTTATCAAACCAAATCTTGCCCAAGCACTTTGTACTGCACCTCTTCAGCACTTTGTGTTTCTTCTGCCCAATTTCTTTTTCCTCCACACCGTACTGTTTGATACAGATTTTATTACCGGCAGTGGAAATCTCCTGCACTATATGTGGCCGTGCGCAAGTGAGTGATTGAATTTTCCCTTTTTCTAAGGCCCAATACCGACAAATATACAACATCACAGCCTTCTCATTTAGATACACATGACGATAACTCATGGCTTTTAGCCGGCAAAGCCTACTGAAATGCACAGGAATTGTGTCTTCCTTTCTCACTCCGGTGGTCGTGGTTCATCACCATCGTACGCTCCCCTTTCATTCACGCACAGGAAAAAGCGTAACGCACGTTTTCCCCCACGAACCAAACCCATTTCGTCCGGAATTCGTTTCTTCCGCATTTCCCGCGCATTTCCGCATGTCGCACGAGGGAGCGGCCGGAACGGTACGAAAATACCGGCTCCGGAAACAGGAATGCCCTCGGATGTCCGTATGTGTGTGTGTGAGAGTGTGTGTTATATGTCCCCCTGTTTGCTTTTAATTGCATCGAAGTTGCGCTCGGAACGAACGCTGCGCTACCCCTCATTACCATTAAAATTGTTACCAGCAGAACGATAGGGGAAGAGTAGGGTGGGGTGGTTGAGTTGAGGCAAGCGGGAAAACCGTCGGGAAGGTCCTGTTGTGCAAGAGGGCTCCCGGTTTTGCTTTAACGTTTGCGTACGGTTGTTCGGTACCGGTGCGCGATCGGAACCTTTCAGAAAAAAGGACCTTGAACAACACATACACACACGATGGTAGGCGACTCCGGTAGGACTTTACCGAAGCGCAACATGTTGTTGCCTCGTTGGAACCTGAATTGAGGACGAAGAGAAAAAAATCAGAATATCGAAAACTCGTTCTACATTCAACACACCGAACTGGAATTCGGCAAACCAAAACACTAATCACAGGCAACGTGTCCTCTCGCTAGGAGTTTCAGTGTTTTTTGGATGAGTTCTACAATTCCACCCAGACGTGCCAGGTTGAGCTGTACGGCAAAACCCCATACCCAAACCGGGGACACCTTCCGGAAGGGCATCGATACGCAACATCAGAGGCAGAGGGAGCAAGGACTTGATTGAGCAATGGAAAAAAGGAGAACGCAAAACGCGTGCAGCGAAAGAATGGTCCGGGGTTGGGCCGGGAGGTAACCGATGTTTACCTGCGGTAGAGATCCGGTTCCCGGGGACCAACTAAATCCGGATGCTGTGTGCACACACCACCCTGCCGTCCCCTGCCGAATAATTAATCTGCATGACAAGGCACCTTAGCGCTTGCCCCGGATGACAATATCCTGATTCGAGTAACAACAAAAAAACAAGTAAAACGTACCCTACACACTTATCCAGACTCATCCGGCACCGATTCACCTCAATCGATCGCGAGTCCTTTTTGGTCCTTTTTGATTGTTGACGCTTCCCGGGGTTGCAGGAAGTGAAAAGTTGCTCCACAAGTTTCGCTGAAGTGTAGCAGCAACTACACCGATGAAAAAGTTCCCGCCAAAGCACGGCTCCGGGTAGTGGCTAATTTATGTAACGGTCAGGTAGCAGGATGCTCGACGAAGGACTCGAAAGTGTCTGGGAGACTGATAAAAAAAAGTGTTGCGCACCTAGAGTAGTTTGATAAATTTATGATAATTTCATGGAATATTGAGCAACGATGTAACGGTTATTTATCTCCTTTCAGCCGAATGAGGCGAATTCGTGGGAAAGCGGATAACTCTTCGAGTAGTAAAAAAGGAAAGATGATCTTTCGTTTTGTGAAAGTTTTTTAAGCAATAGAATGACATCACTCTACCTTATCATCCTTTGGATCGTTTATTGGCACAAATCATCCTGTGGTCGCGATCTCTCTGTTGTTGAACAATCTGAAGTACCCAATTGTAGAAGGAACTGACCGCTATGTACACTCCCGGTGCGAGTGGCCTGGCACAACCGTCGCCAAAGACGGTAACGCCGGCCAGCTGCCCATCCACCACCAGCGGTCCCCCGGAGTCTCCCTGGCAGGTGTCCACCTTGCCGCCCTCGAACCCGGCACAAAAGTTATAGGGTTTGATCTGTCCCGGATATAACATGACGCACTCCTTCTGTGGCAGAACCGACACAACTGCAGCCTTCAGCTGGTAGTCTAAGCTGCGCTCGAGGGTATCGCCGTAGCCGGAAATGTAACCGGCCGTACGGGGCGCGGGCCACTTTTTCGCGTTCCACAACGGAACGCAGGACACCGTCGGGCCGAAGACCAGATAGCGGGCGAGCCTGAACAGCGCTATGTCGAATTTCGATTGGTCGGGATTGTCGGCCGGAAAGTACATTTCATCGACCGGGAGTAGCTGACCGGCTTTCGGTGTGTTCACACCGACTACCACATCGTACCGTTGAGGCTGGGTGCCATTCACGCAGTGCTGTGCTGTTACGACCCAGTGCGGACCGATGATGGTACCACCGCACTTGAACCGTTCGTCCCGGAATATGCCGCACTGGTAGGGCACTTCTTCGATGTCCACTCGGAATCCGCCGACTATGAGATTTGTTCGGCCTTCGGCCCGTGTGCAGGCAACAAGGGCTAAAACAAGCAGCAGAACGTTTGTTCTCGAGCTGTCCATCGTTTGATCCGCTAACCTATTCGACTGAGCCTGTGAGGCAGTATTGTTAGGTTTATAAAAACGCATGTTAGCTATACTCTGCCAACTAACTGAAACTAATGTGAAGTATTTCTTGTTATTCCATGGGCTGGCGTAATCTACTGTATCTAATTTTAGCAATGAAAACATTTGTTTCGTTGTAAAAGTACGAATGTCCTTCTCAATGTTACCAAATAAGTTTGTTTCATTCCTGAACCAATATAAAATTAATAGCTGGTATTCTGAAGCTGGTATGCATGTTATCTGAAAGACAAAATGAGTACACTGCAATCATTTGGGACAGTTCATCTGGTTAGCTAAAGAGACTCTGATCTGAAAAACCTTAAATTGTTCAACCTGTAGCAAGATCTATTGACTTAACAAGCAGGATGATTAAATGCAACAGATCATTATGCTTCTCAGAAGCATCGTTAGTAGTATACGATATTGATCGATATTTTGAATTTAAAAATCATACTTTTGTTTGTAAAAGATGTGAAGACTGTAAGTTAGTTTTGCACATAGCGGAGCAACACTCTACTGTATGGCTTACTAGAGGGCTAATCCAACACTAAAAGCAAGTAAACGTCAAAACAAGGTTTTCGAACAACATACTCGAATTAGTACGCTGTGTATTTGAATATCCCTTGCTACGTTTTGGGAATTGTCATCGTTTCTCTTTATACCATATGGGAGCTGGGGTATAAAATTTGCTGTATGGTGGCATAACAATTAGAAAAGATGATATCGTGCAATTGCCCTTTTATTTTTCTCGACAAACTCTCTAGCTGGGTTTGGAAAAATTGGTTATTTGTTACATTGATTTTGAAACTAATCGTAGCAAAATTGGCAAATAAATGCATTATACAGTATGTGTTTATTGATGGTAAACAGTGGCTTACTAAATAATAGTCATATCGTTCAGTTGTCAATGACACATTTTCCGTTCGATTGTTTGCGCGTATTAGACTCGATGGTTTTGTCGATCCAATTGCGTAACGCCGAAATCCTTGTGTAGATGCCCGGCTGCTCCGGATCCGCACAGTAGCGTCCGTGCGATATGATACCGACGAGGCGGTCCTGGTATACGGCTGGCCCGCCGGCATCATACTGACAAGCGTCCCGACCTTCCCCGGCCGCGCAGAACATATTATTCGAGATGCCCAATTCTCCGTCCCAAACGTATTGCAGGAAACACTTAGTCTGCTCCACAATGGTCACGTCGACCAGTCGCAGTTTGGCGTCTTGTGCGGGAACGGTCGGATCGCTGCTTCCGTACCCAGTCACCTCAATCTGCTGGTCCTCGGGAAGTGTTGCGTCGCTGTCCACTAGCTTGATGCACTTGATGCGTAGCTCGTAGGCGAAGTTGCGCTGCATCTTCAGCAGCGCCAGATTATAGTTGAAGTTGACAAAGTTGAAATTGGGGTGCGGAATTACACCGGCCACAGGGATGTCGTTGATGCCCCAGGCAATGTTGGCATCGTCAGTGCCGGCGCGAACTTTCAGCAACCCTGGCGGCAACAAGACTTTGGATGGAGTATACACACAGCGGGCCGCTGTTATGGACCATGATGGTGCGATTATGACGGCACCGCACAAGAACCTGTTGTTGACTAGCAAGGCGGCCTGATACGGTGCTTCTTCGACCGAGATGATATCTCCACCAACGATACGATTGCTGGGCTTGCCGTTGATTTCCAGCGCACAGAAAGTTAGCACCAACGCAATGGAAACGATTTGCTTCAACATGGTTATACTAAAGGACTTGAGGGGATCTACAAGGTTTCTGCGCCAACGATAGCGTGACACTGACGTGCCATACACAGCAACGGTGCATTTATATAAACATCTTGTTGGCGCAAGTTAGTACAACTGTTTGATTACCAGAAATTGATTTGATACACCAGTTGTTATTTCCATGTAAGATATTATCGACGCATTAGGATATTGCATGGCGAATATGAGTTTGACGTAAAGGGCTATGTTCTCTAACCAATCTAACCAACAAATGCTAATGTTAAGCATTTCAATGTTTCTTTACATAGAAATCTAAACTCTGGTATGATTTGCATTCAATATTGCCAACAAACATATGTGCGAAGCTTTATATTTATTCAGCTCAAATTTCTAAGCGGACTTGATGTATTGATGTCCCATGAAGAAGTTTAACAGCCAAAAGAGATGAATTCGAATTCAAAGGTGGTAACTGAGGGTTTTTTTCACCAAAGACCTCTTTATTATCAATTTTATTGGGATCTATGTAGCAACAACTAGTATTTTATTCCAAGGAAGACATGAAATTTAATGGATCGAACAATTGCAACATTCTCTATATAATACACTTAACATTTGGCCTCAATTATTCAAATGCACTGACCATCAGGGGGATAATGCTCCGAATTTACCACGATCGTACCTTCGATCCATTCCCACATTGTAGAAATCAGAGCGTATATTCCGGGAAACTGATCAGCGGCACAAACGCTGCCTCCGGAGACCAACCCCAACAGTTGCCCATTTTGAACAGCCGGACCGCCAGAGTCGTAATGGCAGGTGCCTTGCGCTGGTGCTCCTGCACAGAACATTCGGTCCGTAATCGCTTGTCCGATCGCTGCGTACCGTTGCTGGCAGTCCTCGTGGTCGAAGATGGCCACTTCGAGGGCCTTCAGTTGCGTGCTGCTGGGAGGTCCCACCGAGTTCGGTATCGAATGTCCATACCCGGTGACGACTGCAACCGTTCCCGTAGTGGCCGGTGTACCCGGAGGTACCATCGGTATGCAGCGTACCTGATCGGAAAACTGCAACCGTGCAGCCAACCTCATCAGGGCCGTGTCGTAGTCTAGCTTTACCCCTTCTTGGGCGTAAAATGGATGCAGGAACACTGTGTCCACGGGCTGATCAGGTTCTTCGTTGACGTTGGCATCATTGGCTCCAACGCGTACGAGCCATTCCTCGACGGGAAATAGTTCCCCAGTGGCGGAGGTAACGCAGTGCCCTGCCGTGAGGATCCAGATTGGCGCAACAATCTCACCACCGCAGTGAAACGCATAATTCCGAAACAGGGCCGCCTGGTACGGTGCGTCGCTGACCGGAATCTTCTGGCCACCGACTATGTAGTTGACCTTTCCACTACCAGACTTTGCCGAGGCAATGGTGGATAGAGCCAGAAGAATAAACGATATTGAAATCCACATCTTCAACATGACGGATGTAATTCCTTGAATCAACTGAGCTACTGCAATGGGATGTTTCTAGACGATAGGTTTATGGTACACAAGTCGAACACTCAATCGTGACTGATTCGTATTAGTAAAGCTTTTGCGTGAACATTTTCATTTTGATACCAATGATAACCAAAATAACTTTTTCTTTTTGCAATGGAATGCATGAATAATTTTGCTGTGTAATATTTTTTTAAACAATCCACATGAATTATTAAGATTCAAAGTCAAAGAGGCATACATATGTAGAAGAAGTTAGACTTATTTTGCTACAAAATTGTTTATTATCATCATTATTATCTACTAGCAGCTTGTCTTAGTAGATTTATTCGCATTGCCCGTCCGATGGATCGTCCCCAGTATTGCTTGCGATAATTTCATCGATCCAGTCACGCACCGCAGAAACCAGTGTGTAAACTCCAGGGAAGGACGCATCCGCACAACCTGCTCCGTGCGAGATCAATCCAACGAGCTGTCCATCATGAACGGCCGGTCCTCCCGAATCGTAGACACAGGCATCTTTTCCCGGCGCGCTTGCGCAGAACATAGTATCCGTCACTGAGATTGCGCCTTCAGGATACTGACTCCGACACTCCGTGCGATCAACGACAGTTACTTCGACGGCACGCAGTAGATGGTCGTCATCGGTAGGTGAGGATATTGTAGGATCAATTCGACCGTACCCAGAGACAAACACTGTATCGCCTGCTACGACGGGAGTTCCCGGCGGCGCCATCCGTATGCAGCGTACCCGATCGGAAAACTGGACTTCATGAGACACACTCATCTTCATCAGGGCGACGTCGTAGTCCAGAGGCTTTCTAGTGAATTCTGGATGCACGAATATAGCTACCACGAAGGCATCCATTTCTCCATCCACATTAGCATTGTCGGTTCCGTATCGGACGATGAATTGGTTCGCTTCTATTGTACCACCACCAACATAGACAACACAGTGTCCTGCCGTGAGGATCCAGCGAGGTGCTATGACCACTCCTCCACAGTGAAGTGATCCCGTAATGTAGATCGCCGCCTGATATGGTGCCTCGGTGATGGGAATCAACCTACCGCCGACGATAAGGTTGGAAGTCGTTGCAAGAACGAAGGACAAGAGCGTCAACAGAAATATGGTTAGCAGGTTCCACAGGGTTGGCATGTCGCATGTACCTAGTTTAGTTCCTACCCGTTTACTACCCGTTCATATCGCAAGTTACCCTAGGTATAAGGGAATGATGAGAGCTTGAATCGGAATTAAATCCGCTTGGATGTGGTACTTCTTGAACATTGGTGTGTTTAATCAAAAAGAAAAACAAACCACGTTAAATTAACATGTATGACGAGGATATATAAGCAACGCAAATTCAGTTTAAACATGAGTTTTTCAGCTTGATGGTTGTACAGTCGTTTGGTTTTCATGCATAGTAAAACATTAACGACATATCCACTGCAACAACTCGTCCAGTTCTTGTAACTCTTTCCCGTTCTATTAAAAACTCGTATTGTGGAAGTACTAAAACATACCGTTTTATTTCACCCACCCCCGCCACCATCACAAACAAATCGGTTCATCCACCGGCCATAAATTAAAAGATCGTTGCCTTCGCTCCCCACCCGAAACATCATTCACGCTTCCATTCGGAACCCTTTTGCTAAAAACTCGTCTCAACGGGAAAAACAATGACGCCCTTAAGCGCAGAGGCTCCTGTCGCAGAGGAGTCACTCTCGATCCCAATCGATACCCCATCCGATCGGCGGGCGTTCCGGAAGGCAACTCGTCATAAAATGCTCATGTTAATGTAGCCATTTTGTAGTTCCCTTGGGGAGCGGGTGGAGAATGGTGTATGGCCCGCTTTGTGCGGGGGCAGAAGCGCCAGCGCGTGGATGAAATAAAACATTGCTTTTTATTTCACTTTTCCCAGAAATAAATACAAACACCGGTACGCCGGGTTCGTCTCTGGACGGTTCGACGGCACCCGGGGGCTTGTCCATTTTAGGGTGTTCGGTAAGTGGTCTTCGGAGACGCTGGGCCACATTAATTGCCAACCGCTGCCATCGCTCATGTAGCCCGTGGGTGATGATGGTGATGATGCTGGTTATGGTGGTGTTGGTTGCTGGTTTGAGCCGGCGGTTTAAATCCTATCCAACGATCGCACGTGCTGATCTTGACGGGTTGAACGCAGGGGTGTCTAGAAACAACTGATGCGATATGCGTCCGGAGATAAGCGCTAGGACTCGCTCTACATCTCGGCAAACGCGCACGAATCCATTAAAACCATTTCTTCAACACCTTTTCCAGGAAAGTTGCTGAACTTTGGCACCTTTCCTACCTGCGCCGGATGGGTTTTGCCACCAGCGGAGGCCATGTTTCTTATCGTTGTTTGCTGGTGGTTTACAACGTGTTTATCTTAATTTGGCATTTATTTCCGACCATCCTCGGAACCTCATTAGCAGCGTGCGGATCTACCTTTCGGACGTCCCGCGGTTAAGAAGGCGCCACCTTTCAGCCAGCCAAACGCAAGTGTTTGTGGTGAGGTGTCCAAACAAAAGACTCTCTTTAGCATCCCGTGAGACTTGAGTAACCAATCACACACTGACTTTCGCTCTAACGTCGTAATCGTTACCCTCAAAACCTTCGAGACCCCCGGGTTACATTAGACACGGTTCCGATAGTTGGGAAACGCGTCCGCCAGGAGGTGCGTTAAGATAACTGGCAGAAAATTCGGAAAATTACTCCAACCGACCCGCGGGCTCGATGCGCGCTGCTACGCAATACTGCCGCGTCATTCGGCGCCCGAGAGGGCCTTGATTTACATGTCCTGAACCAATCAGAAAACCGGCAAGTGTTCCCAGCCGAACCCGGGAAACCCAGGGCTACACCGCAGGTAGCGCGCAGGATAAACGTGTACGAGTGTTTTCACGCCCTTTCTTGACGCGCTATCCGTCTAAGGATCCCGCGGGTTCATCAAACATCACGACGTCTTCGTCCTCAGCGTCAGGATCAACAATCCTGAACCCACCACACTGGATTATGCATGAAATTTGGGTCACCTCTCGGGATGCGACGTCGACCTTTTTCCTCTCTTCTGGTGCATTTGCATTTTTCTTCTATAGATCGTCATCATTAGGCACCTCATCATGTTGCCCGTGATGAGTCATTCGCTTGATTTATGATGTAACGTTTCAGTAACGGAGCTGAGCTGCCGGACTCGCTGCTTGACTCTCCCGTTTCGCTGCCGTTTTCCGTCACGGTTTTTGGCACGAAATCATGATCACACATGAAGCGTGAGAAAAAAGCAAGAAGACTACATTGTAAAGCCTATCCGATGTTCCCCAGTGATGAGTGGTTCCCCGAGAAAAGCCACTTCAAAGCGGGTTGTCGCAGACACTGCTTCATTGCTTCCATTCGGCTAATTGGAGCCACCTCCGGACGAAAGAAGCTCTGCCATGTTTTGCGCCATAGGAACATGATATATGCCTGTCGATCCGACGCTGGTCAGGGGGAAACAATCCTGTCATCAACGCAAACAATCCAGCCCGGGCCGGAGTGGCCCGAAGATAAATCGGGCAACATTATTTATTCTAACACCCTCCCGGCACATTGTGTTGGACAATTTCGCGGACCCCATTTACCCCATCACCGGGTCGGTAGTTGTGAAATGTTTCATAATTCACGCCAACAGTGCATGGGCGCCCGGGGAGGGAATGGGTGAGGAAAACTGTACCCTCATCGTGGTTGGTAAGTGTTGAAAAACGGTTCCGAAATAGAACTCGCGAGCGCAGAACTTGAACCCCCGGCAGCTAAAGGTAAAACCTAAACCAAAATCCCAAACTCTCAACCGGCCCAAGCCTTCGCGCATGAGTTATGGATTTAGAAAGGAATACTCGGCCACTGGAGAGCCAGTGCGGTCTCGGTCGAGCGCGCCGTGCGCCGAGCTAATCAAACAAATCCCGAAACAAAAAATGAGGTAGCACATTATTTGGGGCACGATTAAATAATTAAAGGCCCTTTGCAGTCCCTCCTCGGTCCATGCCCTACTCTAGGACCTGGTGGAGCTAAAGAGTATGTTTCTCGGAGCCCAGAACGCCTGGCAAGTGAACCGGCATACCCCAGGAGCCGCCATCGATCGATCAAAAGCGATAAAATGGGTGCCGCAACATATGCATCGGGTGGGAGGGTGGTGGAGGGAAATGAAAAAAAACGGAAAATCGTTGGGTGCCCGATACACGCCAGGATTAGGCGAGCGCATTTGTGCAAACGCGGAGCAACCCGTGCAGTTGTTCGGGGTGGAAAACAATAAACTTCACACGCGAAATCACCCGCATCGGTTCGGTAATTAATTTTCAACGAAACAAACTGTACTCGAGCCTGTAGACGCGCTGTAGGGACCTACGACCAACGCTAGATCATTCAGTTGCGGCGCCACCGAGAGTGGAGAACCGGAGGAGTCCGTGTCCTAAGGGAAGGCGGTGAGTGTGTTCCGTCGTGACTACGAGCTTTCGTCGACGGGCAGCAGATCGTGCCATTGCTTAATCGCATTTAACGGTTCCACGTCGACTGGGTTATGCACGTGCAACTTTAATGAGATGATAAGATCAATGTCTCGCCTGGGCGCTTATGAGCGATCGTTACAATGGTGCATCTTCAAGGAGCTGATGGGGCAGGAATTATATCACGATCGGTCATTACGGCCGATATGACTAATAGGAAGCTGTTTCACCTAGCGCCTGCTAAGACTGTAAAACATTGACAGATTTCCAGAAAAGCAGAGGAAATTTTGCACTAAAACCAAAAGAGTAGAAAAAGAAAGGGGTTCAACAAAGAGGAGCATCTCTTAAAATTGGTAGAGAAAAAGAATTCAATTTTCTGGATCATTGGTCCCGATCATTAGATATGAAAAACAAATAAAGTCCGTATGAAGAGTACCTATTAGATAGATTTACAGCAAGACAGAGGAAATTTGTACTAAAACTAAACGAGCGATTAAAGAAATGGGTTCCCCAAAAAAAATTATCTCTTAATGTTTCCATAGAAAAACAAATTTCTTAATCATTTATGGGGATCATAAAATATCAATAAATTTAAAGTCCTTATGAGGAGTATCAATTAGGTAGACTTACAGAAAGCAGAGAAAATTTGTAATAAAACTAAAAGAGCAGAAAAAGAAAGCAAGAAATGGGTTTCACAAAGGCTAATATATTTTAAAGTTTGCATTGAAAAATAACTAAATTCTCTGAATCATTCATGTAGATCATAAAATATCGAAAGAATAAAGTCCTTATAATGAATACCAATGTCGGCAGAAAAGATTCACAGCAGTATGAACTTCAAAAATAAATTGTGAAACAGTTGATCAATCTTCTTTTTGTTGACAAATCATGGACAGAAGAAACTTTTTGCTTGCATTCCTAGAAATCAATAAAAAGTAGAAGGATTAGAAATTTTGAAATAGTTTGTACAAAGCAAAAGATCCGTTGAATGTATTTGTTGAGCAGAAACAAAAACTTCGTGACAGTTTTTGTTGCCCATGAAATACCAGAAAATCCATTTTGGCACAATTAATCCATAATAATATTATCTGCAAAAAAAATTATAAAACAGCTGTACAACCCTTTTTCTGACACAGCACGAAGAGATGAAACTTTTTCCTTTACTCTCGCCAAATTCGCCAAAATGCCCGTTTTGGTGATTCTCCCAAAGTGCTTCGTTCATCTTCGATTGCAGCAGCTGAAGAAACGAATTCATAAAGCTGTACTTCTTGGAATCTTAGAAACTCCTCTGCTTAAGGCGAAAGGATCCCTTCCGATCGAATTCGCTCGGTGCAAGGACGTTAGGGAAAGATATTAATAAAAGAGGATAAGTCAACCATCGACACGTGGAAATAGGTTTTCGGTGGCGGCAGCGACAAGACACCGCTTCCTAACCGCTTAACTGCGCTCAAGCGTGACGTAAAGGTTACGGTGTTGATTTAATATCAAACCGGGGAACAATGCGTCGGCAAGCCGAGACGAACTGGCTGCTATCAGGGTCGATAGGAGGTAGGATCCCTTTCGATCATGAGGTTGGCAGGAAAGTGCAGCTGGACGCTGCCAGCCAACGTCTTCGATATCATCTCGGGTTCGGCTTTCCCCCGCCGCCGCCGCCGCCGTCGTTCTCGATCGTCTTCACTTCGCCCGCACGTGTGCATCGTGTGCATTGTTGTTGCGGCCAAAGAAAAGCTAAACAAAGTACACACACATCAATGATGCAGACGGGTACTACCATCAGGATATGACACCGGGTCGTGCGTCCTCCCGGGGCAGAAGAAGGTGATCTCGCGCCGTTCCTTACCGGTTTGATTTTTTGCCTTTGCCTTCAATCGGTCGTGCGGTCCATTGTGCGGCTCCGTCCTTCTTCCGCCCGTAACGACCCGATGCGATCAACGCTCAAGAAAGCAGATGTTTTTACCCGGGCCGTTTTACTTTTTTTTCTCCACCCCGCCTTTCTTACCGCCGACGTGTTGGGTCGTGATTTTTCAGCTTTTAATAAATAAATGAGTTTATAAACGCATGTGCAACCGGCCCCTGGAGGCGATCGAAAAAGAAAAACTGAACAGAACCGGGACAAATGGTAGGAGGAGAATTTTATTGAAGGTCCTTTTTTTTCATCAGCGATATGACATCCTGCGTTACAGGTTGCCGAGATTCGATTCCGGGGAGTGCGAAGAAAAGGAGAAATCAAAACTTAAATTTCATTTACTGTTTACACTGTTCGGAGATTGAAAAAGGATCCTCCCTACCATCGGTAAGGATCGTTCGGGTTTTTGTTCGCGTGATCATCATCTTTGACACTTTTTTGGGACCTTTTTTGGGGACCTCCGTTGTCTTGAATTGTCTATCGTCTCGATGTTCGATCAACGAGCGATCGGGAAATCAAAGAAGCACAACGGACTCGGGGAAGCTACAAGAAAGCCTGACGAAACAAGATGCAATCCTTGTTGATGAATTCTTCATCCTTTCCGAGGTCGGGCTCTGTTACGTGTGCTGTATCTTTTGCCACCATTGTGTTGCGCTGTATCTTCCTTTCGGCACGGTTACGATCCCCGATCTTCCACTGCACGTGCTGTATTTGTTTTCTTTAAGCGAATGTGTTTTTCATCCTCTCCCCCGGCTGCCGTCAGTTTGATGTTACATTGCGGGGACATATGACTGGTGTTGTGTTTGTAGCATTGTACACCGGTCAGTCCCGGGTACGCAGAAGTTCGTTTGACTGCGTTCGATTTGAAATGGAACCCGCTCCCGGGGACGCGTGGATCGAATGGACGTAACCTAAGACGCACGCTGGTCACTTCTCCCGACCCAACGCGGGCTCAAGGACCCATTGGCTTTCTTCTGCAAACACGCGAGCTTGTCGCAAAGACCCATCCTGACGATTGATCATCTGCCCTCAGCGGCACAGCACATTGTCCAGCTTCGGTTCACAATTTGTTGGACCTGTGGAAAGCCTCGCAAGGAAAACTATGTCTCCAGCCGGTCGCGTGTGGTGAGTCTTAAATTCCTATAAAATTGTGATGGCTTAAGGCTGTCGAGGGGCTGTCTTGAAATTTGTTATTTTAATACCATCCCTTTCCGCAGTTCCCCATCACACTTCCGGGCTAACGCCACTTCACGCTGATTGTTATCGATTGTTTTCCCATTACGCGAACGAGCTCTGGGTGAGGTTTTCTCCCCCACTTAGCGAGTTTGTGGATCCAACGTTCGTGGAAATCTTTTACCCGCGGCACCCGGTGGAGGAAGCGCCATAAAATAGAAACGTCCAGATGCGATCGACACCTCATTGTCGAATCCTTAAGCGCACCGACATTTATGAAACCGGAGCCGTTAAAGCTTAGGGTGGGGGGAGAAAAGGAGATAAATCTCGTGCCCTTAATATATGATGCCCTCGGTGTTTTAATAGTTGTTGACGCCGCTATTAAAATAGACGATTGTTTTTTAAATATGAAACCATCGCTGCCGGCGCTGGAAGCGGAAGTACCGCGTTGGACACCGTGGACGAAATTTATCGACGCATTTCCGTCACTAGCTGGAGTGGTGGTTTTGGAGACCCTTCCAAAAACTGTTGGCAGATCGAACGAAGGAAGATTTGTTCTGCCGAGCTGAAGATCACGCACTTTGGAAAAGGGGACGTTGTATAGGCACACATACACGGTGAAGGTGGGTGACGGGAGAGCCTGAAACAATACACCACCGCATCACTACCGGTTTCCTTCTGCCGACACGTGTGCACGTCAGCAATGCGGCAGAGATTAACATGTCCGCAGGTCTGAGCTGCAACCAAGATGGGAGCGCGCGCGTCAAACCCGGAACCTGCACGTCGGGAAAAGGCAGCAGTCGGCTTCCGCGGGAAAACGCTGTCATCGAAAAGAACAAACCCCTCGGCAGGGGGAAGCACCAGGGCTCATAAAGTAATTCGAGAGGAAGATCGATCGTCAGCGCGAGTGATCGAGTGATATAAAAATAAATAAAACACTCAACCACCCGCGTGACCCCCGGTTTCGGTTTCTTTTGGACTTACTTGCCTGCTATTTCCTACCGACCCTACCGAATCTCGGATGAAACAGATGAACATATACATGTTGACTGGTGCCACCGATGTTTTCGTGCTTGACGTTCGCCTGACAGGCACGGCATCGGCGCTGACATTTCGAGGGAAAAACGCGGGAGCTACGTGAAAAATTGTCCCAAACTCACCTCGGGGGCCTTGATCTCGGACAAGATCATCGGATCAGAGTAGGCATCGCCACTAAGCTTCGGTGCAGCTTCAAAGAGCGCGGGAACGCTCCACAAAATTCGGCATCTCCCACCGAGGGGAGAAAGATGAGACTGAAATATTGACGACACTCCGCGGAGGGCGCCTTCATAATCTGAACGTATTAAAAGGTTATAAACAAACATTACTTTCCCGCAGCCAAACCAATTTCTTCTCTCGCTTGTGTGTGTTATTTTTTCTCATCTCATCTTCTAAATGTTTCTTTTTCACGATAGGCCACCGAATGGGAAAGAGAGTGGCCTGGGGGGTTTTGCCCTCTCATACACCAAACCCAATACGATACGGTGATAAATGGTTACGATAGTGGAGGCTAATTTACACCTCGGATTTACGTCGCACTTTTCTCCCTGCGAAGCCGCTGCAAAATTAATGGTTGCTCGCTAGGCTCGAACTCCGCAGGGCCGTTGACACGTTCGAACCGGGGTAGGGAAATTAATTTTCCTCCGCACTAACGATAAGTATCCCCGGAGATGGCGGGGTAGCTGGCAGGAGGGACGAGATTTTCCAACCCCGCGTGGAAGCTTCTGCGGAGCGGCCGATGACGTGTTAATTTATTTTAATTTGATCAGACAAATGTCTGTTTAGATTGCCGGCAATGGTTTGTTGGTGAAGGTCTGAATCTTAAAGTCGTGGAAAATGGGCAACAATCGTTCGGAGATAAATTGTGGACCGTTTTCCAACTATTGTACTAATTATTCGAAGTTTTTTCCCCCAAACGAGAGTTGTTGCGGGAGGGACCTGAATTCAGTTCAAAGTCATCACCTAACGCCTAATAAAATGTTGATTGATTTACAGAAAGGCAGAAGAAATTTGTACTAAAACTTATAGAGTAGAAAAATAAAACTAGAACTGGGTTTCACAAAGGGAAATATCTCTTAAAGTTTGCATTGAAAAAGAACTCAATTTTCTGGAAAATATATGTGTTTTTTTAAATATCAAAAAGAATGTACCCATTATTAAGACTACAAGTTCGTTAGATTTGCAAAACGGCAGATGAAATTCGTACTAAAACCAAAAGGGCAAGAAAAGAAAGTTTCCACAAAGAGAAATTTCGTTTAAAGTTTGTAGAGAAAAAGAACTAAATTTTCTGAATCATTCATATGGATCATGAAATATAAGATAGATCTACAGAAAGTCAGTGGAAATTAGCCTTGTTACGGGAGGGTCCTAAATTCAATGTCATTTTAAGGGAACCCAAACAACCAGACTACTAAAACCAAATTTCTCCTCTGAGATGCTGCTTAGGCAAAGAAAACCTTTCATTGTTGAAACAGCTTGGTGACCAGACGATTGATTTTCCAACTGGATTCCAGTTGCAGGTGATCAGAAAGGCTAGACTAAAAGAGCGACTCACTCGAGGAGTCCTTCACAAACCTCGCCGCGGATAGATTGGCAGCTTGTGCAATGAAATTCAATCCGGACGACGATCCGCCTTGTATTTTGTGTGCGCACCGGAGCGGAAGTTTAATGACTAATTTGGACCCCTTTCGGAGTTGCAAGTTCCTGCTCGGAAAACCTTGCGCTCGTTCGGACCGTCGAAGGGCGCGACAAAGGACGTGTTCGGTGCTATAATTATTACCTTTCCTGCTCCGTCAGCCTTTGCACAACCGGAAGTGCCGAAAACCGTGCCGGACGGCATTATTATTTATGCCGCAAGCTGCCCCTGGCCGGTGATAGGATAATTGATCCCGACGGTTCCGCCGGAAAGCTTCAACCATTCGGTAAGCGAAACGAGAGAAAAATCAGAAGTCAGTGATATTGATCGCATTCCCGCGAGGGTTTTTTTTCCTCCATTCCAACCCCCGCTTGAAAGGGACAGACTTGTAGACATCGGTAGCGAAGCGGTCCATTGGAAGTCACATCGGATTATGGACTAGGGGTTTTTATTTCATTCGCAAAGGGTTCGAAAAGTCATGGCATTCCTTTGCTTGCATCACATTATTACACATCTTTAGGGGACGAAAGGAAACGCACATGCAAAAGGGGCTGTTTGCCGAACCAAAGGCTGCGTTAGTTTGCACATTCTTCCGTATTCCTTCCTCCTCCTTCAAGAATGTCCTCTTACCTTCCGCCAAAGGCAAAGAGTGCCACTGCGTGAAACAAAGCCATTTTTTCTTCGGGCAGATTCGGCAGCATTTCAGAAGCAGCGCCACGTCCGCGGCCGACGCCGCCGAACCTGTCAGGCCGCCCTCCCCCCGTCGCTTGCCACTCGACAGCGGTGCATTTCACTAAGAGATTTCTTCGCCTTTTTTGCACTTTAAACAACTCCCGCACGTTTTGTTTTACGTTGGACCCTTCGATGCTTCCATTGTGATCCTCTCCGAAGCCAACAAAGCCCAAGCCCACGGGGCGTGATGGACGGGGCTTCCCCGGGGCAGGTCCTCAGGTGCCACAAGGCCAAGGTTTCGTCTGTAGCCAGATGAAAGTGCAGCAGTACCTCCGGCTTCTCCTCCTCGCCCAGCTTCGTGGCGATCAAGGATTCCTATTTTCAAGCACCGTTTGGACAGCTGCTTCTCACTTCTCGCTCTCCGCGCGCATTCGGCATCCCTTTATCCAACGTGAGTGCATGTGCGTGTGTGTGATTGGACGCGTCTGCAGCAGCCGAAAATAATAAGCACTGATTTCCGAGCGCATTTCCACCTTGTTGCCATTGTTGGTTTATCGCATCGCTTTAGCTCTTGCAGGAGGCTCCTGCAGGATCCGTATGGTTTATGATTCCTTTTTTCCCCTACACTCCGATCTGCATTGATCCTTCGAGCCTCATCAAGCTGTGGTGATCGAGAGGAAAAGAGGAAACCCGAAAAAAAAGCAAGCAAAGGACGACGACTGCAGCGGACATACGGTCGTGGTGGCACAAAAGGAGTCACATCCTGACGCAAACCAAAAAAAAGAAGTAAAATCTCGGTAGCACGCGTCGTCCCTCGATAGAAGCGGCATGCGCACGCAGCTTTATTGGCATGACTGGCGCACATGTGTGTAGGCATACCGGAATATTTGCAAAGGCGTTGCCGGTCTGGGCCGCTTCCTTCCTTTTTTTCCCGTTCCGGGGTTCGCAAACACAACGGACTCGTCGGCTGGAAAGCGACGTTCCCGCCTGTTAAATTCCTTTCTGGAACCGCAAGGTGTGCGACGACGCGCGCTTTTACTTCTTTCCATAGCTCTCTTTCTTAATCGTTTTTTTTTCTTAATCATTTGTGTCTGCGAATAAAGTGAAAAATTAAAGATATTGGACGTGCGTTTCCTGCGCGTGATCGCCGCGAGGAGCTATTTGAAATATTTCTGCACACGCGAAAGCCTCCGAATGCAAATGGATGGTGGCTTCGGTCACGCCATTGGCAACAAGTGCAGCGCGGTCGGAATCGAAGCCAGAACCCCGGTTTTGGCGATGCTGCACGAAAAGCACGCGGTCGGTGTATCATTAACAGAAACAGAAAAATTTATTTGTTGAAGTTTCGTTGTTCCAAAATATCTTCCATTATTAATAAACGTTTCATTTTGAACAAACAAAAATCGGAAAACGAATAAAGATGCACCTTTTTTTCTCTTCTTTAACTCTAATACTGACTGATCATGCGTGTCCCGTACAAATGATCGTAATTTTTCCTTGTTCAAACGTGTACAATTATTACCCCATTCGTTTTGAAATTACGAACAGCAAATCCCACTGCCAATATCTTGCAGGAACGTAAAATACAGAAACGAAATACACTCTCAGCCACTTGCCAAACATAATTCCAATCGCGTTGCATCAAAAGGAAGTTCGCAGCGCCCGATTTCTCGCAGCGCAAGGGACATGCGAATGGGCAAACCCACGGCAATCACGCACACACGCGCTCGCATGCGGTTTAATAAATATCCATTTATGAAATTTAATTGATTCGTGTAAATTATACACGAATTTTGACATTCCGCTGAAGTTGGGGCCCATCCTTTCGCCGCACGCCTTTGGTGGACAGACGGCGGCGGGGGGCGGAGAGGAGGGCAGTGCCGAAGAGTAATGAAGCAACTGACAGCAGTATTTATCACTTGACTGGGAAGTTTTTTATTATTATGCATTATGTTCGTCTACTTCATTCATGCGAAATGTTGCTTGCGAATGAGTTCGTGTCCGTGTGTGTGTGTGAGTGTATGTTTTTTCGATTCTCCCCGAAACAGCATCTTCGCGCGGACAGGTTTTTGAGGTTATATCAGGTCCTGCAACGTCTCGCACCGAGGCCCTGCAAGGGCTGACCTTAACGAACGAAAATGGAACGGAACCCTTCCCCTTGCCACGATTTCCTTGCTTCTCGCGCGAGCAACTTGAACGCAAGGGCAACACGGGAACGATAAGATTGAGTGAGTGTGACGCAATTTATTTCACATTATCCTTAATCCTGCCGAGGCAGCGAGGACTGGGACTAGCGGCGCAAACAACACCGCATCGTAATGCGGTGTCCGCAATCGGTAATCGGTGCGCGTCCCGATAACAAAACCTGCCACGGAAAAAGCACGGAACCTGAATTTTCCCTCACCGACCTGGACCCGTTTCGACCGTTAAATCCAGCTCCCGTAGGTCCGAGGATCCGGTGAATTTTATGGTGTGTACGTACATATATTAAGGACCTGCTTTCCGTTGTCCACTTTATTTTATTTCCCTCCATCTCGTACGGCCGGTGATTGTCTAGTTTTCCCCGCTCGGGTTCGGCCAGCCAGAACCTGCTTTCCCAGGTGACCATTGTCACCCGGGCGGCTGGAAGGAACCAACAAAAACACGAAACAAGCTGTTGTTTAGGTGTTTGTGCTACGAATTAAATCGAAACCATCATTTTCCTCGGTGTCATCTAGTGAAAATTTATTTTTAATATTTATTAATGGTGTTATAATGACGCTGTTTACGTTCCACGGGCAATCTCCGAAAGAACCCGGTTTTCTTCCCTCCCCGCATCTTTTCCCCCGCGCAACCGAAGGAAAAGCAAAGAATAAAAACTCCCGAAAAGAGATAACGCGAGCGCGCGCGCGCGTCCGAAAGAACCGAGACATCCTTGGTATCCTCCGTTCCCGAAATCTTTTCATTCCAACCCCTTTTCTTTCCTCTTGGGTGATCGTTTTTCGATTGTTTGATTGAATTTATGAGAGGCCTGTCTACGCCATTACCATTTTTATTCCCTTTTCTGTCCACCACTCCGCCTCTTCGTGGCAGTGAGGCGACCCTGTGAAGATGCGTTTTTCGGTCGCAATGGGTGTCGCACCGTTTGCGATACCGGTTTTAATTTCTGTTTTCTTATGCTCGACGTCTTCCCCAATGCACCCCGCGCGTTATGCGTTTGTTTATGTTAGGTGAATGTTTTTGTTTGGCATGCTGGAGGATAATAAAGATATAATAATTATTAATAGTGCTGTCGGGTGAGAAAATTGATTCCAGGAGAGTTAGAAAAGCGGAATTATGCGTCGTATGCGTATGGGTCATCTTAATAGAGTCTCTTATCATAGGTAAGATTGTTTGATAAAAAAGAACGAAATGTAATTGGAATAAAAATTGTAAGATTGGAATAAAAATTGAAATCGAACCGAAGAAATAACTCACGCTAGTCTCAGTATAAAATAGAGTTGTAAAATAAATCAATTTGGAGAGGTGAAAGTTTCTCCACGCATTGTTTTAGTCCTATGCTTGATACATGCCATAATCTTAATGTATTGATGTAAATATATACTTTTTTCCTGTAGATTCACTATAAAACATTTTTCTTCTATAACTCTTTAACTCTGATTATGTACCGGACCATCGTTTCAATAATTTTTATAGGATACAGTACGTTTCTGTATAATTTTTGTAGGACCCATTACATTAAGACTGGACTAAGATAAGTTACCCATGTTTGTAAGACTGACCTCATTCCGTATTATTAACATTGTGAAGATTGCTGAATTCTGTAGAATTTTTTGTTTAAATATAAATCTTACTTAAACTGAAACTTAAATTTAAGTGTAAATCTCTTAATAACGCCCTTGGAGGTTCAGGCCCATTGTTGAATCCACCACTGGCTGAGGCTGAAAAAATTGAAAAATAAACCTGTGCAAACGGCTGACTGTACTGTTTTTTTCGTTGTTTTGGCGTCCATAAAGCACAGACGCCATTGGCACGACCAACGCCCTGCCTCGCAACGAACACCCGGCGCGTGGCAATCCAATACTATCAGATTCACTTTTCCTGCCTACGTTTGTCCTATTCTCTATTTCGAAACCATCACCGTTATGCGCACTTTCCTTCTCCCTCGCGCATCTTCTCGTCCTTTTCACCCCCGGGCTTGGCAAAAGGTCCCGCATGCGGTGCGATTTTCCCGCTTGCAAAACAAGTCCTACCATTACGGGCTGCACGGCGACCTGACGCCGGGCAGGTGTGCCGGGAACACGGGTGCGTCACACCATTCGGCATTGGCATGGGGCACCCCTCGGCGTTTCAGGACGCACGGGTTCGAATTTCCACCGGTGCGCTGGTGTTCGCTTTCCCTCGCCCATTGTGTGCCGAAACGAAATGGCTTCACTGTTTTGGAATCGTTTCATTATGCTGACGCTTGATTCGTGTGCGTTCCGTTGATTTTGCGTTCACGGTGACGAGAGGATAACGATCAGGGTCCTTTCATTCGCTCGTCGATCCTCTTCCCCTTTGCCAAAAGCGTCATCGAACGCACAAGCGCAAAACGTATCCATCGACGGCCAAAAAGGCAGATGTTTCCGTCAGCATCCCGCGGCGCAAAGTGGTGGCCAGCGGTTTTCAGGGTGCCAAATTTTAACACTCTTCTCTCCTTTTCTCTCCTTCTCGCTTGTTTTAAAATCCTCGAATGAAAACCCACCCATTAGGGATACTCAAAACAAACGTCGATTGATGGCCTCCGATCGAAGGGTTTTGTGGTGGGTGATTTTTGGTAATAAACTTTCACCTTCCATAGAAAGATATAGCCACCGGTTGACCCCTTCACCCGTTGCCGCCATCGCCGCGGTTGGAAAAACAAATCACACCCAAACACACACACATCTCGGTTTCAGAACCAATACACCCACCGAACTACATCACTATAAATCTCAGCGTGCGTCTTAGAGGGAAAGTGTGAAGAAAACCAAACGAAAAAAAAGGTGTCCACAGCAAACAACTTGCCGCACAAGGAAGCCCCGGGAAAACCCGGCGGGGGGTGTGCGGTTTCGGTAGAACGGATTAAGCGGATCCATTAGCGGTAGTTTAACCAAAAACCAGCCACTTTTCTTGTTTTCCCCCGGCCGCTTCCCGGACCGAAAGGGCGGGTTTCGGAAAGAAAGGGGGCACGGATTTAATTTACGCCACCGCTTAGCGAGCGCGTGCGCCAGGTTGGACGGCTATCGGCAGCACCCGGGACGAAGAAATGATGATTTTTATTTGATGTCACCACTTTCTTCGCTCGCGGGAAAGGCGATAAACATAAATGCCACCCGTTCACGCGCAGCATCAGGTCGTCGTCATCGTCAGCGCGTCGTTTGTCAATTAGGCTCGATCACCGCCACCGAAGGGGGAGAGTGCCACCTTTCTTGGCACTCACGGGGAAAACAGCAAGGGGGAAACACACACTTTCTTCGAACGGGGGAAAAGCGAAGGAGTTATTAGAGCGATCGCAATGATGACAATCCCGATGCCAGGCGGGCGAACATGATGCGACAACGGGACGAGCGTGCCGTTTTTCGAAAGAAAAACAAATGGAACTGTTAAAACACACACACACACGCCTGTGGTGTCTTGTTCCGGAAAATTTCCCTAGTAAGAATGAGCACGCCGACTCGGTTGAGCTGGTTAAGAACAAGTTCCTTCGGGTTTCCTCGATATCTACGGGAGACCCTTTCTGCTTTTTCCCTTCCGGGTTAAAAATAGGCCCACGAACAAAGATGTTCGAAAGACGATCCCCGGCACGCTTCCGTGAATGTGACTTTTCCTTCCATCCTTCCCCCAACCGATTTGGCCACGGGTTTGGCCCGTTTTCCTAAGTGGCGGTGGAAAATGTCTTCATTTCACCTCAACAAACGATCCCACTAACGGCCCACATACACTGGCTGCCATATGTTGAACCCCGCATGTGTGTGTGAGTGTGTGTGCGTTTGTGGAAAAGGGCACAAGGGCGCCGGAGACAAACATCAACAACAGAAACAACCATAACATAACCGACAGCCGCGGTGCAGCATAAATAATAATGATCTTTCGCTGACAGATGTTCCAGCTAAGCTCTAAACGATCTTCGACCGTTCCAGGTGGAGGATCATTGATTATCGAGGAAAAACTCCAACGTTGCTTGGGTGGGATTTCCCTTGTGGTCATTTGGAAAGAAATGCTCTTCTTTAAAAAATGTTATGAAAATAAAGCCCCAGAAGAAAAATACTTTTCACCAAGGAGAAGTTTGAGCCTGTCGGTGAAAGATTCCAATCGAAAATCCCGATTTTCACGTATCATTTCCTCCCCCTTTTGTTGGACGTGATTTTTCACCGGAAAAACAACAAGTTTTCCACCCTCCTCGCAAGCGAAACGGTTCGCTTGCAGCGCGCACGGGGAACTTTGGTGTATATTTTGGGAAAGCAAACGATCATAACCATTATCATTAGATGGGTTTTCCGTTTTCGGTGGAATTTCCCGAACCGTGGGCGCTTTCGACGAAAGGTCCTCCGGAACCCTCGGGACCGGTGCGTTTTCCACGGTCCCATCCCATTTGCCTTGTAATCGTCCGTTGTAACAAGACCGTTTAGGCAAATTAACCAAAGCCGAGCGGGTCAATTAAATATGAAATTTATGAACACCGGTGTGTATGGGTGTCGGTTCCACCACTGGGCGTGGGCCCACAGCTTCCTCCCCTCTCCACCGCGTTGGGTAAAAATAACGATCCGTGATGATCTCGCGCGTCCCGCCGGTAATCCCCCCACCGGTGTCGAAATAAAAACCGATCGAACGATCGATAATCGACCGATTTATTTCGACGGTGCAGTTTTCCCCCGGCTTTGTGCCCGTCGGCCCGGGTGGGACGGCCGGTTGTTTTCCAGGTCGTTGTCACCCGGGAACAGATGCGGGCCTGCGGTCGGGCGATAAATTGTCCGGCCGTTCGGGTGAGGTGGGATTCCGTGGAGAATTCGAATTCGAAGTCAAACCCAAAACTCCACACACTTTGGGGCCACGTGGTGTGCGGTGCATGTGGCTGTGATTTGGTTTCGTACAAAAATTCATACCGGAGCAAAAGCAGAAAGAAGACAAGCCCAGGCAACGTCACGTGCACCAACCGCACACTATCGGACTGCACCATCGTCCACCGGGAGGGAATGTATTCTTTTTCTTGAAGCTAACATGACCCATTCGCAAACACACATCTCGCGATGTATGCTTGCAATTTCGATACGGTTCTCCATGCCGAGCTACGATTTCCAGTGCGACATGCCGCGAAAACCCGCGTGCCACACAGGGCGATAAATAAATTACAATTTTTCCGACTTAATCAACTCGTAATGTGTCAGCTTTAGCATAATTTATACGACTGGCTGATGAAACTGCATCTTTCCACGATCCCGGTCGCGTGGTGTTTGGTATTGTTTGGCGTCGAAGCTATATGGCATTCCTACTGCCCAGGGAGGGGACGAAAAAATCAAATGGTCAAAATGTTCGGATTTGGTTTTGTAAGGCACAGCTGCGATTTGGAATTGGCCACAATAACTTGCCAGCTGATCAATATAAACTCCAATGTAATAGTTTACGGTTGTAGACCATGGAAATAAGTCGTTTAAGAAGAGGTTTTGTT
The DNA here is from genome assembly GCF_943734705.1 of Anopheles coustani. Lineage (NCBI taxonomy): Eukaryota > Metazoa > Arthropoda > Insecta > Diptera > Culicidae > Anopheles > Anopheles coustani. The sequence goes on from NC_071289.1 coordinate 34,760,164, forward strand.
AATATTGAAGACTTTGAGCTGTCGTTCTTGTAGGGAATGAGTTAGTTAGAATAATAACAATTGGATGAATTGACCGACATTAATAATGAGTGATGAAATGAATGCGATGCTACGAAACGTAGAATTCGAACGTAATTTGGAATCATTCGCAAGATAGTTGGAAACGGAAATTGGAAGAGCTATGGCCTACCATAGAACCGAGATGGATCTGCGTATTGAAAAAATGTGGAAAAATAGACATTGAAACGAGAACGATTAAACGACCAGTCTTGTGATTGATCCTGACCAGAGTGGATGGCGATGGAAGAAAACGAAGCAAATAGCAAAAAGCAAAGCAAAAAAAAATACTTTCAATTTGGAAAATAAGATATATAAAGAAAACATTCGTGGAAATCACGACAGTACAAATGACAAAAAGATTCATTTTACCTCAAAAAATTATAAGGCGAATGATATGAACCTTCTTGGTCATGCGATTAACATAGTCCTGCCTACTATTTTATCTTTTATAAATTCCTCTATAACATGTTATACAATTTGTTAAATCCTTCCCCAATCTTATTCAACTGGCTTTTGTTCAAGCCGTTCCATAAATTGCCCATAACAACCGAAACCAGAAGAAAAATGCGCTCTCTTCGTGGTGGTCCAGTATTAAAATCTCTCATTTCCCAATTTCACAAAGGTACACGACCCCGTTCGGGACGAAAGCGCACTCAGTACGCCTTCACCATTACCAGGCGGCCAGACTGGCCGCTAAGGTTCACTACGACCTGCGACAGCTGACCGTCCGATTTTCACCGGCCTTCCCCGACTTCAACCAACGTTAGCGCACCTTCGGCGCAGTCGCGTACTTTTTCTTTTCCTGTTTCCCCGAACGATGGTGCCGAGAGTGCGCACAACCGGCCTTCCGTATCCTTCCGACGAGCGAGGGCACGGGCAGGGCGAAGTCCTGATGGGAATGAACATATCGACGGATCGGTTCGGTTTCTCTGTCTCGCCGGTGACTATCAGCTGTTCGTTCCGAACGGGAACACTTGCGCTACCGACGGGCGCTCCTGGCCGCCTGGTACGGTAAGGCGCCAAAATTCGCATCGCATTCCTAGCGATTGGCCGCAAGGACTCTCCAAGGAGCTTCGCCGATGCCTTAGTGCCGGGAAAACGTAGAGAAAAATAGAAACCGGTTCGTGAGACACTGTTCTTAAGACGTTTTCCGGATTTCTATTTCGCGGCATGTCACTATAAGAAGATGCCCCATCTTTTCCTTTTGCCTCTCCCACTCCTCGGTCATGGTCCACCGGGCTTCGACAGCCCGGCAATCGATGCACTCGATCAAGCAACGGCGGAAAAGTCGCGAACGCTCTCCGCACGGCCGAAAATGTGCGCTTTTCCCGCTCGAAACAAAACACGTGTGTCGCGCAAACACATGCGGGATGCGTTCGGGCGATGCACTCTCGACGTTGGGAGCGGTTGCGTTTTCGGGCACAACGTGGTCGCGAGCTTCGGTGCTCGCCGGGAGCAGCTCGGATGCATCCTGTTGCATCCGAGGCCGGGATGTGCGTTTCTTTTTCTTTCCTAGTGTGTACCGTTCGGGAAATTGCGGTTCGATTTTGGTGGATGTATTGACGGTGGCGGATGCTGCGCGCGCTTCGAGTGCTGTCAAAATTTCGTACCTGTGCCAACCAATTGCATCCATGTGTGTGTGTGTGTGTGTATTTCAACCTTCCTATGTTGACCTACATACACGTACTTGTGTCGAAAAGGTGCACGCATTTTTTGTGCTCTCATACAGACTGCAAGTATTCTTCGCTTTCCTTTTTTCCTACTTTGAATTAATAGATATCAAACAATGCATTCGGTATCGACTCACGCCCGCTGCCTCAGCTACATGTTGCAGTTTCTATACAGAAAAATCTTTTGTATAATTTTCTCCACATATTATACACTCTTCCGGAAAGGTCATTCATAGAAGAAGGTTTTTGCAGAAAGCTTCTTAAAAAATCCAACATCCAGAAAAGGTTACAACGCAACGCAAAAAAAATTGCAGAAGCGAACAAACACGCAAGCATCCGGAAGATAAAACTTCCACCTTGATCCTCGATTTTTTACGCAACCGAATCGGAAGGAACTACTTCCTCTTCCTCTGCAGGAACAAGGATGGATCCGTCAGCCGATTCAGGTTGAAAAGATGGAAAACGAATCAATTACCGAAACCGGAAAGGACCTTCCTGCTATGGCGTGCGTGTGTGTGGTTTGCTGTACCCTTCGACACGGGCATCGAAGTGAAAGAAAGAATTGTCAAAAAGAAAGAAACTGGTAAAAAGTGTCCTCCTTAACCGGCCTTAAGATTAAAGCCTTTGTTATCTGCTTGTAATTGATGGCATCTTGTGTCGTGTCGTTTTTCATCCGGCAACTTGTTCTCCGCTTAGCTTCGCTTCCAGTGAACGGTCATATCAGGAAGGTGTGGATTTTCCGAATCGTTGGAACCAATCTGGAAGCTGGAAGCCATTGTGGACAGGGGACTGAGTCGCCTCTGGGATGGACATTCGATTCTTTGGGTTTGGTTTGAAACGGCTCTGGGTTTGCACGGCACTGGAAGTAGCAATTTAGCAGAAAGATTAATCTGATTATCTTGAGGCATTCGGAGAGTTGCGATCTGGAAGAGCAAATATAAGCCTTGGGAAAAGTTTGAACATGAAACTTGAAAGAAAAACATCCATTGATAATCGTTCATTTTAATTTCTTTTAAGCTTTGTGCACCACAAAATATATCCAACATAAAGTTGCAACGAATGGAACATAATGAACTATTTTGCTCCGTCATTTGATTTTTCATGGTTAACAGTATTTATAAAAATTGATCTAATTGAATATGGAAACCATACGTAAACATTCAAATAAACCTTTCAATGAGAGAAAATTTCCAAAATGCGTAAAAACGCCGCCCGAAGCGGCACCGCTTTTTGCGGCCACGTTTATAATCATTTCTTTTTCCCGTCAGTCGCACCTTTTCGACAACATGCTGCCCTGGTTCATATCAGTTCCGTGGTACCATCCGTTCGTCGCTGACATTTCGACGCTACTTTTTCACTCACAAAAACACAACAAAACCCACCGAAAACAGAATACGCCCGCCACGGGGACTTTCCACCATTGCGAGGACGGCTTTTCTGCACCCGGAGCGGTGTTGTTTCGGTCGGTGTGCAAATGCTTGATTTATGTACATGAGGTCAGCACTGTTTAATTTGCGGTACCGAACGCTTGTTGCTATGCCTTTCGTTTCCTGCGCGGTGCCAAAACGCAACCGGAGGGCTGGAATGTCGAATGTCGTACGGTTTGGGGTGGTTTCCGCTGGTTAAAGGTCTCCAAAAACAAATTCACCCGCGAAGCGGAGGTCCACCCGGGAAGAGGGTGGACACACCGGGCCGGGACGCTCTCTTAACGTAAGAGCAAAACCGAAAAGAAAAACTGACTCGCACTCGTAGAAATAATTTCGCGCACTGCGATGACCGGTAATTTCACGGTAAAGTACCGCCCTGCTCGCATAAATCACTCGCCTCCCCAGCGGCGGCCAGCCCGAGCCTTAATACCCTCCCTCTCCCTCTCTCTCTCCATTCTACGAGCCGAGCCGGGCGAGCCCTTTCGCTCACCAACAGGAAGTGAGGGAAGCGCAGTGGGAAAAATGAAAGTGATGAAAACATTAATTTTATCGAATGCGCCAGCCGCTCGAGCGACTTCTCCGGTTTCCATATGATCGCGAATCACGAACGAGCCGGACGATGGCGCTCCGTGTCGCATCCCGGTGCTAGGCGCATGCTTATGCTAAGCGAGGGCGGCTGGAACACCACCACGACGTCGCCGACGACGACGACGACTACGACGATTGTTCAAATGGTTAGGCTAATGATGCAACAATCACCATCAACTACATCCCACCCGAAAGATGACCGCCCACGAAGAGCGGGAGGGAAAAAAAACACACGATACAAAAACTTGAGCTTGGTAGTAGGAAATTAAACGCCACGAACGCGAAGCCTCCGGAACTGCAAGTGAACGGTGGCCACAGCTTCCGGAGGCAGATGGCCGGCGGGATTTTGGCATCCGATCGGAGATGCTGCCCCCCGGGGTCAAGCGGTTGCTGGCGTCCATAATCCCATGGGCTGCATAATGAGGTGCACCCCGGATGGTCGCCGCTGTCGAATGGATCGTGATCTAAATCGAACCTAAATTTCCCCACCCAGAATCATTAATCAAGGCTGTGCCAATATTTGAGCTCATTACTGCAAAGCAAATAGATTTAAATCTATGTTTCTTTAGTTTTTCTGCGCAAAGGAAAAGAACTCCACATGAAACAGAAGAGAGGAAGAATGAAAACCATTAAATTAATGTTTAAAAAAATGGAAATATTATTTAAATTTTTATTTTGCAATTATTTGTACAAATAAATTTAAAAAAACTATAAACTTCATCGATCAGAGCAATTTCGTAACTAAAATAAACTAAACAAATCATGAACTGTTCTAACCCCTCACCTAGGAGGATTAGATTCACCCCCGATATCTTCTATCGCAAACCATTGCTCACAGGTACAAAATAATGATCTTATCGCCTGCCGGCACCAAGGTTGCACTGGAAAACATAAGCAAAAGAAAAGAAAAACATTCGATGCAAAAACATGGAAAAACTAAGCCACGTTAAAGCGCACACGAAAACTGTGCCACACATAAATCACGATCGCCAACGGGGGGAGAATGATAATTTGATGCAAAACAAGTAGCACCGTGGCATCGCAAACACTCCCACCCCCGCCCGAAACCGGGCCCGGGAAATGTGTTCCAAAAAACGCTTTAAGACAGTTTGGTGGCATCGTTTTTTTCGCTGCAGTCACATTGAGTTCTGCTAAGATTCAAGTGTGCCTATTACCTACAGTTGGATGGAAAGTTACCTCCCGCGGCATGGAAAAACCATCGTCTAAAACAGCGGTTGAGCTGTCAAATTAACATAAATTATTCCATGCACCACCAAAAACGCACCCTTCGGGGAAACCCTCAAGAAAGGTAGAACAACAGCATGGGCGACTTGTGGACTTGATTTTAAGTTTTGTTTTTTGTTGCATCCTTCGTTCCACAACATTGGCGTGTGTCAACGGTCGCTAATTCACGATGTTAGAAAACCAATTTGGTGTACCTTGCGACACGTTTTTCACTTTGTTCTACTTTTCTCGGCCCGGGGCTCTCTTCAGGACACATCACCGCGTCGCCGTCCGACAAGCATCATAAAAGTCCGTGCCTTTCCTCACCAGTGGTAAGGGGAGCGGCGAGAGGTGGGCACATTGTTTTGTTGCCGATCGAGCGGGAAAATCTTCACCCTGCTCTAGATTCGTCGCTTGCTGATCGTTTAAATCGTGCCAAACAGTTGTTCATCGATCGGGAGGTGCATTGTTTTCGGTGGAATGAAACGGAGAAAAAAAATACGAGAACATCGAGAAGAAACCGATAAACATCCCCCGGAGCAATGTTCTCCATTTTTTTTTTTGTTCCATTCATACCACCCCACGGTTGCCCCGCGATATCCTTGATCGATGCGCGATCCACTGGAACCGCTTCAACACTGTTCGGCTACCGAAAGGCGTCACGGAGGTTAGCGTTCCCTCAACTTTGGGAGGGTGCAGAGGATCAAAAAAAAATTACCGAAGCTCACAATGGGACACGGTTAGGAGGTGGGGTGAAACACTAGCAAACACCAACGGACACCGTTTCTGCATTGCATTACTCATGCGGCATCGAGCTTGATCGATATAAATCAAAGCACATAAACGGTGCAAAATTATTTTTTTGCACCTGTAACATTTCGTGGCAACAACAACAACAATTGCCCCGTGCCCGAAGGAAGCTGGCGGGAACACATTCACGGCCCTCGTCGGTTTAACGACACACACACGCGAGCCCCACCATGCATGTCTCCAAAAACGGACTCCACTATTTTGTAAGGAGCAAAACGACGTGCGACGGCCAATATGTGCGGGTTTTTTTTCATTCCGCGCGAAACTGGCTAAGGACGCTGAGGAAGGAGGGAGAGGAATTGACTAAGCTTTCGGAAAATGTTAAAATTAGAATATAATGCCCCGATTTGCCCCATCGAGCGGCCGGAATACATTAAACCGGGCGCGCAAAGCGTCGACCCGCCAACGGCGCTTAGTCATAGGTCCAGGGCGGTCGAGATGAATTATTTAGTGGAGCGTAGTTTATGAGATTTGCGAGCAATTTGAACAACGAGAGGGAATAAAAAGCAGTCACCGCCACCGAGTGGTTTTAAGATAACTCCCTAGAATCGGATCGACCCCAAACGGAAGATATGGAACAACGGCATCAACACTCCGGGGATCGAAATCGGAATCATACCGAAAACCGAGTGGGATTTCGCGGGACAGAGCAGAAGGGGCCTGACGTGGGGCCCAAACGAGACAAGTCAATCATACGGCACATGCGACGCGTATGAGTAAGTGTTAGCATATTTGTTTATTATTAGCGGTAAATTATCATGTTTACTGGGGGATTTGTTGCTGTTCGGCGTCGCGAATTGCGCGAAAATTGAATTCTACTTTAGGGGCCGGGGGAAAAAACAGGGTGGGGCAGGGTTCGGGAGTGTGTGTGACTTATGGAACCTGCCGAGCATCATGCGAGTGCGCTTTTGACGAGGCGTTGAGGCCCCCGTCTGGGTGGAGTTGTCGAATGGCGGAGGCTGGGTTCAATTGATTTCTGTCAGGTGATGTGATTCATCCGCGTGCGGCTTGGCGACACGATTAATGAGGCGAGAATCAATTTAATTGGGAACAATAGATCGCTCTATGGTTAGCGGCATTTAGTATTAACACCTTTATTAATCTTCTACAAACGTTGGTTTGAATTACAATTGATTTCTATTTGACTGAGGACGGAACGCAAAAGGCATCAATAATTAACGAAACGAATAAGTATTGGACATGGAAAGCGTTCGAAAACGCATTCTTCTGTGAATTGTAGCCAACACGCTGCAATTTATACACTTTTCTTAATATTTTTTTAAATATGTAAATTTATTTATTCAAGAAATTCAAAATTATGTTTGGTTATTATTATTGAAAATAAATCTTTAATACGCGATAAAAGTTTAAAATAAGTGCAATTTAGTTATGTTCGTGATGAGCTTGTATCTGTTCAGACGAACTTTATTTATGTTTATGTTTATGTACCCCAAAATCCTCTCAAGTCGAAGGTTTAGACGAATATATTCAATAGCGGTTAGATATTGTTTGCTTTCATCCAGAAAAGCGTTAGGCTTAATGGTTTTCATTAAACAACGCATGTTTTGCCAAATTTCGTGAACTCAAACATGCCCAGGAAGGATAATAATATATTTAAACAAGATGGAACACCTTCCATTATCCCTAACTGATATCGTACAAATTTGTAGCACTATTTTGACAGACATGTATGATCTCTCAATTTTCCATTACTAAATCCTATGAATTATTTTAACTAATCATTAATGCTGCTGAATGTAATCATTCAAAGGGTGACTACTTTGGCTGTTTGAAATTCTCTGATTTTTTTAAAATTGCAACGAAATATCGGTTGAAGTCACGCGTAATTCATGCAACGGTATTAAAAAACTTTTGTGTGATGGAAAAATATAAATAACCAAGTTTTAACCAAAACAAATGTTGTAACCAGTCTTCATTAAACAAAAAATTAATTAATTAATTATTAAAAATTAACAAACAAACCTGTGTGAGGGTTATGAAATTATCAATATTTTCATTTGTATTTGAAGTTGTTGAACAAGGAATTTAGCAGAAATGCACGCTTATCTCTTGAAATTCTAGAGTTTGTCTATGTTGAAGTCAGCTGTCCTCCAGTTTAAAAAGGTATGTGAATGATATTTATTTTATCTTCGGTGGCCACAAACCATCCGGTTCCGTCTCAAGGTGCACCAGGCCGGTACCAACCGAAGGCAACTGCAATCCATCAAGCGCACTATCGGTATCAGCGGGAGCTACCAGCTCCGGAACTGGTCTTTTAAATAAATAAGTTCGTTTCACACAAGCCTTTGCAGACCACCGCTTATCAATTAAAATACTAAAGCACGACGAAATGAAGGTAAGTTTAGAGACAAATCCCGCACGACATCAACATCGCGCCAAGATAATTAATAACTTCAAATGAAAACAAACCCGATAATAAATGGTGGTACCACCCCGATATGGTGGGGCACCGAATTGGTGATGTATGGAAATTTATCTCCGCACTCGCCATCTTTCTCCGGGAAGGAGAACGGGGAATAGCCGCCGAAGGGGTAGGCGATAAAAAGGGGTAGCACCTTGGAAACACCTTCTCGGGCGCAAATGAGCAGCTCGCTGGCTTTGGTGACAGATCGGTACCACCTTGCGGGGATTTGCCTTCCCTTCCTTTGCGGGTTTACATATCCTGTTCGAAGCTTAGGAGTAGGGGGAACGAGGAAAAGAAATGGAAAGCCTATCGATTCCGATTGCGCGCGCTAACGGTTCGTAATTAATCAAATGCGGTGCACGATTTTCGTTCACCCTCGGCATCTTACATGGTCGTATGGCTTTGTGTGTGTGTGTGTGTGTGTAGGTATATGCTTTTGCCGATTCGATCGCGCGACAAGATCCGCGAGCTGCTCCGAGCTGGTGCGCCTGGAAATGTAATGGATTGTGAGATGTATTTTTCAGTCGCCCGAAGGGTGTGGTCACCTGGGCAACGACACTGGGCCGGCGCGCAATTGATCCTACCGCACCAGGGTCCCCGCGGCAGGTGTCGACCAACACCGTCGCCATTGCCACGGCCAAGGAAACGGACGACGCCCGGGAGGCGGGCAACGGAGACTCATAAAACATTGTAATGCCCGGCAGTTTGATGGCCGTTAGCCGGAATGACATGCTGCTCGTAAACGGATTCATTTGCGTTTAGTGTTGCATTGGGCCGCTGGAGGTTACACGGCTCGCCCTTCCAGCGCCATTGCCCTAGCAGTTGTAACGTGTATCCGCACGGAGGGCCTCCGCCATAAACGACACCTTGTTAGGACGCACTGGAATGAATTTATGAAGTGCGCGCTCGAAACACTTTTGCAACCCGATTGATTAGCGTTTCAACACGCATTTATTTCCCCCCCGGTGGAACATACGACCGAGTACCACCCAAGGAGGAGACGTCTAGATCTGGAGAATCTCAAACCTCCTCTCGACGCGAGCAACATGATCTCAAGTTCCCAGCAACACGCCCTCCACTCGAAAGGTGCAAATCAAATATGCACTCGGGGACGATTCGCGGGTTGGATCACCTTTCCTGACCATTATGTTTTTACGAGCATTTACCGGTTGAAATTTGAATCTCAATACCTTCAGCCGAGGATCACCCACGAAGATCGATCGAACCTTGGAAGTTTTCCACACGAACGAGCAAAGTCGAGGGGTGGAAATCAATTAGAATATCAATCGATTTACGCTGCTAATTTACATCCCAATACGATCGCCTTTAGCGCACGAAGAAAACGACGGTCTCGATTCGATCCACTTGTAATTATTTACTCCAGGCTTAAGGATCGAGATCCATGGGTGGGAGCTTGGGAGCCGGGTTTAAAATAAATGAACTCGATCATAAATATTGTGACGTGGTGGTGGCGAGCGTGTTCCGTTGCATCACCATCGAGTACCATCGTTGTTACCACCGTCGTCATGGCCATCCAGATCGCTTCTCATGATGCAACCGTTTTGCGGCAATGACCACCGGTGAAGAGGCGAATGCCGGGAACTAGCATTCCAGGCAACTCATTTTCATTAACTCCCATGCAGTTTAGTTCACCTATTTAGTTTAGATTCGCCAATTCTCGCCTGAATTCCTTCGGAACTTCCATTTCAGATGTCCGCCCCAAATGGCGCAGGAACCTGAGAGTACGCTACCATCAATTACCGAGCCTTGCGCACTCCACACCGGATCGAACGAGGTACCGAACGCTAGATGAACGCGGCGCAGCAAAGATTCCGATCTGCACGACTTTTACCGCGCCGCGTGTTAATGACGGGCACGATTCCGAAGTGATCCGCCCGAAACGGACCACTCGTTTGACGGGTTCGCACTGACGCCCTGCCTGGACTCCCGAACCCGAAGCGCGACTGGTGACACATTTGAATCCCGCATGGACCATCTTCAACCACTTCTTTTGCGCCGATCGAAGCCAATTCCGATCGTCATCAGGCGGTTCTACAATCGCCGCTTGGCTCATCTCTTCGCCAGAAGAAGATCCACCCCGCGGAGCGCAACCGATGCGAGTCGTGCCAGCCCGCGCTTACCAATAAATAATACTAACCATCGCAATTTTTCACGCCTAATATACCATGCACGGTACAATCGGCAACTGGCGGGCCGGTCTGTCACGAGATCGATATCGACCGGACGGACGAACGGGCGGAAGAACCACCGCGTGTTGAACCCTTCGCGTTTGGAAGCTCGGGTCAGGCGCATCTGTCAGGCTAATGTGCGCACGAGGCTGCTCACGAGCGAGCCTGGTGATAAATAGTACTGGTCTAATAGTGCGCCCGCCCCCTCAGGAACCTCAGGACCTCTTGGGGTGGCTCCAGGAGTACAACCCCAATCGCAAAAGCCCGCTCCACGACACTGTCTTCCTGGGTGCTGCTGAGAATACACTTCTGGTTCTCCCGCAGCGCTGCCCGCGCGAACAACAAGCATCCACCGGGGACCCGGGGGATCATGTTCCCTCCGTGCGAGGGGACACACGCGCACGCCTCGAAGCCGGTGGAAGCCGGCCCCGGCGAAAGGTCAGGTCCGTCCGCACGGCGTTGTTCGGCGTTTCGATTGGTTCGTCCGTTTCGGTGCCCATTGGGAGTAATTTAAATTGGCATAGCGTGAAATATCGCACTGTGCTTCTAGTTAACCTCCGACCTGGTGGTCGTTAGGATGGCTTGTTAGACATCCGGGCCGCATTGGAGCCGGTGTTGCTGCTCCACGAGCTGCTTTATTTGTTTACCTGTCGCCGTGGTATCATTCTCGAACCGTTCGCACCGGGTGGACGAGTTTTAATTCCTTCGGACATTAGAAGAAATAGCACAAACCGAAGGACATAAATATAGTGTAGACGGTTTAGATGCGATTAAGATTTTGAAGAGATCTGAAGAGATTTTAAAGAGAACAATAGTGAGTTTTCAATTCTTGTGTTTTTGCATTAATTTGCTGTCCATAAAAGTATACTTCTTACATTGTGTCCATTTCAACGATTAGTGTGTTTAACTGTCCCGAGGGACAACTATCATAATATAGAAGAATCCTATGGTATCGTAAACCTCCCGACACCTTCATGCTGGAAAGTAATATAGATCATACGATAACGGTATCAATTTCTTCCCAACGGAAAGATCTACAACGGCATGACTTCGAAAACCCTATGAGACTATGGAACCATCGGTCAACTATCTCGATGACCTCCAGCCCCGAACGCCTGTGGATTAGCTTCACGAAAGCGAAAGTAAACTGTTCGGGCAGCCCTGTTCCGTCTCTCACCCTGGAGCCCAACGTGTGGGTGATGTAATGATGGGTCAACCAGTCAAGCAAGCAAGCAATCAAACGCCCAGTGCGTAAATAAACCACAGCAACGTCGTACCACGTCGGTGGACTACCGAAAAGTGACCGAAAAAATTAGACACCATAGTGCACAGCATCGGAGAAGGAGTCGATCAATGGGTTTCGAAAGCAGCAACAACAACGCCGTCGGCCGCCGCAGGGTTCCGGGACAAAAGCTGAGGCGCGCGCGAGCGTTGGCGCAAAAGGTATCAGTTATGACATCGCCCGTCAAAGGAAAGGAAGCCCTTGCCGTGATCGGCCGGCAAATTATGCATGCATGTATGGGATGTATGTAGCCGATCGGTGGTGGAACCGACATAATTACAACCCCAAACAATCAATTCGATTCAATTAACCTGACACGCGAACACGCTGCTGCCGCTGCTTCCCCCGCACGAGATTCGATCGGTTACGTCCCTTTTCTCAGAGGGGGGGGAGAGAGAGAGGGTGCATCGAGACCACCGCGTATCAATAGAGTGAACGATGGCGATGGCGACGACGACGACGTCGACGATGATGATGGCGAAGGGTTCCCAAAGCGTTGCGGAGGCTTCAAGATCGAAGGCTTCATTGATCCGTCAGTTTTGAGTTTCGTCGATCGTCGCCCCACGGGGTTCGACGGTGTACTCTGCTCCTTTGCGGCCCGTAATTATTGCATCCCAAGAAGTCAAACATCCGTGTCCTGGGTCCTCCCCGCAAGCCCACTTCGCCATGTTATATGCTGCATAGAAAAAGGTTATTCCGATGGATAATTCGACATTCGACTCCATGGCGACGTCGTCGGAGGGCTCGCTTGACGGATGACGAAACCACGTCCGGTGGATTCGTGGTACGATGCCTTTTTCGCAGAACACGGCCAACCTCTTGGTGCGTGGGATATTCGTCTGTTTTGTGTACAGTACCGAATCAACATGCGTGGTTCTGTCGGTTGGAACAGCGAAACCCTTCTAATGTCGATAACGGCATTGTTTTGGCGTGGTGCTGTTATTGTGCGGAACCATTACATCCTTGACGAAACACAAGCAATTGAAAACAAACATGTTTGTTTTGAGTTTAATGAATTTTTACGATGGAATATGAGGATCTCTTTTATATATACAGGTTTATATGTACGGGACCCTTAAGCAATACGAATTCAGTTTTCTGCGAACTCCTGGATGGTCGATTTTATCAATTTTATGAAACAATTCTTATTGAACAAATAGAATTAAAAAAATAAAATATAATTAAGCTTCACCTTTTAAGATCCGCTTAAAGTATTCGTTTAGACACGTTCCTCGTAGAACGAATGACGATTTTCATTTGGAATGGTATGCTACGTTTCTATATGTATGGCAACATCTAACAGGACATGTCAAATAGGAATTGCTCGATATCAAATAGATCAAACTGTTTAAGTTATTCAACACATTCTTATGTTCTTCTTCTTGGTGTAATGACCTCATGGTCATGCCTGCCCGTTAAGGGCTTACGAGACTTGTTTTCCCTGTTGTACGTAGATAGTCAGTCCTCTCGTACAGGGTCCGGTCCCGGTTGGGATTCGAACCCACGCCGTCGAGGTGGTGAGCCCCGGCGCTCATGGGCCGATTCTTATGTACTATATTTGATATATTCCAAAACCTTGTTATTTTGATGCAAATATATCACAATACATGTTTCTCTTTCGTTTCTCTTTAACTCAGATTGTATACTGGACTATCCATACATTATTACATTACGGTTCTAAGCATTAACTTCTATAGAATACAGTAAAATTATTGTAAGACTGCCTCCGTTCCAACCTACCGCTCAGTCCGCGAACCGTTAAATCCACCACTGGTTCTTGGAAAGTTCAATCAAAAGCAGGTCATAAATAGGGTCATTTTCCATATGGTAATCATGAAACTTGTAGAAACTTTTTGTCAAGTTGCTTAACAATCTTTAATCCTTACACCACCCTGATGGATGCTCGTGGCTTCATAAGAATTGCACATGTTTTCTTCCCTTTAGGCGACAAGATTAATCACGATTTTGCAATTAATCATGAAATTAAACTCCAATAATTCAAAATGTCCACAATAGTTCCCCAGCATGCTCTTCCAACAAGTCCTTTTCTCTTTCTCCAGTCACGGTTGGCTTTAACGTGAGCCATCGCACGGAAAAAAGAAGGAGAAAAACTTCTCGTAAACCACGATCATGACCGTCCCCTCAGCGCTCCGGTTGAAACCGAAAGTCCCGCGAGGAAAGTACGCAAAACGCGGTGCGCACCGAAATGCAATTATCTAATGCGCAGCAGCGCCGTCGATTTTGGCCAACGGATCGCAGCACCCACTCGTCGTTAGTAGTCGGGTTCAGTTAGCGCCAGCACCGAGCACCGTGAACGTTCGCCGATCGTCCATCGCGACGAGGGAGGGAAACAGATCCCTACCCAGAAGAGAACCCCAAAGCACTGGAGACATGCGCTGCATTATGCGCTTATGCGCAGTCATCTGGCGCCAGCGGGTCCGATTCGCTAACCGACTCCAGGGCAGTAGGAAAAGTGAGGGGTATTTTGAGACGGCTGCCAGAAGATCACATAATAACAATGCAGAACATGCAATGATACGTACAATAATAATGGTAATTATAATTGCACTTTCAACAATTTATTTAAACGTCCCTTTAACTCTCGCTCAACATCGTTCCAGTGGCTTGGTGGTGTTTATGGATCAAATTCGGGCAAGGAAGGGGGTACTACTTTACCGTTCGAGTACTTGGAGTTGGCGGATATGTATATATCTGGAGTTAGTTCCAACCTGCGCCACCGTTCCCGGTCTCAGATGCTCGCGGTTTTCGAAGGCTGGTCTGATTTGCTGTATTTTTAATTAATACATAAATGATTTCGCGGAACAGGCGGACCGTGAGGTGTCCGTGACTACAGGCGAAGCGCCTAACCCTTTCGCTGGCTCCTAAGACTCGGTAATGCTCCGGTAACGCCCTGGACAAGTGCGAACCGTATGCCCGTTCGCTGTCGATGTTGACCGGGGCGTCAAGCCGGTGTCGGTACGCTGTAGAAGCTAATAGAAAACTCACCTCCATGACCTACCCTGCCGCGCCAATGCTCCCTAGGTTACGTCCGGAGGTTCCCTGTCTAACGTCTAAGCCGCGACCGCAGATGGCGAGAGGCTGCTGCCTGGCGGGCAGACTCAGGTGAATTTTATGGGCGTATGCAGCTCCACGGGCGTACATGTGCGCAAATGCGCACGGGATAATGCACATGCAACATGGAACAACAACAACCTACCCCGTTTCCCCAGCCCTCCGAGACGTGGACAGGGGGGGGAGTCAAACAAAGTCAGGTGGAATCGCGCACCGTACGAACCTTTGAGAGACTGCGCCCTTCCCTTCGCTAATGATGCCTAATGTTGAGCTCATTTAATATGGCGTTTGATTGGTGCCACAAACCGCAACCGGACTACCTCCCCACCGTTCCTCCCTCCCCACAACGGGGGCCACATTTACACCCCGGAGGCAACACCCGGTAACCCGGTCGGGTGTGTGCATCGAGTGCATCAACGGCGTTGCTGCGTTTCTCTCCGTTGCCGGTTCCCGTCAACCAGCTCGGGCTGCCGTTGTGTGTTTTGATTATTGTTATTATTTTTATTAGCTTTACACCTCGCAGCCGCAAACCCCCTCCAGGGGGGTTGGTGGTGGAAAATGGCACCCGGACACAATAGGACATACCGTTTCGTTATGATGTTGTTGGGGAGCGCGGGCCTGGGTCGGACATGTCCACCCGGTTTGGTTTCGGCCTAGGATAGCTTTCCGCCTGTCGATAGTTGCATTGAGAAATGGTCCGTTGATTAGTGCTGCGGCCGCGACCGAGAATAATTCGAGCAATGGTAGAGGTGACGAAAAAAAATATGAGCGCTCCAAATCAAACAACCAACACCACGCAAGGAAGGTGATGAAACATTACCGAATGCAAGAGAGAGGGTTTTATTTTCCTATTACCCGTAGAGTTCTTTGCTTGTTTCGATTCAGTCTATTTTGCTTCGCTTCGGTCTTTAATTTGAATAAATATGGATCCCTGGTCGTATTGCAGGCCGCGTTTTCTTTGATATGCGGCAGCCCTGGCGGCGTACGGCACGATTTTTCCGACCCCGAACAAGCAGAACGAGAGAACGGAAAAGGGGGGGTTTATTATTTTGATTGAAGTTTGTTAGACTAACTTGTTTATGGCCCTGGGCATGACACGCCGAAGCTGTGAGGCAGCGACACGATGGAGCGCAGAGAACTGAAACATTGGGAGCAATACCGCACCGGGAAGCAATGCAAATGAGCTCGCGGAAACTGTGTGTTTGTTTTAGGTCCCTTCTTTTTCTCCCAGCAAGACGCAGTGAAAATAAATAAATTGAACAGATTTTTGATCCCAAAATGACACAACTCAACGAACGTTCCCTCGCTCTTTTCTGTCAGAAATGTGAAACGCATTTAAAATGTCATATAAACCTCCGGCACTTCCAAACAAACTGTCTATAATTTCCCCACCGTATAATTGAAATTCCATGCAGCGAAACAATAATTGGCAGTGGCAGTGTTTTTAATGGCAGAACAAAAGTCAAGAACATTCGTAGCGTCCAAAATCTCCGGGCAGCAGCATGCGCATGCATTGGTGGTAATTGAAACCCATCGCTAGTTGGTTCCCATCGAACAGAAAGCGCGATCGTTAGAATGACTCGCAAGCAGCGAGGGAAGCCAATCATCGGCCATCGTCCAAAAGGGACCCCTGTAGCCGAACCGTACAAGCCTCCTCTCCATAAAGGAGTAATAAAGTTGTAAATAGTAATGCCTTTTTCACGCTTCATTTTCCCCATTTTGGTGCAGGCAGTGCTGGGGAGGGTGAGGGAGAAGGGGAGTTTGTTGTGATCGGGTTACTTCGATCCAAAAGGAATAAAAGTAGTGAACAGCAAGATCCTGAGGAGGGAAGGTTTGCGGCAAAAGCAACAGGTGATTTTGCTATATTATTTTAATGGTTGTAATGAGATAAGAATGCGCTAAATTGCTGACCATAGACGTGCAAAGTTGGCCCTCCCGCCTGTGTCCGAGTTCTCGTACTGCCCCCGTACGGTGAGGGGTTGGGGAATCACGGCAAGAGCGTCCAGCAAACGGCACAGACCCGTTCCGCAGGACGATTGAGCAGGTTCCCCAATCGGTAGACCCCGATCGATCGATGCAAAGTTTATAGCCGCTACGATTTACTTCGGACCGTGCCCAGACCCACCGGACCAGAGGGCCAATTTTATGCACCCTTTTATGTGGCCGGTCGGTTTCCGAAGAAGTATATGGTACCGATAATTGTGGGTTTTGCGATGTGCCGCTGCGAATATGCTTCAGCATTCCCAACCCGGAGCGGACCATAGTGTGCACAGCTGTGAGTGCGAGGCGTTCCATTGCCACCGCAATCGTACAGTGGTGACCCCGGCCGGTGACCCCCTGGCACATGGGGAGCCATTACCATCCAGGGCGGTCCACG
The DNA here is from genome assembly GCF_943734705.1 of Anopheles coustani. Lineage (NCBI taxonomy): Eukaryota > Metazoa > Arthropoda > Insecta > Diptera > Culicidae > Anopheles > Anopheles coustani. The sequence continues at coordinate 34,777,288 of NC_071289.1, forward strand.
GTCCGGGTCCGGTGTGCCAGTGGCACTGGGCAATTGATATTTTCCAACAATCTATCCTCCATCCATCTCGGGCGCGGTGTCGGCAGTCTACGACAACGACGACGACGATTGGAGGAAACCATTTGCAACATCGGTTGGGCGTGATGTTACAATGTAGTTTCCGCCCGGGTGCACGCACACACACACACACACACACATATGTCCTGAAAGCCCCCGGGGGAAACTCTTACGTGGTCGAACTATTGCACATTTGCTCCGTGCGATAATAGAACCAATGACTCCATCCACGCGCCTACGAAAGGCTTCACTGGATTAAACCGCGAATCCACTCGGTATCCGGATTAACACTCGAATCCACAAAGGGGTCACTTTGACCAAAACATAATTTTCGAATATAATATCTCAAAATCGGCTGAATGTATCTTGAAAAAAAAAGAGTTTTCTTAAAATCCTAAGCTACATCTTAAACAAAAATTTCAGATTTTTCTGTTAGACCAGTTCCGAGGACAAAGTTGACCGCCCCTATATTGCTTCTAGTGGTCAATTGCTTGCTAGTGGGCAATATTGCTTCAAGGTCAATTCTTAGTGTCATTTAAAATTTTAAACATATGAAATTACTTTTCATACACGGCTTAGTATATTAAGTTTCTAGCGCATATCTGTTTTTTCAATTAACATTTTAAATTTTGAAAAAATATAATTTGAAAGGGATTCAAACTCCGTTCAATGCGATCTGTTTTGCTTTACCCCAGTCTTTCGGAATGATAAAGAAGCACATTGAAAAATTAAAAACGTCAAAAGACAGCTAATAAATGTACAAAAAAGAAGCAGTTGCAAAATAGAAAAATCTTTAAAAATAGAGAAGTTATAGCCTCTTAAAAAGAGGGGTCAAAATGACCGTTAAACCAAATCGATTTCAGAGCAATGCATTCTAGTGTTAAAAGAGAGAAAAGAGCCACCTTCAGGCACACAGGGACTGGTACTGTATTTGCAGAGAAAGGTGGCGGTAACAATAACAATAACAAAAAATGCAGTACGCCAATTTCGCATTGTATAAACTCACCTCATAATTCGTTGCACAACTCTCCGGACGAGCCGCACCGGGTGCCCTAGTGCGCCACCAGACCAAACCGGGCCTCATAAATCATCTAAATCAAAAGCTGGGCCAGAGAGCAGAATCGCACTCACCAGAACCTCGGCTCCGCAAAGCCGACGAATCAAAGTCCAAGTCGTGGGGGCCTCATACGCAATCGTTGGACCCCAAGTTCTGTGGTGTTCAACACTGGCGTCTAGGTCTGGCGTGTTGTGGCGAGCAAAAGAACACTGGCTGAATGGCGCTGACTCACCGCCAGATAGTGCTCTCCTACCTAGGACCTCGTACCCCTCGAATGGAAGATTTCCGTACGGTTATGGTCCATGCGTACGCACGCTGCATATAGGGCAAGTGTCTCAGCCTACCAGCGAACTTTAACGAACGGTAGAGAAAGAGCTGTCAAAGACAAACATTACCATTTTGACAGTTTCGAGGCAGCAGGAGGGAGCCGCATATCAACCATTCAGCCATTGCAGCTTTACACACAAAATTTTGTAATTACATTTTGTTTCTAACGTTGATTAATCATTCTTTCCGCCTCTACCGTACTCCCTGGAGCCTGCTTCTCCTCCTAAGGCGAACAAATGAGCTGCAGAAAAGTTCAGGTTAGTCCGCTTGTTACGCAAGTACGCAGCGTAAGAAGGTCCTGCGTCGGTTGATCGATTGTGTGCTGCGGTCCAACACTTGTGAACCCACACTCGCTTATCTTCAAGATCACACAAACGATCGATTGCGGTTTTTGCACCTCCCGGTTGTCCAATAGACCAGGCGTTGGTCGAAGGTTTGGAGCACAATCTTTCCCGCCTTTTTAACCCCGGTCACTGCGGACATCTTGTCTCAATTACTCCCAGTCAACTCTAGGACGCTAGGCGGTAATTCCGAGGGGGCACCTTCAGAGGGCTCCGTACCTGGACACCCGGGGCAACCTTCGGTGTTCCTGGGCGCGTTTCGTGTTGTCTGGAACACCTGAACTACGGGACTAACATTTAAACCAACGCAATTCGATCCAGTCCATCGGAGACCGCTTTGCGCCCTCTCGCGTCCCCACACATGCACAGTGTGACAGTTGTTGTACAAATTCCTAGACAAAATGTTTGCCATTCCCGAACGCACGAACGGTGCACATGTCCACCAGCACATCATCGAGGTCCCTCCGCCGGCCCGTACCGAACAGTGTCCCGAACGTTGCCGGTTGCACCTTTCACTGGACACTGTTTTTCTCGCTCGGCTTTCGATTTTCGCAAGTAAGCCTATCTTTGTTTCAATATTTTATGTTATCATTAGATATGTTTCTCCAATGCAGCCACCGGCAGCTTCAACGGAAACCTTTCGCTGTGCGAGGGTAGAGCACTCTTCTGGAGCATCGAGGCCGGGGATACCAGCGTGCCGTATCACCATTACAACGGCTCGAACGGCACCCGATCGTTTGGGTGTAGTTGCTCGTGACAGAACGACCCGGTTGAAGGACCGAACGTGGAGGGCGAACTTCAACCCTTCCTCAAGTATTGTCCAGTCGTAATTAAGAAACGGTTACACATTTTCCTAAGAATGAAGCGATAAATTTCATTGCGAAATCTGTAACATGTGTCGCCGGCCGGGACAAACTGACTCCCCACCGTCGTCGGTTGGTAAGGGTTTTTAGCTTTCAGGCAAGGTGGCGTTGTCGAATGTTTATCCCTTCCCCGTGCGGCTATCTGGAGACAACAGCAGCTTAGGTCAGTTCATGTGCATAGGGAAACGTTTCTCTGTTTCCTTTAAATATCCCATCACAACACGGTCAGTCAACCGAACAGTCATCGAACCCATTCCAGCTACCGATACTGAAACGATCCTATAAATAGTTGTAATGACGTGCTCATAATTATTCCCCCAGCTGATAGGCTTCAATAGTCGATATATCATCGGGATCCTCTATTTACGAGCACGGGGAGCTTATATATGGGCGCTATTGGTCTTCACCCCAGCTCCCGGGGATGGGGTGGACCTCCTGCCGCGCACGATTGCCAATTGCGCCGCGAATGGAGCCGAGAAACTACCGGATTATAATTCACGCATCCCGCACGTTACCGGTTTTGGAGTCTGAAGGAGTCCCCCTTTTTTCATACATGCATTCTCCTGCGTCATGTCCCATTCGTTTGTCATTTGCCACGGAGCTGATTATGGCCCCGGAATGGACGGGATCGGTGCCCAACTGAAGGTACCCTCCCATGTATGGGCTTCGGATGTACGTGAAGCGCATTTAAAGTCCAAGGAAAGTGGATCAAATAGTCGCACCGCACGCGACACTCAACGCGGCCGGGAATTGGTCGTAAACCAAAAGGCTCGATCGAGTGAGAAGACAATTCCACCTCACCCTAAGGTGATGCTCCCGTTTTTTCCTTCCCTCTCCCCCTCCCGCCACGAAAGGCCAACGGGCAAACAAGGTGTAAATTAATCGCACCTCGCACCGGTTTACGTCTCCGAGATGGTGAGGCGCCTGCGTAGCTGCTGAATTGGCGCACCGTTGTGCCTTACCACTTCCTAAGGTACTTACTAGGATGCTGGAGGATGGCCACCGCTATACTACTCCACGGTCTACCGGTTATTAATGGTAGTTTATGGTTCGCATGTTTTGCCCATTTATCACCTGTCTCGTTTGTCGAGGGGTTAGTGGCGCATTTCGTTCGGTGGTGGATTTGGAGACTTAAAAGAGCGCGGGTTTATGATGCTTACCACCGATTACACTGGTGCAAACGATTGTATGATATGCCCTGCACATCGATCGAAATCGGATGAACTGGAACTGTAACCTTGAGTTCACCAACAAATTCGCGGAATTAAGTAATAGCCGCCTAGAGCTTGCATCTGGCAATAGATTCTCATATATCTGAAAACAGAACTTGCGAAATATTCACTAAAATGCATTTAGATGTTGTGGAGCTATTATTAGCAACATAGCGCTTTTCGGTGCCCACTGGATTAAGCCTTTTTCAGACTCCCCATTTCCCTTTGATCGCTACCAACCCGAACGCCAGGTGTCTGCTACACGAGCTACAGACTAAATTGAGCTCGATAGGTAATTTCGTGCTCATGATGATTAATTGTCCGCTCGCTAAAGCGCTCACATTAATGTCAATCGAACATCACGAGTTCGCGAGTAACACCCTGCTCCGTTACGTTCGTCTGGCTACACTTGTACCGGTCTAGACTGGTTTTGCCAAGTGCTTAGGACTGCTGCTCGTGCAAGGTAAAGCCCTTCTTGTGTCGGCACAACTACACTCCGGTTGTAATGAAACAAGAGATATGGGATTCCTCCCATCGAGGAGTCGATTAGGTTTTCGGTTTTCGTAAAAGTCCAACCACTATCAGCAAACCACCATCACCGGCAGCGCGTCTGGTCACCCTATCGACTATCTCGCCGCTCCCATGGGAACACCAGCCCACGTTCAAGCATCGACCCTTCCGTAATCCAATCTCCGCGTTTTTTCTGCTTCCTAGTTAAATCGCATTTCAGCATCCCAACCAACTTCCCCGGTACGCTGAAACTCTCTCACGGTTCCGGTTCCGGCTTCCGGTGCGTGTGCATCTACCTCGCCCGAAAAACCTTACCCATTCGGCGGAAAGATGATCTGCCGAACGACAACAACCCGGCACCCTAATCTCTCCCCTCCGGTTCGGTGCGCTCGGTTGTGTGAAAAATTATCAATTACCCATCGAATGCAGGGAAATTGATGCAATACGTGGCAACATCCAATTGAAACGCCATCGGGTTTTTCCCCTGTCGGCCAAGTGCCGGCAAAACACCGGCCACCAGCAACACAATAAACCCCCGCTGCTTCGCCGCTCGGTTCCGCGTCCGCCGATGGGAACGGTTAGGCAAAAGTTAAACCATCATAAATCAAACAGGTCGCGTGGGCTTAAATTGTGTCCAAATACTGGCGAGTCCTGTTGTGGGATTGGCCATGCGAGACGCATCGGAAGCGTCTAGTAGAGTAGGCAAGGGGTCGCATCGGTTCTCAGGATGTGTACCCTCCTGTGTCGTCGCGGTTTAAGGATCGGAAGGGAGTGCCATGCGAACGGCGATTCCACTATACTGGTGGCCACGCGCGCCCTCCGCCCGAACGCACAAGTGGCACCGAACGTATGCTGCCAGCCTGGAAAAGTGTTTTTATGATGTCTCTTTGTTTTGAGTGACACGCAAAGCACGTGCCGCGCCCGATGGTGGTGGCTGTGGGCGTCGACGGGGCCGAGTGGCCACTAATCAGCAGAAAGATGCACTCGGGAGGATAGCAAGGACACGCGGGCAGTGGTAAGAACGAGGAATTTTTGTTTCCCCGAGTGCGGGATGAGTTCGTGCAGGGATAAGGGATGGTTTAATTGAGTTTGCTTTGTGAGAAAATAATCATAAGGGAGGAGACGTGTCCGCTTGCGTCCACGAGAGGGTTGAAATAAACGCATTTTTATTAGCAGATAACGTATGCTTATACAAAATATAGACCAGGAATTTAACGCAGAAAATAATAAATGGAAAAACATATGTTTTCTAGCGTCCGTAAAAAAATACAAGAACATTTTTAACAAATTAAGCGTAGTTATTGAACAGTTTCATCACTTTAACATTTAAATCTGACATGATTTTGTATTTTAAAAAAGTTAAAAAAACTAACAATATTTTCATCTTAGTATAAGACTATTACGTTTTGAAAATCTGCTACATGACATTACATCAGTGGATATTTTTTTTTTTAAATTCGTTTTTATCGTGGCACGGATCAGCTTTTGTTATTTTCCGTTCTTGTATTAGTTATATTCGGGGAATTACCATATTTTTGCAAGTTTAAATTACCTTAATACTTTTGTCTTCTTTTACAAACAAATACCGAAGCAAGATTCCACATTGTTTTGTTGGTTGGGGAACCTTTCGTATCTAGTTATTGTTGATAATTTTTTAAATTATCCTGTAAATTATGTTACATGTTGAAGTTTTGCATAAAAAATTTGTTTAAATCGACAAAAATGATTAAAAAAAATGTTTAAACTGATTGGAAATCGGAAAAGTGGAAACGCGAAAATGTGGTACTTTCAATTATTTTGCCTTCTTGTTTCGTAACTCTAACGGAAATCGTCCAAAGTGTGAACATCTTTACCCTTTTTAATACTATTTCCATGGAGATTTTATATTTACGAATCACGGATATCCTATTTCGGCACAATCTGTAAAGTATGCACGGACAATTGTTTACTAGTGACATACTTGGACACTGTTCCTAGATAACTCACATGCACTCACTTTCTAGCACTGTGTTACACTTTCAGGCTAGATAACTTTCCTGCTCTGCTCCCAAGCCGAAACTGCAGCTTCTATTGGTCATTAATTTCTGCCGCTGTGTTTATCGTCTTAAGTAAGCACACCTAACGTTCGGCACGCCGTACTGCCTTCATTTGCATTGAATTGGAATATTTTTATCGCCACTGGTGCCTTCTTTCGCGCCACCTACTTACACTACTGCGATGCTGGATATTCGTTATCAAACGTCCTGACAGGCCCGACGGCGTGGTTCCGATTTCCGTCGTCCCGTGCTCTGTCACCGGAGTGGTGCAAACATAACGAAAAGAAGGGAAAACACCGTGACCCTGAAACGCTGACCACCGGTGGTGTCACCTTTGCGTTGGTTCCGGCATATTTGAACGCTTCATGGTCCAGCCCAGCCCCTTTCTCCCGCGGGGGGGAGATCACCTGAGACGCCTCCGCCCGGGAGCACAGTTTTGTACAGGTCTTTTGTGAGTTTATGTCACTCCGGTTGGGGGCTTGAAAGTATTTACTAATTCCAAGCCCCCTTTGACATGATGAATAGGGTTGGGGCGTACGTTAAGAATCGCTGTGAAGTTGCGTGTGGGTGTCGCAGCGACCACCAGGGCCGCAAGCAATGGCGCTTAGATGTACAGAAGTCAGTCTCCACGCAGCAGCAGCTCCAGCACGGACATAGATCGATCTGATATTGATCCGATCAGTGTCTACCTGGCTGGACCGAAGGTTGTCAGACTTGTGGACCCGGACCAACTTCTAGCAATACCGAACCACCACGCTAGGTGTCCGAAAGTTTCGCCAATCTGGATTCATTAACCAGCTGGGCTCGCTAGTTAACGGCTGTTGAAGCAATAATTAAAACACTAACCAGCCTACGGAAAGCCCGTAGAGTAAGTTCGCCCGTATGCTGCGGGGACCCGATCAGGTCCGGAACACACATGTGGTTGAATTCAATTGAAATTAGTCATCACATGTAAGGGCGAAGGAAGGGAGTGCGGGACTCGGGAGGAACCTCCCGGTAGGGGGCCTTGTTCCGTCGACGCAACGACGTCAGGTTTGATGGAACGCTTTTTGCGTCAACTTTAATAGTCCGCTGACTGTGTTGCAGGCAGTTGGGGGCTGGCCTCAAACTTCAGCATGCGTCGGGTAGGATTATGAAATTATGAGTTTAGTTTTGAACAAATCCACCAAGGCGAGCGAACTTGTGGCGTATAAATATAGTATTATGTTAGATTCTATTGAAATGAAGATGTAGAAGAATGAGTTCTTTATTAGCTGTTTGAAAAGTTTTTGTAAATTTTAAATTTTTTTGAGCATTTCAAATTACGGAAAATGTCTGATAACATATACCCCATTAAGACAACAAACATGGTTAAAAATGAAGTCGCCAGGAAACCCCTCAGTATCGCGGAGTGCACTCAATGACAGAGGGTCGTGTCGGTCGGGTTGATAATTTTATTTTGTATGCATTTTGCTCCAGACATTTGCGTGGGTTTACTTGTATCTAATAGCTATAATTTCTCGTTCCCAATGTGTCGCCAGCCCGTTCCGTCGGTCGTTGGAACGTCCGCTAGCAGACACAATCCCTGAGCCTTGAGGTCACCAGAAGAAACCCCGGGAGAGGAAAATAGAGAGATACAATTGAATAAAACCGCCAGGGAGCTCCCCGGTGGAGACCGTCCGCATCGATGACGCCGTGACCCGTGGAGTTCATAAACAGAAGAGTGCAACAAAACACAAACCCGAACCACCCCCCATCGGAGCAGGGGGAGTTTCAGCCGTACGAAAGATGTAGACACCTGAGGAGTTCCGATCAGACAGTAGTAAGTGCTACCACTAGCCGTAGATGAGCCGCCGTTAGTCACCCGGGAGCTATCGAGGGACGTGAAGAAGCGTCTGGTTGCACAGCAGACGGCCGCTCCGTAGGTAGGGCTTCGGGAGGAAAAGACTTGCTCACATGAGGCGACGAACCCGGCGTCATCATGCTTGTCGTCTTCGGTAGCTGCATTAAACGAGGAGGAAACTATAGCCGCTTAACAGAACGTGTTCAGAGCTCGCGTGTGGGGATGGTGCTTTGTGGAGATAGTGGTTCAGAACATAACGGAAGGAAGAAGCAGCAAAAATCCCCCTGCGACGAAATAACCCATCTGCCGAATATGTGATGGGCAGTAGAAAATCAATCAATAAATCAACGCTCCCCGTAAGCATTATTTACAATTATCACGTGTCCGTCCAGCGCGTCTAACGAGCGAAAGAAAAGGCCTGCGGTACAAAATAAAAAAGTAGAACCGTTTTGCATGGCGTGATTTTACCGCCCGGAGGCTCCAAGACATTTTGCTTCATTTTGTCTTACTTGTGCAGACTTTTTCCTTATCCACCACCACCACCGCATGGGCCAGCGACACGTGAGTTATGGTCCCTTTCAGCACTCTGGTCCACTGAAGCAGACAACGGAACGGGCAAACCGGGATGGTGGAGTGGCCGGACTTTCAATGGAGAAATTAAAACTAATGATACGGTGGAAATGGCACACGCCTGTCACGTTCTCCATCGATCCACCCGGGTTCCATCTGGTTGGTTTTGGTGGAACGTTACGTGTTACGGGGCGGTACGGGTTGTCGGTGCGTTTGCGACATTCCTCCCTAAAAGCCTTTCTCAATCGACTTACCTAGTTTTCAGTCCTTCCGCATAGTATGACACTTGCCGTTGCCGTTGACATTTCACGCGGCGTAGAGAATGTTTTTTCCGCCGCGAAAAAACATGCGGGTTGATTTTACCCTCCACCTTCGCCCCGAACGTACGGGTTGATTGGTTGTCGAACCGACGCTGAAACGATGATGAAATAAATTGTGAAAATAATCCCCTTTACCATTAGAAGTGATTTTTCGAATTATACCTTGATTTGCAGCGACAAAATAAACACCAACAAGTAGAAGTGTCGCCATCGTGCTACCGTTCATTAGGAAGTGGGCCACTTCTGTTTTCGACCAAACAAAAACCGAACTCCCCGGAGGGGCAGGTCGGCCTTAGATTCGGACGGAAAATTAAGTTGTTCATTTGATCGCACCCAGTTCCCGACCGAGCCACGTGTTCGCCGGCAATGTTTTTAATGTTTCGCTCAAATTTTACCCAACCTCCCCGGTCGCCAAACACGGCACGGTCGCAAAGGGGACCGATGAAAAACGGGGCCGAACACGCGCCGAACGGTGCATTCCATGGGCATCATCTAATTAAGTGGCAAGATTCAGTTTGGTACCGCAAACAGCCGGTCCACGTTTATGGCGCCTCTAAGGAGGCAACATACCGCGAACCAATCCGCAGTCGGTGTATTTTAATTAATAAAACGATCGTTACACTTTTGGGTCGATGGGTGCAAAAAAACGAACACAAGAGTAAACAAAAACCAGGGGAGGGTTGGCCATCACGTGGAGGAAGTGGTTGAGCTTTGCCACGAGGGAAAAGTCAAGTGAAACATCGTTTACTAAATTGTTGCAACAACACGTGATGGAAAACTGAAGGAGGTGGTTCTTTGAAAATTAAAATCAGAGCATTTTCGCCGAGCTGATGATCGATCGATACACTGCACCCAAAAACCTGTCGGCGCGCCCGGGTGACATCAACCAGTGGCTCGACCGCGAAGCGACGAACCCGTCTATTCCACCCGAGTACACCTGGTTCCCGAAGAGAGGTATCGCAAGAGGGAGGTATCGTCGCAACATAACATGAAGCGCACGCGAATAAATCGTGACCGGTGGGTTTTTTTTTCTACCCCCCATTCTACCGCTCAACGATGTAATAAGCAATTACAACGCGAAAAATAAAGGGAAAAATCAGTGCACCTCCCAAGCGTCTCGCGAGCTACGACATAACGATTTGGCACGAAAAGGAAACCCTCTTCGGCAATCCCTTCTCGGACGGATGTTGTGATGGTGAGCTTTCAAACATTGCCTAATCTCATCTTCTAACGCCGGTGATTAATGAGTTCCGGCATTGCATCATTGTGATGCTGATTCGGTTTCCCGAGCTGACCTCTTCATTAGTTTAAGGTGGAAAATTTATTTTCTTCCGCACGAAAGAAGCAAAGGAGAAAGATGATTGGAATTAAATCCAACAAGATCTACGTTAACTTATTCACCTAATTTATCTTCTTTTGTAGCTGTCCATTCAACCTGTCTTAGAACCCTCACGAGAGTATTCCTTACGTCAGTTCCAAAACAGGCGCGCACGTGCCGAAAATCAAAACCACTAAATCCCCTAAAACCAACGGACGTCCTGTTTCTTATCAACCGCATGGGGTGAAGCATCAAGGATAGCGTCATCAAGTGGCAAACCATCAGCACTGGATGGAACATTGTATGCGCGCGTCAAGCATTCCGGCCCGTAAACCGGAACCCCACGTTCGCTGGATGCGCATTATGTAAATGGCTGGGACTGCTTCCACGCAAGGAAAAACCGCGCACCCCGGCATCCGGACAGGATGCCTAGGCAATTCGATCATTTATCAAACGGACAGATCGCGGTCGCAAGCAGGCCAAACGCAACCGGTTGTTTGCGATCTTAAATGTTACACATATTATTCGGCTGTCAGCTCCGGTACAAAACCACGCGTGTAATTATTGACTGAACGATCCAGAAAAGCGAAACAAAAAACCGGGGAGGGTGGAAAGTTCATGTCCAAAACCGTCCGATGCTCATGGTGCATCAAGTGATAGGCTGCGCGATGATCGTGGCGCTGGGGAAAGTGCTCCAGAGATCGTCCATCTTTACCGCCGGATTCTCCAAACCCCCCACCCCTCCGATCGATCCGAATCGCGTTCAGATGGATGATGTTGACTTTTGCAATTGTTCCCTCGCCCGCTCCGCCGAAGGGCTCTACATATCAATTGGCGAAGGACGGCACCGTGCTTGCAGCGTGCGATTAAGCGTGCGTGAGTAATGTGTCAAAGTCGA